>NC_138508.1:70611303-71311349 GCF_964252035.2 Podarcis erhardii | reverse complement strand
GTTTTTATTGGTACTGACACCTATTGTCAACATCCCAGCAGTATTTTGAATCAAATGATGGGAGTCTTGCAGAGATCACTAAAAAAAATGGACTCACAGTGATGACCAACTGCCCTTTCCCCCTCCCTATTAATATATTAAATCCAAGGATATGAGAATACTCCAGCAGTTATTAAGAGTGCAAGCTGGAATGCCACTTTGCCCCTCAAAAAGACTGATATACTTATATTTTGTTTGTTGTTGTTTTCTTTCTCTGTACCTGAATCCAACATGACTCCTTTGTCTATTGTAAGAATAACAGTTGGGTCTAATAACATTTTTTCTTATAACAACAAAGCACAGAGCCAAGACAGTTAAGCATCATTATCAAATATGTCCCCACATAGGTTCTTTGCTCCAACTGAGGCTTCTGTCACTGGAATGGAGAGGGACACAAGTTCTGCCAATTCTCCCTGCTGCCACTGCAGCACCTCCAATGCTTCCTGGAACAGATTTTGAGGAGACAGAAGGTGTGCTGAGCAGCTAATTCCATCCCTGACACTTTGTCATAGATTTGTCCTGTCCTGTTGTGTGCCACAACATTCAATCTACACAAAAGTTAGGCTTTTCAGGTTTGACTCTGAACTGTATCCTGCCTGCTAGACTTCAGACTTGGTTACTTGAATTGACTCTGAACCTTGTTCCCTGACCTTTTGACTTTGGATCAAACCTCAGATTTTGAACTTTGGACTTAGCATACCGACTTGCTGCCAGGTAGGCCAGGGGTTCAGGACGGAGTGCTATAAGTATGTATGCAGCCGCATATATTTTTCTCAGCTAGTCTATATGTTCTGAGTTTTTCTTGTTGATAAAATCTTTCCACCTCCAAAGCAGATTCTATTGCAGTTGAAAATGCAACATCTAGTGGGGCTATAAAACGAGTAAAGCATCTATTGATTAAAGTAGGAGTCCCCAAGCTTTCTGGGGCAGTGAGCACATTTAGAATTTCAAGAAAGTGTTATGGGTGTGGCGTAACACAAAATAGCTGCCAAGTCAAAAAGAGCAGAAGAAAGTCAAGAAAACAAAATGTTGTTTGTGGTTTTTTTCATTAGCAGCAAAAAGTTGCCTACATAAACCACTGCTGCACTGATTCACCCAGCCTTTGCTCAGAATGGAAGGGAGGTGGTTGTCTGATTTTGCATCCAATGAAATGAGAGCATGTTTAAAGAGGTTTGAGACATGTAGTTACAGATAGGTAGCCGTGTTGGTCTGCCATAGTCAAAACAAAACAAATTCCTTCCAGTAGCACCTTAAAGACCAACTAAGTCAGTTCTTGGTATGAGCTTTCGTGTGCATGCACACTTCTTCAGATACACTGAAACAGAAGTTTCCAGACCCTTCTATATAGTGAGAAGGTGGGGAGGGGTATTACTCAGAAGGGTGGTGGGAATGGGTGATTGGCAGATAGCTGTGATGAGCCTGTTGACGACTCTTAACGACCGCAATAGGTCTTACAGGAAAAAGCAAGGGGTGAAAAGGTGCAAAATGGCTTTGTCATGTATAATGAGATAAGAATCCAAGGTCCAAACAGGCCAGACCTTACGCCAAAGAATAAACGGACATAAATCGGACATCAGGAATCACAAGACAGAGAAACCAGTAGGAGAATCACAAGACAGAGAAACCAGTAGGAGAACATTTCAATCTCCCAGGACATTCTATACAAGATCTCAAAGTAGCTGTTTTACTACAAAGGAATTTCAGAAATAGACTGGAAAGAGAAGCTGCTGAATTACAACTTATCACCAAACTCAAAACCATGGAGAAACCTGGTCTGAACAAAGTCTGAGCCTGTGCAAACCTGGTCTGAACAAAGTCTGAGCCTGTGCAAATGGGACCTCAGCAGGAGCAAACAGTCTCTCATGCACTGTGAATTCTGAGATGATATTTACTGAAAACTTTCACAAGAAATACTGGTGGCACACTGGCACTCACAGGTGACAAGTGGCAAAACCCCACACCAGTTTTTAAAACATGGAATTTGATTTTGAAATAGAACTAAAATAATGACAACAAAAATAAAAGAAGAAAAATATGTGACAGTACAATAGGGCTACTGATTAAGCAAGAATGTAAACCCACTGATTACAGATCTTAGTATAACATTACAGTGGACCCTCCAGATACAAACTTAATTCATTCCAGGGGTCCTTATGTACCCTGAAAAGTCTGCAACATGAGGCGCTGCTTCTGCGCATGTGCGATAGGGCGCTTCTACGCATGGGGCGAAACCTGGAAGTATACACTTCCGGGTGTGCCATGTTCGCAACCTGAAAGTTAAGTTACCTGAAGGTAACATAACCCGAGGGTCCACTGTAATAAAGTTGTGGGACAATTAGAGTAAAATCCTAAAGAGAATCAGTGACCATTGACAGAGTTTGAATGTATATATTACGCAGCTAAAGCATACTCAGAAATAGGTATTTAATTTAGTAGCTATGTACCTCCCATTTTACAACTGCAGGAGGATATAAGGAAGGAAAAATGACTAGTGAAACCTAGCAAGGGTAGTTCCTCCCCACAGCAATTTATAAACACTATTTTCCTTTAAAAAAATATTTTGCTAGGCTGTATAATAACTCTTTCCAGCATTGGGATGCATGGGATGTCTGTACAGAAAACAAAATGAGAAAAAGTTGGTGTCTAGTTTATTGGGACATTCATAAATGGCTTAAGAGACTCTTAAACAGAACAATCTTACTTTCTTAGTAATCTTATTTTCTTAGTAATCTGACTCTTAATTTTATTTTAGTGCTTTCTATGCAAGTTATTCATATCTAGCATCAAGAACAATCTTAGTGCTGTCCTTCACTGTGGAGGGAAAGAATACTGCAATAGTTTAACTGGATTTCATCTAGCCCCGCTTGAGTGCTACAATTAACAGCTATTATTTTTCATAATTTGAAAAAAGCAATAGGAGATGCCTAGAAATGTAAATGTAAAGCCAGGGAATGGGTGGGGAAAATGGTTTTGGTATACAGAATACAATATGATTGCATCTTATGCAAGGGAATGGTGCATATATGCCAAAACACATATACTCGAAGTGCCCCTTGGAACTGCCCCCATGTGAGCATCCTTATTTTCTGGAGCTGGAATACCAAGCAGGCTCGGGGATGTCTCACAAGACCTCACAGGGTCATCTGAGTTCCCACAGAATCTCACAAGAGCATTCCAGAGCCTGTACTCTGATCAGGACTTGCTTTGTAAGTAAGGAGGAAAACTTGGACGCTCTTTCTGTGCTGGGAAAACCCAGCCCCAAAAGAGCTTGTAAGCTCCCCACCTTGCAAGCATTTAATTTGCCAATTTCAACCAGCTGGCTTTAACTGCACAAGGTTGAAATCATGCAAGTTAATTGTGCCGAAGATGCAATTGTACTATATACTGCAATAATTGTGGGATCGTGGATCTATAGAAATCAGGCTTATTGGCTCAAAAAGTGAAAAATGTATTTTTACATTTTATTATTACTACTACTCTTGATATCATAAATTAGGTACAGAGCATACAGCTTTTTTCAATAAGCCTAGTAGCTACTTTCTATAGAGCTACACTGCTGATATATATTAAGCTCAATAACATGGTTTGATGGCTATGAAAGCTAAGATTGTTCTTGATACTGGATATGAATAGCTTTTGTCTAGAAAGCATTAAAATAAATTAAGAGTGAGATTACTAAGGAAGTAAGATTGTTCTGCTTCAAGTCTTTAAAGCCATTTATGAATGGCCCAATAAACACTGAGAAGGTATAGTAGACATTCCATTAAGCTTTCGATAAGAGTGCAGACACAATGAACATCTCTATGCAGCTATGACAATAATTTGGAAGTACTGCATCAAAGCAATTTTGCAGTGGGGAAAATTCTTCCAGCTGATTCATATCTGAAAATTGGTCTTAAACCTGAAGAAGTTTTAAAGACACTTTGGAAAAAGATGAATTTAAGCACTGGCACAAGCAGTGGGAATAAATTTTAAAAAGTTGCTAGCTTCTTTCATTAAGTTTATACCATCTGTGATAATGGAAACAAACAAAAAAGCCGCACCCAGACACATTTGTTCTTGTTGCTGCTGCTATAATAATAATAATAATCTGTTTCCATCCTTGTTCAAAACAGCATCAAATAGTGTAATCTTTTAGCATAAAAAGTTATCCCTTATGAATTTTTAACACTGTCCAAAGAGAATAAAATTAGCATTTAGCTGCCTACTGACAAAGCACCTGGTGCCATTCACAGATAAACTCCACAATCTGCCTTGCAGTTCATGGATTAAAAGGTAAAAATTGTACATTTCATACATCACCAATATAAATTTGTTATACTGATACGAAGTCCTAAGGATATGTTGACAGGGACACAACATAAAAAATACAGCTTGTTCACCAACCATGATAGCACACTGATAGTACGGTATGTATCATTTTCTATTAATCACTGAAGTACTTTACAAAAGAGCTGTATAAATAGTGAAGTGTGGGGAATTGGTGAATTCTACTAGTGCACCTGCAATTCTACAAAGAGCCATGTATACCACCTTGAGCCCCGTGAGGTGGGCTGCTACAATCTAGTCATCAAAGCACTTTTTGGATCTTCTGCTGGGTCCAACTCCAGAGAAGTAAAAGGGGAAGGGTCGAAATGCATTTTTTACCTTTTAAATCAAGGATTCCATTAAGACAGAAATAATCAGCTGCCTAGATCCTGTAACTAAGAGTACATCAACAAGGCAAGGCATCACAGTATGACTTCATATGGGCGCACAGTTGTAGAACACCCAGTATATGCGTTGTGGATACACCACCATTTGTGGGTCTAGCTATTGATCATCTCCCCTCAAATAGTTTGTGGATACCAGCCATTACACCAAAGTCACAATCTTCCTGCAGAAAATTATTCAGTGCCCTTTCCTTATCACATATTCACTGTGAAAACCATTTTTTAATGCCAGTGCTCTGTAACCTATGGGCAATTAAATGACTAGTTAAAACCATAAGCTCCCACACACATACAGACTATATTTGATATTTGGTGAGGAGATAGTTCAGAGCACTCCTACCTAAAATAGAATCAGGAGTTTGAAGTTTAATATTCTCCTTAATTTTTTTTTTTTTTTAAAAAGAAGACGACTTTGGAAACAGCAATTTCAAAATGAGCCTATACAATCTCTTTCAATCTAGAGCTGTGCAAGTTTGTTCCTTAAACTGCTTGCAATGTTTTGCTATTCAAAAGGTACAGACATGTGCCTGGGTATCTTTTCATTCCTCAAGAGCAACTACAAAAATGCTTGGCCCAGTTCCATTTGGTCAAATTTCAACCTAAAAGATGCAACACATGATTTTGCAGCTGGAGGCTATGTAATCCTAGACATATGACAATAGATTAAAATGCTATTTGAGTGAGCTTTGGGTTACTGTTAAGATAGTTTTGAGATCATTTAAAAATAAAGAGCTGTGTGCTGCCAAGATGTGCAAAAATAGTTATTTGTACATTATTTAAGAAGATACAAAATGGAAATTCGATGTGCACAGTTTTAGTAATGTCATGATAAACCTTTTGTATTATTCAAGTTCTGCTTTTGATGTACAGAATATCTAGAAAAAAGGGAGAATGTGTTTGAGTGACCCACTTAACAGCAGTCTTATTGAAGTACTAACGAATAAATGAATTTTAAATAGCTACAATATTTGCAATTTGGGGCTCCTGCTGTGTAAAGCGTCTGAAGAATTAGGTTTTAAAAGAACAAAAATGCTGCTTATTTTGGTTCCCCAAAGGGTGTGTCTCTCTGTTTGTGTGTATATATATGTTTGTGTGTGTTTGTTTCTGAACTTTCTCCCTGCCCAAGAGGAGTCTGTAAACCCACATACAGTGGTACCTCAGGTTACATACGCTTCAGGTTACCTCGGGTTAAGAACTTTGCTTCAGGATGAGAACAGAAATTGTGCGGTGGCGGCACAGCTGCAGCAGGAAGCCCCATTAGCTAAAGCGGTGCTTCAGGTTAAGAACAGTTTCAGGTTAAGAATGGACTTCTGGAACGAATTAAGTACGTAACCAGAGGTACCACTGTAAAGCAAAATGTGTGTTCCTGAACATTCTAAAAAGGGATTGACTATTAGGAAGGAAGGAATAGCAAGAGCAACCCAAATAGAGCTTCATATTCAGATGGGCAGAACCAATCTCTTGAGTTTGTGGGAACAATCCTATAGACTTTGGAGGTGGAAGCCAATTTCCACAGAACTGCCAAGGGACCTGTCAGATTCCAAGAGCATCTATAAAGAAGCTGCGTGCTCCACTAAAATAACCCCAAAGTGGAAGGTTGAACAAGGGGGTGAGTGGAGTCCTTGAGTCAACTTAGAAGGTATAGGCTTCACCTTAAAGGCTTAAAGTTTGAAGAACAGTAAGCTGTGGAAACCTTCAGCTGGCTACAGGACTTCAACCTGTTTCTTTCGTATACTCTGTTAAGTTATTGCTGAAATCTATGTGACTGTCAGGGGATATTTTCTATACCATGTCCGTAGCTGTCATGTATGTATAAAATGTAGCCTGGCTGAATCAGGACATTTTTGTTGTGCATTTGGGGCTCCATAGATTGCACAGAACCATTGTTGTGGCACTGCCCTTTTGACCATCCACTCGAGCTGCTGCGCTCTCTTATCTCCAGGAATACAGCCAATCCTTTCAGCCAGTAATTCAACTCCAATATATCAAAATGCACACCTCAATAGTAAAAAATGAGGAATTCCTATAATCAACTCATAATGTGTAAACATATAAAGGTAAAACTGTTTCATAACTGCTGGATTACTCTGATATTCAGATGTTTACATAAAGGTGATATTTAGGTAACTGCACACAGGCACATTGTTCTTTTGATGTCTATATTGAGTTACTGCCACTATACAATAGGAAAACTCCATGAAAACAAACTAAGCAGTAGCGCAGATGCAAGGTTAAGGTGAGCATCATTTGAAGAAAACAAGTCAGCAGCACAGAAATAGAAATCTTTACATTTGCATGTCTTGAATGCCCTTCAGTGAGCTCTTAATTAGAATACTCGGCAACATTCGCTGTTGCATAAACACTACTCCATTTTGAGGGGAAAATAAGCAGCTTTTTTTTGGTACAGAGGAATTCACAGAATGTATTTTTACAAAGGTGTAGGGAGGGAGAAGAAATGATAACTTTATTGTGTCTATCTGGGATGTAATCAAGTGAAAGGATGTATTTCTTGAGTGGCAGTTGGATAGAAATGATGTGATTCTAAAGTAACGAGGTCATATTACAAACGAGGTTATCCCAATTCTTCCAGATGGTTGGCATGTATTGCTTAGAAGACAGCACTCTCAAATTTATTTGAGACATTGCGTGTGAGGAGACCCTGCAATATTGCTATGACTTTTTGGGTCAACATTTAATTATGCCAGTAGCTTTCCAAACTGTGTTTCAGGAAACAAAGGGGTTTCTCAGGAGCATATGGGGCAGATATGTTTATCTGAAAGGTGCCTTGCTATTGCTCTTTCCTTGGAGTTCACATCTGCAGGGCAGTGTTTATGACCAGTTCATGAAGAACTACAATGAGGTCCAATGGTAATGGGTACACCCTAAATGAATTGAAAAGGGGATAAGAATATAGCTCAGTGGTAGATACAACAGCAGGAACCAGTCATAGCTACTCTTATCCCTTCCCAAAGCTACATTTCCCAGAGTCTTCTGGAAAGGGGACTTGATTGTTAAACCACTCTGACAATTGTTACTCTGTGAGGGGAATAGGGATATCCTAACAACCCTCAGCTCTCTTGATAACCTACCAGTTCCCAGGATTCTTTGGGAGAAGCCTTAACTGTTTAAAGTGGTACGGTGCTGCTTTAAATGAGTGCAGATGAAAAGCTACTTTTAAAACTGAGGAAAGATTTGAAGGCCAGTTTGTGATGACTGTGTGGAAGGCCTGAAGAAGAATTAACAAATCTCCCTGGGCTCAAGATCATGGCATTTGTTCCACTTACAAAGATACTGGAAAACGTATGTCACAACCCAGGGACCCTGAAGTGAGGAACTGAAAACTCTGATCAAGACAAGGTTCAGGCTGCTAGCATGGGTGGATGGGGGAACTGTCTTGTCTGCAGGGCTCTCCCTGCCAGATAACACAGCTGATGCAGTACTTCAGTCTCCCTGGCCTTAAGAAGGGAAAGAATACAGAAGAAGTCAAAGGCTCCTTAACAAACCAACCAAGCTTCTCAAAGGAAACAGAACCTTCCACATTCCAGGTCTTGTCTGCACAGAGAAAACATATCCTGTAGCTACCTTAGCATGGCCCTTTGGAACTGTCCAAGGTACTGTTCCTTTTTGGTCTCTTGCTTCACCAGAATTTTGAGCAGAACATTGACAGCTTTCCCAGAAAATCTCAAGCTTTCACAAGAAACATCTCCCATTGTTCAGTGTGTGTGTGTGTGTGTGTGTGTGTGTTCAGAAGTCTGCATTTTGGGTAAGCCCCCTCCATGATCAACCTCTTATTCTCTCTCTCCCCCGCCCTTTCCGGTTTTTGGTGGAGGAAACTTTCAGAAAAAGACAGACTGTACACAGTACAAAACACGACTTGATTTAAAATAATTTGCACATTTTCCTCTGATAATTAACATTTTATGAGAACTTCCCCCTCCCCTCGGTTTCTATTATTTTAATTTCCAAATTCACTTACAGAATTTGCAAGACTGTTAGCACCTTCGAACGCGATGGCTTAGAGGCAGTACCACTGGTTTAGGTGAATAAATTTTCGATGTTTGCATGGTGACAACTGCTTCATACATTCTGCTTGCTTTGTGGGAACTAATTCAACGACAGTGTAACATTCTTAAAATATGAAGCATTCACAGAACTGGCACATATAAAAACTGCCATAGATGAATCCTTCTAATGCCTGCAGGAAATTAGATTCGAACAAATACATGCTGATATTAGTATGAGATTTATAAACAAATGTTGTTCTCCATCATTCACATCTTGCTCTTCAGAAAATGCTTACTGCTAAGTATATCAGCTCTTATGCTTGACACACCAAGCCTGCAGACATAATTAGAATATATTACACAGAAAGAAATATTGTTTAAGAAGTACATAAAGTTGTGTGCATACAGAAAGTTATATCCCTCTAAAATTTTATTTTCTCATCCTTGAAACAGATGCATCAAAATGCCTTTCTATAACTACACCAAGCTATGGCATTTCATTATTTATTTATTTTTAGATACGATTTTATTGTGCATGAGGAAAGTGGCCTTGAAGAACCAGGAGCCTGGATCTAAATTTGCAGCAAGGAAGTCATGGGATTTCCTGCAGATATATTGACTGACCTTCACATATTTCTCCATTCATTCTTATATCATTTTAATGTCATGGTGCTAAAAAGCAGTGTAATTTTCATTAGTTTCCTCCTCTAACATTTAGACGACAATTTTGTTCAGTCTTCAATGTTTTGGGTTTTCTTATTACGAAGTCTATTTATTGACCTTCCCAGCTGCTTGTCTCAAAAGAGATTTGCTTCCTTGCAGGGGATTATTAAATTCTTATTCTCTTTTATAGGTGCATTTATTTTATGCTGCCTTTACGGCCAGTTTGAAGTCAGTGAGCCATTAACAGAGGGCACAAAGTGCATTTCTTTCAGGATCAAGGACACAAGTTTCCTTAAACATTTACAAGGGCAAGCTACCGAAAGGGACAAAATAAATAGGAGATAAAAGGTCTTGACTCTTAAAGCAATGGGTGTCATGCCATTTGTTGAGGTGAAATGGAAGCATTCAGAGACATGCGAATATCAGGTACTGGAAACAAACTATGGGGAAGAACTGTTGTCATGCCACTCTTCTTGAAGGCATCTTGCTTGTCACTGTCAAAAAGAGGACCTGATGGATCCTTCTTGAGAAGAGGTGAATGTTTGCTCATCTCCAAAGAACAGGTTCAGCTGTGCTTTGAGTTGAAAAGCTACCCCCAGAAGCATCTTACCCAAGCAAGGGAAGTTAGCAATCCATAAACAAGAAAAATGAAAGAAAGATACTTGCCACCTGCCATAAGCAGAGCTGAATCTAGCAGTCATGTATACTCCCAACCAAGAACACTTCTGTCTTGTTTGGACTGAGTATCAGTTTATTAAGTCACATGATTCAGTTCATTAGTGACTCCAGGTACCTGTTCACAACACCCACAGCTTCATGTAAATTAGATGGAAAAGCGAAGTAGAGTTTATCAGTGTGGAAATGGTACCTCAGTTAAAATCCCTAGGAAGACGCCATCTCTGGTTTCATGTAGATGCTAAACAGGATTATGATAGAAGTCAATCTTGTGACACCCAAAATCTTGTGGGAGAAGACCAGTAGAACTCCTATAGGAATATTCCTGTAGGCTGGAATGGAAGTGAAGTGCAGTGGCCCCAGCTTCTATCTTAATCTAGAAGCATAGCTTTTCACTTTTTTTTAAGGGAAATTCCCTTATTCTGAATAGGATTCCTTGCAAGAAAAGGGAAAAGTTGACAGCTATGTCCAGAAGATACTAGAATTGTGTTGAAAACTACCCAGACAGATACAAAATCAACATAGACATATTCTCATTGTCATTCTTCAGGACGCCCACTCATGGTGGTCAAATATAGATAGGATATTTTCCTGAATATAGGTGGGGAAAAGCTAGCTTAGATAAGGAATGTTTGATGCTTGATGACTAGCATTCACTGAAGTAGCAGCAAAGGCCAGAAAATTCAACAATAAGGAAGATGGTCTGGGTTCAAGAAGGACATATTAAGGAAATGACATGTTGTTGAATATGAGAAGCTGTCCAGCAACAAAGAAAGCATATGATTTCTTTCATTATTTAAAACCCTACTTATCATACAAAGTTTTAACTCAACAATCTTGAATTGCAAGCAGAAAACTGGGCAGGAAATGGTAGAATAAATATTAGAAGTTGCAAGAGAGGCTGTTTTACTAACACTATTTTCTGAAGAGCAAATTAAAACTCAAATATCAGAGTTGACAGGTTCGTGCAAAAGCTGCTGAAACAAACTGTGACGGAAAAATTAACATGACTAGCCTTATTTTTTTAAGCCCTCAAAAACGTGAGGTTGCCAAGGAAATATCCTTACTCCCAATAGCATTATAGGAATAGCTGTGGAAAAGGGGATGAGAAAAAAGAAATTAGGCACGTGATTCCCTGGAACTACAAAAACAGTTCTGAGATCAATGAGGCTTTACATTTCTCATATAGCAATCCCAAAATTAAATAGCCATGTGTTTTGAATCTAAAGGGAGTCTTCAAAAGCAGCAAATATGCAAGTCCCATGTATGAGTCTGGGTAGCAAACTAAATCATGCCCCTTGATATCAAGTAACTGAACAGTGCAAAAGAATTTAAGATGAAAATTCTTAACCAATAATAAAAAAGATAGGAACTTTCAAACACACAAGGGGAGAATATTGAAGCAGGCCTTGATTATCAGTCACTTTAGGTAGACGACTAGGAAGATTTTCCCCAAAAGCTTGAAATACATTAATTCTACCACCGTGTCTAGCCATTTTAAAGGGCAGAAAAGGCTTGTTTTCAAAAACATTTACAAAGTAAATGAAATATTCTTTGGCTAACAAAAAATGATTACATACAGGTAAAGAGCAGTGCTAGTGTTTCTGTTTTTTATAAAACAAATGTTATTCTAGCAGCATTTAAGGGTGGAATTTTTATCATTTTATAACAAACTTTTCCAGGCTGCAGTGCATTTAATCCGATACATGAAACAAAACAATTAAAGCTTGTAGCAAATAATATTATGTATAAGCTTTTTCAAGGAGAAAGCAAAGCATGAGCTGGAAAGCTCAGTTGGTTAGAGCTTGGTGCTGATAACACCAAGGTTGCTGGTTTGAATCCCCTATGGGACAACTGCATATTCCAGCAATGCAGGAGGTTCCAGCATTGCAGATTATCCTCAGGATCCCTTCCAACTCTATGATTCTATGATTCACATGTGGAAGCTTTTTTGTGAGGTTTGCTTTGTGTAAGAAGGGATGTTTACACTGTTTGGGCTAACCCAGCAGAGGTTTCCCACCACCAAAGCTACAGTCCTCCACAAGAATGACACAACCTAGTATCACTGTGCAGTTTACCTACAAAGTACCATAATTTTCACTCTATAAGACTAAGACGCAGCAGACCATAAGACACACCTAGTTTTTGGAGGAGGAAAACAGGGAAAAAATATTCTGGATCCCAGAAGCCAGAACAACAAGAGGGATCACTGCACAGCAAACCCTCTCACTGTTCTGGCTTCTGGGATAGCTGCGCAGCCTGCATTCACTCCATAAGACACACACACATTTCCTCTTACTTTTAAGGAGGGGAAAAGTGCATCTTATAGAGCGAAAAATACGTTAATTCAGCAAGATTCTTCATAGTAACGATACATGAGCTTTGACCACAGTGACAACATCAGTTGTCTAGGATTTATTCTATGGCCAGAATTGATACAAAAATGACTAAGAGCAAGGTGACCACAAGGCAGCATTGTCCTGTAATTACACATTCTTATAAATGTACCACTATGCAAGGAAATATAAAACCACAGGAGAAACATTTACTGAACACCAACTTTGCATTTCCTGTACTTCTGTCTCCAACATATAAATCTGTTTCATTTCCCAGCCCCAGATATTCTGCAGTGCAATGTCATCTCAAAGAAAGATTTCCCCTGGGGGAAACCGATTGTATACTCATGCTCTAAATAATAGCAGCAACAGAAACTGGCCTTGTTAAAGCAAGTGATTAGATCACACTTTTTAATACGAGGTGCCTAAATCATCGGCAAAACTTATACTGGTTTAACACCTTGGGCTAAGGGTGAAATCCTATGCACACTCAATCCTATGGGAGCAAGTCTATTGAACTGTGAGTAGATATGTACAGAGTTGCACAGTTAATTTCCTTTAAAGCTATATTAGGTTAGTAGCAATCATGCAGCACTGTGTGAACAGTACTTTTTTCTCAATTAGTCACCGCCACTATTTAATTTTTTTTTAAGCTTTGGATTAATCTAATCAATTTAAGCATGCAATCATCACCAATACAACCCTATAAACCACTTACATATAACATTTCTTATTTCACCTTTTCAAACTGCTCTATTTCTGGTGGAAATGAAGTGTTTGTAGCTAAAAAAACACCCCCAAACAAAACAACTTCTTGCAAAGCATAAATGGAAGCAAACTTTATAACACTGGTGCAACTTCCCCCTTAATAATAATAAAAACTCCTGATCTATTCTTCTGTACCACTCAAAATGTGTTACAATTCCATTCCTACAGATGCATACACAGTGACAAAAACAAATCCTTTGGAACAGGTAATGTCAAATTCTGAAAGGTTGGTAGAGTTATTTTTTTTTTACAGTTCACAACACAACTGATCCTGGAAAGACCTTATAATGTCAACAGAAGGTCAGCATTTGAACATCTGTACTGAGTATGTGTGATCTGGGTGTTCAAGAACAGCAGTATTTTTAAGAGAGTTTGCCAATTAATGTCATCTGGTGTTCTGTACCAAAACTGCAAATCAGGCAGAAGCCCTGCAAATAGTAATGGAAACGTTATTGTGTGGTGTATTTATTAAGAAACACAAAAAGAGTAGCAAACATTGTTGTTTTGTCAGACTATGCAAGCTTTTAATATCTCTAGTCACTCAGACTTTCAATTGAGATTTATTAACCTGTCAAAACAAAAAGCAATTTTAGAACATACACAATTGCAGTTCATTTTAGCACATTTATTGCTCTATAAACAGTACATCCAGTCTTGTCTTTTAAGGGGGCTAAACTCAGGTTTCTCTTCTTGAAACAAGCAATTTCTATAATAGGAAAGTTCTGAGGGGGATGGCAAACACAAAAGCAATGCAATTCACAAGGTACATATTAAAATAAATTGAATTATATTTTTCACTCTGATTTTAGAGGCCTTCTTTCAGGGCATATTAACAACGTAATCCTAAACATACCTACTTGGAAGAGAAATCAATAGAACCAGGGAATCTGTGTCATATAACTTTCAGAGTATGGGAAAAAGCCAAGTGATAGCAATTCTTACATCACAGAAGCAACTCAAGTTCTTGCTTCTATGTAAGCATACAGAGGATTGAGGCTAAAGTGATATATTGAAATAGGTACCCACAGGCCATCCCTAGGTCATCATGCATCAATTAAAGAACATCATGCACAGTATTTTGAATACTGAACATGTATATCAACTATACTGAAGTACAGGTATCCCTTGTTCTTCCAACACCTGCTCTGCTCCTAATGCTACTATTCTTATACGCCAAGGTTTTGTTCTGTACCGACACCAAAATCCTTTTATTAGAATATAAAACTTTCACAGATGAATTTCTTCATCCTTGGAGTGACATTGAGCCTGAAGTGCTTTCCCAGTAATCGCTTTACGCAAAGCCAAAAAATCACATACTAGTCTCGCATGGTGAATCGAAGGATCAGTCATAGCGATTGCTTCTGTTTTTAACAACTGGGTGAAAGAGGAACTTTAGATCTTTTAAAAACTGTTTTGAGAAACAACACTTTCCTTGCTCAGAAACATTTATTGTTTAGAAAGAGGTGGTTTAAACCATTTCATGTCTCTCTTCTTCCTTGTGTGTATCTTAACAACTCTGCTAGGAAAGGAACAGCTCGATAGAATTTTAGAAAAAATTATCTAAAATACGCAACACAAATGCGACCCAGCATAACCAAAATCCATATATTTTTGCTTGTTTCAATAATCAACATTTTTTGGTTGCCACCCACCCGGCCCCCACATTCCCTGGCATGCATATACTTGCTGATTGAGAGAGGTCTTTCATGCTCTGTGATACTTAGAGGGGTGTTTTTCGTATTCTGCTGGTCTTTGGGGCAGGTAGCAGCTACACTTCTGTTAGCGCCAAAGCACAGCATGACATAAGGCAATTCAGAGTCAACAGGCCAAGGCTAGGAATTGGTAGAGGCTTTCTATTTGTAAATAGAAGTCTTGCAAATATTCGTTGAGGCATTTTGTAACTTGACCTTCCTCCAAAAGGAGCTAAAGTATAAAATCAATCAAATCAATCATGGCCACAAAGTTATGTTCAATTATGCACAAAATCAACAACAGACTTCAACAGGAAAAGTCAGAAAATTAACCCTTCAAGTCACCAAAGTCAGAGCGAAACAGAATTTAATAGGCTGTGCACAGCTCCCCGCTGCAACAATCCATCTCATGGCTCCAACAGTGTGGGGGTGGGATGGGGATAACCCACCCTGGGTTGACCTGGGAACCAACCCCAGCCTGGATCCTGTTCCTTGTATCTCCTCCATCCTTCCCAACCAAGATCAGGGGTGCCTCCCTGCTCGGAATCAACCCTCTTCTCAACAGCTGCAGAGGCAAATAATCTGTAAATTTTCAGAAGAATGGGAGCGAGGACTAGACTTAGTTGTGACTCTTGGTGCCAGTTGAGGAGAAGCCCAAAGCTAATTTGACTCAAGCAGATATAGAGGCATGTGACACAGAGGCAGGAGACTTGATTATCTAGCACAGGCTTCCTCAACTTCAGCCCTACAGCTCTTTTTGGCCTACAACTCCCATGATCCCTAGCTACCAGGACCAGTGGTCAGGAATGATGGGAATTGTAGTCTCAAAACAGCTGGAAGGCCAAGGTTGGGGAAGCCTGATCTAGCATTTTCCAAATGAGCAGCAGAACTAGAAAGAAGGGGGGGAAAGTACAGAACAGACAAGAACAAGTTGATACTTTAACATCCCTTCTCCAAAGTTCTATGGTGCGAAAGTTCAAGATATGGTCCCTTCAATTAGATGCTAGGTCACTAAAAAGCATTCCCTCCCCTCACTCTTGTGTTTTCCTTATAAAGTAAGATTGAAAAAAAAAAATGTTTCGGTTTTTCAGACTCACGATACGCAGCATTTTTAAAACATACAAATCTCTGCAGCACTTTGCCTCAAGATCCCACTTCAGCTCAGATAAGCCCCAAATCTTTCCTAAGTGGCCCTGCTTCAGTTCTTGATTTGGGATTTGTACAAATATTTTGCATATACAACTATACAGATCCAAATATTTATGTACACATCTATATACAAACACAAAAACTGAATAATGGATAACAATGCAAGCAGAATAAAGTAGGGTTTAGAGTTAATGAAGGGGGCTCCAATCCTAATCCCAGTTACTTGGATTAAACCCCATTGAATTCAATAGGATTTAGGTCTGCATAAAGGTAAAGGTAAAGGGACCCCTGCATAGACATGGTTAAAATTGTGCTGTTATATTTTTTTTTATATTTAGAACTCATCTAACACAAAAGAATTGTTCGGGTGGGAAAACCAACACCTCTACACTGTCAGCAAAACTAAATAAAGTTTAATATAATTTAAAATCCATGATATTTATTCCCTGATTTAACCCTGGCCAAACAAGCAGGTTTCTCTAGCTTAGATTTTGGAGGCCCCAGAATAGGAGGAGGTTCCATAACTGGGGACCAGCCACCCAAAACACATTACTTATGGCATTTCTGCTTGAATCTGCTTCACAGATAATAGTATTAAGGTGAAGGGTTTGATGGATCAGGTATTATTATACAAATGGCAACAAGGAAAATCTCTGGGCTCTTCAGTGATTATTATTACAACTATTCAAATTATTATTGTTGTTGTTGTTGTTGTTGTTGTTATTCAAATCCCATTATGAAAATTTTCTGGCTTTTCCCATATATACAGTACATAGTAAAGAGAATTTCCCAGGTTTCATGAAACTGAAGCCTAGGACGCATCTGGCCATCAAACAGTACTTTATAAATTACAAATTTACAATCAGCTTATAATTGCACTATATTCATGGCTGCTGTCTACTGAACTAATATAAGATAAGATACTTTGCCCTCTTTATGCAATAAATAGTTTGTTAGTGTTAATAAACTATACCTTGTATGCGGCTTTGTTGCCAACTGAGAGACAGTAATATAGAACAATAATAATAAATATAGCCTTGGCACCTCATAAACTGAAGACAAGTAAGAGAGAAACACGGAAAACCAAATATCAGGATACTTTTAAAAGCAAATTTTTGTAATATGAAATCACTATTTTTTAAAAAGGTCTTAAAATAAAGGCTACGGCAACAAAACAAAATGCATTTGGCCTTTCTGAGTTTTCTGCAGACCCCTCTGGAATAATAAATTAAGAGAACAATAAAAATAACGCTTACAGAGCAATTCCTTGTTTTAGTCGGTCTTTGTTCTAAACCTGTGGAGATGCGCAGTTATGACAAGCACTGGGGCAATTAAAAAAGCAACTTCAACTATAGAGGGAAGATCAATACCCTGAATCTTTTTAAGAAGAGGATTAATTCATTGCTTGCCACAACCCAGAGCACCTCTTAAAACATTTTATGAGAGAATTCCTGTAAATTAAACCTAACTATTCAATGATTGTTCTGTTGGCAATGCCAGAAGTGCTAAGGGCCTTGGAAAGAGGAAAAACACAACTCAGTGAGTAGTTTATCATGAAATAAAGTTCTTTTTTTCTCTTTTTTTGCTTTCCCCACCCTCCCTCCACAGCTTCCTTATGGATAATATGCGATAATACATGTAATGAGCTCCCTAAAACAATTAGTAGCATATCTCCAGCGACCTGCTAATCTGAATGTAATGTTTTTTCACCAACCACGGCATGCTTTCACACCCACATCACGTAGAGGGGGAAGAGGGTTACAAAATGTAATTTAGTATTCTGCCTCATATTTCATCAAGTCCCTTACCAGCTGCTTGATATATTATCAAGACGAGCGCAAGCACATTCGCCCCCCTTGACAGGGGCACCCCAAAGAATATAAGCAAATTGTAACTCTTTCTTTACATCACCACTAGCACCTAAGAGAATGGCAATGTTGACCATATTTTCGCTTTAACAATGGCTGACGTATTGTGGATATATAACAGAACCTAGGCCAATGGTTAAATTGCTTTCAATACAGGCAATATCTCATCCCACCACTCAAATAAAAAGCAGGCCAGCTGGAGGTGAGGAATTTTGTAGCTGAAAGTCTTATAATCGAAATAAATTGCAAATGCCTCCAGAGTCAGTTTAGATCAGGGTGGTCCAACACATGGCCCTTGAGACCTTTTTTGGTGGCCCTTGGCAACATTTGATGCCCTCACGTTGTCTTCCCAAGCTGGGTAAGCGAGCTGCTGGGCTTTGGGATGAGGCATGAGCAGTAACAATGATGATGAATGCAAGCTTTAAAACACAAGTCAATGCCAGGTACAAAGATAACCTACAAAGCTTTGAATAACTCTTCTGTTGGGCATTTGGTTGTCGAATGAGGCGTTGCATTGGAAAAGGGAAATAGTCTCAAACTGGGGAGAGAAACTTTGCACAGACAGCTCAAAACTGGTAGGGTTTTTTTCTCCAAGGGGAAAAGACATGGGGCTTTCATATCAATTCCCTAAAGGTGAAAAAACAGCTTGAGGTGGGAGATTTTAAGTTGAAAAAGGACACAAAATGGTTCAAAAGCCATTTTCTTCAGCTCATACACAGCACACCACAGGTTGCTTTGGGTTGGAATAGAGTATCCAGAACTCTGATATTCACGTGGTTTAAGCCCAAGTGCCTCAATTCTTATCTTTAAAATGGGAATGAATACAACAAATTGTACAGTTTTATGCTGAATATGAATAAGGTAAAAATAGTGAAGGAACATATGAAAATGCAGATTTCTGCTCTGCTACCAAGTTAGACAACTGCTTCTTCCTTGAAGTGCCCTGCATTAGGTTTACGATTTGCCACCTTCTGCTAATTCTTAGTACTCAATAGTGACAAGCTCTTGTGAAACTGAGGCAGTGAAAAATATTGGAGGAAAACATTCCATATTACAAACCAAGCCTTGCACTTGATTTAAAATTTAAAGTGGGAAATGTATTTGTAAGGAAGTTTTAATGGATACAACTAACGAGAGTTGCATTAGGGCAGCACAAGTTAGCCCATTATAAACAGCTTGCAAACCATGCATCCAGAGGCATATAAATAAAAAGGTTTGGAATGGAGAACATGCCTTTATTTAGTGCCAAATTGCATTTAGTGGTTCAGTTCAGCTCTCTGGTCTAATGCAGTTTCCCAAACTTGGGTCTCCAGCTGTTCTCATCATCCCTAACCATTGGTTCTGCTAGCTAGGGATGGTGGGGGTTGTGGTCCAAAAACAAATGGAGATCCAAGTTTGGGGAAACCCAAGGGATTATATAAATAAGCAAAATGAGTTTTAGACTTAAGCTTCATACTGTTTCAAGCATTGTGGGGCAGGGTTGACATGCATAGCGCTCCCTTGTTCCAACTATAAGTAAGAAGCCCCAAACCAGGGACAACACTTGCCCAGAAAGGGGTGAGGAGACTTGGTTCAACGTCTTGAATTAGTGAAAGCCAGCCTGGTGTCCTCTAGATACTGCTGTATTAAACCCCCCCCCCAAAAAAAAATCCCTGACTACTGGCCCTGCTGGTAAGGGGCTGATTAGATTTTTGAGTCCACCATGTTGAGAGCACCATATTGCCTTCAGCCAACTGAAACCTACACTGTAGAACAGAAATTTAGTACAGTGGTGCCTCGCAAGATGAAAAGAATCCGTTCCGCGATTCTCTTCGTCTAGCGGTTTTTTCGTCTTGCGAAGCAAGCCCATTGACAGCTTAGCGGATTAGCGCTATTAGCGGTCTAGCGGCTTTTAGCGATCAGCTGTTAAGCGGCTTATCAGTGGAACAGCTGATAAGCTGCTTAGCGGCTTAGGAAAGGGGGGGGAGCGAAAAAACCCGCGGGAACTCGCAAGATTTTTTTGTCTTGCGAAGCAACCCCATAGAGAAATTCGTTTAGCGAAGCGCCTCCAAAACGGAAAACCCTTTCGTCTAGCGGGTTTTCCGTCTTGCGAGGCGTTCGTCTTGCGGGGCACCACTGTATCTATCATCTAATCAATCACAAATACTTTAAAAAGTTACAGCTAATGAAGTTGTTGCCCATTTGAAAACCCAATTTTGCATTTTGCTTCTTTACAGCTGGGCTCAAGAGGCAAATGTCTTTACTCTGTTTCAGATACAGGACATACAGAAATAATGTCATGTTCAACACTCAAAACAAAAACATCATGAAACGTGTTACAAAATGTCCTATTCTGAACATTTAGAAGAGGTTGCTTGCACTCATACACAAGAGCTCAAATGTTGCAGGTGGAAAACTCGGTGTCCAAACAGTTAGCACCCAGATTTATAAATATATTGGACACACTTAAAACACTCCTGTTCATTTGTAGTGTACAGCAGCAAATCGATACACATTTGCATTGCAAACCATTATACACAATGAAGAAATAGAATCTTTGCCAATACTTTCCCACTTGGTTTTTTTTATAGTTGCTATCAAATCTCACATAGAACTTACTATATTATATAAAGAATGAAATTCAAAGCATGACCTGGGATTATACACTGCCGCTTTTATTACTATGATTATTCCTACCTTTTCTGGAGGCGGAGGAGGGTTAAATCTCTTTGCACAGACTAAAAACACATCAGGCTCTGGCTTGCCAGCCTTCACTTCAGGGTCATCTCCCAACACAATATGATGAAATAAATTAAAGAAGTCTTTGTGTCGACTTGTTTTCATTTCAAATGTCACCCGAGATGAGCTGGTGGCAACAGCTATGGGTATGCTGTGTTGATGTAGATGGCAGATTAGTTTTTCAACACCTGTGAAACAGAAAAATATATATGAAAGTGTTAAAATACACTTGTTTGAGCAAAAATAGAGGAGCTAGATTTACTGGAGTTGTTCACCCCACCTTCTGAACTTGATTTAGTTAGTTCTCTTTCCTGCCTTCATCAAAAGACTAATGGTTGATAATAGAGCTATTTGGGTGTTTGTACCTTGTGTGGGATGGTTTTCGTTGCTGCCTCCTGTATAACTCTGCAAGAAGATCAAACCTATCCATTCTGAAGGAAATCAGCCCTGAGTGCTCACTGGAAGGACAGATCATGAAGCTGAGGCTCCAATACTTTGGCCACCTCATAATAAGAGAAGACTCCCTGGAAAAGACCCTGATGTTGGGAAAGATTGAGAGGACAAGGAGAAGGGGATGACAGAGGACGAGATGGTTGGACAGTGTTCTCAAAGCTACTAACATGAGTTTGACCAAACTGCAGGAGGCAGTGGAAGACAGGAGTGCCTGCTGTGCTCTGGTCCATGGGGTCACAAAGAGTCAGACACAACTAAACGACAACAACCTTGTGTGGATTTTAACTGTGTGAGGGGGAACATGTGGCTGCATCTTCTGCCACTGACGTTACATCCTCACTGGCTGCACCACCCATCACCCATATATTTTAGTCCTTGTCCATAGAAGTTCCATCTCTCTAGTCTTGCATAGGCTTTAAAAAAATTATTCTGTAGTCCCCAGGGCTGCTAGTGGTGGAAAAATGCGTCCCCCTCGAAAGAATCCTGTTGCCCTAACACGTCCTTGGTGGTGGGCTGCATTTCTCATACATCAGTTAATCCCTGTCTAAGTCAATGGAGAGTCTGTCTCAATAAACTTGCACAGGGGGAGGGAGTTTGTAGCCCAAAAATTGGTGGAGCAAATGCCCCCAAGGACCTCTAAAGCAACAGAAACCTTCATCCCTACAAGAAACCTTCATTCCTACAAGCTGATTTAAGCTTCTGTTTAGCAAGTAGAAATACATAGTACAAATGAAATGAATCTGAACTTTTTAAAAAAGGTGATGGATTTTTTTATGAAAAAAAGAAATAGCAAAAACAATTTTGAATATGAAACAGGAAAGTAAAAAAGGAAAGTTTTCTACTGCACATCCCTGCAGGTGTATAGAAACCTCGAAGTGCATCATACTACATAAAATCAAGATAGTATGCAGAGAAGACATCTGTAGACTAAGAGGAACTGTGTTGTAATACATGAACTTCTGGCCAAACAAAAACAAATAAAAGGAAAGGATGTAATGCATATTTAGTAGGTCTGATGTAGTTAATAAAGCTGAAAGGATCAAAATATATAAACCTCAAGAACTTTAAACAATAATTAGTCACATGCCAAATTTAGAACTCTGAAAACAGATGTATTTTTTAAAAAAATCCTGACAGAATTTCTCATGGGACAATAGAAGCTTTCAGAAAGGAATAATTCAGCATTTTCCATTTGACAGCTCTGAAAAATACATAAAATAACTCAAATTAAACTTTTTCTTGTGGCTTTATTTTCCCCCTGGTGCTTCTGCTCTTTCTAGTCTGCTAAAAACTCAAGTAGCAGCAATTATTTTGGTGAGAACGATTCTCTTATTTACATATTTTGCTTTCCACAATGTATTTGCATTTATCCTCTGATATTAAGGATACATATGGGGCTCCTCAATTCAATGGGGTTTTCTTTTGATATGGAATGCACAGCATTACACTGCAAAGCATGCACAAAAAAATGTGTGTTCATTTATGTATTATTTCCATATACAGACAGCTTGCTACCTGAAAATCTTGAAACAGTTCGCAATTGATAATATATATATATATAAACACAGTACGTACAATAAAAATCGTGTCAAATTATTCACATAAAAACTGAAATATAACCGTATACTTAAACACAGTATCACTATAAGGTCGAAGAGCTTTACACAGCAACAAAATGTAAAATTCCAACAAACCAACTTTTCGCACAACCACTCACGCAATCTCATTCACCACTACTTTCGCACAACCACTACAATCACTCACTGCTTCATACATTATGTCTGTCAACCAGCCAGCACATTCATATACCACTTCTACTCAACAATATGACATATAAATTTATTGAAATGCTAGTATTATAAGCTTTTTTCTAGCAACTGGTCTGTCCTTGTTTTTAATGTTGCAATGCATATCAGTATGCTTTCTGGGGCCCTCCAAAACAGCAACATAAGTTTAAATCCAATTGCATGACTTGACAGTGGAAAATCCAGGTCCCTTTTGTTTAAAAAGGAGGAGGGGAATGTTTAGGAGGCATTTCACCCTCTCTGCAGACTATAATTAATGCAGTGACACTTTACAGAGGTCATTAAACTTCCTTGCCAACCGTTATTTTGAAAGAAAAACTATCACTTTTATTCAAAACAGCAATAGTTTAGCAAATGTTTACCAGTCTTTCCACTTGGGACTTCACAAACCCAGGTGAAAGGATAAAAGAATTACTACATAAAGCCTCAGGATACATACATGAAAAATGATGCAGTCTGCACATCACTTAGAATTTATTTAAACCCTTCCACCTTTTTTCTTGTCAAGCGGGTCTGTGTTAAACATTTAAGGTATTCTCAAATGCTGTGGTATCTGTGAAGCTGTTGGGGATGAAACATAACTGATTAATGCTAGGGTGGGTTGATTTAAATCATGCCCTTTTAAATAAATGATTCCAGTCATGTTTCCCACAATATTATTTTTCAACCAAGTATGGATACTAATTAGCTCCTGTAGCAATTTTAGAATATTGGTATGCAACTAAATATATCCTGTATACTACCTAGGAACATAATGCAGAACGTTAATCATACGGCCCCATGTACCTTTTGCACTATCTGGATAGTCGGGTCAGATGAATTCTGAAATGCATGGATTTCTGAGCAAATCCAGGAGCACGCAAGTGCCAAGAGATTTCTAGAAAGGGCTTGTAGTTATTGGGCATAACATGAGATCAACAATCAATAGCTGCCTTGTTTGCTTAGCAGTCACAAATAATCAAAACTAATTATATTGCAGACCTCATCTATTTACATGGATCTTCCAGGTTTCTCTTTCATTTTCTTAAAAAACCTGGTTTTGACCAACTTTCTTTTAATGTGTCAATGATTCAAAATAGACTTCAACATGTTTCCATTAAATTTAAATTTCACTGCAGGGGGGTGGGGACAGACACAGTCGGTTTTTTAAAGAAGGAAAGCTGGTTTTGTTTCGTTTTTACAAAAGCAATTCTGATTTCCAGTGCCAGATTTATGTATAAGCTAAACAAGCACTTAGGGCCCCACTCTTTTGGGTGCCCCCCAAAATTTAATATTAATATACTTCTTAATTGCATTTCTGTTCAGCAATTACTTTAATAACATACATATTTTGTTATGTGCAAATGGCATTTAGATACCTATAAGGTCCATAAATTACCATATAGCATATATTCAACACAAAAAAACAGCGACAATTTGCTGTTGACAAAGGACAGCTGGACATATAAAGGGCCCTATTACCTTTAGTAGCTTAGGGCCTCATCAAACCTAAATCTGGCCCTACTGATTTCTGATTAACATGAGCTAAGAGAATAGCTTGCTCTATACTTTATCAGTTTGGAGCATCAGTGGAAGTGGCTATGAAACTAGCATCACATCCCACACTATAACTAGAAGGGGTGGGTATCTCAGATTTTAGGATCACAAATGCAGTACCCCAGACTTCTGCTATTAGCCCTTTGGACTCTTCCCAGACCGTACCCCATCTCCTTAGAGAACTAGAGCTACAATAATGCCTCTTCTTTAAAGGGATGTTGTTTGCACAAGCGTCTGGTTGGGGGATCTCCAAGTTTCAGTGAAAAACAAAGTAGATTTGGCACACCTTTAAAGGCCATATTCTGAAAGATCTACAACAATTTCTACAAGCTGATGTTATGTTAACAATACTAGTTTACACATATTTTCCCTTTATTATATCTCACATTTACACCTTTGAATTGCATGGAGCATAAGATGTGTACAAGTCATGTATTTTCAGTCCACCAGGTGACCCCAAATCCTGCCACTATAGCATTAACATTTGATGCTTAATGTTTCTAATGTTCAGATTCTCCCAGCTACAGCAAACATCACTATGAAACTTTGCTTACAGGCATATTCAGCATTGCACTGACTTTGGTAAAGGGTCGATTTTTTCGGCTAGAGAAACAGTAGTGGAGATAATATTGAGAGGAGTAATTTGTTTCCAACACTTAAAAACACACATTTACTAGCTTTACTTATGATTCAACTGGGCTGAGCAAGCAGTCCTCAAAGGGTATTCAAATCCTTTAACATATTAAAAGCTAGTCTCTAGCACAATTTTTGACCAGACATTAAGTTAAGATAATGTGGCACCAGGCACTGTGCAGTTGGTGCTGACCCATGACAGGGCCTTTTCGGTGGTGGCTGCATGCGCTCCCTAGTGATGTGCATATGTCTCCAACATTATCAATTTCAGGATAAATACTCAGGCATTTGGTGGCTGAATAATGCTGTTCCTGGCAACACTGTATGGAAGGATTTTAAAACTGTTAACTGTTTTGTTAAGTTTTTAAAAAAACATAAACATGGATGTGTTTGCTGCCCTGGGCTCCTTTGGAAGGGAAGGATATAAGTTCAATAACAATATCTATATAGGAAGGCCTATACAAAATATGGCGACGTGGGTGGCGCTGTGAGTTAAACCACAGAGCCTAGGACTTGCTGATCAGAAGGTCGGCGGTTCGAATCCCCGCGACTGGGTGAGCTCCCATTGCTCTGTCCCTGCTCCTGCCAACCTAGCAGTTCAAAAGCATGCCAAAGTGCAAGTAGATAAAAAGGTACCGCTCCGGCGGAAGGTAAACGGCATTTCTGTGCACTGCTCTGGTTCGCCAGAAGCGGCTTAGTCATGCTAGCCACAGGACCCGGAAGCTGTATGCCGGCTCCCTCAGCCAATAAAGTGAGATGAGTGCCGCAACCCCAGTCAGTCACGACTGGACCTAATGGTCAGGGGTCCCTTTACCTTTTTATACAAAATATGGTAACATTGAACTTCCATCATGTTCTTACTTGTTGACCAATCAGACTTACTTTCTCTGTCTGTCTCTGTCTCTCTGCATTTCCTATCAGATAGGGCTGCTAGGCTAAAATTAGCAATCTAGAGAATGTCGTGTAAGAGGCACTTAGTCATTTTCTGCTGCTTAAGACAGATGATTAAAAACTGTGTCTTGGTGGTGCAATAGCTCCCAGGGATTTAGACATCAGTATAACACAAAATGTAAAAACTGTAGAATCTGTTATGTTTTGGTCTTAAATAGAAACAGATGTACCAGAGATGGATTCTCAACAGGAACACAATCAATTATCTATTTCTTCTGTTTCTTTTAAAGTAAAAAATAAAAAATAAAAGTCTTCATCTACAACAATTCTATGCAAATCCCTAGAACTGCAGGCTCAAAGCAGAGAGCCACCATTTTTTAAATGTGTGACAAAGTAGAACAAAGCAATTCTTGGAAAATCATTAACACATCCATTTGGAAAGTTACTCACATTTCAACAAGCAATATAAATTAAAGCATTATTCCCAGTGGAAAATCCAGTAAGCAGCAATTGTCTTTTTAACTAGCTTAGGAAGAAGAACACAATAAACAGCAGCAAGAGAAAACATGGAAATGATGGCAGTACTGTGGTATAGCTCTCTGCTATATCCCGTAGTTTGCCAAACACCACTTTATAGAACAATTACAGGTTCAAGCTGTGAGGGCGGGGGGCATAGGTTTCCATTATTTTGGAGAGAGGCAGACTAGTAGGTGCTGAGTTGCATATTATTGGTTTCGCATCACCAAAGTAAAATAAGCTTAAAACTATTTGGAATGTGCAATGGCCTTAAATAACCATTCCAGAAATTCTGTATTTTCTGCTATTATTATCGGCATCATCATCACAAACTCCCATTAAAAAGTCAAATACAGGGATATTATTGCATATTGTCTTTTTTGCACCTTTCAAAAAGCATTACTTTATTATGCATGACTCTTTAACTGAAGGCAAGCAATGGCCATAGCACTGGCTTTCAGATTCTGGCGTGTAGAAACTTTGCATAAATGGGGAATTAAGAAGAATAAATGCTCCATACTGTTGATTTCCCAATTCTTCTGTAATGAAGAGTGGATCTTGGATATGACAAGAGTTAATTATTTGTATGTAGGGGTCAATCCACAAACAGGCTATATGGCCTATTTTTGTCCATGTGATTATGAATAGCTGAATGGGGAAACATCTGAGTGAAACAAATGCAGACATTTTCATGAACTGGAAAACATGCAGAAAGGGAGAACAGAAGCAGCTCCCATTCCATCAACTTTCTTAACATACACTTAATATATCTGCATTCATTTTATATATAAATTGATTTTTTTATGAAAGAGCAGTAGTTTATTTGCTTAATATAGCTATTCAACCCCTAATTAATGCACGGTGTGGATTCAAAGGTGTAGAAACTTGAGTATCGCATACTAGCTGTGGCATTCTTTTTACTCACTACTGATGCCTTCCTTCTTCCAAGTCTTCTGGCATAAGCAGGGAGCTTGTGCAAGGAAAGCTCAGGTCTCTCATATTATGGCAGGAGGCAGAAGCCAGGGCCAAGAGGACTTACACCACTTGTCTTCTCCAATGCCCAGCACAAAGAGAGAGAATAGACACTCTCCTTCTCTGAAGTTCTTTCCCCCCCAAGTTTGTGCTGTGTTTTTAAGAAAGCATGAATGATGCAAGTCACTCTTGTTGCTTCTGCAAAAACCCAGCCAACATTTGTTGTGTTACCGCTGTATTCTGCCCGGTTGGCACTGACCCTTAAAAGGACTTTCTCATTGGTGGGTTCCCATTTGTGGTGAGCTGCACCCCTCAATGTTAACATTCAGGGCAAATTTAAAAACATTCTTTTTCACCTAGGCATTTGGTGGCTGAAAGAGACACCGTTCCTGGTAACTTTGAGATTATAAATTGTGAGAATGTAAAACATGTTGTTAAAAGTTTTTAGAATGCTTTTATTGCGCTGTTTCCTATTTTGCAGGTCCCTCCCACCCCCCACCCCAGATTCCTTTGGGAGTAAGAGTGATCCAGCAGTACAACAATAGTCACCCCTCCCAATGCACATGCCAAAGCACTTGACGGGGTATCATGCCTGACATTGTGGAAAATGAACACAGACACACATCCTAAAGACAGTATTCCCTTTAATAGGTAGAGGGTAGTGGAACTTTGTTTTTGGGCATCCATGGGACACTACAGAAGGTGTGGAGAGGCCTGTGAAAACAGCTATCAACAGCTTAAAAACACACGGCAACTAACCATACACGCATTCAGAGCTGTCAAGTAGAACAATATCACATGTTCTCTCCCTCCCCTATGCAAGAGACAGATGGCATTGCTGAAAAGTGCATCATATTTATTCTTAGAAGACACCTCAGTGGGTTTTTTGAGAAATAAAAAAAAGTTCAATCTTCCAAGGTGATGAGGAAACAACCAGGCACCAGAGAAAAGCATTTTGTGAATGCAATTATTCAAATTCAAACTGCAAGATTTAATTGGATATACACACATTTGATTAGAGGAAATACAACCTGGCATCAATGCAGCGGTGGGGAACACTTTTTCTTGCTTCGTTTTACTTTCATGCAGTAGTTCTTCTATGGTTATTGGAAGGTCCAGGGCATCTCGCATGATCGTTAATCCCTCCAGTGTCTTTTTACCCATTGCTAAGGATTTTACATCCCAGGTATAGGTTTTTCCAAAGCGGTTGCAGATTTCTTGGAACACAATAGTATAAAGACGTTCAGTATCTGAGGAAAGAAAAAACACACAATATTAGTGGCATGATGTCAGAATGGGGCGTAATTACAAATTATGTTGCATTCTTGGAGGGAAAAGACAGCGCTCTTATTGGTGAACACGTTGGCAAGAATAAAAGACAATACAATAGGGTCTTGAACTCTTGGCCATAAGAAATTCATCTTGAACATCATGTAAGCCTTTTCTGACAGGCAAAACTAATAACTTCTGACTTAAGGTCACAGCCAGGCCACCCAAATCAGGGTGCCACATAACCTTTAACCTTAAATACATGGCAACAAGATTATAAATTCACATTCACACTGCTATAGAAGGCAAACCCTCATATTTTCAAAACACACTATTGTGGGCTGCAATGCACAATTACGTGTTTGGAACATATTTGTGGAAGAAAAGGAATGCCTTAATTGGGAGGTAATCTTTATCTTGGAACTGAAGATAACAAATGAAGAAGGAAATCTGGTACTCAAGGGATGTCATTACATATTCTATTTAAACTATAAAGTAATTTATTTTGCAAGCCTTTGAACAGGACTTTAAAAGTTCTTCAAAAGATGCCACAGTCTGCATTATATTGCCAGTGGCACTGTTACATTTACATCTGACTAGATTTCAATTACAACCCTATAACCTATAATCAAGGGGGTTTAAGAGCAAGTAAGTTCTCTTCAGGCCACACTCATGCATATAAAGTTTCAGCCCAAGGAACCAACCTTCTCCTGAATTCATTAGTTTCGAAAAAGATAAGCAAACATAGCCATTATGGTACAGTTTTATTGCGGCTCTTAAAAGCAAAGTTGTTGAGCAATTGTCCCCCAGTAAGGTTAAGGGGTCTATTTTTTTTTTAATTTGAGGCCTACTACACAAAAATACAAAGGTAGGTTGACACCGCTGGTTCACGTGATGAAGATTCATTGCTATCCATTAGTCAATCATCATGGCACATTTGGCCATAGCATTCTTGACTTCTTTTTAACATTGCCTTAATGTACCAGTAAGGGTTCAATTATACCACTGCAGCTGGCAGTGGTCCGTTTCCAGTTCTTGAAATATGAAATGACATCACTGGATGCCAAAGGATCTCATTACCTTCAGCATCACCTTGAATGCTGACAATGTAGAGCATTTCTTATACTTCCTTGGAGGAAAAAAAGATAGTTTCCCCAAAAAGCATGTCCAACTAATCCATTAACAGTCATTCCATTTGGCTGCAGTAGAGCTGAAGACCTGCTTAGATGAAGTCTCATTTGGCTCTTCCCCTTCTCAAACTGTCTCCCTCAATGGCCATATGACTTTAACAAGTAATAGTTCCTGAATTTGGAACTAATTTGGAACTAACAACAGGCTTGTCTTCCTGTTTCCTTCCCATCTTCCCCTTACCTCTGCTGTATTATAATCCATTTATCGAAAATCTACAATAAGCAACAACAACGAACAGTGCATGAGCACCACCTGTTTACTTCGTGCAAGTTTCTAACTCCCAAGTGGCTTGCAACTCAACATTTCTAGATTCTGCATTCTTATCATGAACCTGACTTTAGCTGCAGTAATTTCATGCAGTAAGCATTTGAGGTCATTTCAGCAGGTCAGTTTGCTAGTGCCCAATGGAAGGGTGATCCATATACCTCACAGAAGCCATTACATCAGTCTGTGATAGAGGAGTGAAAAGACAGCAGTGCAGGGCTACCATCAGCTCTGCTGAGAAGCTGTCATCTGGCAGCAGACATTACATCAGGCCGCAGCAGAGGGAGGAAGAGAAGGGATGCAGCCTCACTCTATCATCACAGCTGAAAAACCAGCAATTCTTGAATCCTGTCCCTGAACTTTTCCAACTTTTGCGATCAGAATCATGGATTCCTCAAAAGCTCACAAAGTCTCAGTCAGCACTATTCTAGTGACTAGGCTGGAAAAGATGCCATGACTGATAGCCTGATGATGCATGCAATACACAAACAAACAAACTCATACTCCGTTCATTTGGCACTGCATGATGCTCTCAGCAAGCTTATGTGAAAAGGAATTGGCAACATAATTAAGATGTATATCCTTATTTTAGTGCTGAAAAAGTTCTGCTTCTATATTGGTTGCAGGGAATCACTGATCTACCAAGAGATTGAGGATGACTCCTTTCTATTCTTATACCCTTCAATAATATACCAAAATATAGTAGAAATAATGACCACACAGAAATGACAATAAAACCTAGATTTCATATTAAGTCTAGATGCAGGCCTATTCATAGAAGCAAAATTCCCATAATGAAAAGAGAGAGAAAAATCTCCTGAATCTGGGCTTGAAAATAGATGGGCTATAATTTTGGAAATTTGTTCAGAAGCATCTTCTGCTAGATTCAAACAATTACACCAGAGACACCCAATAGGCACAATGATTAACACTAATTTCCTCAGTTGGGTTGTGTGATAAACTGTCCCCAGTGTAACAAGCATATCTGAATTCTGAGTATTGTTTCAAAGTTCCTATAGCACATGCTACACATATATTGGGAGTGTAGTTTAAAACCATTAAACTGGATGGAACCTCAAAACAATTAGCAGCCTTTGAATGATGAGTCAAAATTCTCCAACAATATATTAAAAGACAGGTGCAAGCTACACATATTGCAGCACTTTTTTATAAATCTCTTCTGAAATAAAAATAATAATGTAATTGCCAACAACTAAGGATTGCAACTAATTTAATCAAGCAATGATTTGAAATTAATTTTTTTGATTACCACTTAACATAATTCAATGAAAGTATCTATAACTCATCCTAATGGAGAGCAGGTATTCTATTCTTTTAGGCTTTAGCTGCTGCAAACAAGTTTTTTGCCATATTACTCAAGACAGCATAAGTACTTGCTATAAATGGATGCTACTGTATGCACATTATGTTTACTGTTAGTTGGGTGTAAAAAAAAATGGTTGTAGTTTGCTTCTTGATTTATTAAAAATGTAATTCACTAGTGCAAGAGTTCAGTTGTTCAAATAGTGTAGTATTGTCACCAACTGTTGTCCCAAGAAGGCTCAAGCAGAGAATTATTATTCTTATATAGTTAATCCTTAAAATATGAAGCATAATCACACAAATTTAAAGCGTACTCACACTAATTCATTTAACAATTTTTACTGTATACAATGGTGTTTGGCTAAGGAAGATTGTAAATTTTTCAACCAGGCAGCTTTTTGAATAGTCAGGTCTCTTAAAAGGCAGAATGGGGACTATTCATACTTTTTCCTACTTGCATCTCCGGAAGGGAGTATTGGTAAAGGATAGTCATGATTCTGGTATCATGAAGGTTCAACTTTTGACTTAAACCCTTAAGCCTATCTGCACCACAGTTATCAACTGATGAGCTTATATCTGAGGGTTGGGACAAAATCACACACACACACACAAAAATTATTTTCAGTAGGATAAAAAATCCCACCACACCCCCAACAATGACAATACTGGTTACAAAGTAACCAAAGAACAAAGTAACACATTGCAAACAAGCCATGTGCTTCAGTCCCTTAAATCCTTTATGCAGTTTGGTGAACTTTCCTCTCTCTGGTCCCAGAGAGAGATCCTAAGCTTGTTCATCACTGCAGACCTTTTCTGTTACTAGCTGCCTCTGATTTCAAGTTCTGCTATGAGATCTGCAGCTCAGGTTTTTGGGGATGAGTCATCATGGATTCTTTAGCACTGCAGGGAGGTGAACTAGATCAGCCTTGCGGTCCTTTTCCCACTCTATACTTCTATGATTCCAATATTAAGCTGTGATTATTAGTCATTTTAAAAGATCCATAATGCCTCAGTGGTGCTTTTGATTTAGTTATCACTTTAAGGATATAGTTTAATTGCACAATGACTGCCACCCTCAAATCCTTTTAATGAAGGGCAGTGTAACAATATTTTAAATAATAAAATGTGAAGCACATTCTACCCATGTATAACAGGCTACGTCAAAATCATCTTACCCAATCCCCACACACTGCAAGCCAAAACAACCAGTTTCAGATTAATAGGAACTAATGATTCATCCACCTTCACACAGAAGTAAAAAGAGCCAAGTGAGAAAAAGGAAAGCAAGACCACAGTTTTTACGGATATATATTAACACTTAGATTCAGACGGTGGTGCTGTAAGACAAGGAGAAGAACTGCGAGAAGTCTCAAAAGCTAGGTTTACAGCGCTGATTTGCCCTAGCCCAAAGCACACTGGGGAGCTATTGTAAAGCTGAATGTGCACAAGTTAAATGTGCACGGATTGCAGGCTTACTCTATACCAAAAGCCAGAAACCAACCAAATAGCCACTTGAACCACTGGATAACAATGCACAAAGGAGGATAGAGTAGATGGACAAAAACTCAATGTTTATCTTCATCTTGACAGAGGTTGGAGAAAAACCCATATTATAACTGTTGTTGGGGAAGGCAATGGAGGGATTATATCAAGCTAAGATGAAAAAGAACTTGTGACAAAACAATATCAATACATTTCCAGACCCATATGACATTTGTTCTTTTTATTTGCCCAAGCCTTTTAGATGAGCTTTATTTGAAGTATTTTTACCTGGCTCTTAAATATTAACAAAGAGCAGTAGGAAAGTTATTTGACATTGCTGAATTTTGTTATTCTAATGTTTTATTTTTTAAAAAAAACATGTTAGCCAATTGGGAAGGCTATTCCCCCAAATTTAATATATAAAATAAATAAATGATATTCATACATTCTTAAAAGAGAGATGAAATTACTTGTGATTTTAAAAAGGGAAGATTTTAGCCAGCTAACTTACTACATGATTGGAAGTTATCTTAAGTAAAACTTACTTTTAAAATGTGCTTGACACGTTTTAAATGGATCGCAAACAGAAGAACAAATTATCCCGTATTACTAACTTGTTGATATTCTTTTGAGTGTCAACATGTATGTATGGAAGGACAATGTGGTATACAATATGTACTTGCAGAGAGTCCTTCACCAAATGCTCTTAAGAAGATTTAGCACTCAGGCATGGGATAAGAGGAGAGAAAACTGGATAATGAACGAGAAGCAAAGGGCTTCCTTTTTTTCTGAGTATGTGAGTGAGTAAGTGGCCATTGCAATTGTTTCACACAGCCTTACATACAGTTACATTAAACACACTAGTGTTTAAACACACTAGTGTTTAAGACCCTAAACAACTTAGGCCCCAAATATTTGAAATACCACTTCTTTCTGTACTGACCCCACCAGGTATTAAGAGAAGGCAGAGAAGGCCTTCTTGGTAGCTCTGCTGTTCTTAGAGGTTCAGGGTGGGTGGTGGCTCAGAAGAGGGCATTGTCTATGAAAGCTCCTAAATTGTGGAATTCCTTCCTCACAGGTGTGTCTGGCACCTTTACTACAGTTTTCAGCAAATGATGGAAGATAGAAATCTTCATTCTGGCCTTTGACTCCCAGCATGTGCGTTTTTAAGAACTATGCCATTCCCGTGACTGCAATTATTTTTAGCTGTTTTTAAATACTGATTTTTAAATTGTGGTAACCTGCCCTGGAACCTGCTAGTGAAGGGCAGGTAATAAATTGAATACTACTACCAATAATCCCTGTTGGATCAAAGGTCCCATCAACTAAGTTCAAATTATGCACTTTGCAGAAACCAAATGAATGTTCTAGAAATATTTTGCATGTACCCACCATTTCAAGGAGGCCCCACTCTAGTATCTGCATGCAAACATAACCTGAGGGGAACAGTCAGTACAAAAAATTACTCAATGAAATAAGAGAAAAATATTGCAGCAGGCACCTTTTTTGCTTCAAAAACAGGCACGCAGAGCTTTTACTGGCCTAACCTTAACAAGATGAGAGTCTCATAGGCCATCTATTTCCATTAATTAGGCCTCTAGGCAGCAGTTCTCAGAGAGAGATGGGAAACTGAAGCACAAAATAATTATAACAAATTCCATTAACAAAATTGTTCGGTGTGAGGGCTTTTTCCAACTGCAGCTCTAGATGATATTAGTATCCTCTAAGGAACAAATGTCTACAATACAAAGAAAGAATACCTGAACATTATGGAAAAACCTTCTACTTTGTTCTCCCTACTGCTATATAAAGGATAATTTTAATCACCATTTTTGTTCAAAGCTTCTAAAGGCATTTTTTTTTCTTTTACAATACAGACAGTTTCATGTGGTTATCCTTGATGTTGTGTCAGCAAGTCCTTTATAAACTGCTATTGTATTAAGATGTTTATCACTTGGTAATAAGAAGCAAAACAACATTTTAAGAGTATGAGGAGGCATTTAAAACAAGCTAGTTAATTCAGAAAGTTGTATTATTCTGCCATCACTGCATTTTTTTAGTATAGAAAAAGGGGGGGGGGGAGGATCCAACTCATAGATCTGATTTAACTGGTACTTATTACAATGGGAGTCCGATTAAGGGCTCAATGGATGATAGCTGGATCGCCACAATAGACAAAACCATTACACTGTACCATTCAACAACCTTCAAAGAAAAATTTACTGGGCAGTGTAACTGATCAATAAGCTTCATTTTAGCCAGCCAGCTGAATAACCCTTATGGCTTTGCTTTACTATAACAACTCTCTATCAGATATACTCCCAACAAATAGCTTCTGAAGTTATCTGCATTTACTAGACTGGTGGAGCTCTGCTTGTCTGCTACTGTCAAGAACTAATTCTACTCTGGGGGACATTTCAAACCGCCAGAATTTCTCAGTGTGTGTCAAATAAAATTTCAAAACAACTTAAGACATGACTCTATAATTTCCTACTTCAGCAACCTTCCACTGTGATTCCTGCACCTTTATACATTACAGGCAGGAAGTCCTTAAGATATATCAGGAAGGCACCAGACAAACCTCACTGGGGAAAGCATCCCACAATTCTACATTCCCGTTCTCGTGTTACCACCCTCTGGACCTCACGTGGAGGAGATACACAAAGAAGGGCCTCAGATGATGAATGCAGAGTCCTGGTTGGTTTATATGGGGTGAGGGGGTCCTGAGCCACTGACTGCCAGTGTTTGCAAACCCCCTTTGGGCAAAGCAACTGGTGACATAAGCAGGACAGATGGATGTGGCTTGGGCAAAACAGCCTTGCAGGCCAAATGGTGAGGAATGGGAGGTCCAATTAGGCATCAGGCTGGAGATGCCACACCCTTGCTCCAGAGGATACTTTTCACCAGAGGATACTTTTCAAGTTCAGATCATCAGATGTTTTGTTATAGGATTGGTTATGTACAGAGTAGACTTTTGGGGCCGAATTCAACTATTTAGGTGTGCTAGCAGGAGCTGGTAAAATGAAGCCTCCCCCCCCCCAATAGCAATCGGAGAACATGAAATGTTTGTGTTGGTGGGACAATTCAAAGTGTGTGGCACTAATTCATTCCCTTTGAAATCAATGTGGCTTATGACATACTGTATTCTTCTTTGGCGATCATTCATAGCCAAGTAAGATTGTCTTCCATGAATATGGTCTTAACAGTGTGTTACTCACAACTAACTAAAGTCCTACTGATTTCTGTGGGTCTTTCCTAAGCATGGCTAAGCCTAAACCCAACTCATTCTGTTTCAAGAATTTATTCAAAATCCCCCCTTGCATGAGATGAAATGTAATTGCCCACAGATAATTAGCCTATTGACAACATGAACTTCTGCCTTCCCTTCCCACCATATAATGCAGACTGTCAGCCCAACAGTTCCAAACCCATCAAGCCAAGACAGGTATTTGAGAAGGCTGTGGAAACAGAAGCATTATTGTTGCTTGCTGTAATGAGCCAGTGGAGAGAACACCTTTGCCCTTTAAAGCCAGGAGAGAATATGTGCTTGGTTCTTGCAGTACTACTATGCCCCTTTCAATTTACCACATCATAAAATTAGAGCTACCCAAACAAAAAGACTGCAACAGTGACAAAAAGATGTGAACCTTTTTATCCATGCAACACAGTGGTTAAAGTCTTTAAACTGTCTCAAGGTTTACATTACAATTAGTTTTTGCTACCAAATGCGTGCTTTGGAAAGCAGAAGCTTCTTACTTCTGAAAAGTTAAGAGACAGAAGCCCTAGTCTTACCTTTTCTTACAAGGATGTGGGATTGAGTCATATGGCCTTGTATTCCCAACCTGCACAATTCAGGGTTGAAGGTTAGAAAAAGATATACACATGTCACTGTTCCTAATTGTGCATTTAGTAGTATACTAAATGCCTTCTCTCACTTTCAGCCTAACCTATGGAGGTTGAAAGGTCCAATTTTTTTTTTTTTTTTAAAAACCCCACACAAATATCTGTTAGGTGCATTTCTAACCCACTCTTCATCCTAGGGTACCAGAGTAAAATATAATAATTCAGCAAAAAAAAATTAGAACAATTAAAAATTCAATAAACAACCAACAAATTAACATATACCATAAAACATTAATGCATTGAACATGATGATAATGAAAAGTTCAGATAAGAACTAACATTCCTCTTTAACCAGGTCTTTGGCTAATTAACATATGATGCCCTTTTAAATGTGTTATGGAATGAGAAATAATTGGGTTGTCTTTGTCCTTATTCTTATTATGCATTTTTTTGGTTTTTATATTGTAATTTTATGTTATGAACCACCCTGAGGTCTAGAGGTATAGGGCAGTATACCAATTCATTGAATAATAATCAGAGGCAATTCACACATTTATGACAACAGGAGTGACTGCCTGCCTCTATGGTAGGTAAAATGTGGGCTAGATTGTTACTGTTAATTTGGCTGACTGACCAAACCCAGAGTACTCACTAATGGTTCCTCATTATCCTGCAAAAAGTGACAAGTGGGGTGCCACAGGGTTCTGTTCTGGGTCCAATGTTGTTCAACATCTTTATAAATGACTTGCATGAAGGAATTGAGGGGATGCTCATTAAATTTGCAGATGACACCAAACTGGGAGGGGTAGCTAATGCTACAGAAGACAGAATCAGAATCCAAAATGACCTTAACAAATTGGAGAACTGGACACAAGCTAACAAAATGAATTTCAATAAGGACAAATGTATGGTTCTGCACTTAGGCAGGAAGAAGCAGATGCACAAATATAGGATTGTGGGGGCACTAGCAGTACATGTGAAAAGGATCTAGGGGTCTTGGTGGACCACAAGCTTAACATGAGTCAACAGTGTGATGCAGCAGCAAAATAAAAAGCTAATGCTATTCTAGGTTGCATCAACAGAAGCTTAGTGTCCAGATCAAGGAAAGCAATAGTAGCACACTATTCTGCCTTAGTCAGACCACACTTGGAATACTGTGTCCAATTCTGGGCACCACAATTTAAGATGTTGACAAGCTGGAACGTGTGCAGAGGAGGGCAACCAAGATGATCAGGGGTCTCAAAACAAAGCCTTTTGAGAAGCGCTTGAAGGAGCTGGGTGTATTTAGCCTGGAAAAGAGAGTGAGAGGAGATACGATAGCCATCTTCAAATATCTTAAGGGCTGTCACATGGAGGAGGGAGCATGCTTGTTTTCTCCTGCTCTGGAGGGTAGGACTCAAACCAATGGCTTCAAATTGCAAGAAAGGAGATTCCGACTAAACATTTGTAAAAACTTTCTGACCGTAAGAGCTGTTCAGCAGTGGAATAGGCTGTCATGAGAGATGTGGACTCCACTTCCTTGGAGGCTTTTAAGCAGAGATTGGATGGCCATCTGTCATGGATGCTTCAGCTGAGATTCCGGCATAGCAGGGGTTGAACTAAATTATGCTTGGTGTCCCTTCCAACTCCAAGATTCCATGGTTGTATGATTCTATATATTGTTTCAGAACCACAAAGCCAGGAAAAGAAAGCGTTTCTCAGGGTAGAACCACACAACTGTAACTTCTCCATACAAAGCAAATTTCTCAGCTCTGCCCTTTACAAGCTAGAAGAAATCAAAGAGATGGCTATACCTACAACTTAGGGCTGAAGTGTAAAAAATAGTGGCAATGCGGGCAAACATAGCCGGGTGGCCATTAGCAACTTTACTTCCTATTATTTACTTCCTGAGATATATGCATAATGGCAAGGTGGAGAACTATGGAAACATGCAATGCACAGCATTTTCTGTACAGTAAAGGGGCAGATAATTATGATTATGGATGGAAAAGGTGTGTGTGAAAGGACTGAATAGCCCATTCTGGATCATATTAAATGAAAATGCCTCACCTGAAAATAATTACCTATGCTGTTTAATTGCATCATTTGTAAACACCAAGAGAAAATCAAGGGCTTATTCAGTTACAAAGAACTTTGTTAAGTACAGGGTCGATGTTTGTAGTTAGGACAAGTTAAACTTCACTGTCAGTTTTAATGCCTTTGATTGTCACGGTGAAAGTAAGCTTAAAATCACCAGAAAGAAAAAAGCAATGTGTGAAAAGTCCCTCAGAGATGTATTCAGATTAAATCAAAATGTAAAAACTACAGCAAAAAGAGAGCCCATGAGTGCATAACTGAGGAGGGTCAGATTATTTATTGATTGGGGCTTAGGTTCATTCCCTTTCATTTGCTTTAATACCACATTACAGCATTTTCTACTGTTTGATTCTTTTCACCTGCTGACTACAGTCTCTTTGCAAATCTATACTCTTCAACGGATTTCTTTTAAAAAACAAACAGGTAAGGCAATCTGTCAAATCTTCACGAAGTAAAGAAATATGCCTCTTAGTCCAAAATCAAATCAGAGGAAAGCGAAACTATGATTTACAAACCCCTTAAATTGATGCAGTCACGACCCTTTCAATGGCTGACACTTTATTTCAGCGGAAGCCAGGACCGCTTTGGACATTACTTGTCCCTACATATATCCCCATTGCCGCAGGGCCAACTGCTATCAGGGATTTCAAGTTGTGCTGCTGTTACTCATTAGCAACAAAGGTTTGCCTCTTCAGAACATTAAACACTGTATCCATTCCAGCAAGTCACTTGCCCAGGGTTATCAGCAAGGCAAGCAGCATGCCAGGACTATCATTCTCTGATAAATAGGTCAGCATGGACAGATGAACTGCTAATGTTTTTGATCATTTTGTTTTGTTTTTGTCAGTCGTTGCTTAAAAAGTAACTCTGAATTTTCTGCTACAAGTGCAGAAAGTCAACTAACTCCATTTCCCATGCTTATGGAAAATACCAGAACTATCTTCTGATTAGAGATGGGAAGGTTTGGGGAAAAACCAGAAAAATTGGGGGGAAATTCCTGCGTTTTTCCAGGTCTTCCTATCTCTACTTCTGATACAGAACTACCTGGTTGCTCTTCAGAAAAATTAAGGCTACATATGGCTGTTTTTTCAAGTAAGGGAATCTCTTACAATTAGAGAAATAGGAACTGTTTCAAGATAGCAAATGTAGAGGAAACACGGAAGACCATTGTAATTTTGAGGAGTTAGATGACATGTCTCTTTCCCTTTTACATCCCTGGTTTAAGGTTTGCCGATTCATGATACAGTGGTACCTCGGGTTAAGTACTTAATTAGTTCCGGAGGTCCGTTCTTAACCTAAAACTGTTCTTAACCTGAAGCACCACTTTAGCTAATGGGGCCTCCTGCTGCTGCCGCACCACCGGAGCACGATTTCTGTTCTCATCCTGAAGCAAAGTTCTTAACCCAAGGTACTGAGTTAGCGGAGTCTGTAACCTGAAGCGTATGTAACCCGAGGTACCACTGTAGTATAATTTGTTTTTCATTTGTGTCAGGAGTTTCCTGGGTCCCCTGTGTTCTAAGTGCTGATTGGCTAATGGGGAGGATACCCAGGTGTAGTGAATTGAGTTGGAGACACTCAGCTGCTCCGCATTCCTCTTGAGTCACATCCCTTGTCCTGGGCTGATCATGAATGATGCCTGCTAACCAGGTGCAACCAATCAGATTAAAGTGGGCTATAAAAGCTGTAGGCCGAAGGGGCTCAGAGAGCTTCTTCACAGATGGAGGTACCAGATGCTGTGAGACTGTTGGCTGGGGTCTCTCTCACTGCTCTAGCTGGAGCTCCGGGCAGCTGAAGGGGAGATTGTGTGTGACTTCTGTCTGGTATGCTATAGCTTGTGTTTTGTATGCCTGCTGCTATCTGTTAACCTTATGCAAATAAAGCATTACTTCTTCATCCACTGGTGTGCTTATTGCTCCAGATCTGGAAAGAATCCTGCCCTTGGCAGAAGAGCAAAGAGGCCTTGAAAACAAAAAATATGGCACATCACATTGGTCTGCGGATCAGAAGGTCCTCACTCCAAGATAAGGAAAAGGGACACAGTTATGTTATTCAGCCACCTGAACAGGACAATGAGGAACACAATTTATGAAGACTGCTACTTTAAAGCTTAACAAGATTAATTGCATAATAAAGAGGAATTTACACAGAAAGGTGAACTTAAACTGAATTGGTACTATTTGCTATGCTGCAGGAGATTCACCTAGGAACCAAACTCCCACATAGAAACGCATACTAACTCGATACACAATAAGACTGCTATCCATTTCCTTTTTAAACAGCCTCCAGCACAAGTTCCGTAGAAGTAAGAGGCCTAATGAAATTTATTCGTTTGAGTCAAGTAGGGTAAGTGTATTGATAAAAGAAAAAAGAAAATGGATAATTCAAATTAAGTATACATGCAGAGGAGAGCTATTTCTGTAAACAAGACTGCTGTAATTTTTCCCCATTCTGGTTCTTTTTGTATTATCTATGGCAACAAAAGTGAGCTAATAACTTGAAGGCCAGGCTGAGATCTAAGCTTAACCATAGAGCACTTACACATTTCACTGAAAGACACAATAGCTCAATAAGCAAAGCAGCTCTTAATGCCGAGAATTTCTTCTCCACCCTAGGGAGTACAGAAATGTTGACTTGGTTTACCAGCTGATTGTTTAAAGCTAACTCCTCCTCTATTCTGCAATGCCCATCAGAACATGCAGAGGGCTTGGAAATAGGTATGGTTTTCTTTAACTTGAGAAGGCAAGGAACTTGGGGAGTTCCTGATGCTCATTAAAGACACATCAATTAAGAATAAGTAGCTCTAAGCAGGAAACTAGAAGAACTTGATCAGGTGCTCTATTACTCCTGCTACAATCCTTTTATCAGCTTCATTAGAGATTGGCCAACTAAGTTATACTTACTCGACCTACTAAAATCAATGGATAAGTGAGCCATGACTAACTTTGATTTTAATAAGTATATTCACAGTATGAATTAGTCAGATATTACCTGAAGCTTTTGGGGTCCTGCTGTATTCCTAAAGTAACGTGTTTGCAAAATTACCTTTCTTTTGTATTGTTCAAATATACATTAAAAGCAAATGGTCCCACCTGTCATCATCAGGGCTCCAAAAATGATTTATTATTGATGCTGCCAGAGACTGTCACTTTACAGATAGGTCTCTGCACATTGGCGGGGCATATAGCTCCATTCAAAACAATTTTCAGTCACCACTGCCAGACAGTAAAACTACTAATAAATATATAACATCTCCTCACAGTGTCTCTAGTTCACACTAAATACTTTGAAGAACTTAAGTGAGTCTTTATGCTAGATTAGGGTAGCCAATGTGGTGCCCTCCAGATGTTGCTGGAGTCCAACTCCCATCATCCCTGACCATTTTTTTATGCTAGCTGTGGCTGACAGTAACTGGGATTCCAACTTCTGGAGGGCACCATGTTGTCTATCCCTGCACTAAATTGGTTTTCTCATTATTCATTCCTCAAGATTCTCTAGTTTGTATGCATGCATTAACTGGGGACAGCAGAAAACTGGTTCTGATTACTCTAGCTCTACATAGAAAGGTGTTCACAGAACCAACATTTAATGTCATGCCCTCTGCTTTTTGGATAGCCACTATACGAAATTATCCTTGGAACAGCATCGCTGTGCCTTTTGTAAAACTGGCACACAAGATGTTATCCATTATATTATATTATTCAGTGTCCACTTTACAAAGGTCCCCATGAAAAATACTTGCCAGAGTTTAGTTGCAGGAAGAACTTTGCATGTTTTTGATGTTTTGATAGTTTTCATTATATTACGTTTTGTGCTTCTTAATTTACACTGACAGCCAGGAAATTAAGACCTAAATTTGAGACTCAACTCCGGTTTGTTTATTTTGCTTCCTATTTTGCTTAGGTTTATAGCTAAACAAATATAATTAGTACTTACTCACCACTAGACGCTTGACACTGATACCACTGACAGAACTATTCCCTCCAATTTTTCATGGGATTGAATGACAGCATGTTTCATAACATTAAAAAAATGAAATTTAGATTTCCATTCACTTAGGGATTTTGAAGAAGAGCAGTTGCTGTGCATCATTATGTTGGTCTCTGCAGCCAAACACATATAGCAAGTGCTAATTTCATCATACTACTTTCTATCCAAATCTTCAATGTCAGTTTCACAGACCCATTCAAATGTCTAGATTAGCCAGAGACTCCATAAACTCCAAGTGCTATACAAAAATATGTTGCTGCAAGGTTTGGAAAGCTCCAGCACTTACTTGGGATTCCATTTTATCCAGCCAGCCCACAGAGTAAAAGTGAACATACAGATATGCTGTTAAATTTAATTGTAGTACAGCCTAACAATTTTTTCCTCGGTTGGGGGCTGCTCTTGTAAATGTAACTTACCACCTATGCTACAAGTATTTACTAAGAATCGAAATGTTTGCCTTTCTTCTTCCGCCCCTTCTCCCTTGCCCACACATACATAAAGATCAGCTTCTCTTCTTTAAAATTATTCAGCAGTACATCAAAATTTTAATTCAGTTATTCCTACTCCCCTGGCGTTGTGCTACACAGCAAAGTGTGCTCTGCTTTTAAGCTGCCTAGCTAAATCTTGTTGCATATGCATTATAGAAATTAGACTTTGAACAGAATTTTAAAACAGCATATTAGAATTCAGATAGACTTGTTCTGCAATTATAGAACTATTCAGGTTTCCACTTGTAATAAAACACTAATAATCTTACAAAAAGTGGGAAGCTGATGTAGCATGTTTTCTTAGCTCTAAAAGTTTAAGGATTTTTAATCATTTAATCCAGTGTTCCTTCTTATTGATTATAATGAGAAAGGTGCAACCCGATATCTTAGGGGTAGTGTGCCTCATCTAAGGGAGGGAGGGAGAAAGAGAGAGATCTGACTTTTCCTGATTTGAATGTGGTCGCAACATTTTTCTCCTGTATCCAAAGAATAGGAAATGTAATATTTATCCAGGATGTTCAGGAAGAAAACCCTATAATGAAAAGAAGTCCGTGTAAACACAGAGCAGCACCAAGTCTGGAAAACAAGTCCAAAAGTATGGAAAGATCAGAAATCAGTTTGAATGAAAAAGAGAGATGCTAGTTTAAATACAGAGAGCAACCAAATGCCAAACAGTTATGGAACCCCTAGCAGACTGAGCTTGAAGAAAAGGGAAAGGGAGGCAAACCTGGCTACTGAGAAGATGGAAAACATGGACTTTTCAATCAGCATCATAGTTGAGAAGCACTGGGTCTGTATAAATTCAGTAAGAAAGATTAAGTGATATTAGGAAATTAAATAACTAATTTATTCAAACTGCACTCCCACAACCACAAGGGAAACATCTGTGAAAAGCATATCTCATTCTCTGACAATATAGCACTCTCTTCAACATTGGATTTAAACAAAGGGGTTGTTGTTTTTAACCATTGCACATATTGTTTAATTAATGTATGCTAATATTTTCATTAAATGTACATTCTTTATTGAAGAATATGCTGCAACACTTGCACCAATACAAGATTCACTAGAAACCAGCTCTCTATAGCATCCGAACAACTGGATAAAACAAGTTTTCACAACACTGGCAGAGTCCAGGATGCGCCGCATTTTGCAGAAACATCAAATCCTTATCTTACCTACTTACAAATAGATACTTGGTTGAAGTTGTCAAAGAGCTCAAAACAGAGGCTGAAATAATCCATATGTTATTTAGTACCTGCTTAGATATATATTTAAGTCATCATCACAGCATCCCATTGTGTCTGTGTATTTGGAATCATGTGGTACATTCTAACCCCAGTTATGAACACTCTCATTTCTCCATCATAAATATTGGTTTAATTATGTTTATAATGTATTTTTGGTACATAAAAATGGAAAAACTAGTACAGTAAATCAGTTCCTCAAATACAGAACCCCCCAAACAGAAGGAAGAAAGAACACTATTTCAACCTAACCTATGTGTTAATTCAGGCTTCCTCAACCTCAGCCCTCCAGATGTTTTTGGCCTACAACTCCCATGATTCCTAGCTAGCAGGACCAGTGGTCAGGGATGATGGGAATTGTAGTCTCAAAACATCTGGAGGGCTGAGGTTGGGGAAGCCCGTGTTAATTCATACATTGAATGAGTAGGAAAGTGTCAAGGTTTATTGTGGCTCAGTGTGTTTGGGAAGTTATGGAGGAAACCAATATGAATAATGATCATTGTTTGGGATTCAGGATTGGCAGAGACATGATTTCTATGTGGATTTTTAAGAAGGCTGGTTCAGAACCATTTAGGCATAAATAACTGGACACTGTTGGGTCTTGAGTTGAGTTTCAAGGTCCTGAGCAGATTTCTGAAAACATTGGTACAAGGTATACTAGAAGCATCTTTTCAGGCTACTCCTGAATAGGAGAAGTAACTGGAATACAATTCCATGGTGGACAGATTAATGCAGTAAGGAGCACAAAGCAGCCTTCTAAAAGGTCAGGCATATGTTGGAGGGAAAGTTTTAATGGAATACCAATGACAAACAGCTATAGTTAAACGTGTTCTCATGAAGGCTAAACAATATAGCTGGAGGCAAGTTTGTGGAAACCTCTTTATAGATACACCAATTGTGTTGCTTTACAGGCAGATAAGGAAACTGAATGTTATCCAGTATTTTAGCTTTGATTACTGAGGATAAGAAACTGCATATAGAGAATGTAAAGAAAACTGAGGTGCTGGTGGCTGTTAGAATGCACGAATATCTGCATACACACTCAGTAGGAATGTGTTCATAGCAAGATGGATAAAGTGGCCAAGAGGAAATTAAATTGAAGATTTAAGTAAGTTAGGAGAAATTGAGAGGGTTGTGGGATTCTAATTTTATCTGCGCAAAACTGTGGGTATGGTGTTTCTAGGGATTACATTCTAGGGAAATTACCTGAGGGGATTACATTGAATCTTTTTTGGAAAACAGATACATATAGTCTCAAGTTACAAATTTCTAAGTCTCATACACACACACACACACACACACACACACTTGGAAACAGCATATTTTGTATACAATAAATAGATGTAAAGTGTTACTGAATCCAATGAAGAGCTTTTCAGGTAGTACATGATGGTGGATAGGAAAACACTACTGATGTTCTAGTGTGCATTTATTATATCTATGTTATGTACCGAGTTGAATAGGATCCAAACTGCAGCAGTCTGATTGGTCCTAGAACAATAGGATCCAAAAGGCAGCAGTCTGATTGGTCCTAGAACAATAGGATTCAGAATGCAGCAGTCTGATTGGTCCTAGAACAATGCAGCAGTATGATTGGTTGGCAGGAACTACCCAATCATGCTCCAGATAGAAGTGAATCCACAACCTGATTGGCTTACAGTAGAATTCCGGAATTAGCCAATCATGTGCAGCCCATTGTGTAAATAATGTATATAAAGCAGATACTTTGAGGGGACATTCATTCATTCCTCCTCACCACTATGAGCTGAATAAAGAGCATGAAATCACTTTGCGACTCTGAGTATATTTCAATCTATTGAGGAGTACTGCTGTCAGGCACATGTATCTGCCTCAGGGTCCTTATTGTGAAAACTTAATGCTATTCATACAAAGACTGTGGTATAGGTATGATATAATGTGGTGCTAAATCAGATTGCTCATTAAATGCCTGGTTGTTTGTTTTATGGGTGGGAATGGGTGATTTTGATTTGAGTTGTGAGTTGAGAAGTAAAAAGTTATTGTAGACCAGTAGGGTCCAAGAATAACCATAAAGAATATTTTTTCCTGGTGAGATGAATGGTGTTTAACATTTACAGATGGGTCCTGGAAGCCATGGCATGCACAGGTGAGTATAGCTTTTCTATGTCCCAATGTTTAGGATTCAACTATCCAATTGAGTTTCAATAGCAATGGTGAGGGTGATGGTTATAAAATATAATTTGTTACTTTTTGGGGGGGAAGATTCTGAAACACAATATTACCTTTCAAAGAAAAAGTTGGCTTTTAGTAATCTAAGGATGTGAGACCCAGTGGGGCACTGGGCTTGTCCCACCTTGTCTTGGTTGTTGGCGATTGAGAATAGGAGTATGGGATGCAAGTGCAATCTGGGAAAGGAAATATGGTTGCCAAATTCAGAATTACAGTTAATGGGTCTTTGAGTCTGTTAAACTTCTGTTAAATTCTAACTCACGTAGCATTTGCTAGTAATGAGATAGCAGATCAGACAGCCAAGGACTCTTTGGGGTATAAAGACTTGACACTATGTTGCCTTTGTCCTCTCTGAAAGTAAAATGTTGGGTCAAGCGGATGAGTGATGATCAAAAATTATGGAAAGCAGATCTCACAAGTGAGAGGTAATTTTCTTTGGGGAGTTTTCTGGATATTTAACCAGCAGCTAAAGATGAAACAAGTGGGCCTGTTTAGGTTTTTGGCATGGCACTGTACATTTTTGGAGTAATTTATTCAATGTCAGATTGACACTTTTCTTGTGACATCTGTGAGTTGGAAGGAACAGTTGACCATGTGGTATGGGATTGCTTGAGATACAGGGGATGAGAAGAAGCCTCTCCCCTGGAAGCTGAATGGCTTGGGCATTATACATTAACCTTTAAGACTTTTGCAGGGGAGGGGGCAATATTTGAGGTCCAATGCTGTCAATTTTGTGGACATTCTTAGGTGGTACAGTACTACACTTTTTGTACAACTTTGAGTATTATTATATTATAGCAAGAGTCTGGCAATAACAGACACTCTCCTCTTTGCTATTAAAATCTGAGGAGGAGGGGGAGATTTCAAGTTGTTTGTTTGCTTCTACTGTCTTAAGTTTTGCACCCACCTTGTGTTTGTATCTCTGGCAATGAAGATGACATATCATTTGGAACCTGGAAGGATTTTTTTAAAAAAATCAACCAGCTAATTAGCACTGGACACATCACATTTTTCACCTTTCCCAGGGCCAAGGAGGACTCAGTTGCACTTGGTTGCCTAATAATTCATCACAACTTGGCAGATGTGCTGGTGGTGGATGAAGAGCCAGAGAGCTGATTAAAAGGCAGGAAATATCACTTGTGGCATATAGAAGAAGTTAGGACAGCTAGCTGACCTGTTGTTGCTTTGATAGTGGGGAAAATGTCAGACAGGTAGCATTGCTGGGTGGCTGTCATATGCTCACAGAATGTTAGCAGGCTTGTCAACAGGAGCAGCTCAGCTCTGTGCCAGCCCCTGGAGGCCATTTTTGGTGGGACAGCCAGGCCACAGGGGCAAGAGCTCCATCAATGGCCTAAATTGTTTGGGCAAATATTGTGTAATTAATACCTTGCCTATTTAATTCAATTAATAAAAACTGTTTCCCATTACAATCCAATTAATTTATGTGTGACAGAATTGTTAGAACCTAAAGACAAATTACTTTCAAGAATGTATAACTTGCTGCTCAAATGGAATACACAGGATGAGACAGTCAAATCCGCCATGATAAAGTGGGCACAGGATATCGGACATAACATTATGTTTGAGGACTGGGAAAGGTTATGGACCACCGGATTGAAATTCACGGCATGTAGTGTCCTGAAAGAAAATATTATGAAAATGATATACCGGTGGTACATGACCCCAGTCAAGCTTGCTAAGATATATCACCTGTCTGATAATAAATGCTGGAAGTGTAAAGAGGCGGAAGGGACGTTCTTTCATCTCTGGTGGACATGTCCGAAAGTGAAGGCCTTTTGGGAAATGATCTATAATGAGTTAAAAAAGGTATTTAGATATACCTTGCCTAAGAAACCGGAGGCCTTCCTTCTGGGCATTGTAGACCAGAATGTGTTAAAGAAGGATAGAACTTTTTTTATGTATGCTACAACAGCAGCAAGAATTCTCATCGCAAAGTGTTGGAAGACACAAGATTTACCCACACTGGAGGAATGGCAGACGCAGTTGATGGACTATATGGAACTGGCGGAAATGACTGGCAGAATCCGAGACTTGGGAGAAGAAAAAATGGAAGAGGACTGGAAAAAATTTAAGGACTATTTACAAAAATATTATAAGCTGTATGAATGTTAAGAAAATGCACTTTTTAGGAAATATTAGCCCCAGCAATGGTAATTAGGTGAAATTAAAATTAAGGCACAAGAAAAGAGAGGTGAAATTAAGAAAAATCTTTATTGCATTACGTTCTAATCACAATATATAAGATTATGGTTACAATAACTTTGATTTGGGTAACATGAAATTGAAAGATACAATAATGAATTGAAAGATACAATAAGTAATGAAATAAGACAATAAATAGCTGAAGATTTTGTATTATGAACATTGGGTTATAAATATATTGAAAAGGGTAATATGACAAAATGAAAGATACAATAAGTGATGAAACAAGATAACAAAATGCTGAAATTGGTATTATAAATAATGCAGATTCGGGAAGATGTGGGGAAGTCCAAAAGATTCTGTAAAAGAAATATGATTTATGAAACTTTTGTATTTTATTTTTTTGCTCTTTTCTATTCTGTAAAATTAATAAAAATATTTAAAAAAAAAAAACAAAAAAAAAAAACAATTAATTTATGTGTGTCTTTCAATAGTACTCACAAATCACTAGTAATTATACACCCAACATGGGTTTACCCAAGGCTTTTTATTTGGACTTGAGGTGATATCCTCAAGCACAAAACAAAACATTGTAGAATGTACAAAAGGGAAAACCGGCTCCAAAGGACAGCAAGAATTAGCCCTATAATTTACCACTTTAGAGAACTTTAAGCCATATCTGTAAACCATGTGCTGCAGCCTTCAAACCAGATGCAATGTGTAAAAATCTTGTAATTATGAATGATCAAGTACAATAAATATTCCTTTGTTGCAATGCTGCTGCTACCCCACTTAAGTTAGAGCGGGTCAATAAATTACCTAAATAACAGGTTAATACCATACTGACAAGTATCGGCCATACAAAATTTCTATCTTCCGCAAACAGCTTTGCTAATATTTCCATGTTAAGTATTTATGGGGAGAAACTTGTTTTCAGTGTATTCTATGGGCACAACATACTTACTACAGGAGTCCCATCCAGCAAGCAATTACACTAATATTCTATTCCCAATGTGAACCAATGCCTTGGTTAGCATTGCAATCCTGAAGGCCATTTAATCGCAACTGCAAATTTTTCAAGCAAGTGCTCTCATTGTGATCAATACCAAACAAATGCAAGACTGTCCTTTTGTGACACCTTTCCGGATCCAATTTATCATGCATTTATTAATTTGTCAAACCTTGCGTTAAATCAGCTCTTTGCTGAGCCTCCATTCTGAGGGTCTGCAGGGAGGTGAGAGGGCACTGCTTCATGAATCACTGTTATCCCGTGCTATCTCCCCACCCACCCCCATCACCTTTCTTTGCTATAAAAAGATCGATTTGGAGAGGGAGGCGAGGAGCAGGAAAGAGAGAGCAGCTCCCTTTCATGCCAGTTCAATCGTGCAAGCTGCTTTTGTGGATACGTGACCGAATCCCATCCCCCCCCCCAAAAAAAAACCATGCAAGAAGCACCCTAAGTGACCAAACCGGGTTATCGCGATCCCCATACACACACCCCCTGTCAGCACCGTCTCCAAAACTTGCCCTGCCTTTGATTTCCTGTTTGCGGAAGTCACGCTCTAGGCGCGCGCACAAGACGCATTTGCACAGCCCCTAAATAAATGCAGTGGGACAACGACAGCCTGGGCAAATGCATTAAAATTCCTGGACTTGGGCACGCGCGGGGGGGGGGGGGGCGGGGAGTGAGCATGTCCACACACTACGCATCTGCATTTTCAGACCAGCGCCTAAGAAATGGGAAGTGGGTGCGGGGTGGGGAACTGCAGCACCACATGAGGAGGGATATCGCCGCCCTTCTTTGCACTTTTGCTCCGGGACCCCGCCGCCGAGGGCAGCCCGAAAGCCACGCGCCCCAGCTCTCCACAAGCCGCGCGGCGGCGGCGAGAGGAAGCGCGCACTGCTTAAGTCCCAGCTACTATTACTATACCCGGCAGCAAGAGTGGAGGGGGAAAGGGAGAGGAGGGCGGCGCGCTACACACCCAGGAGGAGACCGTCCATGTCAAAGATGAGGTGAGTGACGGGCTGAGGCGACGTCGGAGGAGGGCAAGCGGGCGAGGCCATAGCGCTGCAACAGCGACCCCCGCCAACAGCAGAGAGAGAAAGAGCGATAAAAGAGAGCGCCAGGGAAAGGGGGCGGAGCGCTGCGGCGAGGAGATGGGCGGCCGGAGAGGCTCTGAAGTGCGCGTGCGCCTCTGGCGGTTCCACTCGCGTCCCGCAGATTGTTGGGGAGGGAGCGCGGGGGACAAGGGAACGCCGAGCGGTGGTTTGCTGGCTTGCTGCGCATGCGTGCCTGCGCTCCCCGGCGGCTCGGCTTTTTCCGAGACGAGGAGCTTAAGCGTCGCGGTGGCAATTTCAAGATGGGGAGGAACTGGAAGGGCGTCCGGTTTCGCTGCGCGCGTGCGCACAGGATGGGGACTATTAGCATTTCGGCGGCCGCTGCTGCAAACGCGCCTTTGGGAGGCGAGGCTGCGGGGGAGGGGGATAGATAAATAAATGCATAAATGCTGCACTGGAGGAGGGGGAAGGGGGGGCTTCGCCATCGACACACAATGCACAAATGCACAATGCACGCCTCAAATGGAGTTGCGTCGTATAAACCAGAAGCACCCCAAAGAGACATAACAGGTCGACGCTGGGGCATGGATACAGGGAAGTAGTAAGCGGCGTTTTAGGTCCCACAGGTTTTAATCCCAAGTAAATGAATTTGGGAACGCAGCGGTAAGGTACACAGCGCTTAACTTCGGGGTGTTTTCAGGTCAGCGTGAAGGCAGCGTGTTCCAAAAGTAGTAGTATGCAAAAGGCGAGAGCCGCGGCTGCTTAAGTGTGGGCAGGTGGAGCTCTAACCAGGAGTGCTAATGTGGTTTGAACTATGTGCTTTCTTATACATGTCAGTTTAGCAGTAAACCCAGGTCAGCAAGCTTAAGATTTCAATTTTGCATATCAGAAATTAACGATAAAAGACTTCCAAGGTTGCAGTCCTAAATACACTTCTCAGGAACTGAGTTGAACACAGGCATGTGTCCTTAGGAGCAAACACGCAGTCTGCTCAAAAATAAAGTTGCCTAATTTCTCACACACAGCCAGCAGCTCCCCACCCCCACCCCTTCATTTCATTATCTCACTATTGTCTGAATCCCATCTTTGCCCCCAAGTAACTCAAGGCATTTATAAAGGGGTGTTTCATTTATCCACACAACAGCTAAATACTGAGATAGGTTGGAAGACTGTGAAATGAACTCTTAAGGCTGCATTCCTAAAAAACCTCGTCAGTAAGTCTCTTCAGTGATGCTCCCTTCTGAATGAACTCTAAGCTACCCAGTGAGTTTTAGAGCTGATCAGGAACTTAAACCTTGGATTTGTGTACACACACACACACACACACACACACACCAACACCACATCCAGCTTTACAGGAGGATGGTCTTTTATTTTGAGAGGCACATTGTGTGATGGATTGGACAGCAGTTGTCAGCTTCTGGGTTCCTTGGGGCACCATTGCATACTGAAGAAACTGCCATGATGAACACCACACCCCACTACAACCAAGGACACACTGCAACCTATTCAGCCTCCAATGGAATATTTGTTCAAGTCTGATTTGAACAATATTTGAGTGCCTGCAGGTACCTCACTGGCAACCCCTGGTTACTGTGATAATTGTGATTACATTGTGATAATAAAATGGGCGGAACTCATGAGCTCCTTGGGTGGAACTCATGAGTGCATTTAAAGCACCATGATACCATTTAGCCATAGCTTTCCCCAAAAAAATATATGAACTCTGGTTTGTTAGGAGTGATGAGGGTTGTTAGGGGACCTCCTGTTGCCCTCCCAGAGCTACAAGTCCCAGAATTCACTATGAAGAGGGATGGATGGTTAAACCACTCTGGGAATTGCAGGTCTTTTAGGGTTTCCTAACAACTCTCAGCATTCTTGACAAACAACAGCTCCCAGATTTATTTCTATCAGGACTTTATGTGGTATCATGGTGCTTTAAATGTATGGCTTGAATGTGGCAAAGGATTGGCTGAAAACGATGCAGGTAGAAAATTAAATGCATGTGAATGAATTCTCTACATGCAGTCGGTCCTTTTAGAAGGTGTCTTCTTTATAAAATTGCTTGGGGAAACAACTCCTTTCTGCATCATTCTGTTAAATAGAGATGGAATATAATAGGTTATAATGTAGCACCCTCTCCCTCACCAAAATATCTTATTGAGTGTTTGCTACATAATAATTATATGTTTTGGATCTTGGCTTTGATCCAGAGAACAAGGGACATATTTATGGACAATTGCTGCCTCCAGGAAACAAAAAATCACGAGTGCCTGCTGTTGCATAGTAGTAACATTTATAGGTAACTACTAGCTTCATTTGTGGAACAGTCAAATTGGACTGTGGACTTTAACCACTGTATTCTTCTTGCTTCCCTTTTTCAGAGGGAAATGTTTTAAAATGTGTTTGTTTTCCTCTGGAAGAATGCCAGTCATTGCTTTGAGTATGGGCATGGCTTGCCACAGAGAGAGAAGGAGAGATTAAATTGGTTTCCACTAGTTCAGGTTGGCTGTGTGGAGCTGTTTTCACCGAAGAGGTAAGATAATTACATCAGTGAAGCTTCAAAGTGTGCCGTGTGCTGTTCTGTCATTTCAGATTCTGGATTTAATGGTCTTACTGGGCAGGGAGTAAGATAGGGGCATCTCTAAGTGGTAACGTATATTACTTTTTTGTTCTTCAAAATGCTTTGTTTTGGGGCTCTCCTCATTCTGCTGAGTGAGGCCCAGGACATCTTCTACCCAGGTCTTCCCTTTATGGCACCACTGAAAGCATGTTTAGTATTTGCTGCTTTCACAGAAAACAGCCCTCAGGGTGAAGTAAATGCAGCTGCCCAGCAAATGAGCCCCAGACCTGGAGGTTATCGCTAGAAAATTCTTTTATGTCCAAGCAATCACGAATATGTCATCTAGCTTTTATCGGAGCGATGCCTACAACTTGATAGCATGGCACGAATTCAGAAAACTTTTCCTTAGGATATAATGAGGCATGACCTGTTTCAATAACAGTTGTGGGAACATTCGGTGTAGGGAGAGAAGTAGAATAACATCTAATGAGCTATAGCTAATGAGCCATACCCCTTTACCTGTTGTGTGCTCAGTGAGATAGATGGACATGAGCTACAGAAATATAATCTTGTATTTATTCTCTATTGGCAGGTCACATCTGGAAACTCATTTATATTTTGCCCCATATGTGCAATGCTTTAGAAGTATCTTGCTTTAAAGCATTTAAATTGGATCTCATCAGCTTTCAACATGTAATGTGCAACCTGATCCTATGCATGTTTACTTGGAAGTAAGTCCCACTGTGTTGATTGGCATTTTCCTGCAGTAAGAGGATTGAAATCCTACTTGGCATTTAAATACCACCTTTCAATGGCCAAAAAACCCACTAGCCAGGCAGTTTTGGAAGAAATGGAAAATTTTCTTTTTTAAAAAAATATTCCAAAAAACGCTTCTAATAAAATCAAAATAATCAAGGGAGATAATTAAATCAGAGGACAAGGTGAGGAGAGGAAAAACAACACCAGGAATAACATAATCTTCCATGCCTATTAATTTAGCTAAATAAAGATGTCTTGCAGTACAATATTATGTGTTCCTACTATGCCCAATGAGGCCATACGCCTAGTTAAATTTACAGTCTGAAGAAGCCTTCTAAAGATTCTAAGATACTAAACTTGGTAGACCCTACTAGAGAGCCATTCCCTAGAAATTCCCATAGCTGTTTTTTCATCACAATAGGACATGGGTACACAACATGGTGCTCTCTAGTGGTTGGACTCAACTTGACTAGCATGGTCAATTGACCAGCATAGTCAATGATGGGAGCTTTCTCTGCAGTACAACATGCGCTGAACGTGCATCTGTCTAACAGACGATAAAGACAATGAAGATGACACAGGGTGAAGGTGACATAAGGGAACAATGTCATCTTACACTATTTAATGGAGCAGAGATGCAGATTTATTTTGGAAGAGGTTCTCTTTAAGATTTTGATGATGATGATGATCACAACACAAAAATACAAAATGAGAACACAAAATAGATGTGGGTATCCATCTGTCTCAAAAGACAAATGGAGTGTGCTTCTGGGGGCAAAGTGAAACCACTGGAGAATCACAGCACCCACCATGGCTGCAGAGACCCATAACTCATAACTGCTGCCTCCCATGTTGCTTTTGCTGCAGGGCAATGTGTATGGAGCTCCTGGACTGCCCAGATGACAATACCCTTTTCTGGCTTCACTGATGTGGTCCAAAGGAAAGCAGACCAATACATTTGGCACCAGGTTGGGTGAAGGAGTTGCCAGAAAGAGGCATACAAGACACCACCCACTCTTGTGTAGGGTTTACTCCTTTGCTTTTTCTTCTTCCAAGTATGCCCCACAAGGCAGTGGGTACAAATTTTTCCTTGGGTTTACTCCCAAAGCCTTTCTCTTGAAAGACTATAGCCTCAAGGCAATGGAGGTTTAGAATCAGAGTTTTCCTTTTCCTGGGATGTTAGGATATTTCCGTTCCTCCTTAAAAAGGGAACAGGCTGTTGTGTGTCACAAGTGTGCGTACTTCCTGCTCACAGGGAATTTCCATTTTGTATATAGCTTTTGTCTCTGGCTGTCTCCTCGACACGAAGGCAAGCGGTCATGTTTTTCCTTTGTTCTGACCAACGTTGAATAAAACTGTAAATATGCTCTTCTGGGTGCATCTTCTGTTGCGGAGTCTGCTGAAAAGGGCGTGCATGAGTCTTGGAATGTGTCTGAGGCTCGTGTTGCTAATTGACTGATGCTGTTCTACGGGAGATCGTCTGGAGACGATGTGTAGGCTGCATGATGGCTTTTGTCTCCCTGGCAGTATCCCAACATGGGCTACCTTCCCAGGTTTACAAGCCCCATCTGCTCCTCATTTCCCTTTACATCAACTGCATCAACTGCCTTCTTGACTGTTGGAGGCACTGTTAGTCTTCTACTGTCTTCACAGACAGAGGAAGTTCTTAACTCACCGAGAGTTTGAGACTTATTGGCTATCCAGTCAAAGCCATTCCCAGGGTGTGGCTGCTGTCACATGCTGACAGCTTCTAGGAGCCAAAGGTGAGAACTGAGTGCATGTTGAGGAGCCAAGGGTGGACAAACTTTCAAGAACTTCTGTATGTACTGATGGGCCAACACAGGTTTTTGGGTGTGTAGAGGCAGTTTGGACCTGTGTTCAGTGTAACATGTGAACAAGCCTAGAATTATGGCATATCAAGTGGTAGTTTCCTCTTTGGAGCAGATCCAAAGCTCCTGAAGGAAGACAAACGTCTGAGACTAGAGGCTTCCAGCACAAGCTGGACATTCTTTTTACCAAGTGCTCATATTTCAACAAATTGCTATTGTTCATGACATAGGCTCTGCTGATGTTGCAAATGATGGCTAACTACCATGGTCATTAACATTATTAATTGAATATTGCCCCTTGTTAAAAGTGATCACAGTTAACCAAGCACTTAATCTGAAATATAAAACAATTTGTTTAAGCATCAAATATGATTGATGAATTTATCATCAATATCATGATGTAGCTATCTCTCTCATACCCAGAGCTGCTACAATAATGATTTGTTGTATAATTATTTCATAAATGTTAGACATGCCATTTAAACCAGTCCTTACCAGAAGCTGTAACAAATTAGTGTTGTGTTTAACAACTATATTTGACAGCTTTCTTTCACATTCTAACATAATAGTTTTCAATAGAACATTTTAGCCTAACAACTTTGCCCTTGTCTGGAGCAGAAACAAATTAGCTTAATGTAATTTTAAAAAGATGAATTAAATAGCAAGATGTTCAGCATTAATATTGATATATGTTCTAATGAAGTAGGAAGACCAACATCCCGAGGCCAACTTCCTGTATTATGATTATCCTTTCTTATATTGTGAACTGCTTAGAAAATAGGAAAATAAGATATTTTGAAAAGGAAATTTCAAACCTAAAAACAGGCTCTTCTATCAGTGTTAGCAGACGTTTTCTGGCAGACATCCTATTCCTTCAGAAGCTATATAACCAACAAAAACATCATGCTTTCCCAGTTACTGTCTATCCATGCTAGAGAATGTTTTACACATCAAATCTATGTCTCTCATACTGTCGTTAAAGATATTTCCTTGTCAGAAATTGTTACTGATGCATGTGATCTGTCAACAGCAGCAGCAGTAAAATCTTGGTGGTTCATTTTAGGTAGGAGGTAGATGTTGTTTTTACAGAGAAGCAGTTTGAGAAGAGGCATCACCTCCTATAATTTACAATGCACAATTGTTTTGTCCAGCTGTTGACTTTGGTTAAAAAGATTTTTTTTCAGGGTTTTGTCACAATTCAAAAACTGTTTACCAGAGTAAAGGTGGTTTGAATGCATCTGCCAGATTAAGATGAATGTATTGCCAAAAATGTTATTTTTATTTCAATCAATCCCAGTGATAAGTAACACAAATTGTTTTAAGGATTGGCAGAGAGACATTTCAAGATTTATCTAGAGAGGCAAGAAGCCAAGAATAAAATATAAGTTATTAATGGATCTTAAAGAAAGAGGAGGCTTCTCGCTACCAGATATAAAACTATACTATGAAGCCTCTTGTCTGTGCTGGGTAAGGGATTGGATAACATTGAAGAATGTAGATTTACTAGATTTAGAAGGACATGACAATAGATTTGGATGGCATGAATATCTGTGGTATCAGAAGGCCGAGGTACACAGAAGCTTCCAGAATCATATAATAAGAAAGACAATCTTTAAAGTTTGGGGAAAATATAAATATCTACTAGAACAAAAAACACCATTGTGGCTTTCACTACTGGAAGCAATAGCATTGAAAAAATTAAATATGAAACCCAACTGGGGAACATATAGAGAGCTGTTGATGGAAATGGATAATAAATTAAAATTAAAATTAAAACAATATAATGAAATAAAAGATGAGGTAACAGATTGGTTACAATATTTTCAATTATGTGAAACATTTAAAAATGATAAAAAGAAAGGATTTGCGTATGAAATCTCAAAATTTCAGAGGGAAATAATAGAAAGTGATTATAAATCATTATCAAAAATGTATAATATACATACACCCCAAAGGTGATTATGCCATGGTATGGTGACACTGCAATACAGAAACACTTTATGAAACCAGGTTGCCAGCTGTGTACTATTACCTTGCCATGATTCTATGTGTCTTGCTATGATTCTATGTGATCTTGAATGGGGTCATTATTTCTGTGAATTAGTCATAAATGAAGCTGTGGGGAGGTTTTATATGACTCTCTTGTTTCTTTGTTTTGTTTTTATATCTGGTATCCATAGGACCTAGGACCCTCGTACCTACGGGACCGCCTCTCCTGGTATGCCCAGCGGAGGACCTTAATGTCCATAAATAACAACACTTTGGAAGTCCTGAGCCCCAAGGAGGTTAGATTGGCCTCAACCAAGGCCAGGGCTTTTTCAGCTTTGGCCCCGGCCTAGTGGAACGCCCTACCGCAGGAGATCAGGGCCTGTGGGATTTGACATCTTTCCGCAGGGCCTGCAAGATGGAGCTGTTCCACCTGGCCTTTGGGCTGGACTCAGTCTAACCCCCCCTCTCTTTTCTTTATTTTTGATAGAACCCCTTATATGGGATTTGTATATAAATTCTCCCTCGGCTCTTTTTGCTGGCCCATGTAGGATCAGCATGGATAGTTGGCCCTGGTGAATATTTGATGTTTTCTCCCCTTATGGCTTTGATCTATAGGCTACCACTAAAATGAAGCTGCATTTTAAACTGTATTCGAACTTATATTTAAATAATGTGTGTGTGTGTGTGTGTGTGTGTGTGTGTGTAATGTTTTTATGGTATTTTATTCAGTGTTAGCTGCCCTGAGCCTGGTCTTGGCTGGGGAGGGCGGGGTATAAATAAAATTATTATTATTATTATTATTATTATTATTATTATTCGGACTAAGTTCAGGAATCCTGATCAGCTTTGAGCTGAAACTGATGCTTTCAATGAGTTTCCTGCACTGCAGGGGATTGGACTAGATGACCCTTGGGATTGCTTCCAACTCTACAATTTTATGTCAGAAAGGTGGCTTGGGGGGGTGGGGAAGCAGGAAACCCATTTCTTTGCCTCCTTTCTTTATTTCTTTCAACTAGTAAAGTTATGTGATGTAAACAATCCCCTTTATTATCCCACTAATGCTGCTACCAAATGTGGAAGATTATTATAGCTACCATTATGTATTGCTTATTATATTCAATACTATTTCTCCACTGCCACCATATATTTAAAATACCATCCAATAATAAACCTTAGTTCACTCACCGTGGGCTATGATTAACTGTGGTACAAAACACTACAGGCAGACCCAGATTAAAGCACAACAAAAATGTAAGTTGTATGTTATTATTGATTAACTGAGAATATAAGCAGATGGTTATGTTTAGCTAGGAAGGTTACTAATTGTTTTATCTGTATGCCATCTTTCCGCAAAAGAACAGTGCTCAAAATGGCTTACAAAAGACAGAAGAGCAATATTAAGACTAGAACATAATAGCCACACACATAACAACATACAAAGATATTTCAGTAATATAAAGGTAGACCTCCAAGCAATAGCAAAAATAACAAAGGAGCTGGACAGTTTCATCTTACATGCTCTCACCTCGGACACTGATTCTGGGCCAGAGGAGCTAGGATATGGAAGTGATTTTGCAGCTCCAAAGACAAAGTGTGGCCCATGACTGTCCTTCTGTGCATCATATTCCTCCAGTGAGGTTAGTCTCCTGCAATTTTCCTCCTCCTCCCTAGGGGGCACCCCATCTGTGGTGTTGTTCCATCACAGTCAGCTCAGCTCTTGAGAAATGCTGCATGTTGTCCTGTAGCTCCAAGTGTGACTAGGCAGGCCTCTAGTTGCTGTACCTTCTCTTCCAGCAAGACAACCAGCTTGCACTTGCTGCAAGTGTGCTGTTGCATGTTCTCTGGCAGAAAGACAAACATAGCATAGGTGTTTCAGGTCACTGGAGCAGCTCCCTCACCCTCCATGTCTCTTGGTCCTATACACTGTGAGACAGTACTCTGGACCTCCCTTAAACTCCTTCACTGTGAGTGGAAGGGGACCCTCTTCCCATCCTTTGGATCCCCTGGGAAATTCAACAAGCCTGTTGTACCTGGAACTGGGTGTGGAAAGTGCAGCTGAATTGGACACAGCTGTGGACAACCTAAGTACTATCCACCTTGGGCCTGCCCATAAAAAGCAAGTCTAGAGTGAGAGCCTAAGGTGATAGCCACTGTTCTCATGAACTATTCTTCTTGTGAGACTTTTGTGAGTGACCCAAGGGTATGTTGGACCCTGGGTGACAGGCTGCAGGCTGAGAGGGAGGGTGCATCAGAAGATAATGAATTGATATTTATAGACATTTAGTAACTTTGTACAGTCGTACCTTGGAAGTCGAATGGAATCCGTTCCGGAAGTCTGTTCAACTTCCAAAACCAAATTGTGGCTTCTGATAGGCTGCAGGAAGCTCCTTCAGCCAATCAGAAGCTGTGGAAGCCCCATTAGACGTTTAGGTTACAAAAGAACATTTGCAAACCGGAACAATCACTTCTGGGTTTGCGGCGTTCAGGAGCCAAAACGTCAGAGTTCCAGAGTGTTTAGGATCCAAGGTACTACTGTATTAATGTAACCTTTTTAAAAAGCAAGAGATTGTTCAGCCTGCAGTGGTGGAATTCTTGCCCATACATGCAGAAAGTATGTGCTTTTTTGAATGGCTTTTTAGCCTGCATTATAAAAGGCTTTTATAAAATAAAAACAACAATATTTTGCTTTAAAAGGTACTTATCATTGGAAATTTTCCCAAAGAAGAATTGAACAGAAGGTAAAATTTCAATGTGTGACTTCTCTTGTCACTCACTAACGTGAGGGGAAAACACATGTAATCTGGTACAATTCATGAGGTTAAAATCATTGGAGAAATGCCCCCGTTTGAATTATTTCAAATGCCTTTCTGGCCAAGGTTAATTGCTCCATGACACAAATTCAGCAGGTGCAACTTGTAGGAGCAACTAGCTGAATTTTTGCCCAACATGCTCTTCTTAAATTTATGAAGTCTTTGTAAAAGAAGAAAAGCTTGACAATCCTACCTTAAGGCTCTGAATAAAGTCACCATAAGTACTCGAGCACATAAGCAAAAGTAGGATACAGCTGTCAAGGTGAACACAGGAACTTTCAAGATGAAGTATTATTTCCTTTATCCATACCCCTCAGCGTCCAGCTGACAGTATTTTCCCATACCTGAAATTTCCATGAAAGTTCTTAGCTTCATGCTCAAAAGCAAATTTATATTACTATCCTGTAGGTGCAGGTGATGTCTCTCCACAGAAAAAGACAATGTCTGGAGATTACAGTAGAATCTAAGCTTTTGCCATATTTACTCCTAGGTGGACACAGGTGGCTCTACGGGAGTTGTAGCGCATCTCAGCTTCTGAATAAACTGGGAGAATTTTCAGCTTTCTTACTGGAGTCTTATGTAAGATTTCCAAATCTGTTGGCGCTCGGGACAAAGGGAGGGGTGCAGATGTAGCACAGCCTGTATTTCATTTCCTCAGGGCCATCCTAAGTCCTGTGTAATGTAGACTCATTAAAACAACACTGTAATTAAAACAGGAGACCTGGGTTGTGAGATCACGAAATGCATGTGTAAACAGATACATCTTCAAAAGCTGTTAGAGTACAACTACAGATGGGATCCCCCATATTTCAGCAGGGAACACATTCCATAACACCATTTCCATGAGTGAAAAAGCCATGTGTGTCAGAATCTGTTCAGAACCTTAGAATCAAAGTCTGAGACAAACATTAAGCAGACAAGGCAACAATGAGAATTCAAAGAGAGGGCTCAGCTAAACTGAGGCAAGTATAGGCCGCTGAGTGTAAGCTTCCTTTTTGGACTAGTGTCCTAATACTTAGCAGGGGGTGGAACCACTTCTCTCGGTTTGTAGAAGCACCAGCCTTCACTATCATTTCTAACCAAAGCCACTGGTATAAAAAATATGGCTTATAGAATTTGTGCAAACATTGCATTTTGTTATTGATTACAGCTTTATTCTTATACTTAATTGTCCTATGGAACTCTGTTGTACTCACCTTTGAATAGACAAGCATAAGATGTCTACAAAGCAAAAATGTATGATACAATTCATCACTGCTTTTATGTTTACAAACTATTTTTTTCCTCCTTTCACTTAGTTCTATTCCTACAGGTAACTTGCAAATCCTAGATCAGATCAGATCAGATCAAATCAGATACAGTTTGGGAACAGGTTCCATGAAAGATCATGGATCCATCCTTTTGTAGGCCACCTAGATAATTGTATTTGTAGACAGTTATCTAAAATTAAATAAGATTAATTATAGTAAAAGACTTCAGCTTGTGAAAAATCAGGTTTGGGGTAATAAATAGTATCTCTAGATTTTTGTTTTGTTTATTATTTTAAATTGGACATTAATAATAATAAAAACCCATAGAAAAATGTCTAGAAGAAAAGCACTGAGTACATTCCAGTAGTTCCATCTGTTGGGAAGTTTTCAAATTATCATCTCAGAAACTTCTCCTATACCTCATGGCAATTGATATATGGAATGCCACAATTTCCCATCCTGTCTCCAAAGCTATTTAGCATCTATATGAAACTGCGTGGAGAAATGTATGGGATTCTGAAGTGTCATCAGTATGCTAATAACACCATGCTCTGTTAATCTTTTTCATCTAATCCAGGCATAGCAGCTGACATTCTGAGCAGGTATTTGGAGTCAGTAATGAACTGGGTGAGAAAATAAACTGAAGCATAACCCAAACAAGACAGAGGCGTTGGTGGTAAGTAGTTCAACAGTTCTGGATTTTTGTTTTCACTTCTGGATGGGTTTTGCTCTTCCCTTTAAGGATTGGGTTTTTAGTTTGGGAGTGCTTCTGGACCCTGCTCCATGTTGTTCAGGTGGTCTCCGTGACCAGGTGTGATTTTAATCAGCTTTTGTTGATTCACCAGCTGTGTCCTCTTCTGGGAAAAGAAAATAGTCATCCATGCCTTAGTAACTCTCGGTTAGAATACAATAACATGCTTTCTGTGAGTCTACCTTCAAAGCTTCTACAGTTCCCCACACCTGGTCCAGAATGTGGCAGCCAGGGTACAACAGAGAGAAATCATTGCTTTGAACATATTGCAATAGTGCTCAGAGATCTGAATTGGGTATAAATTTGTTTCCAGGCACATTTCAATTGATGCCTACCCTAAGCGGAGTGGGCCCAGGTGCTTGAAGAATCACCATATAAATCTACTGGTGTGTTAAAGTTGTCACTGGAGGCATTTAAAAAATATTCACCTGACATCAAAAGTAAGGGGGATAGCCAAAAGTGAGGGGGATAGTGATACAGCCTTCTCAGTGTCTCGATGGAAGTTACTTCCTAGAGATGTACCAAAGGCACCTTCGTTCTCTCCATCCAACAATAAGATAAGGTTGCGTGCCAAGGTCCTGTGCCCCGCAGTTCCCTATTGATTAATAACACAGACATGCGTATTTAGGTTAATGGTCTAAAACAGGCCACAACTTTATTGGTTACAGATGTGAGTGGTATGGCTTAGGCATTGGGTGAAGCCAGGATATATCTTGACTCTTGCCCATCTGTAGGGAATTGAACTAAGGGTAAACGACCAGAAGGGTGAGCCCTATGACTTACATCAAAGGGGCACCCCAAGGGGTTCCCGTTGGGGTCATGGCATGGCCCTAGCCCGTCTTCGGGCTTTGGACAGGATCCACACACCCAGATCCCTTTGACAGGATATCCTTATCGGTGAGGTGCAGGCAGAGGCTACAACCTCCCCTCCCTTAAACAAAGGCTTACCCAGTGCCTAACCTTACAAAGTTGTGACAATTGCTAGGTAGGCGAAAACCAATGGCCGGTGCCAATTCGCCAAGTGGGAAAATTCCTACCCGGCCCCACCAATAAGGCAGCTGACATTTTTCCATAGCAAGGTTGTGTCATACCAAAGCTTAAAAAGAGGGTGGGTGGCTTGGGAGATTGGTGAGGAGGCAAGAGAGGGAAGCCCTCCTGGCTATGCCCCAAGCCAGCATAGATTGGCTGGGTGGGCATGACACGGCTGGGAGTTGGTGCGAGGGGGGCATCAATCCCCCGCCCCTGAGCCGAATTACCGCCAGGGCCTTGATGCCCAGCCTCGATGCTGCCTAGCATGAAAGGTGAATGGTCCTATAAAAATTTATCAGGCCTTTAGAAGAGGGTGGTGAAGAGATAACTGTCAATAAGCTACAACCTGCTGCATTTTCAGTCCAAATTTGGCTAATTGTTAACTAATGGGGCCTTGATGGATTGGTTTAAGTTTTTTTTGTTTTTTGTTTTTTGGATACTGCTAAAATATTGGGGGGGGGGGTTCTGTTGCTGTCTTGGGTACCATTTGTGGCAAGGCAAAATACAAATGTTTTAAAGAAACAATTAAAACTTTGAACATGATAACTTTATTTCCATTTTAATCATGTTTCTGGACTTTTTATTCTTTAAGGGACAATGAAAACAGTTTGGAGAGCTAGCATGTAAAAAAACAACAATTTAAGAATGTAGGAAGAGCTTGCTGGATCATGCAATGATCCTTCTAATACAACACTCTGTTACAGTGGCCAACCAAAAGCCTATAAGAAGCTTAAAAGCAGGGCCTAACTGTACTCATTTCAATGACTGGCATTCAGAGACGCATTGCCTCTGATATGTGCCCTGTAAAATTTCATTTTACATTAATTTTGTGGTGAAACTCAGTTTTGGCAGTTAGAATCTGAGGGTCGATGATGATGATGATGATGATGATTGGTAAGTTACTTTTTAAGTTACCTTGGCTTGCCCTGGGACCTTATGGTGAAGGGCAACAAATAAAGAATAATTATTTCAAAGGTTTCCTAATGGTAACGTGTCAAAGTGGAAATAATTCCCATGTTCCCTTCAAAAAGTCACATCATAAAAAGCATTGATCATCAAAGTAACTTTCCCAAATAAAAAGAGATTCTAACAGCCCATTCTTGTGCAGAATTATGCATGATCAAGTTGGTTGTTCTAGAGCAAAATAAGGTAACCGGAGAAAATTCCAATACAAAACATTATTGGGTTTGTTGTGTGTTTTGTGTTACAAAAGGCAGAAAACCCTTTCATAACTTTTTACTGTAGTCTGATGGTATGGAAAAAGCAGTGGGATTCCTAAGAACAGCCTTTGCCTGCTGTGAGACAGTTAAATTCAAGAAATTTGTAATTTTTACCTGGAGATTGATTTTCCTCAGAGTGAAAGCTAGTAGGTTGTAATGTGCTTTCTTAAGATATGCTGTGTCATATCTTAAGATATGCAATGTTCCTTGACGACATATGTTATATAACAAAGTTAATGTGTAATTTGACCTACCCAAGGCTGTCTGGTCATGAACTGGAAATAAAAAACACTGTTTAACACTGTTACATTATGTGCATGGTTTTGGAATTTGGACTGTTCTTTCTCTTACAGGTCAAAGCAAGATAAGTAACTGTATTGAGAAATTGTCCATAAAATGTGTTAATAGAGCAGAAGAGGAAAAGATAAATAGATAAAAAGAGAGAGGATGTTTTAGTACACATGCAAAAATACCAAAAATACTTTCATATATCTTTCATCAAAATGGAGAAAGAAGTTCTAAAAGAAAGCACAGTGTATTTTATCATCTTTAGGGAAAAGTGGAACCAACATTTTGCCATTTGAAGGAGAGTGACTCCCATGATGTAATCAAGACCTTAGACACAAAAATGACATACCGTATTTTTTGCTCTATAACACGCACCTGACCATAACACGCACATCGTTTTTAGAGGAGGAAAACAAGGGAAAGAACATTCTGAATGAAACAGTGGATGTATCATTTTTGTGCTTCATGCTGTGGCCACAGACATGTGATCTGATGGTGAAATTGGGGTGACCCAATGCAAAAATCCTGAGAATTCCTGTGGATCCATGCTTTGTAACCACGTTTTTGCACCATTGCAGCCTCAGGCAACAGTGGGTGCATGATTTTTTTGGTGCAGGCTGTAGCCATGGACATGCTATGTGATCTGATGGTGAATTTGGGGTGACCCAATGCAAAGATCCTGAGGATCCATGTGGATCTATGCTTTGTAACCACATTTTAAGTGGGGAGCGAAGGAAAAACAAAGAAGGGACATGAGAGGGGTGTGCAGAGAAGCAGCTGGCTAAGAATGCAGGAGAGGGATTTAACGGGAGGGAGGAAAGAAAGGCAAAAGTTTCCCCCCACCCAAGCCAGCCATCTCTCTCTCTCTCTCTCTCTCTCTCTCTCTCTGTCTCTCTCTCTCTCTCTCTCTCCCTCTCTCCCTCTCTCTCTCCCCCTCCCCCCTCTCTCTCCCTCTCCCCCAGCAGTACCGGAGCACAGAGACGACACTTTCCCCTCTTCTTGCCTGGAGGGGAGGAATGCAGGAGAGGGATTTAACGGGAGGGAGGAAAGAAAGGCAAAAGTTTCCCCCCACCTAAGCCAGCCATCTCTCTCTCTCTCCCTCTCTCTCTCTCCCTCCCTCTCTCTCTCCCTCCCTCTCTCCCTCCCCCCTCTCTCTCCCTCTCACCCAGCAGTACCGGAGCACAGAGACGACACTTTCCCCTCTGCTTGCCTGGAGGGGAGGGGCTTTCCCTGCTCTTTGTTCCGTTTCAGCAAACACAGCAAGGAAACAGAGGAGGGTGGGCAGTAAGACCCTGAGGCAGAATGCAGGAAAGCAGCCGCTTCCTCTTTTCAGGTTTCCCTTCTCCGTGAAGCGCGATTTGATTTTTGCCTGATTTTTCTGCTCCAGGGACCACACATTCGCTCTATAACACGCACAGACATTCCCCCTTCCTTTTTAGGAGAAAAAATCTGCGTGTTATAGAGGGGAAAATACGGTAATAATGCATGTAGGTATTTTCAGAATGGGACTACAGTGGTACCTCGGGTTACGTACTTAATTTGTTCCTGAGGTCTGTTCTTAACCTGAAACTGTTCTTAACCTGAAGCACCACTTTAGCTAATGGGGCCTCCTGCTGCCGCCACGCTGCCGGAACACGATTTCTGTTCTTATCCTGAAGCAAAGTTCTTAACCTGAAGCACTATTTCTGGGTTAGCAGAGTCTGTAACCTGAAGCATATGCAACCTGAAGCGTATGTAACCCAGGGTACCACTGTATATTACTTGGTTTTGTTTATTATTATTTTTTATTTTGATTATTATTTATTAAATTTGTATGGCACCCTATACCCATAGATCCCAGGGTGGTTCACAACATAAAATTACAAAAATTGGTTAACCTTGTTGTTGTTGTTGTTGTTGTTGTTGTTGTTGTTGTTGTTATAGTAGTAGTAAAACCAGCAGCAACAACAGCTCTAGGATGTATCTAGAATGACACTAATCAAAATAGGTGCCATGGGGGGGGGGTGAGGAGCTGAGCGCCCCCCAAATTTTCAATGAGGATGCCACCCCACCCACCACCCCGATATTTTGCTGCCTGTGGCTGGCTTCCAATTAATCCCTCTCTCAAACATACATTCATTCACAGTGGCACCATAGCCAATTTTCCCCCTTACTATTTCTGAACTATCATTTCAATATACGTAAAGGCCTATTTGTGTCATAAAGAACTGATAAAACTCTCTGTTGACTCTGTCAAACTTCTTAATGAGAGAAGTGAAGCAATGCATTTTCGCTCTTGAATCTTCCAAAGAAATATGTAAATCTTAATACCATAAAGATATTGTTCATTTCTAGATAGAATTGATTTTGTTTTGTTTTTAATATGTTTTATTATGGCTTATTCCTTTCAGGCTTTGTAAGACCTATTTGGCCTTTCTTCTGATTCTTTACTTATGGAACTTATTTATTATCTTAAAGACCTTAATACTTTAATTCTTGGGTTTCTTTTCCTAATCCTATTATGTTTTCATTTTTATTTACTTAATAGTTTGCCTAGTTAAACATATTCAGTCGTTTTATTATTCATAAATAAGAGAGTAAGCCTATGAATTCATTTTTTCCCCAGTGTTCTATACATAGCTGTCAACTTTCAGATTTGAAAATAAGGGATCAGCAGCCTTGAAAATAAGGAATCAGCAACCTCACCTGTCCCGGGGACAGTCTACGGGATATCTAACAATCCAGGATAGCAGCGGGAAACAGCGCTGGAATAAGGGAATTTCCCTCAAAAAAAGGGAAGGTTGACAGCTATGGTTCTATAACTCGGGAATATGGAGTTCATTTAGGTGGCAATCCTGCATATACAGGCACCCCCCCCCCAAGTTACACGGGGGTTACGTTCCAGGCCCCTGTGCTCATAACTAAAATTGCAAAATGTGGGGAGGACACTCTAAACATGCTTTAAACACCCCAGCTGTTGTTCTATCTTCAATCCATAGCAAAAATACAGCATCCATTAATATCCGCAACTAGAATTGAAGCTCTGAGGCTGGCAGAAGGCTGGAGGATGCATGGGAAAGTGGGAGGCTGCTGTTAGGGAGAGAGGCTGAGCAGCCTAAGTAAAGCCCCACTGTGCTTCTAGTCTCTTTGGAGCTCCCTTCACCCTCACTGATGTCCTCTTTGGGCTCCATGGAGGGTCTACTCATGAGCCATGAGGACTCTTCAGCTCTCTCCCACCATTTGGGGGGAGGGGAATTGAATGATTAAATTATTTCATGGCACAGCACATATATGTGGTCATACGCAAGTCGGTCGTGTGTAAGTGGGGGGGGAGGGATAGGGACGGCACACCTGTACTTATCTCCAGAGAAAGCCACACTGAATTCAAGAGGATTTACATCTGAGCAGGCATGTATAGGATTGTGATCTTAAATGGGTTGGGTCCATTCACGCCCAGCGTAGATCCACTGAAAGCAATGGGTCTTGTCAGTCATGATTGGATTCAGCCCAGTGTGTGTATTCTAATCTCAAGGGGCTTAAGTTAGTCACAACCAACAAGGATCACTGCTTTCAAACTTAATTTCCAAAAAGCAATGCTGCCATCTGAGGGTTGGGGGTGGGTTGGGCAGAGTGGGTACCAAATCCCTAGTTTAAATATCCAGGCAAGTCCTAGGTAATAGAACAATTTTACAATATGGCTGAATTTCAACTCCCAACATTCCTAGCCATTAGCTATGCTTGCTGCGAGTATGGGAGTTGTAGTTGAGCAATATTGGCAGGACAGGTTAAGTCAGTTTATTGTGTTTTAGCAGACAGTCATTATACACATGAAAATAACAACAACAACAACAATAATAGAGATTTACAATTCTGCTTCATAACCTTTAAATGTTCCTTATATCTGTTATACTTCATGCTCTTAAAATTTTGTAACAAGTGACTAAGAAATTAAATGTGTTGTTATTGGTGTTGTTGTTTTGAAATTCTTTCTACCCACAGTTTTGTTGAGCTCTTTGCAATTGGCAAGTTGAAATATGTATGTCTTAGGTAGTTTAACATTTGCTTAATTAAAGATTGGTTTAAAAGCTGACAACGATTTCTTCCTTGGATATTTTCCATAATATAAAACAGCCACAATCTCTTTCCTAATGTATATATGTAATTATTGCTGTAGTTCACAGGTAATTAATAGTGTCTATGTTAATTGGGCTTCATACTGTCTACTGAAACATTCTTTTGGTAGCTTTGTTTGTAGTACCAGGATATTAACAGGACTTTTAATTAAATTGTGCTTTGATGAATATCAAATTCACATTTTATTTGGGCAACACAACGAGTGATTCTTTGCTTGTGTAAGGCAGAGGTTGAGTCTCCAGTTTTTCAACCCAGGACTAATTTGCACTGCAAATAAACATACTTGGATTAATGTATTTGGTGTTTTCCGCAAACAGGTTTTTGTTGGTTTTGTTTCTTTTGCATTTTGAATCAAAGTGGTGCACCAGCAAAACATGTCCACTTGTGTCTTGAATTAATGATGCATCTCCTTTAATGGAAGCATGCAAACATTAAATGTCTAGACAGATTACAATATTCTGTATTATTCTACAATTATGCCATTGCTTTGACTATATGCCCATCTACTTTGGTGAAGTTGTTTAAGACATTAAAATTCCCAGGATGTCAAAGTAGTATGAGTCCCTTGTTATTCATGTAAATCTGCCTTTCCCAAGCTGGTGCTCTCAAAGTACTTTGGACAACTTCCATCAGCCTCACCCACAAAAGCAATAGACAGGGATGGTGGCAGTTTTAGTTCAAACAAGGTTGGGGAAGATATAAAATCTGAGGCTGCTCCATATATCTGATTAAATGAGCATTTTTTGATTTATTTATATAATAAATGTTCACTCTTGTCTCTCTTGATACCACAATGTGTTGTTGTACAACTGTAAATCAGATCTAAGACATTCCATATAGCCTGGAAGTTCAGTAGGTGCATGGAATTTCATTTGACTTCTCCATCATGGATTCTTCTCCTTTTCCCTAAGAGTAATTTAGTATTTTCATAAGATTCTTCTTTTATCATGGAATTCTGTCCTTTAGCAGTCACAAGCCTGACATAAGCACTCTTAGGATTCTCAAGGCTAGTTTCCAAACCTTATATTCAGACACTGGAACCAGACTGTCATGAGTGAGAGGTGGCCAACAGCCCGGAGGAATAGGGCAGGGCCAGAATAAGGAGGTTATTAATTTCAGCCAGAAGCTGAGGAAATTACATTGGAGAAGAGAGCAGCAGGCAGTCTCTTACAAGGGTAGAGACTGTGAGGATAAGCTCAGAGATTGGCTATATCCAGAATTTAAACTCTGTCCTGCCCATAGTATTTTTAGGACTGGATGACATGCCGGATACGGACAGAGTCTTCTAAAGGTAGGATTGTTCAGCTCCTATTCTAGAATTCTGAAGGATTGAATGTTTACCATCCCTACACTCTATGCTCACCAGAGCCACAAAGTGAATGAAATCGGCTCCTTCTCAGCCAAGACTTACTGAAGTGTTCACATACACTAGGAGTGGGTAACATGCTGCTCTCCAGATGTTAGACTACAATCCCCACTTTCCATGACTTTTGGCCATGCTGGCTGGTGTTGATGGGAATTGTAGTCCAACAGCTATCCCTGACACTGGCTGATCTGATCTTTTCGACTCAGTTCAGAGAGAAGTGACAATGTACAGGTATTTTGAAAAATTGCTGATGCTCATTTGTTTTGTGGGATGGATTAAAACACATACACAAATGTACACTCACCCGAATTCTTTCTACATGTGTTAGCTTATATTGCAATGTGCTCCATGCTTCCCTGAGTATAATGTTTATAGGTCAAGGCTTACCTCAGTGTGGCCTCCTGTGGAAGGAGATGCTCACATCACTCCCCTCTAACATGGTTTTGCCCCAATTCCTTCTCTATCAGGAAAAGAAAAAAGCTGTGTTTGTATTATGGTGATGACATTGGTTGAAGCCACATGTGAATCTTGAAGGAGTAGACCAGTGAGAGAATGGTCCCTCCTACATCCTGCCCCATAATGCTATCTGTGTCATGTGATTGGCATCTGAGGTGACTTTGAGTTACAGCACGGCCAGATGTCTCAGGGATCCTGCCACAGATCATGTATGGGAGACAGTCTTCTAATTGCTTTCTTCACCACCCCACAAAAATAATAAAATGAACTACCGAAATAACAGGATACCCAGAACCTAGCTTCACATTTCCCAATGGGCAGAACATAATAAGCATATTTGTTCAAACACACAAATGGCCATTGTTGGGTGTGTGGCCCAATTCTTATTCACTCCCTGTCACTCCATGTACATTTTTAAATTCAAAAATTAATTATATGTGATTGTTAGTTATAGGCGCTCCTAGTGTAGTATGGAATATTTTATTTTGTCAAATCTGACAAGTTTAATACTTGCCTTTCCTAGATACTCTTGATAACTCCTTGAACCAATTAATTTCTCACGGTTCCTTCTGTATTTATATGTTGATGCATTCCTCTGAATATTGATTCTCTTAGTAATAACATCTTACATGCTAAACAAGAAAGCCAGGAGAAACACATCTAAAACACTTCCGCGGAATATTGAATTAAAGAAACATTGTAAAAATCAGGCAGTTATTCATTGCTTTGAAAAATGTGTTAGGGAGTGAAAATGGATTTGAAGGTTCTTCAAAACAAAGTGGGCTGCATCTGCTATGTGTTTCTGGAATGATCAAGTGATGACAAGCAGCTAATAGGTGAGAAAACTGAGCTTACTACTTTCTCAGCCTGTGAAAGTATGTGTACAGGATTGCAGATACTAATGAAGTGTCAATTTATTGTGTAGAAGACCAGAGGGGAGTGGGAAGATAGCAAATATTAGAGAGATCATTGTAAAGGAAAAAATAATATAGTGTGGTGTGATGGAATCAATCTCTGAGCATTCTTAGGCACAGGAGAAGGGGAGAAAGGTTTTGTATTATAGGTTTATACTGTTCATTCCCAGACTGGTTGAACATTACATTTCCCGTGTAGCATCTTGTATTGTTTGTGCTCTGTTGGCTCAAGGGTGGTTTCTATCAATGGGAGTATTTCAGTAACTGATGCTGGGACTATACAGATTCATTTGAAAGCAGGTTTACTATCTCCGATGTCAAATGCATATTCAACAGTTTGCAATAACATTGATCGCTCCTGCCCTTATCCCTGGGCTCATAAATCTGTTTGGGATATCAATATCCTTTATACTAATAGCAGACCCATTCTCTGAGTACTGATCCTTATCAAGCCAACATCTACACACAAGGGAGAGATAGCAACAGGCTTGGAGAAAACTCAAGCTTTGCATAACAACAACAAAAAGCTTTAGAAAAATATTGAATATCATGGGAACCATATTTGAATAATATGATCCTGCTTTGCAGGGATGCTGCGTGAATAATGTTATGCAACCACATGAACAGGACAGACCATATGGCTCTTTCCCAATTGATTGGCAACTTCCTTCGCTGCATCCCTTCTCTGCAGGGTCCATATTGCATGAAAAAAGACCCACACAATTATCCCTTCTATGTGTTCATGCACGCCTAAACCTGAATGGTGGGATAGTACTACAAAGAATAGATATCCCATGCGCTGACACATGTGTGAAACAGCAGCATAGTCTGCCTTCAGCTGTGGCATTCTCCTCTCCCCCATAACATTTTATTAAAACTGGGAATCCTGTCCACCACCAGAAAAGGGCATTGCTTCTGGTGAAAGTCTTACACTAAAAGTGAAGCTGAACACTTAGTTGGTTTTGTTACAGGATAAGATAGCAGCTAATGCTTTTGCTTGCTTGTGAATGTTTCATTTTGCTTAGAGTGTGGCAGACGTCAATTATTTTTAATTAGACTGGCAAACCCTTTTCCTTGAGGCTGACACAGTGACACCTACGAGGAATATTGTGCTTCTCAAACAGAGGCATTCTTTGCTGTCATCAAGCATGCACATTGGTTTATTGTTATGGAACATTGTGCAGTACTGTGCAAACTGTACTCTTCAAAAGATCTGGCTGGTCTTCAGGACTGCAGTTTTCTTCCCCAGAAAATATGAAATGAAAAGGGAGATGAAGCAATTGCTTCTTGCTGAATCAACATTCACTGCCAAGAGCATTTCAAGCTTTTCATCCCCTTTCTTCAGGCACAAACACACACCCAAACTTGAACCCCCTTCAGGTGTTTGTTTATTATGCTATCCATCTATCGTGTGCCTCCCTTGCTTCAGCCTGAATTTATGCATGGATGTTTGACTAGGGAAAATCTGCAAGTTGGATCCTCCTAACAGAGGGTCCATGTTGTGCTCGGCCCTGAAACTCTTCCCTAACTGGCTTGTGGGTGGGGCTTGCTCCACTCGAAATCGGTGGTGCCACAGTTATGCCAGTGGCCTTCAGCCAATCAGCAGCGTGGCAAGGTTGGGAGTTGGGGATATTTATTTGTCAGCGTGATGTAGGGACCTCCTTTTGCTTCACGCTGCCAAACACCCGCCCGCCCACCCGTTAATTAGGTCGTGTTTGGCCTTGCTTTGGACTTCAGTTGGTCGCCTATTTTGGAATGGGGGCTGGGTAGGAATTTTTTCCAAAGTGGCAGATTGGCTGTGGCCACTTGGTTTTTGCCTACCTCCTAGCAATTGTCACAACGTTGTAAGGTTTGGTGGTTAGGCATTGGTTTAGGGGAATGTGGGGAGGGGAGGTGTGGCCATCACCTGCCCGTCCAATGAATAAGATATTCCGTTAAGGAATCTGGGGGTCTGGATCTCGTCCGTAGCCCGGAGAGGGGCTAGGATCATGCCAGGACCCCCAGGGGTGAGCACCAGTCAATATACACTGACGGAGATCCCCCAGCTGGTTATCTACCCTACCAGGCCTTCTTCAGGGTGGGGCAGGAGCCAGATATAGTTTGATACCAGTGCCTAAGCCAATACCAGTCACATCTGTATATTTTAATAAAGTTGTGGCCAAAATATGCCCATTAACATTTAAACTAAATTCTGGCTCCACTATGTCTTTATTTCCATCGGGGATGGGTTTTGGGGCTCGAAGCACAAGCATACAGCTGTAGGCACATAAACTTTCATGTGATCTGAAATGCTATATACTGTAAGTGGAGCCCAGTTCACATGGAAGCTGACACATGTAGGTTTTTTCCCCCTTGATGCCTCTCTGTTTAATTTTGCAAGCCCTCTGTATGTCTCACATATGTGACCCCGATCACATCTTTAGTACAAGTTCAGTGCACAGTGTAAGTTTTTTCGACTGCCATGTGCTCCCTACTCTTCCACTCCAAGAGAATGGTCTGTTTAGGTCTTCATCTCCCGCTCCTGTGTTTGGGGTTTCACAATTTTATGGAGCTCTCAAGAAGCTGTTTGTTCACTAGTTTGGAGTGCACTACTTTGGGCTTGGGCAATGCCTTGCGTGTTAAGGCCCCGAGACCTCCCCCCATCTGCTGAATAATAAAACACATGGACACCAGTATTTTAGGTTAATGGGTGAATTAAGGCCACAACTTTATTGGTTACAGAATGTGAGTGGTATTGGCTTAGGCACTGGAATTGAACCGATTATATCTGACTCCTGCCCGCCATGCAGGTAGTCCAGTAAGGGTCAATCACCAGTAGGGGGAGCTTTGTTGATGTTCATCAACTGAGAGCTCTTCCAGGGTCCCCGCTGGGGTCGTGGCATGGCCCTAGCCCATACCAGGGCTTCGGATGAGAGCCACATCCGCAGATCCCTTTAACGGAATACCCTTAAAGAGGAGGGGTAGGCGATCGCCACTACCCCCCCTCCCATGAACCAGGTTTTACCAGTTCCTAAACCGCCAAACCTTACAAAGTTGTGACAATTGCTACGAGGTAGGCGAAAACCAAATGGCTGGTGCCAATTTGCCAAGTGGAAAAATTCCTACCAGGCCCCCTCAACAGGTGGCCAACCGAGGTCCATAGCAAGGCCAAGGTGTCAAACGCATGAAAAGAGGGTGGGAGGGTGGTTGATACGGAAGCAGGAAAAAAGAGGAAATTCCCTGGCCACATGGCTGCTTAAATGCTGTAAGCCACCCCCCACCCTGGCCAACCGGATTGGTCAGCCGGGGGCCGGGACATGGCCGGCACCCCTCTATGATACGGGGGCACTTCCAAGCCTCCACTGTGCACAGAGAGAGCATGTGGCCTGCCCGCAACACCGTCCCACAGGGAAGTGGAGCAGCCTTCTCAGCTTCCTTAAACAGACTGTCAGTTTCACCAGCATAAACAACTATTGGGTTCTTTAGGTATCCTAAAATCATGTCCTCACCTTCGCCTAGATGGAAAATGTGAATATACCTTAATACTACTTTATGTCAGATGGTAATTCCACAGAATTTTTTTTTGCCAAGAAAGAACATTTTGGAAAAAAATATTCAAAAGTCCTTGAACATCATCTAATATGTGAAAGATTGACTCCTATTGTTTGCTACATTTCAGCTTTTCTCTTTCAGCAAAACTATGAAAGGAAATATATTAAAATGTTTTAAAATGCGAAAGGTCGGACTCAACAGGCTGCTTCTAAACTTTAATAACACGAGTAATTGCTAGAACTGTGTTTCCTTTTCATGGTGTTCTCATTGTAATGGCAAGGTCAATCATTATGCCGATTATGAAAATAAATATAAAGCAACATTTTATATTGTTTTATATAAACAACAAATGTATAAAACAAATTTCTTTTATCAAACAGGTAACTTTTTGAAGCATCCTTGCCCTAAAGCAGCAGAATGATGATCCTTCTTCCTGTGATGCTTTATCTGTGGCCTGTAAGCAATGCTATTAACGAAAGGATTGCAAAGCCCAATATTGTATTATTCATGGCTGATGATCTTGGCATTGGAGACCTGGGATGCTATGGAAACACAACTTCAAGGTTTGCCAACACACTTGATGATATATATGTACATTTGGCTTTAGCTTCGAAAGAGATTGTTCTGGGCAGAGAGCTTGTGGAAGATCACAACCACAATTGTATTAGGAAACAGAAACATGTTTCATGGTTTGGTTGATTCATGCAAGTGCTGGATTGGTGGTGTTAGTCCCATCCTAATCCAAGTAAGGATTAGTGAAACTGGTCTCAAGGGGATGGCTTTATGTCTCTTTCCCCCCCACTTGTGCCACGACTGATAAGAAAACAACAGTAAAAATCCAAAGGGCAGCTACCTAAGCAGCAGAAAATAGCACAATCTTTTTTTAAAGGTGTAGCAACAGACCCTCCAAGTGTCCCTATATCCCAGGGACAGTCCTGAATTAATAAAACCCACCCTGGATTCTGATTTGATCCTAGAATGTCCCGCTTTTCCTTAGAAATGTCGGAGAAATGTTGGAGGGTATGGAGTTATGTGACCCCTGAGCCAAAGAGATAAGTAACTATACAACCTTTAGAAGACATCTGAAGACAGCCCTGTATAGGGAAGTTTGTTTAAAGTTTAATGTTCTATTATGTTTTTATACGTAGGAAGCTGCCCAGAATGGTTATGCCAACCCAGCCAGATGGGTGGGGAATAATAATAATAATAATAATAATAATAATAATAATAATAATAATAATAATGGAATACGAAATCCCAATTTTCATTGAAGAAATGTTGGAGCGTATGTAGTCAATTAAAAAGCTGCTTTACCTAGCTGCAAAATGCATGAGAGTAGGCCCCAGGTGAGCTTCCCTGGTGAGCACATCTTACAAGACAGCTGCCACCACTAAGAAGGTCCATTCTCCCAATACTACCTATCTCACCAGAGGAAAGGCCACAAAATATTATCTCAGTGTGTAGGCAGGCTTGTGTTGGAGGTGATCTGTCAGGTACCCAGTCCCCAAGCTGTTTTAGACTTCAAAAGTAAGCATGGTTTTATTTATTTGTTCATAAAAATTTATACACTGCTTGATTGTTAAAAACAAAAAAAAAAAACCAACCCAAAAGCTCAAAGCAGTTGACAAAAAGATAAAACCAGGGAAAATTTACAATACATTAAAACGTGCAAGAGTTAAAATTCTAAAACAGATAAAAATTCACACCAACATTTCTAAGCATTAGGAGTTTGAATCATGCCCAGAAATGGATTGGAAGGCAGTGCAGCTGTTTACGTTCTGGCAATATAATATGTTTCCATATTCAATCTAGCAGCTGGATTTTGAACAAAATGCAGAAATTCCAAACAGTCCTCAAAGATAACCCCATGTACATTACAGTAGTCAAAGCACACACAGATATAGACTGAGAGAACAAAACTATCGTGAAAATACATCTTTCTCTCCCAAATATTTGAGCGTAGACTAGAAGGAAGAAATACAATGGATTGGGAAATATGAGTTACAGTTTGTTTCAGAACATATAACCCTTAAAATTTAGACTCACTTCATGCACCAGATTGCAAGATTAAAACACAGACATGTTGGTTCTTAGTGTATTGATTTTGATTTGATGATTGAAAAGTTAAAAGAAAAAAGGACTATGGACTCAGCTATAAAGCCGCAAATAAAAAAATAAAAAAGTGTGTTGTAAAGTTCAATATACAAATGTGAAACTAGATGGAGACAGTGAGCTATGCCAAATTCAAAATGTATTTTTTTTTTAAAAAAAGGCATTTTCACAGTGTTTTTTATATGTGTGTAGATTCCATCTATAACTCTGGCTGCAACCCTAGACAAATGTAGATACACCTAATTGCATTAACTCCAATGATCAAAGGTGCACTCAATTCACCATAAAATTTGGCTTCATGTTGGATTTGTATGACACCAACTCATGCACTATAAGCCATAACGAGAACTTTAAATAGTCTGAACTCACTCGTGTTTACATGTTCAGAATACATGCCCTTGAATTTGTATTCTTCTTTTTTCCCTCCAGGACTCCTAACATTGACAAGTTATCTAAAGAAGGAACAACACTGACTCAACACATAGCAGCCGCACCACTATGCACCCCAAGCAGGGCATCTTTCTTGACAGGCCGCTATTCTGTCAGATCAGGTAAAGGATGTTTTTACGCCATTGTTAGATATCAGAGCACAGCAATTCAAAGTAGGCATGGAGAGGAACAAAGCAGAAGACCCACCACTGCACCCCTTGTACTGCTGGGACTTGGCCAACACAGAAGGCAAGGGCATCTTAACTTGTCCACCACACCAGCTCTAGGCTGGCATAGCTGTGGAGTCTGATGATCAGTCCCTTGGGGGATCTGCAGGGCTCTTTGCCTGGACTTAACCATTCAGGGGTCCTTTATTTTTACCTTAGACATGCATTCATTGGTTTCAGTGCGTCTCCTCATCTGACTATGACCAGCGTTATATATCACTTAAAGTGTGTGCTAATGAAAACTGGTTTGCCTCCTATTTGAAATTAATTTTTGATTCCTTCAGGAATGGCTAGCCTGCACAAAGTTGGGGTCTTCTTGTTTTCTGCTTCTTCTGGTGGACTCCCTATGGAAGAAATAACATTTGCTAAACTTCTCCAGCAGAGGGGTTATTCTACAGCTCTCATAGGTATGGCTGATTAACATGCTTCCTTTATCTATTGGTCTTAAGAAATTTATATCCTTTCTGACCCAGACTTGTCCCTCAAAGCAATCTACATGTTAAAGATGGGCTATCAACTAAGTAAATGAAGCAATTAAGAAAGAAAAAAACCTGGAAATGCCTACAGCAATTCCAAACAATAAAATACAGTCACTGAGACTTTCTGAAATAACTTTTTTTTGAAAATGACTTTTCAATGCAGGAGACAATTCTTTGGGGTGAGGTTAGCCATTAGTGTAGGGACGTGGGTGGCACTGTGGTCTAAACCACTGAGCCTCTTGGGCTTGCCGATCAGAAGGTCAGCGGTTCGAATCCCCATGCCGGGGTGAGCTCCCATTGCTCAGTCCCAGCTCCTGTCAACCTAGCAGTTTGAAAGCACGCCAAAAAAAGTGCAAGTAGATAAATAGGTACCGCTCCGGCGGGAAGGTAAATGGTATTTCCATGCACTGCTCTGGTTTTGCCAGAAGCGGCTTAGTCATGCTGGCTACATGACCCGGAAAAACTGTCTGTTGATAAAGGCCGACTCCCTCGGCATATAGAGTGAGATGAGCACGCAACCCCAGTGTCATTCCTGACTGGACTTAACTGTCAGGGGTCCTTTACCTTTACCTTAGCCATTAGTAGTAACAGCAGCCCCACACCTTGCCTAAACAGGAAATGGCAGCATTAGATCTGTGAGATGGTTATAGTTCATCTGAAAAGAAGATAAGAAGCATCACACCCCACTGTGATCAGTGATGAGAAATATCTAAGCCAAAACTAAGCTTAACGGGAAACAGAACATTCAGGGGGACGACAAACCCACCTAGTGGCTGTGCCCCCTTTTGTAGCATCAGATACATTAGCAACCAAAAATACTGGCCTAACTTATCCAACCTGATTTACTTTCCACCATAAGGGTAAAAATAAAAACAAAATAATGGCATCTGCATTTCCAAATGCTTTTGAGGAAACTAGGCACAAATTTAAAAATGAGAATGTTCACTGAAAACAATTGATAGCCTTTGCATTCGCTTGTCAATTCAAAAGTGCAATTCCTGAAAACGAGATGCTGAACACATTCTGCAGTTTCCATGGATATTATGGTCATGGAATAAAAAGTTGGGGGGGGGGAGAGCGTTGCAGATATAAAGGTATTTGATCCATATGTTTGTAGCCCTAATCTTGAGTCACTGTTTCAAGATCCCATATTATTTGTTTGCTTTTTTTTTTTCATTTGAAGAGTTTATACATTGCTCTCCAAACAGTAGGCCTTTAGCCTGGCTAACATACCTCTCAGTCAACATGACAACAATAAAACATTGATCGCTCACATAAAAATAAAACAGAAGAACCAGAGAATAATAATAGCAAGATTAAAAGAATGGTTGTTTCTTGCTACATTATTAGATAAATATCTGTAATTTATCCTATTTTATTTATGAATCTTTTCTAAAGCATTTACAAACTGCTCAATGTTTTAAAATCCCTACTCAGTATGCAACATGAAAAACCCAATATCATTAAAACAAATGTGCAGCATAAAAGCAGTAAAACAGTAGTATAAAAACAAAGAAAAATAATGCATACAGAGGGTCTGATCTAGTGGGTCAGCGAAAGCCTGGGCAAAATGTATGCCTTTACAAGATTTCAGAAGCAACTAATTGTAATATACACATATACACACAGCTTGATTGCAGCCCATAGAACCCAAATGTATCACATATGGAAGATGGAAGGGCATTCCACTGTATAAGGGAAACAGCAGGAAATGCTCATTTTTGATAACTGCCCTATGATGTTCTGTAGGGTGCTGTACTACAAGTCGAATTTTCCCCAGAATATTCTAATTTACTCTCTGGAAGCTAAATAGATGTAATGCTCTAGTTGTCCTTGGGTTATTAAATCATGTGTGCTTTCTTGATGGGAAAACTATAGTACGGATCTTGAAAGCTCTGTTAATTTCATTATTACAGTCATCTACATTCACTTCAATTAACTTATTCATGGAAGCAGCTTACAACTCACCTTGCCATCTAGCCGGCTTTAAATTTACTCGCACAAAAGCAGTCATTTTAACTTTAAATGTAATGTTGATATAGTGCTGCACTTTGATGATATGAGGCCTTACCGCTCTGCCTGACACCCTGTGAAATTCCAAATTAATCGTAAGAAATGGAACATTCTCTGAAGAATAAGAACAAAGAACAGGAGCGTGAGAAGAGCCCTGCTGAATCAGGCCAAAGCGATCTAGCTCATCAACCTGTTCTCACAGTGGCAAACCAGATGCCTGTGGGAAGCTGGGAAGCAGGACTTGAGCATAGCAGCTCTGCAATGTCCAGTAGAGTGATGAAAATTTGCACAAAAGAAGCATTATTATTATTATTTATTTATACCCCGCCCATCTGGCTGGGCTTCCCCAGCCACTCTGGGCGGCTCCCAACAAAGTATTAAAATACAGTAGTCTGTTAAACATTAAAAGCTTCCCTAAAGAGGGCTGCCTTCAGATGTCTTCTAAAAGTTTGGTAGTTTGACATCTGTGGGAGGGCGTTCCACAGGGCGGGTGCCACTACCGAGAAGGCCCTCTGCCTGGTTCCCTGTAACTTGGCTTGTCGCAGTGAGGGAACCACCAGAAGGCCCTTGGTGCTGGACCTCAGTGTCCGGGCAGAACGATGGGGGTGGAGACGCTCCTTCAGGTATACTGGACCGAGGCAAAAATTGCACAAAATTTTCGCAAAAGAGGAAGGAGGTGTACCAATTGTATAGATATATACATACAGTGGAAAAGATACAAGTCTACATTTTATTTAAATATCTGTTTGAAATATGTGTGTTTCCCCTGCATTTAGGAAAATGGCATCTGGGGGTTAATTGCAACAGCAGTGATGACTTCTGCCACCACCCTTTAAATCATGGATTTGATTACTTCTACGGGGTGCCTGTGAACAATCTTAGGGACTGTAAACCTGGTCACGGAAGCGTGTTTAGTGCTGGACTGAAGATGCACACTCGTGCAGCGCTCCAGACCATGGCAATTGCTCTGATCTCTTTGGCGATACTGAATTACATTGGCCTTGTTAGAGTTCCCTGCAGAGTACTGGGCTACTTCTTCTTAATAGCTGCAGTGATAGTTGGAGTTTTGCTGCTCTTCTTTTATAACTTCCGGAATCTTAACTGCTTCTTGATGCGAAATCACAGTATTATCCAGCAACCCTGGAACTATGAGAACCTCACTCAGAGATTCACAGAGGAAGCCAAAAGATTCATAGGAAGGTAAGGGTGTTCATTTTTAAAGTGTTCGAATTTCAGAGTGATGGCTTGTTTACAGAGGTGCCTGTGATTTGGCAGGTGAACAAAGCACTACTCATTTCCCATCCCTTTGTGGCATTATTGTTGAAAGGTAACAAATTGAGCGTGAAGACAGGAAAGAGCCATATATTTGTAGACACCCTCTAATTCAGCCCAGAACTTCATCTGTGTTCATTTAGAAATCTCTGAGGTTCAGCTCCTTGCATGAATTCTTACTCTTCTCTCCCCATCCTGCCTACAAACTACTGTCCAAAGTCCCAGTCCTTTCCTTGAATTCCTGCTCTGATCTCTAGGCCCTGCCTACACATTCTACAGCTCAGGATCGCTGCTCAGCTTGTTGTCATGAAGTCAAATGGCAGCCATCAGCTTACCAGGGACACAGAAAATCTCCTGGATCTGCTGTCTGTGTAACACCACAAATGCAGGCCTCAGCACATGGCTGGTAGTTAGGGTTAATGGTGGTGACTCACAAATTTTGCAGCTTGCTCTATATAATATAGAAAGATGTATTGTATGCTAATCTATTTGTCCACCTAGCCAAATATTGTCCACTCTTGACTGTCAGCAGCTGTCCATGTTCTCCAGCAGAGGTCTTTTGTAGTCACAGTGCATGAGTTGGGGGCTGGGTGGGTGCTACCCTCACAGCTGTGGAGGTTCTGCTGCTTGCCTGGACCAGGATGGTTTAGTGAAGTGGTGAGGAGAGCACTAGGTTGGCAGTGGCTCAGGAGGGTGGGTAAGGATCATGTGGTCTCTTGTGCTCACTCTTCCTTTCATAATTGGAAGTGTTGCTAATGTTAATTTGTTAATTTGACTTTGAGGGCCAACCCAGACTTCCTCCAAAATTTCATGGGAATGCAATATGAAGGGAGATACCCTGAGGAGGAGCAACCCCATGTTTAGATATACAGGTGTGGGTCCCCAGTAGGCTTGTCATTTTTATTTATGCAAGGAAAAGAGGTCTAGGACAGGCGTAGGCAAACTTGGCCCTCCAGATGTTTGGAGACTACAACTCCCATCATCTCTAGCTAACAGGACCAGTGGTCGGGAGGACCAGTGATGGGAGTTGTAGTCCCGAAACATCTGGAGGGCTGAGTTTGCCTATGCCTTGTCTAGGAAGTAAGTGTTGCATTCTACTCTGCCAGAAAACTATAATTTGGAATAGCATTCCACCCTGGAAGTTGTGTTTGATATCTTGGTGTTGACTCTGGCACTGAAAAAAACCAATGAGGTGCCTCTGAGCATGTGCAGAGTACTTTCCCCTCTGTACTGCAGAACCACAGTCAACCCTCACACATCTGCAATTAGAGGAAAGGACTTCTGGGATTTGACTTCCCAGCTCTGGGTTTCTGGGAGGTGTCTTCTACCTGTCTTCTACCTACACATTTGTGTCCACAGTCATCAACCTAAATCTCCTATGTCTTCACCACCACCCTGACTTGCCATCCCAGTCCTGGAAGCAGCAGCACTGCTGCACCCAGTCTCATTCACCATGGCTGGTCTTTTGTATCACCTGTTTTGCTAGGCATTGAACCTGGGGGTCTTCTGCATGCAAAGCATATACTCCAGGTATGGCCCCAAGCTGGGCTGGTTGCTAGAAACTAGCATGGTGAAGATGCATTTTGCTAAAGTGAGCACCTCTCTAAAAAGGAAGACAAAGGAGATATACATGAGTCCCAGTTATATCCAACAGAACTTATTATTTTCCATCTATATAGCACATTAATTTCAATTTACAAGTGGTTAATGGTGTAAAGACAGCAGCCCTCATGTGTTAATTATTTTAATTAACACTATAGTCAGTGCATTTGACACTCATGCCTTACTAGAGCAGTCTTTAGGAGATGTTACCACTTTTAAAGGGAATTTACTTCTTTCGAATTAGTCTAGAAGCTATTGTTTTCTCAGTGCATTTCTGCACTGGGATGAGGAGCCACTACTGTTGGAGAAAAAGAAACAAAATCACATTCACCTAACTCTAAATAGAAAAAAAGAATGCTTCTTAAGCACTTTTCTTTTAAAAATTGGTGAAGCTTCTGATTTCTCTGAAATTTTGTGTGGCAAAAGCTTAGAAAACTGTCTGTGGGGTAGCCCACAAGAATTATGAGTGAAACGTTTGTTTTATATTTGGGATAATAGAGAATGGAGAGTGTGTGCATTTGCAAGAAGAAGAAAAGTTGGACATTTGCTTGAGACTGACAAAGCCTGTTTATAGTCTCATGGATAGCAAAGCATATATCATTCTCTGATGCTGTATATCTGAAGATTTAAGGCTGTGAAATAGGGATGAAAAAGTAAATGTCAAAAATGTATGTAGCTGTTTGAGGGCATAGAAAAATGACTCTGCATAGGAATAGATAACTGAGACATACAATTATTTTGTTTAAAAATATATAAATTTTAACCTTTGAATGGAAGCCAAGCTCTTCTCATTTCTATTCTATATTTGAACAAGATAGTAAAACTCAGCCTTTATTTGTTCCTGACACTTCAGGTTTTTATTTTACACTCATGTTTAAATTTAGTCCTACTTTTAAATGCCATTTTGATATGACACACTTAAAGCTATAAAATGGGAGCTGTACCAACATCAAACTCTCTTTGGCTTAAATAATATTTTGTTTAAATGGCACACTTTTCAGTTTTATAGTTACAAGCAGGGCATTTTTTTCAGCCGGAACCAGCGGCGTAGCGTGGGTTGTCAGCACCCGGGGCAAGGCAAGTAATTTGCGCCCCTAACCCCTAACCTGCTGCCGCTGCCAGCTTCTTCTTGCTGCTGCCTGGGCTGGGGTATTTACAGTAAGGTAGCCACGGCGGCGGCGGGTCCGTGTCAGGTGATCTGAGGTGAGTTGCCGCTGGCGCTGCCGCCCAAACAACGCCGCTTGCCTGGAGGAGGAGGAGGGCAGAGAGGCGAGGAAAATGCGACATGGCCCAGCAGCTGCTGCAGCAGCGGCGGCGGGGCTGTGAGGAGGGGCCGCCTGGCGCGCCCTCCATGGCCCTGATGCGCGGGGACCGCGGCGAGCGCTGAGAGCCACTGCCTGCCGGACGCCTTCAGCCTGGACGCGCGCACAGCTCGTCGGTTCCGCGAGACATGGGGCTCTGCTACAGCCTGCGCTCGAGGCTCTTCGGCGACTCCGGAGGCGGTGAACGCGGCCCCCCCCAGATGTTGCGCCCGGTGCGGCCGGCCCCCCTGCACCCCCCACGCTACGCCACTGGCCGGAACCTGCCAGAACTCCTCTCAGGTGGGCGCCATTGCCATTGTAGGAGAACAAAGGAGGCGTCCATTTTGAATTCCGGTGCCTCTTTTTCTAGAAAAATAGCACTGCTTACAAGTATATGTAGTTTACTAGTGAGAAGGCCATAAAGCGTTTCTTTTTGAGGTATGAGCTTTTAAAAATAATAGTATATAACAAGCAATTCCATAATTAAAGAATGCAAAATGAGTACATAGGTATGCAGAGAGGGCATTATTGGAACCTGGCAAGTCCCATATCCTGGCCTGCTGTTCTTCTGCTTTGCTATTTCTGCCTATTCACCTGCCCTCTACCAGTGAGAGAAAGAAACAGAGAGAGCAGTAGGATTCCCATGTATTTTCTTACTATGTGACATGGTGACAACTGAGCCCATTTGCAAAGAAATAAAGAGAAGGGGGAGCAGTAAGGAAGAGGAGGAGCCCAAGCAAGGAGAAGGTGTACCAACAGCATCCTATGGTACCCTCCAATTGGCATGGTAGAGGCATTCCATAAGTCTACAAATCTGCATTAACCCATAACCAGTGGACCCAAAATCCATTTTTTTCCAGGTACTTACTTCCATCCCTTGCAAGGCCTCCAAGTATTTATCATGAGGCATTTTAATCCAATTCACATTTTATCAAAAGGGAAATGGTCATACTTTAAAGTTTGACCCTTAAGTTCAATTCAAGGTGGAATTCAGAATGTATCTGCAGATTTTGGATTTTTTGAGAAAAATTAACAGGATTTCTTTTACTGTTCTTATTTTATTTCTATTTGTATTGTTTTGTTCACCAGTCTGGTGTCCTTAGGAAGTATGCTAGATTGAAATGTAATATTAATAAGGATACCAATATGGCTCCTGGCAGATTATGCCTGAGGGAATGCAGGTCTCAACAGAAGAGTTGTTGCTAATCTCTGTTGTAACGCCACCTTTATTTGGTTCAAGGAAGCCTGGCGCCAGTTTCAACAGGCCTGGCACTCACTAGGCATAAGCAGTATGAGGGAGAGTAATTACAGCTACTTGCTGCAACAGCTGAAGAAACGAACCTATGCTGGCAATTCTCTTACTGGTCTACTTGCTGAAATAGCAGCTTGAAGGCTCCTTTCCTCCATTCAGGCTTTGGGACGGTAATAATAGGAGCCATGTTGGACACCAGAATGGTACAATTCTCAGAACCCTTAACAAACACAGTTCTCGGGATTCTTTAAGGGAAGCAATGCACTTTAAATGTGCTTTAAAGGTATGGTGTAAATGTAAACAATTGCTAATGGAGGCCACTCCATTTCAAGCTTATTGATGCTTCTTTCCTTTCCATAAAACAAGACATACATGAGAAAGGAGGATGGGGGATTACTCAGGTTCTTTTTATCTCAAAAACTGTGACACACACAGAGAGAGGAATATATTTAACTGCCATGAAGAAGAATTATTCATATGTTAAACAATGTTGTATTGGGCTTCTAAGGCTTCATGGTCATATGAATGTGTATGATGTTTTCTTTATTCAAGCTCAGAGTTTACTTTATTGTCCCCTCAATGAATAAAACTTAAGGTGTGTTGAGAAAGGAAGGTCTTGGTAAATTGTGTAGAAGGGAATGGCAATAAATTTTCAAAGGAGCTGTTTGCTGAAGTGCTTCAGTTAATAAAACAGGACTTTAACTGTTATTGTCAAATCTCCCTCCCACTTACAAGCCGGTGTGCCATTCTATTTTCAAGGTTACAGAAGAGGTAATCAGTTATGATCTCCACCAGGGTTTGGTGTAAGAAAAATAGCCATCTCTGATTTTCTAATCTAAAGGATATTAATAGGTGAGATTCTTTACCTGAAAGCTAGCTGTCAATCAGTGCTGGTAGACCGAAAAAGCAAAAGCAGTGAATGATTTTAAATCCATTGGTATGAACCATTGATTAGATACCTGTTCTTGGAGTAAGAACTCTGTGTTGTAGTGGCATCCTTTATATTGCTTCTGGGGTTGTTATCTCCTGAAAATGGGCATTTGTAATAGAAGTGGTGACTTGTACCTGTCCTGTATTTATCGCTCTAATCCTATGTTCCCATTAGATGCCTGTTGCAAGAGATATAAGTTCTCCTTTGCTACTTTTTTTAATCAACCTGCCTTAGTTATTTGGTCCTACTACATGGGAAATGGGATTGCTGTCTTGCAATTTTAGCTTTGGGCTCTCAAGATCTCTGTTTGATTCATTACTATGTGGTAGATGACAAGAGTTAAGCATTTCCATTCCCAGTCACAACTTCTTGCATGGGAAGGAAGATGGCAGGAACATCGCTGTCTGGATAATGTGTATAAAATGATTTTTTTTGTACAAGGCAAATTATGCAATATGTAATTGTTTGTGTATTGTGTTTATTATGATTTATAGTGCAATCTGACACAGGTCCACTCAGAAACAGGTTTCACTAAGGCTTATGGGTATAGGATTCGAATCTTTATCAATTAATAAAATGTACTTATTTTTAAAATGTATGCCCTGCATCTCAAGGCAAGAAACCCTTCCACTGGTGGCTAATGTGAGAAATTCAGGTCTTGATCCTCGGTGTGAGTGAGGGGATATGTTACGAATCATTGTTCTCACTCCTGACACTTTAGAGGACATGGTTTTACAATGAGAAAGCCATTTATTTTGCTGCACGGAACTTGTTGTTTTGGATTCCTTTGGGAGGAAAGGTTGGATATAAATTAATAAATAAATGGGAGTCAAGTCACAGAGAAATGACCTCAAACATATCTGAATGGTGGAACCAGAATGACCCAAGAAGTTTGCTCTAGAGAAGGTGACAAAGAGAAAAAGTCCAAAAGCTGTTTTTTATTTGTATAAGGGTGGCAATGGTTTTTATGTATGCCTCGCATTGCAATTCACTGCATATTATATTCTCTCCTATCTCTTTTTCTGTTTCAGGAACACCAATGCACCATTTCTTCTTTTTGTGGCTTACACTCAGGTCCATACAGCTCTTTATGCATCCCAAGCTTTCAGAGGAAAAAGCAAACACGGATTATATGGAGATGCCCTGGAAGAAATGGACGGGAGTGTAGGTATGTTATGTGGCTTTACATCACCCAAGTTAATTGCCTTTTAGAAATATATGTAGCTTTTTTATTTATCTGAAAGCATTGCTAAACTGCTTAATATGTCAGAATTCTCCAAGCAGTATTTATTTCACAACATGTATACAGCCCTTGGTTGTAATAAAACAGCAGAGTGCTTTTACGAAAAGAGTAAAACAATAAAATTATCAGTAAAAAGCAGTTAAAACAAGTATTCAGAATATTAGAAAAATAAATAAAATCAATAATAAACTAAAAACCAGATAGAAACACAGGACAGCTTCTGAACTTGTCTGAACAGGCTCGCTTGAACAAAAATCTTAAGCAGGTACAGAAAAGGCGCCTGTCAATAGGCAGGAAGTTCCAAAGTTCCTGTCCTGCACACTAAAAGGTCTATTTGTTACAGCCTTCCCAACTTTATCCTTTTTCACACATACAAATGAAGCACCGGCAGCCAGCTGGTAGAGACTGCACAGGTCTCTGCTGGCACTTGCAGCATCTAAACCTACTGTCAGCCTTGGTTCCCTTTTGAAATCAACTGCAGCTAAGTGTGCTTCTCCTTCTGCTAGACTGTATCCATTAGTTAATGCTAGTTATTATTTTGCATTCTAACATACAAAGTGGTGACTTTTCACAAAGGATGGCATAAGACAAACAAGAAAGAGCAAGAAATTGCTCAGGGCACCGAGTCTCGCAATGCCCAGGCCAGGCTTCTAAGGAGTGCTAATCTACCCGTTTCTGCAAAGGGTCCTGATTTATTTGTCAGCGTATTGGAACGACTCTCCATTTCTAGAGGTAATCATCTGTGAAAACAAGTTCGTGCTTGAAACAATCAAGCTGAAGAGCAGCAACACTAAAAGATAATATTCACCTTTCATTCCTCCCACCCGTTCACCTCCAACTCATTTCTGGTTCAATAAAGCAAAGTACAAAATTATTTTCAGTAAACAATGCCATATTTATTAAATTACCGCAAACTGACTTTCACCTCTGCAGTAGATGCCTGCTTTATAAGGAACATTGAAACGGCATGCTCTGATTGCGAGTGTACAGAGTTCAACCTCATTCACATTTCTAGTCCAAATTTAGCACCAAACTCCCGCTTATGAATTGCAAGAGCGATACAAGGCTACAGTGATGGGTCCCACCCCCCCAAGAATGTAGTTTTCTCATGGCAACTAGTATTAATATAGGAATGTAGGAAGACACAGGAGCATAGGAGATGACGAGGATTGATGCTCTACCCAAAATTACTGTGTAATCTTTATTGAAACACAGGAGATTGTGGTCTACCACTCAGAATTCAGTAATTTTACCAATTTTACCAATAGTTTCTCCAGGATTTAGTTGGCTAGTACCGTAAAACTTTTCCTCATATGTTTATGGTGATCATTCTCTTTTAGTCAGGAAAGCAGTGGCACTTATTATCCAGTTTTTCAAGTAAACCCATAACTATACTGCAAGGTTTTGAATACAGGGACCTGTGTGCAGTCTTTCATTTCATTGTAAAATCAAGTTACAGTTTTTGCATAGAAATTGTAATGATACCAGTTCATTGTGGAAATATATCACTCACAAACATTCAGGCTTACTGATTTTTATTTTTATTTTGAAATTCCTCTGTAGCATGTGTGATAGTAAAAAATGTATACTGGGCAGATTTGATAACATCACTGAGTACTGTGGTAGCAATTAATCTTGAACAAATCCAACAAATAGTTGTATTGTTCAGAAAACAATGGGAGGCACTTTTTTGTTTGCATAGTCATTTATCAAATCAAGAGACACACTCAGACTTTTTGATACAATTGAAAACAGCCAGTGAGTGATGAGATGACCAATAAATTGGAAGGGAATAAACCAACATATCCAAAGCTATGATGGATGTTCCCACTCCCTGACTGTTAAGGCATTTATGAATTGCCATTTGAAATAGTTTGAAAAGTGAGGCTACAGTCATCAAACAATGACTCTTGTAAGCAGTGCCGGATTTACGTATAAGCTAAACAAGCTGTAGCTTAGGACCCCACTCTCTTGCCCCCCCCCAAAAAAAATCAAAGTAAAAAAACACCTGGATGTACATTTCCAAAATATAAGATAAAAAACAAATAAAATAAAACCTACATACAGCAACAGTGTTTTGTGTTGTGTTGGCTCCTATGATGTAAGTAATGCCCCCACTGCTTGCCTGCTCTCTAAAATATCACTGCTTTGCTCATTTCTATATATAAGGTGCCTACATTCTGCATGTGCAAATGGCTTTATATATTAGGTCCATAAATTACCATATTTCATATATTCAACACAAAAAACAGCAACAATTTGTTGTTGACCAAGGACAGCTGGACATATAAAGGGCCCCATTACCTTCAGTATGGGATGCGGGTGGCGCTTTGAGCTAAACCACAGAGCCTAGGACTTTCCGATTAGAAGGTCGGCGGTTCGAATCCCTGCAATGGGGTGAGCTCCCGTTGCTCGATCCCTGCTTTTGCCAACCTAGCAGTTCAAAAGCACGTCAAAGTGCAAGTAGATAAATAGGTACCGCTCTGGCGGGAAGGTAAACGGCGTTTCTGTGCACTGTTCTGGTTCGTCAGAAGTGGCTGAGTCATGCTGGCCACATGACCCGGAAGCTGTATGCTGGCTCCTTCGGCCAATAAAATGAGATGAGCGCTGCAACCCCAGAGTTTGCCACGACTGGACCTAATGGTCAGGGGTCACTTTACCTTTACCTTACCTTCGGTAGCTTAGGGCCTCATCAAACCTAAATCTGGCCCTGCTTGTACGACTACTGAAGAGCAAGTAACTTGAATATAACTATTGCTCAATACCGTCATTCATCATTGCATTAATATTTGGTTAAAACTTTTATTGATTGTAGATCTGTTTCTTTAAAAACCCACATTTCTATGGCTAGAAATGAGCGTACTTGTGTACTATGTAGCAGCACTCATGACATTGTTCTGCTGGTATACATTTTCCCTCCTTTTCATTCCCTGAGAGAAACTAGAGGATTAAGCAGTCTCTGATGGTGATAATCTATTCTGAAAGTGCTAAAGTCTGTGTCAGCCCCAGTGGTATCCATTCCAAAGCTGTCAGCTTGAACACCTTTGCTCAAGCATGCTCAGTTTTTCCCAAAGAATAGCAATGGCCAAATTCAAGTGAGTGCAATCTGTAAATGTTGTGAATGCTGATTTTTGTACTGGGGTCAGAAGCAGTGCACAGCTACAGGTCCGATGTACCATCAACCACCTAAAACAGTAAAGCACGTAGAATCCGTTGTGAAGGCCAGCTGTCCACCTGATATGTAATCTGCAAGTCATAGACAGATAGGCTTGCAGATATGACAGTGTTATAGGTGTTTCTACTGTTTCAATGGCAGTTACACCTCTGGGTTGTGCAATATGGTATTGGTCCTCTGAATATTTGTGGCCTGTTGTTTTATTTAAACATTTGAACCTTTACACCATAAGATATTTGACAGTTACATTTTTTAAATGATTTTTTCCAAACAACAACACCCACATACATTTAAAGAATTATAGGGATCATGCAGTCATGAGATAGTCCTTTCCACAGCATCAACTTAACAGTGAACATAAACAATGGTTCCACGTACAGAAAAAGTGAATTGGAGGAATCCCTTTCATGGGAAACAAAAGCTATTCTTGTAGACCATTAAGGGCTTTATTCATCATGCATCCAAGTCAACAGAAAAGGATAAACTTTGGACAGCCAATGATATCTTAGTTCTGAATGTCAGAAACTTGAAGTTAGAATTTGCCTGTCAACTAGTTTGATATACAAGGCTATTTTTTCCTGACAGGTTGCATCAGTGATAATGTCCTAACAAATATATTCATACATTTGCTTTTAAAAGTTGGAGGTTTTTTTTAAGGACGTGTAAAGGGAATCAAAGCAAGCTATTATGATACTGCCAAAAACATCAAAGCTGTTTTGTAAGAACCGGAGCTTGGGGGTGGAGGATTGTATTTAAGATTCTTTCTTGACACAGCTTTGCTTTTGTTAATTGAGTTAATCTGTAAACAGTGGACAAACTGAATCTTCACTTTGCTGCATCAATAATGTAAAAGTATGGGTCTTTTTTAAAAAAATAATAATACAGAACCTTTGCAGTCCTGTGCACGCTTCCAGAACCTGATGCTTCTTTGGACTGTACTGAATGGTTCAGTGAGCATTTCCTGGAAAAACATTATGTGCTTCATGAGGGTGGGGAGGATGTGTTCTGAAAACTCATTGCTCTTACATTTCTCCCCAGCATTATTTGCAGATGTTCATAGCTCAAATTTCAGCAGTGCCCTGTGCAACAGTCAAATTTGGTGCCCACCCCCACCTTCCCTTCTACATCATAATTGTGGCACCCGTGAGACTCTGTACTCGGCAGGTTTTGTTGTCATTGTTTAATCATTTAGTCATGTCCAACTCTTCGTGACCCCATGGACCAGAGCATGCCAGGCACTCCTGTCTTCCACTGCCTCCCACAGTTTGGTCCAACTCATGTTCGTAGCTTCAAGAACACTGTCCAATCATCTCGTCCTCTGTCTTCCCCTTCTCCTTGTGTCCTCCATCTTTCCCAACATCAGGGTCTTTTCCAGGGAGTCTTCTCTTCTCAAGAGGTGGCCAAAGTATTGGAGCCTCAGCTTCACGATCTGTCCTTCCAGTGAGCACTCAGGGCTGATTTCCTTCAGAATGGCTCCCCTTTATTACATACACAGCCCAACAAGACAATGACAATAATCCACCAACAGCATACAAATCAATATGGCTAACCTGATCCAAAACACCCACCCACCCACCCCACTCACACACGAAAAGAAGATCACAACAGCCAATCACAAACAAACAACCACACCCTAGGCCAACCCCAACATCTCTCACCACCAAAGAAATACAAATGAACAGCAGAGAACCTGCACGAGCAACGCTGACACCAAACCCTACATACATTAAGCAAACTAGAAACATCGCCACCCGACCCCACCCGCGCCCATCTCCCCCCTCCTTCCCACCCCAATGCCTCAACAAATGAAACTGTTTTGTAAAAATGTTACATGGAAAAAATACGAGAGACATTACACATACTTCTGTAAAACAAGAAATTTTTAAATAAATAAATAAATAAATAAATAAGGATAGGTTTGATCTTCTTGCAGTCCATGGGACTCTCAAGAGTCTCCTCCAGCACCATAATTCAAAAGCATCAATTCTTCAGCGATCAGCCTTCTTTATGGTCCAGCTCACACTTCCATACATCACTGCTGGGAAAACCATAGCTTTTACTATACAGACCTTTGTTAGCAAGGTGATGTCTCTGCTTTTTAAGATGCTGTCTAGGTTTGTCATTGCTTTTCTCCCAAGAAGCAGGCGTCTTTTAATTTTGTGGCTGCTGTCTCCATCTGCAGTGATCATGGAGTCCAAGAAAGTAAAATCTCTCACTGCCTCCATTTCTAAATCTGATTCTGTTAGCATGAATTGGAAGTACATATATGTTGAACTAGGAAAACAATAATACGTGTATTGGACAAATTTTTGCAAGTAGTAATCAATCTGTTCATGCATAGATGTTTATTGGGGAAAAGAGTAAGATGTATTTGAACTATATGCCTTAAAGCAAAATGATCAGATCACATAAAACTAATATAATACCAGTGATTTGGGATTACTTGTCCCATCTCAAATCTGGCTGACTTGTAAAATGCACAGCATTCCTTTAAGAGAGCTTTGAAATGCATGAGGCATGAGTGGTGCATATTTGGCTTCGAGGTACAGCAATAAAGTCAGCGGTGTGACAACCAAGTAATGTGACCTTCCAAAAAATATGTTCAAGATTGTGCAAGGTCTATTTCTGTCAAGGATTGGCGAGGAAGATAAAGCAATACACGAGCAGCTTTTTGTGGATAGTTTGCAAGAAGCAACACACATATAGCTGCCAAATCCCTTGCCATTAGAGGATGAAAGTATGCTACTTAGCTCTATGGAGAAGTATGTGCTTTGCATACAGAAGGTCACAGGTTCAAATCTCCAGCATCACTATTTCAAAAGATATTTTGTGGGAGGGCTGGGGCAGAACTTGATCAGCCAGTGCTGTCAGTCAGAGTTGATGTTTCAGACAGAGTTTAGCAGCTTCACATATGTTTGAAAGGGGGGGGGTAGAAAACTGAGATCAGAGGAGCAGAGGTGTAGAGGATTCCGTGGTCCTGAATGGGGTAACTGTGCCCCTGAAGAACCAGGTGCACAGCCTGGGAGTCATTTAGGACTCACAACTGTCTATGGAAGTGCAGGTCAATTCTGTGTCCATGGCAGTTTTTTACCAGCTCCATCTGGTACGCAGGCTGAGACCCTATCTGCCTGCGGACTGCCTCGCCAGAGTGGTGCATGCTCTGGTTATCTCTTGCCTGGACTACTGCAATGTGCTCTACGTGGGGCTACCTTTGAAGGTGACCCAGAGTGGCTGGGGAAGCCCAGCGAGATGGGCAGGGTATAAAAAATAAATTATTATTATTATTATTACAACTAATCCAGAATGCGGCAGCTAGACTGGTGACTGGGAGTGGCCGCCGAGACCGCATAACACCGGTCCTGAGAGACCTGCATAGGCTCCCAGTACGTTTCTGGGCACAATTCAAAGTGTTGGTGCTGACCTTTAAAGCCCTAAACAGCCTCGTTCCAGTATATCTGAAGGAGCGTCTCCACCCCCCCATCGTTCCACCCGGACACTGAGGTCCAGCGCCGAGGGCCTTCTGGTGGTTCCCTCACTGCAAGAAGCTAAATTACAGGGAACCAGGCAGAGGGCCTTCTTGGTAGAGGCACCCGCCCTGTGGAACGCCCTCCCACCAGATGTCAAAGAGAACAACAGCTACCAGACTTTTAGAAGACATCTGAAGGCAGCCCTGTTTAGGGAAGCTTTTAATGTTTGATGCATTGCTGTATTTTAATATTTTGTTGGAAGCCGCCCAGAGTGGCTGGGGAAGCCCAGCCAGATGGGCAGGGTATAAATAATATGTTGTTGTTGTTGGTTCGCTGCTACTTCAGCAATGGCAGCATCTTTCTGTTATTTTTCCGCACAATCCTGATGTTGTCACCTGCCAACACACATACTAACCCAACATCCACATAGCAGTAGCTGCAATGCTCCCCTAAGGTGAGTAGTGTTGTCCTGAAAGATCTCCTGGGAGCAATCTGGAGCAGTTGGAGTATGCAAAGTGACTCTTGGTATATGGATAAATGTGGTACAACGTGCATCTCCCTATTTCTATCTGGAAAATATGTGGAAGGCGTGCTTCTGCCTACCTAGACTTCTGCTGTCTTCTTTATGAAGTCCATTTCTTTCCTACTCCTTCTTCCCTAGATCATATTGGCTGCCCTCTGTGATTGTAGAGAAGCTTGGCCAATATCTGCTGGAGTGTCACCATCACTACTGCAATCAAATCCTTTAGCACATATGTTGGAGTGCTTTGGCAGAGAAGAAACTGAATGCAGCTAAATCTATTGCTGCTTCTTGCTGCTTCCTAAATCCAAATGTCAACCAGAAAGACAGAGAGCAAAGTTTACCTTCAGCAATGTGAGACTCCCGAGAGGGGAATTCATAATTAGGCTCCGTTTTCTTCTTCTTCTTAACAATGTCTGCAAAGAGATTCATTCACAGCTTGCATTGTATACAGATGGCAAGTACAGAACAAGCTTCAAGTGTCTTAACAGCATTAAGATATACAAAGCTAGTAGGGCAGTGTAGTACAAGGCAGAGATGCAACAGTGCCGGCACCTTTGTGAACAGAAGGGCAAATTAAGGGAGGGAAACACAAAAGCTGGCCACAGTTTCTTCACCAGAGTTACACATTGATGGTAACGAAAGTGATAAGGAGAAATAGGGAGGTGGGATGTAAACTAGCAGCAAGATTCCATAAATTGTATAAATATTGGATAAGTTGTTTGCATATTCAAAGCAGAATCTTATTTCTAGATATACACACAACAAATATGTATTACACAGCGATTGCAACAATAAATATTCAACCTGCTTCCCCATCTCTGTATTACCTTGTAATACTGTGGGTATCCTCATCAGTGAACATCCCCTGTGGGTGTTTTCTGTTGCATATTGATAGTCAGTTTGGGTGCCACTGTGTATTAGGCCACATATAAGACCACATATTAGACCTATGGAGGACTGCTCAGTGCATGCTGCTTGCTTTGAGATAAATAAGGATCGTAATAGATTACCTCCTAAATAAATAACTGTGATGTGCACAGGATGCCTTCATTATGTCAGTAGGCTCAGTGTTGTCGTGACTTAACAAGAAATTAATGTAAGATCTTCTTGAATTCACCTTTCTCACCATAACCAGGTATGATAGAGTTGTAGTCAACCTGGAGGCTAATAGGTTCCCCATCCCTGCTCTAATACGCAAGGAGCCATGACACATTCATGGAAACACAGGAACAGCCAGCACTTTCTCCATTGATTCTTATACAGAATTATACAGGCTGGAGGCAGAGGAAGCTTTGCTAAACTGGTTTCTTCTGTTTATCAGTGATTTGCATGCAAAGATGCTGACATTTATGATTTAGAAAGCTGAAAAGCAACCACTGAAGAAAGGGTTGTATCTTCCAGAGGTTTGTGTTGTAGTTGGGGTTTCTGTTCCTTGACAGGTTCTAATCATGGAAGAAATGGACAACCTAAGCTGGGAAGGTCATGTCTTTGGGGGCAAATCTTAAGAACAACTAATTTTGACTTATGTGTAGGGGAGCCTTTATGTGCCTTCTCAAGAGGACAGTGAGGGGAAGAGTGGTGTAAACTTTGGCCTGCTAAAACACTGCCAGTTTACAAGAAATTGTGCTGAATCACAGAACTGTGGAGTTGGAAGGGACCCTAAGGGTCAAGTAGATCATACATGACAGATGGCCATCCATCCTCAGCTTAAAAACCATAAAAACCTCCAAGGAAGGAGAGTCCACCATGTTGGAAATATCAAGCCTTTTATCAGAGGAACTGGCAACAATCGTAGGCACCCGGCTTGATTCCCTGATGACCTCCCTGGCTGCATTCCCCAGCAGACGCAGGCAAGGTCTCGATCGGCAATTCTTCTCAAACGTGAGAAGAACACACCCCTCTTTCCTGCCCCCCCGGGCAGGGGAAAGAGATAGACAGAAACGTATTTACATGCCTTTATTTCTGTCTTTGCAGCGGTACAAAAACATGACTGCTCTCTTCAAGCTCCAGCAGCCAAGAGACAAAACACTTCCTGGATAGGAATAAACGGAAGAGCTCATATTACACTCTGAGCTAATTCCGGTGCTTCGCACTGTGAATAGACTGCCCTCCTGATTCCCACGGAAACAGTCCCAACATTCCCATCATGTTTACCTCTCAAGCTAGCAGTTTGCAGCTGCATTGCATCCATATCGTAACACACCACCTCTCACAGGAGTCTGTTCCACTTTCCAACATCTCTTACTGTCAGAAAGTTCCTCCTGATGTTTAGTTGGAATCTCCTTTCTTGTCACTTGAAGCCATTGGTCCAGTTACAGAAAAGGAGATCCATGATACTGGTTCTGCTATTGGAGCCAGTGTCTCCCTTGAGAAAAGTCTCAGTGAGCTGCCTCTGTGTTGCAATTATCCTGCCGTCTTCCAATCTCATAAGGAGATTGCCATACTCAAGGGCATTTCTTCACTGTACTTTCCTTTCAAAAGCACTGTCCATCTTCCCCCCTGTAATTCCTCTTGATTCTTCAAGAGATACTTCAGAGTAGATGAAACCGCAAAGCTTTCCACTGAGGGGGGGGGGATCAGTACTAGAGCTTATGTGCATCAAATAGCATTGAAGAAGAAATAATTTTAGTATGTGCTTCTCATCAACTTCCAGTGCTATGGTGCATTGAAAAACCTTACTGGCCATAATTCCAAGCTCTGGTATTTTAACTTTGCTTGGTATATCTTTCCCCCTTCCATATGCACAGGACTGAACTCATCTGTATATATCAGGGATGAGGAACATGCCTTCCAGATGTTGTTGGACTCCAGGACTCCGCAACAGCTCCAGTGGTCAGGGATGCTAGAAGTTTCATTCCTACAACATCTTGGGGGCCAGAGGTTCCTCATCTTTGGCACATATCCATCTTTCCTCTCTACTTCAAGTGCATACATCTGAATATGTTAAGTTTTTGTTTACAGCAGCTGATGCCTCAACACATTTTTAGCTAGAAAGTTCTTGCATGAAAATGAAGTATTTAAGCGACAGTAGTTCTTCTGTATCAGTGCTGGGCTTAAGGAATTTTGCCTTTCTTATTCTTAGCATGCAGATAGAGGTGCCATTTAGAAAGGTAGCCTTTCCTCCCCTTCCCCATCCTGTCTCTGTGTCATAGTCTTAGGTCTGTGGGTGGTTATTTTCCAGGAACGCCCCAATCTCTAGGCAGTTCCACAAAGTGCATAATGATAGTAAGGATTTAAATGGGCCAACAAAATAGCTCAGTTGGTCAGAACATGGTGCTGATAATGTCAAGGTTGCAGGTTCGATCCCCATATGTGGAAGCTGCATTTTCCTGCACTACAGGGGGTTGGACTAGATGATCCTCAGGATCCCTTTCAACTCTGTTGTTCATTGATTTGACACACAAAGAATCCTAAATGCAGGTAGGTAGCTGTGTTGGTCTGCCATAGTCAAAACAAAATAAAAAATAACTTCCAGTAGCACCTTAGAGACCAATTAAGTTTGTTATTGGTATGAGCTTTTGTGTGCATGCACACTTCTTCAGATACCATGGACTTCCATTTCATGCAGCTCAATGTGGTGCCTTCCATCGTTCTAGTCCTAAATGCAGGTAGGTAGTTGTGTTGGTCTGCCATAGTCGAAACAAAATAAAAAAAATCCTTCCAGTAGCACCTTAGAAACCAAAGCTCATACCAATAACAAACTTAGTTGGTCTCTAAGGTGCTACTGGAAGGAATCCTAAATGCATTAATCATTTTGCCCACAAAGAAAACTGTGCACTTTGCACTTAAGCACTGTGTTAAGAAGACTAATGTAGTTATTGTTCAATTGTTGTTTTAAAACTATTTTATTGTAATAGTTTTAGAGCAGGGCTTTCGTAGCATTATATCAGAATCTGGACAAACTATGGTTACTCTTACCTATGGTTGAAGGAAGCCAACTTTAAACTACGGTTTATATGAAGCTAGCTTGTATCAATAGAATCTAGTTTAAACTAGTCATAGTTTAGGACTATGTACAAACCCTAAGCTAATGTGAACTGAAGATTGCAGCAAAACATTCTGAGCTCCCACTTAGAGCTGCACCAGAGGTGGAGAGAGTAGGTGTGAGTGCAAGAATCTGAAGCTCACTCACAATCCATTAAGGTTAGATCATAGTTTATCATTATCTCAGAATGAGGCCATAGAGTAACTTGGCCTATGGGCACCTTTCTGAATTGCACCCGCTCTACCTTTGTGCCAACATCTTTGATATAGATTGTTGCGAGAAGGGCCAGTGGTTAGATGATCTGGGCTTGCAGCAGAATGTCGGACTCTGTGGTGTTTTCTTCCTCCAGTCCAATCTTTGAATGTATCTATTTTTCTAGGTGTATTTTTGAGTGTATTACATTTCTTCCTTGGATAATAATGTAAAAGTGAAACATTCTCCAAGCCATCCCAGAGGCCTCTTTAGGTTCTATTGTGTCACAGTTCTTCACTCTAAAAATTAATGAAATTCGGGCACAAAGAGACTTTTCATGAAACAGCACCTGCAGGTCTGCCACCTCGTCATAATTTAAGCAAATGTGAAGTAGGATTTAAAGAGACTGCAGGAATGATATTTTCTCCTTCAGCGCTTTGAGAAGGGATGTAAGTGGACTTTAACGCTTACTTCTATTACTGACATCAAAGTCAAACTTTTAAATAACCAACCCACTCCACTAATATATCTACTAATTAATAGAACCATAATTTAGTAGAATGTGCTCCAGTTTGAGATATTTAAATCATGGGCTAACTACTCAAAGGAAAATCTCAACGTCACAACTTGTTTACTCAGTGAATTGTGTCCTTCATGATGTGTGCCTTGCTCACATAGGGTGTGTGTGTGAGGAGGGGGAGAGAGATTTGCAACTTTTTTGTTTGCAGAATTTTTGCTGAAGAATAAGTGCTATTCACGGATGGAATAACACAACTGCCACATCTAACACTTATTCTTTCAAATTTGCATTTGGTCTTATCTATATTCATTTTAAGTTTTATACTTTAGAACGTAGATAGCATTTGTAACTAAAAAAGTGTTAATCTAATAAAAACAAGGGAGGAAAAACAAGATGAAATACAAGAAAAGACAGGGGCGAGCATTTTATGTCAGTATCATATATATTCATAAATATATCCTTGATGGTCCCCACCACCACTACCACCATAATATGGAAAGATGTAAAGCTGTCATTGAACAGCTCTCATTGGACAATTTGTTATACTGCACCACAATCCTGAATTTGCATGAAGTCAGGGTGGAATAAGGGAGCAAAAGAGAAGGCAGACTGCACAACACTAGTGGTCATGGTATGGGAGTGAGGAGGGAGAACCATAGAGGGGAAAGTGCTGGTTTCTATAATGTTGCTCATTCCACCTGTCACCTCTCAATACTTCTGAGCTCATTGTATATAGTATGATCATAAAAACACCATTAGATTTATTTTCACTTAAAAGACGCAGACATTGCCTTATTTGTCCTTCATTCATCCATCCCAGTCTTCACAAAGGAAATAGAGAGGCAAGTTCTATCTTATTTTCATGACACCTATTTCTGAGGAGCAACAAAATGTGCAGTTTTGAATGTCGTCACATGTCAAATACAGATGAGAAATGATTGCTTCTAAAAATAACTTGTCATTTTATCAGGTTTTGTTTTTTTATTCTTCACTCTACTGCATCATAACCAGTTCACTTGCTTCTTTCTTGTGTTACTGGGGCTATTGGTAAAACAAATATAGAAGCCAATAAATTCCCCTTTGATTGTTTTTCATGAAATACTGAGGTCTGGAACAGGTCATACTTCACCAATATATTCTTTCCACATCTGTAACATATCTAGAATGTAGAGATGTGAAAGAAATTTGTGTCAGTTTGTACCTCAGGGTAAATCTGCCTAATTCACACTTTCTGAAACAATAGTCCTCATGAATATTCACCAGCATTTTAGCACAAAATTGTGCTAAAATGCTGATGAATGTTCATAAGGACTTAGAAAAGAATAAGATATGCAAATGTGGAGAACTGAATTTAAGATTCGAAGAATGAGAACAAAGAGAAACCAAAATTGACAGTTTCTCCCATCCCTACTAGTATGTTATGGCCAAGCCAATACAGTGGTACCTCAGGTTACATACGCTTCAGGTCACATACGCTTCAGGTTACAGACTCCGCTGACCCAGAAATATTGCTTCAGGTTAAGAAATTTGCTTCAGGATGAGAACAGAAATTGTGCTCTGGCGGCGCGGCAGCAGCAGGAGGTTCCATTAGCTAAAGTGGTGCTTCAGGTTAAGAACAGTTTCAGGTTAAGTCCGGACCTCCAGAACAAATTAAGTACTTAACCCGAGGTACCACTGTATTGGCAACAGCATCGCTGCTAAGGAGATGTAATGATCTCCATTCAGGGAAGGAATTTCATCCTACACCTTTTCCTCAGCACCTGGATTATTATTTGTTGTTTATTGTATTTATTTGTCGCCTTTTCCACAAAGTAACCCAAAGTGACTTACACAATAGTATAAACATTAAAACCAATTGTAAGAAACCAGAGCAGAATAAAAACCTAAATAAATAGGTAAATTCCATACATATAAATGACAGGTCTAATGCATACAAGCCTGAATTTGACTGAACACTAATGGGAGCAAGATACACTTCCAGACATCAAATCTGCCTGATCAATTACAGAGAGATCCGCCTAGCTCTTGTGGATCCATATCAACCAGCTACAGAGTGTTTCTCTTTTCGCGTTAAAATAGATATATATGAAAAAGCTGATGTGGAAAGTGTCGCTTATTGCTCATCTATGGAGTACTTGGCTTTTGTTTGCTTGTTTTTTAAAAAATAAAATCTATGGTAAGATAAGTGTTACCGGTCTCCACTGGAGATGCATAGTTCCACAAAACAAGGAAATGGGTGAATTGAGAGAAATGTAACAAGTCTATGTGACAAGGAACTGCCTGGCAGAATAAAAAGCGAAATAGCTATTAGGTCTGCATTCTTCTGTGAGGAAGAACGCTGGGCTCTGAAGTTGGATGGGAACTGGCTTGAAATGGAGTGCAAATGGAAATGTCATCATGAATCCTGAGAAGTCTGAAGATGCACTATGTTTAAGTTGAAACAATTAATAGAATTGTGAATGTAGCGGTGAATGCAGAAAAAAAAAGGGAAGGATCTTGTTTGGGCATGCAAAAAGACACACACACAATGAAATACTATATAAAGTTGTACTTTGGAAGTCGAACAGCCTAGTTCTCGAACGATTTGGCTCCTGAACAATCAAATCCTGGAAGTGACTGTTCAGGTTTCTGAACGTTCTTTTGGAAGCCGAACATCTGATGGGGCTTCTGCACATTCTGATTGGCTGCAGGAGCTTCCTGCAGCCAATCAGAAGCCACGCTTTGGTTTTCGAACGTTTTGGAAATCGAATGAATTTCCGGAACGGATTCCATTCAGCTTCCAAGGTACGACTGTATATCCATTTAAAAGTAAGTCTCATTGTGTTCCTTGGGGGTTATTCCCAAGTAATGGGTTGTAGCCTAAACATAGATTACAGGAAAGACTAAAGATTCTATCCCCCCATGTATTAGAAGTAGTGTAACTACTGGCTGGAGAGAGCAGGTGCATAAAAAGGCTGCTCTCTCCATCAGATACTTATATAACATAATATCTTTATTTTCTGGCTACATGTTGTAGTGCCTAGAATACAGGCTTTACAGCAAGGTTCAAATGTCTTCTCAGATATATAGCACTTATTTACTTCATGGGGTATCTTTTTGGCCATTTTATTTCTAATCAGCTTATTACAAAAGCCTTCATCTACATTCTGTCATCTTAAACATTGTCATCTAAATTATGGAGCTTTATCCCGAGATGGTGTTTGGGCTGGTGTTTGGGACTGGGATGTTTGATCAAATGCTGAGGCCCCAAAACCAGACACCAGATACTGAATCCACCCATCTCCAAATTTCCTGAGATTTTATTACCTCTTTCAGGATACTAGAATCCAGGGTCATCCAATGACGCTGAATGTTGAAAGATTCAGGACTAACAAAAGAAGATAGTGCATGGCTAAACTATGGGATTCGCTCAGTTGGTTACAGCGTGGTACTGATAGCACCAAGGTTGCAGGTTCAATCACCATAAGGGACAGCTGCATATTCCTGCATTGTAGGGGGTTGGACTAGATTATCATTAGGCTCCCTTCCAACTCTGATTCCATGATTCTAAGATGTATTGATGTTATCAACTTGGATGGCTTTAAAAGTGTATTAGACAAATTCATTAAATTTCAGGTTTTCCATGGCTATTAGCGATGATGGTTATGTTCTTCCACTGACAGAGGGATTTGATAAGTTTTTTTATCATCCCCCCTCCTTTTCCTTATATTTTTAAAGGGCAGATTCTCCATGCATTAGATCAATGGCACCTACGTGAGCAGACTCTTGTGTACTTCACATCTGATCATGGGGCACATGTGGAAGAAATATCAGCCAACGGAGAAGTCCAGGGTGGTTACAATGGAATATATAAAGGTATGAGCCATTTACTGTTCTTACTATTGTGTTTTACAAGAGCTGGGGGGGGGGGAATGTACGATTATAACCTCCTCCTTCTTCTTTGGTGATCACTCGTAGCTCAGTAAGATTGTCTTCCATGAACACAGTCTTAATGGTGTGTCCATAGGTGACTGTGGAGGCCAATTTTGGACCCATATATCCTTCCACAGTGGGGACATGGGTTTCTGGGCGGGAGTTGATCATGGTCAGGGTTTGCCAAACGTGCTTTCCTCTTAGCACATTTCTCCCTTTTGTCCTGAGTTTGAGCGTCTTCAAACTCCATGACACCTTTGGTAAAGGCTATTCTGCAGTTGGAGTGCTTGCAGGCCAGTGTTTCCCAATTGTCAGTGTTTATACTACATTTTTTTAGATTTGCCTTGATAGAGTCTTTAAAACTCTTTTGTTGGCCACGAGCATTACGCTTTCCATTTTTAAGTTCGGAATGGAGTAGTTGCTTTGGAAGACGATAATCAGGCATCCAAATATCATGACCAGTCCAACAAAGTTGATGTTGAAGAATGATTGCTTTGACACTGGTTATCTTTGCTTCTTCCAGTATACTGGCATTAGTTCGCCTGTCTTCCCAAGTGATATGTAAAAATTTTTGGAGACACTGTTGGTGGAATCTTTCGAGGATTATAACCATACTCGAATGCTCTATATTTTTCTCATGAAAGTGAATATACATTTAGTATAAGACTGTGAATTTTATTGCTTTTGGGATGTCACAGACATATAAGTAATAGTTGTAAAACTTGAAGAACATATATTAAGTATGTGCGTTTAAGTAACACATTTATCACTGATATTCAAGTGATAAATTTTATACAGTGTTGTTTATTTTAACCCAGCGTCTAGTAATCTTATTGTGTAGCTTCTATTAACATGCATAAAATCCTAAAAAGACACCCATTAGATTTACTTTCTCTCAGAATAAGTACATGCTCTCTTACAGTGTATTCCTAATGACCTCCACTCAGAAAGAAATCCTATTAAATTCAATGGGGCTTACAACCATATGAGTGGGGTTAGAAGTTTAGCTTTATTTGTTTATATCTCACTTATCCATCCAACTCATTCTACAGGAAGGAAATAGTGATGCAAATTCTGCGTTATTTGGGGAGAATGCCCTGCCTAATGAGACCGGCTGCCCAAAGAACTGCAATCTTGAACAGCCTTTTCCTAGCTTCAGGCCCCTAGATGTTGTTGGACTACAACTCCCATTATTCCTGACTACTGCCTCTACTGGCTAGGGATGATAGGAGTTATAGTCCAACAGGATCTGGAGACTCACAGTTGGGAAAGGCTGATCAAGATAATAGCATGAATTCGCATAATGAAACAGACTCACATTGCAAAAAACATCATCAGTAACAAAAACTCTTGACTTGAGAGGACTTAGGCCAGCCAGTAGCCCATCAAGTCCAGCATCCTGTTCTCACAATGCCCAACCACATGCAGATTGGGAAACCTGCAAGCAGGATTCAAGCAAAAGGGCACTCTCCCCTCCTGTGATTTCCGGCAATTGGTACTCAAAAGCATTACTGCCTCCAACCAGGGAGGCAGGACATAGTCATCATGGCTAGTAGCCTTTGATAGCCCTCTCTTCCATGTATTTGTCTAAAACTTCTTTAAGACCATCTAGGTTGATGGCAATCACTGCTTTCTATAGGAATGAGTTCCATACTTTAACTATGTGCTACATAAAGAAGTACCGTATTTTTTGCTCTATAAGACTCATTTTTTTCCTTCCTAAAAAGGGGAAATGTGTGTGCGTCTTATGGAGCGAATGCAGGCTGCGCAGCTATCCCAGAAGCCAGAACAGCAAGAGGGATTGTTGCTTTCACTGCGCAGCAATCCCTCTTGCTGTTCTGGCTTCTGAGATTCAGAATATATTTTTTCTTGTTTTCCTCCTCCAAAAACTAGGTGCGTCTTGTGGTTTGGTGCGTCTTATAGAGCAAAAAATACGGTACTTTCTTTTACCTGTCTTGAGCCTTCCAACATTCCACTTCCTTGGATGCCCACGAGCTTTAGTGTTATGAAAGAGGGACAAACATTTTTCTCTATCCACCTTCTCCATGTCAGGCATAATTTTATTAACTTCTATTTTGTCAACTCTTACTCTCTTTTTCTCGAACTAAAAAGTTCCAAACACTGCAATCTTCATAGGGGAGTTGCTTCAGCACCTTGATAATTTTGACCATCCTTTTCTGAACATTTTCCAACTTATCCTTTTAGAAGCGACACAACCAGAACTGTATACAGCATGGCTATTTGATATTTAAGAAGCATACCAAAATCACAGTAAATCACACACATTCATCCACTACTATAAATTCCCTTTTCACTTCTTACATTATTTTTTTACTGTAACATGTTATACTTTAAAATTCATAAATTAATGTAAGGCTTGTTTTTTCTTTCTTATCAGAAGAAGTAGAACTACATCAGCATCTGAATTGAGTACCTAATTAGTTTAATGAGCTTCCTAAGCTCGAGAGAAAGTTTAGAAAGCTATATAAAAATCTGGTTGTGCCTGTTTATAGAGTATTTTTGGAATTTAATTTTATTTAAAAAATTAAACAAATGAATGGCTGTGTAACTCCATATGATCCAAAGTTTGTATGATTAGGTAATTAAAAAGGACATTTTGGAAAATGTGATCCAAATGTTTGAATAAAATTACTAATTGCTGCTAGAAAAGTAAAACAGAGGGTCCCATCTCTTAAGTGTGGATTTGTATGTTACCATAGTGACACGGCTGCTGTTTCCCTGTGGAAACAGCACTGCTCTGTTAATGTCTATAAATAAATAAGAACATGAGTTGGATGAATTACACTATTCCTTTCTATACTAGCTTTGCTCCTCTAACAACAAATGAGATAGCCCTATAGAATTTTGGATATCGTGATAACAGCTGCCAGAATAACATAAGAAGGCCCATGATAGATCAGAACAAATGCCTATCTTTTCCAGCATGATGGTCTCACAGTAGACAACCATATGACTATGGGAAGCCCACAATCAGCACATTAACTCAAAGCATTCTCCCAGTCAGGTTTCTGGCATCTGGTAATTAGAGGGTCATATTGCCTTTGTTACTGGAAGTAATATGCCCAATGTGTTGTTGGATGACTAGAGTGGAATTCAGCACCACATTATCACTGTTGTTCCAATGATGATGAAACAATCTCCACTCACCTCTCCCCTTGTGCTGTTCTGGGGGTTCCCTCAACCCTCGAGAGATTATTGGGGGTGGGGTGGGGAAGGCAGGGAAGCCCCATTGAACTAGTGGAGCTCATTGTGCTGACTCCTGCTAGTGCAACTGTTTAATTGAATTCATCCCAAAGCCCCACTATCCCTGATCATTGATTGGCCTTGCTGGCTGGGGCTGATGTGCATTGAGTCCAACAAACATATGGAGGCCCACAGCTTCATCACCTCTATCATAGATGCCAACTCCCTGGGGCCCTGAGCACCTGCAAAATTCCCCATGAAGGGGCCGGGCACCCACAAATTTTGGTGCCAGGGCAATGCACGCTGTATGGCACGCACAGCCCAGGGCACCCACAGTCATTGGAACTCCTGACCTCTATCATCCACAGGCATCTATTCTTCTGTAAATTTTCTGGCCACCCAGAGTCAGGCATAGAGGGCAGGTTTTGCAGTCATGTAAAGTCCATGGCTTTACTTTTCCATGAAGATATGACTGCCACCCATTTCTTTTACAGGAGAAAGTAAAGGATTGCACACTATTCGGTTGGGGCTTTGCCCCTGGTGACTACCAATCTGCTCCTATATTATTATTTATTAAAATTATCTACCACCCTTCATCCAAGGACCACACAGCAGTTTTCAATATAAAGACAGAAAAATACATAACATAGTAACAAACGAAACACACACATTCCCAGCAGTTTAAAAAGGCATAGATTATTTAATTAGCTAAAGGCCTGTGAGAAGAAGAATGTTTTTGCCTGGCACCTAAGATGGTGCCAGATGAGTCACCCTGAGGAGAGCATTCCATAAGTGAGGAGGCACCACAGAAAAGGCTCATTCTTGTGTTTCCATCCTCCAGAACTCTTGTGAAGGAGGGACATGTAGGAGGGCCTCAGCTGATGATCACATAAACCAGCAATTTATCCCATTCTGTCCCATTCTGAGTTATTTTTCTTGGTCATGCTAGGATGAGGAAGACTGCTGGGAGCCGTTTAGCTACTCATTCTATTTTCTTTGCTTTGAATGATGTTCACCAATCCCGGGAATAGTCTCTCACCCCACATTTCTGTTTAAATATTCAGAACCATATTTACCTTTTCCTTTGTCTTGTACCGTTTGCTCAATATCAAACTATAATTTGATCTTCAATGTTTAGATTAAGAAGATTGATTTCAGAAAGGTCTCTGCATGTAGTTAAATGTTTAACTAAGTATGCCCAAGTTTATCCTGATATGTTTTCCTTTGGAAATAACGATTATTAAGGCCTAAGGTCCAACATATCAAACATTTTCTACTCTGGACTGTAGAAAACCAGAAGAGAAAATAAAATAAAATATTGCATATGTATTGTTCGTGAGTTGAACCATGTGGTTATCGGTTTGTCTAAACAGAAATTGTAGCATAATTTTCTATAAATATAGTGTTTGCGATGAGGATTCTCAATAATGTATCTTCCATATATGAACATGTGAAGATCAATCCAACCAATTAACCCTCTCATCGGAGATGCCACTATCTACTCAACAGTAATTGGCACTAGCCTAACTTGAAAGCTCTCAGTGTATCTTCACAATTTGAACTCAATCATTTATCATCATGCACAGCCAGATCAGAACCAATAATGAAGCATAAGAGCTTTTGGAAATAAAGTGCCTGGCTGCAGCTAGCGGGAATCGGATAAAACAAAATTGCATCAGCTGTGTGGACTGAAAACTCTGGTTGTGAGGATAGTCTCAACAGAACATTTTCAGCTGAATTTATTTATTTGTAAAATCATTATATCTTGCCATTTGGCTCCCAAAGGGTCCAAGGAGGCGTGCAATTAAAAATGTAATTTATACATGGTTAATAGGGGTACCTTTACCTTTTTAATATAATAACATCAGCAGAGGTCCAAAGCCCAGCAAAACAAGAACTTATGGACATTACTTAAAAATGAATTCCTTCTGTGTTTGTTCATCTTGAATTTCTGTTTTGCACATTTGGGATACCTTGAATACTCTCTAGTCTGCTCAGTTTCTCTTTCAAAGTCTGGTTAGTTTAGTTTCAATGCTGCTGCTGTTGCAAGTGCCGTTTTTATTGCTGCTGTGAATATCATGCCATTATCATCTTTGTTCTCTTTCATGGTTATTCTAGTACTTGCTCATGAGACCGGATATCCGAAGTATCTCTATGTTAGTTGAGTCAGAGGTTATTTAGACATAACCTGGTCATAAACACAATTATTGTCAATTTTATTTCCATTCTGTTGAATCCAATCAAGGTCCATTGAACCTGGTCAGATCGTTAGAGCTTAGTTAAAACAGTATTTTACATTTTATTTTCGCTTACTTTGTGACTGAAGAGCAACTCCAGCTGTCCCTGTCCCTGTATTCTTTTGAATGCCTTGCATTCTCTTTCATGTTCTGTATACTAGAATTAAGTGTTCAAAAGCCCCAATGGCAGGACCTCAGGGTTTCATGAATTTCCCGACATAGCTCAGGGGTGACCCTCCCATCAGGTGAAACGGTGTCAGATGCTGGGGAGCACGAGAAGCTCCCCTGTCATTCCAGTCTGTTGGAGGAAAGAGCTGGGGATGTTAAATGATCCATACTTGCTAGGCTGTTGTCCCAAGCACACCAAAGAGCCCTCGCATGTCACCAGTGCTGAAGTAATATTTCACTACCACTCCAGTGGGCTTTTGCATGTGGAATGCGGGGAAACGATCTTGCTTTTTGCCTCAGGCAACAATATGTCTTGGGCCACCCTGACACAGCTCAAGGGCATTCCTGAGACTAGTGAGCAAAGCAGTTTGGCATCCCATGAGCTTCTCAGGCCATGCTCAGGGTAGATTTATGCATTTCAACATTAGTGTGCTGTCTTTCACATCTGACCCTGCCAGTGCAACTCGCAACATATTAAAACTATAAAACTCAGCAGAACAATAAGGATCACCATCTACAGTACAACACACATAAACACACAATTGCACCAGCAGCCATTTAAAGCATTATATACCTTCAGACAGCACAGCAATAAAATCTCCAAACCATGGAACTAAAATTATGACAGATATCATATTTATGTATTATGTAAACCTGGCCGTGCTAACAGTTTTGCCTTACCCTGACACTAAGGCTGGGCTGAGGCGTGTTACAGAGTGCCTAAACTCTGCCAGAAAAACTCTGGAATTACATAGCTCATTTGTCCTGAAAGCATGGCAGCTTCTTTGGGCTGTGGGCTTTGGACTATCTCAGGATTCCACCGTTCCCAGAGCAACAGGGTTGTGTTCAGCTAAATTAGGCTTCCTCAACCTCGGCCCTCCAGATGTTTTGAGACTATAGTTCCCATCATCCCTGACCACTGGTCCTGCTAGCTAGGGATCATGGGAGTCGTAGGCCAAAAACATCTGGAGGGCCAAGGTTAAGGAAGCCTGAGCTAAATCATGGTGCACATGGGACAACTTCTTCAAGCACAATGAAATGTCCCCTCCCTCTCCTCTTCCTGTGAACCTCCACTACTCCCAAATATCCTCCAGATACTTGGGGGAAAGCCCAGAGCAGATTTGAGCAGTTGCAAGTGGGGGGGGGGAGGCTGGGGTGGTGTAGGGGAGGGAAATTCTGTTGTGCTTGTGGAAGTTGCTCAATGCACACAATGATTTAGTTGGATTCAACCCTTGGAACCAACCTTTGAACATTTTTGTCTGAGCTATGATTGGTCTTCAGGACTTTGGCAAAAAAAATAATGCACAGCTTGATTCTGATACGGCTTGCATAGCTGTTTGACAATAGCTTCTCCCTTATCAGACAGGAAGGTTCACACTGAAATTCAAACTGAAACTACTAAATATTCAGTGCTTTCACTGTCCACTAAGAGAGATTGAAAGCAGCTGATATTTTCACGTTGGGATTTTTTTTTCCTTTTAAAATTAGTTTAGATTTTTTAAGCCATTTTTATGGGTTTGATCCTTAACATAGTTCAAACTGCACACAGTATACTATTTGTGATCAAAATATAACAACACAGCTGAAAAGAAATAACGCATGGACTTCATCGGCCCTGATTTATTCTTTTGAATTTCCCTGTTCATTTCTACTGGGCTAGATAATAGAGTAGTTGAGCATTGCTTTGAACTTTTTCTTAGTGTGGTTTTAACTCCTAAACTTCTCAGCTGTTTCCACTTGTGATAATTGCTATATTGACATGAAATGAAAGACTGCCCTTGATCCAACATTTTAATTCACTGAAGAATATTGCATTCCTAACCTCACATTCAGCCGCAGAAAAAGAAACACAAACTACTAGCATATTGATTTTAAATTTAATTCATATTATACTGTCAAGAGGATACACCTATTGTTGCTATCACTTGCTGAAAAATATGGCACAAACAAGCCTTTTCATTTCCTGAAATAATAGATATTTCTACCAGTTCTTTGGTTGCCTTTCGTGAAATTCTGTTCAGATTTTTTCTGGCCAACACATTCCAAACAGATAATATATATATTTTTGGGGTCTTTGAAATAATGCATATTCCATGTTCATTCTACATTCTCATACTGTGCTGTTGTCTGCCTCACAAAAGCATGCTTGCTATTCATTCTCACTCATGAAGTGGAGATTTTCAGTTTTGCTTCTTTCTCCCTTCATCCCTCATGGAGTGTTGACACTGAAGGTGACATGCTCAAGGAATGTTTGGTAAGGTACAGAAAGGCAGCAAACAAAGCTGTTGACTGCAGTCACATGCCAGATGAAGAAGGAGAAGCATTAAATAATGTTAAGTGTGCAAAATGCATTTGCCAGTGTTTTTGGAGACAATTAATTAACTGCCTTACTGGTTCAGACCAAAGGTCCATTTAGGCTGCAATCCTATACAGTGGTACCTCTGGTTGTGAACGGGATCTGTTCTGGAGGCCCGTTCGCAAGATGAGCAGAATGCAACCTGCGCCCACGTGTGTTCACGGGTCACGATTCGCCGCTTCTGCACATGCGCGTGACATCATTTTGCACGCATGCGCGAGTGGCAAAACCTGGAAGTAACCCTTTCCGGTACTTCTGGGTCGCTGCAGGACGCAACCTGAAAATGCTCAACCTGAAGCAAACGTAACATGAGGTATGACTGTACTCATGTTCCTGAGAGTAAGTCCTATTGAAATCAATGGTGCATACATTTGAGTACATATAAGTAGGATTTGGAAGGTCAGAGTCTGACACTAACATATGGAATTAAGAGGTATAGTAGCTCTGTAAACATGGACAGAGTTCTTTCTAATCCCCTTTCAACATGGGTTAAGTTGTGTTTACTCTTTCCAAACCATCCATAATTTTAACAAATCTCTAGTATACTGCCTGTGGGTTAATTGGCAGAAGGCAGCTCATGCAACTATGCCTTTATTGTTGTCATCTCCTCTAAAGCACCCTGTATCTCCCCCCCAACCCCCCCTATCTCTCTGTCAGGATTCTGTCAGCAGCTCCTGGCTGGTTGCCCAGGAAATTATAAAGACAAGGAAAACTTTTTTACCATCCTTTTTCATTTCAATCTTTACAGAAAGAGGCTATAGAACCCAGCCTCTTGGATAATGGTGTTGTTCCGAGTGAATCTCCACCGCCCGCCATCTCTCCCACTTCCTCATTCATCATTCTCATCGTCTCCTCTACAAGTGCTGCTACATGCCCTCAGTCTTTGAGTTCTTTGCTCTCTTACTTTTAAGGCTTGCCAGGTTCTGGGAGATGGAGGGTCTGGAATGCTTCTAATAACAACATGTCAGCTGGTTGTTGTTCGAGCTGTCCCATGATTTCCCAGCTTTTCCCCTCATCTGCCTCTGAGCTGCTACCTCCCTCAACCCCCTGTTGTAAATCTATACTGTCTTTCTCTTCCTCCTCCCTGGAAGGGTTAGGATGGAGAGGCAGTCTCCACCATTCCTCCTCTGCCCAGTCCCTGACACTCTCCAAGGTCAGTTCCTCACCCACCCAGCAGTGCATCATACAGGGCTGCATTGGGAGGTGGGAATCACTAGAAACTGGGCAAAGGGATCTTGTGTCAGTAGACAACTAGAGCAAGTTGCCTTCTCCCTATTTCAGGCAATGCTCTCCTTGTATTACAATCTCACCGTCTCTCCTGATAAGCAGAGCAATGCTGTTGACGTGGTACCCTTCCCTGGCAGCTACCTCCTGCCTGAATGTGGATGGGAGGCAACACCCTGGAGACAGTTTTCCAGAGGAAGGAAGGGGAAAGAAAGATACACAGCCATCAAATACCATCTCTGCACAGGGCACCAGCTTACCATTTGGCAGAGTGAATCAGCCACTTCAGGGGGCAGATACTGGGAAGCGGGCAGCATCCATGAAGTGTTGAAGAACAGAGCTGCCTTGCCACCCCTGAGTTGTTTGCTCACTGAGCTGTCTTGGAGAACACTGTCCCCTCATCAATGCTGAATCAAGGTTCAATTAACAGTCCAATTGGCTTATTTATGTAGCGTGTGGGAGAGGGCAGACTCCATCTTTTCCTTCAACGCAGTCAGCAAAACATATTGAGCTTGCTTCGCCTCATGGTCATCTTTATTCTAAAGAGCCACAATTTCTTGGCAGGAAAAGATCTCAGTCTCCTCCCCATAACAATTATCTTCTCATTCTATTATATCCTTAAAAAAAGGAAAGAAAAGCGGGTGGCCGCAACTGCACACAGTTCAGTGTTCCCAAGTGTTGCTGCAGCATAGATTTATAGAATGCAATTACAATACTCGCTGCTTTATTTTTGCAATCCACTCTAATGTTTCCCAACATTTTCAGTGCTGCAGCACATAGAGAGGTAATTTTTGGTGAGCTAATAGCATCACAACCCTAGGATTATTTTTGTGTGAGGTCACGGACAATTCAGTTCACAACAGTATTTAAGTTAAATAAGCATTTTGTGGCCCTTTTGGGAGAGATGCAAAATAAGCTGGAGTTTATACATTAAAAAATAATAATTCTTCAGTTGGGCAAAACTTCCACTTTTTAAAGGACATAATCTTGCCATTGCTTCCTTGCTTCTGGTATGTCTCATTATGGCTAGTCTGAGAAAGATTTATCAATTAGGAAACAATTCAAAAACCAGAATCCTAGTTTTCCCTTGAAATTTCAGCTTTCCACTACAATTATTACAATATCAGTGGGTCCACACTAAATAAAACTTAGTTGACTACCATCTTTTGTGCCCACTTGCAGATTGGGCAAGCTGCATGTGTTATCTTTTCAGAAGAGATGTATAAGAGTGCGACCTGATTTAATAAATCATGAATTTATTATTCATGTGAGTTTGGGCTGATTTGTCTGTTGATTAAATTTATGCAAGCAAAAATAATCACTGTGAAGCCAAAAGTGTACATCCTTTGTTATTAGGCGGTGTATAGGAAACATTTTCTTCCTTTGTGTGTGTGTGTGTGGGGGGGGGAGAATGTCTCTTTAAGGTGGTGCTTGCATCTTCAAGTTTCCAAGGACTTTTATTAAAAACAATGCTGTTTTTTAAAAGATCTGCTCCATGATTAATCATGGCGCTGTATCTAATAATTGAGACAAGAGTAAGACATCAAACATTTTACTGTAAAAGCTCAAAGACAGCAACAACAGCAAGACTTACTTCCTTGGTCTAAACAGTGTTTCATAATCCTGTCCTTAAACTGGCGAGGCTCCCAGTTGTGCTAAAGGTAGGCTGCCTACAAAGTTAACAAATGGGGCACCATTTGAGTTGATAACAAGGTTAATGGATCAATCTGGCAAATTGTTTGATTGGACTATTACAGGGATGGAGAACCCGTGGCCTGCCAGATGTTGGACTACAACTCCCCTCACCCCTGACCATTGGCCATGCATTCTGAGTATGATGGGAGTTGGAGTCCTATAACATCTGGATGTCTTCAAGTTGCCCTTCCCTAATTTTTGTGATCCTTTTTCTCTAGGTGGAAAGTCTACAAGTTGGGAAGGAGGGATTCGAGTACCTGGTCTTCTCCGCTGGCCTGGAGTGTTTAAGCCTGGCACACATATTGATGAGCCCACAAGTAATATGGATATATTCCCCACAATAGTTAAACTTGCTGGAGCATCGCTGCCCAGTGACAGGTATGCAATGTTGTTTCATTTGTCATAAAAGACATAACATCCAAAAATAACAAACCTCTGCTGCCTTTGAAGGCACTTTCAACAGTCCTAAGAATAACTTGTTCTCAGTATTATTTATCATGTCTTAAACCAGTATGTGTCAGGCATTTCTTCAAATAATAACTGGTTCATAGTTGCCACTTCTTTCTTCACATTGTTTCAAAACCTTCTCCATTGTCTCATTCTGAACTTCGTTGTTTCAGCTCCATAATAATTGACCCCAAATGACCCCAAATCAATTGCTCACCTTAGATGCCTCACTACTAACAGGAGCTGATGTATCCTGTGAGGCAAGTGCTCATATATAATGTGTGAATATCTCCATATTCGTAAAGTGGGCCGAATGGCCCTGTGGGATGTTCTATGCACATAGGTCATCATAACTGCTTCAAATGGGGTTTTTTGGGGGGGGGGGTTTACAGTCAAGCTGCCTATAAATTTTATTAAACAAATAAATACAATCAGACAGTAAAACTTTTTTTGTGCTTCAGCAAGCAGGTATTGCTGAAATTCCTCCATATAACTTCCTGCACATTTAGCATGGGAAGTCAAGGACAAGGATTGCAATTTACCTTTCTCTATGATGTGTTGAATTTCTATGGAAATTGTATATACATTTTACTTTCTTATGTCTTTTACTAGTATTTGCACAACGTAGCAGTCAAGTCATTACTTCATTATAACTATAGTTTCCTCACTGGGGCTATGATGAGTAAAGGAAAGCCAGTTTCCATATTTTATTTTATTGGTGGTGGTAGTAGTAGTAGTAGTAGGATTTTCCTAAGGGGGCAGTCACTCATCTAATTAACCCAGCTTTTCCCCACTGAAGTCATTTTGAATGCTGCAGGGCTATTCTAGAGTGAAAGGTTATCTACTGCTGCATTATTAATATATTTAAGCTGCAATCCTATATCCACTTACATGGGAAGAAGCCCCATTGAGCTCTTTGGGACTCAGATCTGAGCAGTCATGCATACGATTGCTCTGTCAATAAGCATGTTGTAGTGCATACTCTTAATACATGATGTAATGCCTAGGGTGTTGGGTTTAATTTTAGTGGTTTAGGTTCAAATGCTTCCTGATTCTGTATCACACATGCAGGTCTACCACTGGTTGTTGTTGTTGTTGTTGTTGTTGTTTAGTCGTGTCCGACTCCTTATGACCCTATGGACCAGAGCACACCAGACACTCCTGTCTTCCACTGCCTCCCGCAGTTTGGTCAAACACATGTTAGTAACTTCAAGAACACTGTCCAGCCATCTCGTCCTCTGTCTTCCCCTTCTCCTTGTGCCCTCAATCTTTCCCAACATCAGGGTCTTTTCCAGGGCATCATTTGATGATTTTGCGAACATTGAAAAATAAGGTTGACATGAAGCTTCTATCTGTACTGTATTCTCTCTGGTGGCTCTTTCATGCAGACCATTTGCTTGATTTTGCTCTCGGTTGTGTTTGAAAATTCATCTTTAATCATTAAATAGAAGGAGTAAACATTGAACAAGTCACTGTCTCAGGCCAAACTATGTTATAGGGCTGATGTGAAGATAAAACGCAATAAGGTTAGGTATGCCATAATGTTACCTGAACCTTTTGTACAGGACATCAAATGAGAACCTGCTGCATTAGACCTGCCTTTAACTTTGCTATGACCATATCATACGTAACACTATTTTTAAAGCTGTTCTTGCCGACTGCAATGATTTGTCATTTCCACAGCATGCTAAATAGCTGAACTTTAAGGTTCTCCATAAGCCCTTCAGGTGCTTTGATCTTTGAGTTCCGTAATAGCATCAGTAGGAGTGTTTTAATTACTTTTTCTCTTCGTGGCTGAAGAAGATGGGTTTTCCTTCCTGACAGTACTCTATACCTACCTTACACATTCCTTTTGATCAAGTCATAGATGCTTGGGCGTGACGCCAGCATCATCCTGCTCTTTCTTATATACACTCAATAAATCACCAGCTGTGAACTTTTCCCCTGCAGATCTAAAGTAATACTAGCCTGACAACTGGTGTTCATTTACATCATGCAAATTTAAAAGTCACCCCACCCCCCTGATCTAAATTCAGAATATCTTTTCTACTCTTTGCTTCAGCTAGCAAGCTTTTTCAAAGCAGACTTGCCATATGCTGCTCTAGGCTGTTTTTCGGGTTCAGTCATTTCTCCAATTACCAGTGCACAGATAGGCAACATTTGGTTAGGCCTCTAATAGTTCATGGCAGAGTCCTGGGAATCCCAGCAATGAAAGCTTTGTCAAGAGGGTAGAAATGTCGCTCTTATGGTTGTAGGTGAAAAGTGAGAAAAAATGTGTTTTAAAAGTTAGTTTGCTCTTGTGATGAACCCATTGTCCTGCCTGACATGGACATAATTGGGCCTAAAACTTATTGGGTACTATTCAACTAAGTAAACTTTATAAATTCTTAGACCTGACTTAGTAATATTGAATAATTTCAATGGGTCTTAGGTGAATACCACTGATGAGAAATGGAAATCTGCACATATCTGGCACATTCTATTTTTGAAGTCCCCTGTCAAATAATTGACAATACAGTTCCTATTAACTCAAATATTTTGTTTAAAAGTTTCAGATAGGTAGCCGTGTTGGTCTGCCATGGTCAAAACAAAATAAAAAAATTCCTTCCAGTAGCACCTTAAAGACCAACTGAGTTAGTTCAGTTGAACTAACTCAGGTATCTGAAGAAGTGTGGTATCTGAAGAATACCACACTTATTATCTAGAGGTATCTGAAGAAGTGTGCATGCACACGAAAGCTCATACCTAGAACTAACTCAGTTGGTCTTTAAGGTGCTACTGGAAGGAATTTTTTTATTTTGTTTTGTTTAAAAGATTATCTATTTATTTCTTATTTACAAAATGTCAGTACTCAACACATCTTAGGAGTATTTTCTTTAGCATTCACTTGTAGCCAAGTAAGATTGTCTTCCATGAACACGGTTTTGATGTTTTCATCCCTTTCGTCCTGAGTTCATGCTTCATCAAAGTCCATGGCACCTTTGGTAGAGGCTATTCTCCAGTTGGAGCTCTCGCAGGCCAGTGTTTCCCAATTCTCTGTGTTTATACTGTATTTTTTAAGATTTGCCTTGAGAGCGTCTTTAAACCTCTTAGCTGTCCACTAGTATTTCTCTTTCTATTCTTAAGTTGGGAATAGAGTAGTTGCTTTGGAAGATGATAATCAGGCATCTGAACAACATGACCAGTCCAACAAAGTTGATGTTGAAGAATCATTGCTTCAACACTTTGCTTCTTTCAGTGCACTGACTTTAGTTCGCTTTTAATTAGGAGTATAGTAATATAGGTGAAGGATGCCACTCAGTGAAAGTTAGGCTTCCTTGTTCTACCAGAGCCACTGGGAGTTAAGCATGCCCACTAAGTTAAGCTGGAGAAGCTTAGTTCTTCTATAATGTAGCAGGATCAGCCCCAAAATATAGAAGATTACAATTCTATGCATGTTTGCATATTAAGAATCAATCTTCATATTACTTTAATGCCCTTTTAGTTTCTAGAACATGGTGCTAAAGCTTCATGTACTATTCTATTCTATGTCCTGGCTCTAATAATTGAGCTGCCTGAAGGAGAGTCCATATGATGCTCCCCTTCAGGGCTAACATAATTGCTCTGAGAGTGCTCCACTATTCAGGCACCAATTGATCTCCCTTCATGGTATCACCTGAATCAGACCATTTCAACCTGATGCATGGCAGGCTGCTCCTAGACTGTATCTGTACCACCAGCTGCCCCCAAGTCCATCTGCAGCTCTTTTGCTTCCTCTGTCTAGAGGGCACAGCCTGGAATCTGGACCATATTGCCAGAAACTAGAATAAGCTGCCACACAAATCTTCATATTCTTTTAACATATAGTGCTCCTGTTTGTGGATTATAATTGCAAGCTGTTTTGTCTGAAATCTTGGCTAAAAAGTGAGATAATAAATATAATGACTAAATGAAGCATAAAACACACACACAGGGGATATGGAAATCCATTATGGACTTGAACACAGTATTCTTAAAGTCACTAGCTCACAGTGAAGAAGTGGGTTGATGCACCACTATGTGATATTTTCAGGGTTTATGTTAAATTGGTTATGGCCATTTTTTTCACTTACTCATTTCCCTTTTTGCCAATCACTAACTTGCATTCTCACCTACTGTTGGTGACGTGTACAACCAAGCATTCTGAGCGTTTTCTCCCATTGCTTTTCGAGATAATAGGCTTTGAATCACCCCTCTTCTTCCCATTTAACAGATTGAAATATTGATTCCATCCAGCATTGCAATGGGTTGGACTAGATGACCATTGGGTCCCTTCTGATTCTACAATTCTATTATTTGATAATATAGACTGTGCTAAACCTGCCGACCTAGCAGTTCAAAAGCACGTCAAAATGCAAGTAGATTAATAGGCACCGCTCTGGCGGGAAGATAAACGGTGTTTCCATGCACTGCTCTGGTTCACCAAAAGCGGCTTAGTCATGCTGGCCACATGACCCGGAAGCTGTACGCTGGCTCCCTTGGCCAATAAAGCGAGATGAGCGCCGCAACCCCAGAGTCGGCCACGACTGGACCTAATGGTCAGGGGTCCCTTTACCTTTACCTAAACCACATAGAGAATTCTTCCTGATGCTTAAGCACCTGATCATTGCAGAGTACAATCCTTTGTGATAGTTTACTTCTTTCAGTGCTGATTTATCTTTAACACTGTTTTAATGATTCCAGACAAATTATCCAAGCATTGGCAGTCCTTCTTCATCCCCCTCTCAAATGTGACTGCTCCAAAGGCTGCTTGCCATGCAACCAATTACAGTATAAGATGCCCACTTCAGCAGCCAATTAGCTTTCAAGTGACCTAGTCCATCCCATTTTGCTAGGGTATCAAACTATACTGAGGGCAAAAAAGGCAAGGTCACTTTTACTTTTATGCAACACACACATATACATAGCACCAGCTGACAGACCAGACAATGGCATTTCAGCAGAACTGCAGTCAAGAGACACTCTGGTACAACTGATGATTTATCAAATGCCTGTGGGAAAAGACAGGACTGGAAGGGTACAGGATGTGAAAGATTAGATCCATCATTGCCTTGGGACATCCAATATAAATAGTAATTCTGTCATGCTTCCATTTGTCCAGTCGTCTCGATGTGTACAGATTTCATGGAAATACTGTTAGGGTGTGAAACCTAAGATGCTGGCAAGTTAGCAATGTCATGTGACTTTAAGTAATCAAGCTCGTTAAGTTGTTAAGTTGCTCATTATATAAAGAGTGTTTGTTTTCTCTGCCTGTGGGGCGTGAAGCAAAAATGTCTGAAAGCTCCGGAGGTGTTTCTGTTATCTTTCTGCAATAAACCTGTCTTTGGAAAGACAGGCTTCCCTGTGTCGTTATTTCTTTGCTGCTGAGACTCTGAAGCTTGTACTGCAACAAGAATCTCTGCCCTGGACTTAATCAATGCTCTGCAAAGAGAACTGTTGCTGGTTGCGCAGTGGAAGCGTTTACTGGACCAGTACACAGACTCTCTTAAATACAACCCTTTGGAATGTCTTTCTTCTTTATGCTGCAACACTGTAGTCGTCACTCTGGTTTTTTAAATAGAGGCAGTCGCAGCACTAGAAGAAAGTGCTTTCCCTACTCTTGGTTCCATGCATTTGTTAAGAATGCAGTGATTTAACTTGAGACATTTGGGCGGGGCTGGCACTGGGAGTAGGCATTCTTGGACACCTGAAAAGGCCCACACCCATGCAGGAAGCCCACTGTCAACTCTCAGAACCTTCATTTGTGTGGACAGGCGGAGTCCCCCAAACCCTGGGCGGCCCCTGTGTGTATTAACGGCTCAAGACAACGTGCTATGGGATTAAAATTGGCCACAACTTTATTATGTTTCAGATGTGGGTAGACCTTGGCTCAGGCATTGGGCGTTTTATCCCTCCCAGTCCCCCTCCAGGGATCTGGGGAACATCAGGGTTATCCAGTGGGGGGGGGGTGGGCTGGCTCTGGAGAACATATGTTCAAGCAGAGAGAGCCCGCCCCCATTACGCTGCCGTCACAGGGGAGAGCAATGACGACCTCTAGGCTTACGGCCAAAGCCTCCCCTCAAACAACCCCTTTAATGGGGAACCCTGGCATCGCCTCCGCAAAGAGCAGGGGGGCGTGGGTCACTGCTGCATGCCCCCCCCCATTCAAGGAAGATAGACTAAAAGATTCCGCCCAAGGCCTGATACTATAATAATAATAATAATTTATTTACGGCTATTAGCCCATAAAATATGTACAAACATAAAAGCACAGAAACATAAAAACCAATACATCTAACAACAGAAGGGGAACACCACGATGCAAGGGTGGGTCATTGAGCAGTGACAAATAACAGCTTGGGGCCCGGAAAGATCCAAGGGACGGTTCACAGAAAAAGGAGAACTTCCATAGACAGTTTCTTGGGATACTGTCGAAGGCGGCCTTTAAGTCTATGAAAGCGACACATAGGCGCCCCCGACTCGGGGCAGAATATTTTCTGGCAAGATGATACATAATTACCATATGGTCAGTGGTTGAATAATTGTTCCTAAAGCCCGCTTGTTCATGGCCAATCAAATTTGAGTCGTATGCCCAATGGGACAGCTTAGACAGCAAAAATTTTGCATAGATTTTCCCGATGATAGACAAAAGGCTGATGTTCCGATAGTTCTCTGGGTCAGCAGGGGGACCCTTTTTATGGAGTGGTACGATCACGGCCTCCTTCCATGACCTAGGGATAAGCCCCGTAGAATTAATTGCATCAAAGACTTTGGCCAGAATTTCAGCCCACCACCTCGGTTGCGCAACAATAGCCTCAGCAGGGACTAGATCCGGCCCAGGGGCTTTGCCCGTTTTTAGATCTAGTATCAAGTCCATTATCAGTTCTGGGTCGGTAGAGGGCCACAAAGGTAGATGGTCGGCTCGGAATTCCGTGGGTGAGTTGGATTCCTCTGCCAAAGAGAAATATTTACTCAAGAATTGTTCCCATGTGGGCGCAGGGATAATCGCCAGTGGGTACTTCCTTCCTCTTTTGTTTATCAGAGCCCAAAATTCCTGTGGTCTGCGGGATCTAGAGGCCGCAATCAAGGCTCGCCAACGCTTTTGGTACCACTCACGTTTGGCCAGCTTTAAAGTCTGTTTGTATGCTCTTTTGGCTTGTAAATAGGAGGGTGGTAGAGCCTGGGCATTAGAGTTTTTGTATTCATTATAGATAGAATGAAGAAGGGATCTTGCTTGTTTGCAAGAGGTGTTAAACCAAGGGGCCCCAATACTGCAATGCGCCACTTTCGCCTTTTGAGGAGGTGATGTAAAAAAAGTGGTAAGGTTTGTTATAAGAAGGTTAAAAAGTTTCAAAACCGAATTGAAGTCTTGTAAATCAGTAGTTATTTGAGGTAGATAGGCAATGATTTCCCTATGAAAAAATTCCTGGTATTTTTGGGCCACAGCCTCCGACCATTTGATCCCTCTTATTTTGGTCGATGATGAGGTTTCCAGAAGGACTGAGTGTTTATAGTCCTTCTGGCACCGGAACAATGACAAAGTGGTCACTATTGGAAGGTGATCACTGAAATGTTGGTTTTCAACTTGGAAGGAAAGTACATTAACGGCCAAATTTGCAGAGATCAAGAAGTAATCGATAACACTGTTAGATGCTAGTCCCAGGTGAGTGAACTCCCCCGGTATGTCAGGGGGGAAGGTGCCGTTCAAGAAGACTAGATTCAGGTGAATGGCCATTTGGTAAAGGGTCACTCCTGCTTTGTTTACTCTGTTGTCCTTTGAAGTTCTAATTCTGGCATGTTCCAAGTCAAAGTTGTCCAAGCATGGGGGAGTCCACCGTTTGGACTTGGTTAGTAGGTCCCAATTTGTGGCAATACGAGCATTAAAGTCTCCCCCAATTAAGGAGTACGAGTTAGTGCATTTGGTATGATATGACAATAGGTGATTTTCAAATGATTCCCATCTCCAATCAAGATCAGGTGCAGAGCCTTCAGGGGGGAGATAGACATTAGTAATTAGTAATGAGGACTTCCCTTCTGCGATCAGTCCAGATAGAGCAAAAGGCGGGGAAGCCCGTACCAGAGTGAATTTGGCGTGAAGTTGGAGTGAGATCCCAATCAAAAGACCCCCTTTGGGGCGACCACCTTTCAAGGAAGGGGAGGCCGGAAGTGTTAGAAGATCGAAGCCGTCTATGGTAATCTCTTCCTCATCCCATGTTTCTTGGAATAGAATGATATTAAATGAATTTATGTACTTCCTGAATTCGGGATCTGATTTTTTGGTTCTCCAGCCAGCAATGTTCCAGCTAAGTATTGATAATGTCAGATCCTTGTGCTGTCCCGGTAATTGTCACTTTGAGTTGTTTAATAGGTTCTTGGAGGTAGAAGGAGGACCCATAAGGAAATCAGTAATTTTAGTTTGTGCGGATAAGGTCTTCTTCTGTGTTGATCGAATCCATGATTTGGTAACATTAACAGGCAGGGAGGGCTTTGCCGGGGAGGAAGAATCAGGCAAAGTTGGTGAGGTCGGATGCTGTTCTTTGAGGTGAGTAGTAGTAGGTCTTTGATGGGCTATACTAGTAGATCCGTCAGAGTTGTCAGTCTTAACCAGGGTAGCGCTAAGAGGTGTTCCAGCCATCACTTGTAGTTGCTGCTCAGATGGAGAAGAATTATCACGCAGATGTATAGAAGGACGTGAGCGTGGGGATGGTGCATTCATAATCATTTCCTGGTGATCTTCAGACAGGGTAGATTCTAGCTCTGGCATTGAAGCAAAGGATTCATCAACTTCCATATTTTGATTGGACATAAGGTCTGAGACGGGAGTGTTGAGTTTATCGACTTCCTCCACGGTAGAATGGTGCTGTTGGTCAACAGGTGACTGCTGATTCAGATCAGTAGGGGGTAACAAAGTAGCAGGTTGAAAGCTTGTCAAGGCATTTACTGCCAAAGTTGTGACGTTTTGCTACGGGAAAGGCAAACCTGCCAATGCAGGAGAATTCCTTTCCGGCCCATCAACAGCGACCTTGATGTAGCAGTGCCCGCGTACCTGTGGAGAAAAGGTACCTGCAAAAGAAGTCTTAACTGAGGGTGGGTAGGGTGGGAGAAGCTCTGGAGCCAACTGACGATTCCCAGGTAAGATCCTCCCTCTATTGTGTGGGCAGGTGGTCCCTCCCCCTACCTGGCCTGATCACCTTGGCAATGCCTCCCCAGGCGCGACTGGGCAACTGAGGTAGGCAGAGACCTCCAGGTATCCCACCTGAGGGAAGGCGAAGCCAAGCCTGTGCTAATGGTGCCATTTAGGGTCCAGGAACACAAAGGGAGCCGTCCATTTAATGTGGGGAGCGGTCATTGCAAAAGTAAGGAGATTGAGAAAGCTTCTCTTGCTCTTCTCTGGGCAACTGTGCTATCAAATGGGCAACCGTCAGTGACAGTGGGATGGATCTTGGCCCACTGGGGGAATTTGGCCAAGGTCAACCAAACCTGAAGCCAACACCACATATATGTATGAAATCTATTACACTGGTCCTGGGGTGCAAGCCCTGAGAGCACAATTTGCATCCAATATGCTTCAGAGCATCTTCAGACTTTTAATATACAATACGCTTCAATCAAAACATGCTCCAGATTGAGTTAATTCTCTGTAAACAGTTGTAAATGTTGTGATTCGCACCATGCCAAAACTGTAGCTTCATTTCCGCCCTGTGAGTAAATATGAGATATTTGAGAATTTAATGAATGGAAACATGTTTGGTTAGCTTATAACTTCGACTCCTACCTTCTCTGCCAACAAATTGAATGCTGTACTCTCTTATTGAATGCATGAAGCAATTTGTTATGTTATGAATTGCATGGGGCTTATGCATGTGTATGGGGTTTTTTTTAAAAGACAAAATGAGCCCTATAATCAGGAATATGAAGGGAAGACATAGCCAATATTTTAAAATGTACACCTCAAATGTATCCTATGAATGGGACAGATGCATCTCTGGAAACACATGAATTATACTGATCAAAAAGAGTCAGGCTTGGCTAACAGTCCCTACAAATTATAAGATACCTCCCAGCTACCTATTTATTGAGCAGCCATCCTGATTTTCTTACAGGGAGAATAGATTATATTTGGACTTTATTGAGCATTCATTCTCATTTGTTTGAGAGATGGTTATGCATTCATCTTGATTTGCTTATGGGATGTTTTCACATCTTCCTATCAATCAATCTCTTTATTATCAGTCTTTATACAAAGAAAGTTTGTATAAATGCATAAACAATACCAAGCAAAACAAAATAGAGAGCCTCGACAATAAAATGGCTAATAACTGTATTATACTATAGAATGCCAGGAATATAAAACAAAATTGCAAGTTTGCTAAAATTAGTCCTTGGTGGGGTTTTTTTTTTACATGCAGCAGCAAAATATTTAGCTATCCTGGAAGAAATGAATATGTTCTGATGTGATAGGAACAACAACAACAAAAACCCACAAAATGCATCTGGGAATTTCCATAAAAATGGTTCAATAAAAATCTTATGTATATCATTATAAAAAAAGCAATAGATAAGGACATGAGCAGGGACATTTGCACTGATAATAGGGGGACTTGGGGGGGGGACTTCCCTCCAGAACTGCTGGCATCTTTAAATAGAAATACTTGTGAGTAATAGATTTGCCTAGGATTTAAATATGTGAAATTGTATAATATTAAGGATAGAAGTCAATATGAAAATAAAGAAAGATGTTAATTGCCTAAGTAAATTTTATGTGAAAATAGTTTTGGAAAACTGCTATAATGATTGATATGGAAACTCAGCTGGGGGGATTCGAGGAAGTCACTTAACAATGTTAACAAAAGTGGAATATTATAGTTAAGATAAATGTTTGTTTGTTAGTTAGTTTGTATTTGATGTTTTCGTTTTATTTGTTTGTTATAAATTTGGAAAACCAATAAAAAAAAATGGGGGGGGGGGAGAACTGCTGACATCTTCCCATTAGTCATTCATCGACCCCACACTTTTGACTACATTTCCCTTTCACTTTACAAACTGGAAAATGTCTGGAGTTTTTTTGCTTATTTTTTAAAAGTGGACTTGTTTAATCCTCTTGAAATGTGCAAACTGAGAGTTCTTGTTTGCATCTGAATTACATAATCCTGATAGACTGGAGGTGACCTAACTTGGTGCATGAAACTCAGGTTTGCTTTAATGTAATGTGATAACTGGTCATAACACTCTTGCTGCAGTGGTATCTGTGAAAAGTATTTGTTAAGAAATGGAATTGCATAGTTAGAACTCCTTTTCAGGCAGGCAGCTTATGGGTTCTGCTCCCTGATTTTGAAATGCTTTCTCATTCAGAATTATTGATGGACATGATCTGATGCCCTTGCTTCGAGGTATTGCTCTCCGATCCAAGCATGAATTTCTCTTCCATTACTGTAATGCATATTTAAATGCAGTGCGCTGGCATCCAGGAAACAGTAAGTAAAATCGTCTGATTCCATTTTAAATATTTTATGCAATTTTTATTGCAACTTGAAAAGAATTGGGGGCGGGAGAGAAGGAAGGCCTTGGGCTATGGTTACAAATAAATTGCTTGAAGTGCCTAACCCTTCTCCTTATTTCCTTTATCTCTGCTATTCTTTTATCTTAGTGAAAAAGCCAGTTTCTATAAAGGAAACAATTTGGTATTGGATAATTAATTTCATGCGGTATAACAAAGTTTAACATTGTCACTGTGCTAAAGCCTCTAGTATCAGAATAAATTTTAAAACTTTGGGCAGAGTCTGTTACATGGGAATATGGGAAGCTGCCCTATGCTACCTCAGCAATGAAGAGGCCTTCTCCACCTGGAAATTTTGGTTCCTTTCTAGTATATCAATAAAGGCCCGCTAGGTGTGATATACTTTTTAGTCTGGTTTATTTTGACCTCTGCCTTTCAACCCAGAGGCTTCCACGGCTAACAACAAAACAAAACAAAACAACAGCAGCAGCAGCAAATAAAAAAAGGGTAAAATCATAGTTAAAAACTAAATTACAATGAGATAAAAGCAAAAACAGCAGAGCAGCAAAACAAGAGCCATAAATGCAGAAGACTACAATGACAATAACAACAGTAAGAGCAATCAAAGCACAAGGCAGCATATAAAATATCATGCATTAAAAGAGAATGGGATTTAATTTTAGTTGGCAGCCAACATGCTGAGCACCAGCTGGATGTTCCTGGGCAGAGAATTAGATCCCTGGGTTCCACAACTCTGAAAGGTCTATATTCAGTCACCATCTGCCTAACCACCAAAGGTGGGAAGATCCTCAGAAGATCCTGAGAAGATTTATCATAAGAGGTGGACAGGTTTGCATGAGGGCAAGTGATCCTTCACATACCCAAGCCACATATTAGGAATGCCTTCCACCAGCTTCAGATGGTAAGACAGCTGCAGCTGTTTCTGAACTGGTATAGCATCCAGGCTGGATTATTGCAATGTGTTCTATGTTGGGACGCCCTTGAGGTTAGTCTGGAAGTTGCAACTGGTGCAAATATGATGGCTTGACTGCTTGTTGGGTCAGGATATCACCAACACATCAGCCCACCATTGAAATAATTGCACTGCATGCCAATTAGCTAAAGGGCTTAGTTCAATGTGCTATTTTTGCCATATAAACCCCTATACAGTGGTACCTCCAGTTGCGGGTGGGATCCGTTCTGGAGCTCTGGTGGAATCCCAAAGTTTCTTCAACCGGAGGGACCACTTCTGCACATGCGTGAGTGGCAAAAACCCGGAAATATACTTCCGGGTTTGCTGCTTACGTATCCCAAGGTTTGCTGCTTTATGTATCCCCTCACTGGAGGGATACATAAGTGGAGGTACGACTGTACAGCTTGGGATCAGGATATCTGAAGGATAATCACTCCACTTATGTACTCAATCCATCACTGCGGTTGAGGAGATGAAGATGTCCATTCTGCACAATGTAGGAATCGTGCCTTTAGTGTTGTGGCACCAGCCTTTGGAATCCTCCATTGTATTTCTGGTGCTTACTGAAGACCTTTCTCACACAACAAGCCTTTTAATTCAAGTTCTTACCAATTCTGCATCTGTATTGTAATTATTTTTAAGTTGTTTCTTATTGTTTTATCACTTGTGTTTTGCTGCCCTAGATTTCTTTGTGAAGGAGGGTGAGCTATAAAATGAAGGAAGGAAGGAAGGAAGGAAGGAAGGAAGGACTTGGCAGTCAAAGCTACCACACTGAATTGTGTCTAGAAAATAATGATAATAATAATAATGAAATATATTCCAATTACTGCTTAAGCGAAAGTGCTGGCACCATATTCTCATCCAGTTGGTGGTTTGACTGCATTGTACATAAGTCTCGAATGGCCATCCTATGTACAATGCATTTCAATAATCATCTGGATATTGCTAGGGTGTGGATAATTGTGGCAACCCTACTTCTGCCCAGAGGAAACTGCAGTTGGTGTTTAAAAACTGTTGAAAACTACTTTGTACCAAAGGTGTTGCTTGACTTCCAACATTAAGACCAGTTCTAACATGATGCTAATGCTGCAAATTTGATCTTTATGGAGGGCTGAAGCCCACCCAGAATACTACTTTCCAGGTCCATTGAATTATCTACTGTTGTCTGGGTTAATTACTCCCTCTCCAGTTTATTGCATTTTAGCATCTATATAAAGCTGCAGAAAGACGTCAGCCAGGGAATTTGGAACATGGTGTCCCCAATATGTGGATGACACTTAGCGCTGTCTTTCCATACTCTGCATATTTTCATAAGCATCTGACTGGCCGCTGTGAGAACAGGATGGTGGATTAGATGGACCAGGGATAAGGGAGATGGCCAGTTCTAGATTGAGTTACATTCCCCCTTATGCCAGTTAGGGTCTTCTTGACACCTGTGGGATTCTCTCCTCTTGAAAGTTTGGTTGTCACCCTCACTACTGAGTGTTCAATGGTACCTTAAGACATATCTCTTCACTCCACCCTTTGGAAGTATTTTAGGTCAGATATATCTATGTTGCCTTCTGCTGTAGTGGTTTAGACACTGCTTTACAGTAATGATCAAGGTTTAAACTTTTTAAAAAAATAAATGGATGTATAGTATTAACTGTATTTTGTAAACTACCCAGGAATCTTAGAAGTTGAAGTGTGGTTTAAAAACTGAACAAATAAATGCATTATTGATCCTAGGCATCTGCTTAGCACTTCTATAGCCACACATGTGTTGGATGAAAAGGAGTGAGAGAGTTGTGCAAGCTTGGAAGTGAGATGTCATGAATATCAACAAGCATGCTAATGACATCTCACTCCAAATCCAAACTTGTCAGTAGGCAGAGCCAGGTCACCAGTTCTCACAAGTTCACAGAGACTGGGAGAGAGAAGTACAGGGACCTAGGAAGAGGAAAATGATGGCAGGGTATGTGTAGGGGTAGAGATTTAGCCTCTCAAAAAGAACACAACAAACAGATCCAGGATTCAATCATTCTCCTCCACTTCCCTTTTTGATTCCTCTGAATGGTTTCACCATAAGTACCATTTGCTGCGTGAGAGAGAGAGAGAGGGTTCTTCAGACATCCTTCTGAGTTCAGTAATATGTTTCTAGGAATAATGAGATGCTTCCTTTGAAAAGCCACAGTGGGGGAAAGAGCCTTTCCTTGGCCTCGTCTCAGGTCTTTTGGAAAGACATAGCAGATTTCCTCCCAGCATGTTCCCAAGTGCAGAACCTGCTATTCTTCACTCCTGTTGCATCGTCCGCTTGATCTTCTTCACACTGTGTAACAGATAGATGCCTGGCTGATTGCAGCCCTGATATTTTCACATTGCTTTATCTGGGGAGCAGAGGCAAGCGGTAAAACATTGTTCATGCCTCTTTCAAGCTGCTAGCCTCCAGAGAGAACCTGAGCGACTGGTCTCTTGTCCAGTACCGATCTTCATTTTTTTTTTTTTAAAAAAAAAACCATTTCCCCTGTGGACACAATAGAAAAATGTTCACAGAGAACATTCTCAAGATACCAAAAGGTCCTCCATGTGGGCTTATCTCCTTCCAGCACACTACAGTTATACAAAGAAAATATCTCTGCAGTTCTTTAGCTCTCTTATTCTGATGTGTGGTTGATTTTATCAGGCTGGGCATTCACAGAATTGCTCTTTGTGATGGTTTTGTTGTCATCTCTCTGCCTTTCCAGTTTTTCAGCTCCTCTGTACAACACCGCTCTCATGCTGCCAAATGTTGTTGGTAAATAATAAGAAAATCACAGCATAAAATTTTGGTCAAGGAAATGCATTGCTAGCAAGTAAAGGCACTGAATAGATATGGTACCAAATCTGTTGTTGCTGTCAAAATGGCAGCCATGCACTTCCTTCTCCCAACCTCACTCTCTTTAAAAGCTGAACATCAATACATTGCCTTTCTGGTGGTTTTTGTTAGGGGCCATACATTTAGCATCTCATCTACTTTTGCCCCCACCTCTAAACACATTTACATCAAAGTAAACCTTACACTGATATCAGCAGATGTTACGTCCAGCTAAAGTATGTTTAGAAACACATATCCTTAACTTTTGTGATGTACAGGTTTCAGTCATCATCATCTGTTTATTTCAGCACCATCTGTTTATTTGTATGTTATGTCCCTAAAAAATTGTGCCCCAAGTGGCTAACAGGCAGCATATCAAATGAAGGATAACTATAATATATAGTAATATATAGTAATTATTATTATTGTTATTGTTATTGTTATTGTTATTATTTTATTTTAAAAAGACCCATTGAACAGGACTTTCCCAGATAAGCGTGTATAGAATTTCAGCCTTCAGGTGTGTTTTTTTGGTAACTTACCAAATGTGTGGTATGCATTCTGTATATGATAATGGTTTTGAAAATTATCCAAGCATCCTGGAAACATTTGACCCTCCTCATTCTCCCTTGAAATGTAACTTTTAATTTATCTATTTTCCCCTCTAAGTTTCACTTTTTTAAAGTTAACTATGAACACAGTGGACTTTTTGGGCAACTTACGACTTCCATATATTACATCAAATTTCATAATGTTATGGTAAGCTTTCAAAAGTGACAGACAACACATACATCTTCCACCAGATCTTGCTTTTAGGCATGGTCATTTATCATATCTAGTAATCACAGTATGTGTGTCATACCAAGCTTGCTCAGGATTCCTTTCACAGGGTACTGAGAACACATGTTCCTTAGGCTACACTCATGTTCACCATGCATAGGAGGTTGCTAATTTCTGCACCAGCTTCTTCCCCAACCCACCGTGCCTGGATGACGCAGATGCTTTAGGCTGTAACAGTTCAGAGCCACAGCGGGAGAATTTCAGAGTTCCTATTAGAACAGTGCTGGGGCTACCAAATAAGGAATACAATAATAAGTTGTTAGCGCAGATCTGCCTGAATGATTCAACTTGTTCTAAGATGAGAATGCTTCCCCCATTTTCATTGTTCTCTCTTCAGTGCAGATTGCGCCATTGTTGTATATGCTGTGCTCATCGTGTATCAGAAACTCAGACAATCTTTTCCTCTTGTGGTATAATATAGGGTGCCCGAGGCTGTGTGCCTCTTTCCATTTGCAGCGCAAAGAAATAGTTTTTCTTAGTATGGAATTGTGCCTGCAGATCTTCAACATGCTGTTTTTAATCTAGATTGGTTTTAGATCCTGCCATCTACAACGATGGCTGTGGTTACTTGATACGCATATGAAAACCCTCCCTTTGATTAAGTTCTCCATACCACTTCCTCCCTGCACATCCCCCAGATGAATGGGGAAGGAAGTGGTAACTGGCACTGTGGTTTACACCCACCCACAATGCCAATGGGCAGTCTGGATATACTGCTCCATCTATTTTCAAATAGACCCACTGGGAATCAATCTGCACTGACATTTTATTTTTGGAACAAAACTTTTTTTTTTAACATGGTATTCAGGGGCATAAAATGTGCAACAGGTCCAGATTGTGTGTGGACTAGGTAGAAGAAAAGATATTCATGTACACTCAGTGTGGAGTGTAATGTCATGTATAGCTTTTTCTTCTTCCTAGTGCCTCAATGAAAGGAGAAACTGCATGTGGTAATTCCCCCATTCCTATTTTTTCAGCCTTTTTTTGTACCCGATCCTTTTCAAGGTCTGCATTTCTCTGTTCTCAGATGCGATTTTTATGCTATGGTTGGAAAAATTAAAATAAAGGAGTAGGGTTTTAAAATACCATGAGCAAAAGCTCTGGAACTTTATTGGCCTATGAATCAGAGTTATTAAAAATGTATTGCTTTGACAACTTCATTACAAGGAGAGCAGTCACCCGATAAGGAGCAGATCTGTGGTTACGTGGGACATTTGCATCACTCAAACTCAGGGGGTCGTTTAATGGCCATTTACAGAGCTGTAGTCATATTGGAGTAAATGAGTCTATACTAATGTGTATGGCCGCTGAATCTCATTTTCTAAGGTATTTTTTTCTCACTGAAGACAAACAAAGTTAACATAAACAGATATACCCAATAATTCCTTTGTGTCTTGTAAACATTCTTTGGAACTATGCATCAAAAAGATTTAATAAGTCTAACATTGGTTTGGTATTCATAAGAAAAGCATTATTGTAATGCTGATAAATGCCAAGACAATTGATTCATCAACAACAGTATATCTGGGTTTATGTTACCTATCAAGATTCCTTTTCTATACTACAAACTTCTGTTTTATTAAGAAGAAATAAATATATTTTTCTTTTGTAGCACATGCTTATATCCTTTTGAAAAATCCAGCATAATGTAATCATTAGTGCCAAAACAGGATTGGGAAACCTTGGTTCAAATTCCTACTCAGTCTCAAAGCTGTGTGTGTGTGTGTGTGTAAGTGTGTATATGTGATTTATTTAAAAGAATTATACTCTGTGTTCCCCTTCCAGAAAGGAGTTGCTCAAAATGGCATAAATGGAAATGTAAAAACAACTCTAATTCCACCCAATAAAACACAAATTATCAAACTAAGAACAGCAGTGGAACACAGGAACACAAATAGCAGCATTCACAGCCAGTACATTAAGCAGTAACAGAATCAAAAGCTTGTTTGAATAGGATTGGGTTGTATCCAGGGCTTTTTTCCAGCTGCGACTCTCAGAACTCTCAGGTGGGCGCCACTGCCATTACAGTCATACCTCGGGTTACAGCCGCTTCAGGTTGCGTCTTTTCGGGTTACAGACCGCCGAAATATCAGGTTACTGATACGAAAGAACAGGTTACTTCTGGCTTTTGGCGGTCGTGCATGCGCGCAAGCTCTAAATCGCACTTTGCGCATGCGCAGAAACGCCAAGTTGCAACCCGCACCTGTGCAGATGCGCAGATGCGGGTTGTGAACACTGCAGGTTGCAAACGTGCATGGATCACATTCACAACCCTAGTGACCACTGTATAAGACAACAAGGGAGGTATTCATGATGAGTTCTTGCACTTCTTTTTCTAGAAAAATAGCACTGGTTGTATGCAATGCTGTGCACAGTGAGACTTCAATTTCCTTTCCTTTCCCTGTTTTGGAGGGGTCATGTTATGGAGCTGCTATGAACCTCCCTGAGACCTCCAGGTATAGGGCGGTATATAAATTCATTCATTCATTCAATCAATCAAACAATCAATTAAAATATGGAGTGTGCAGAAGGGGCTCAGGGGGATAGGAAAGAAAGTGGACATTCCAACCAAAGTGGAACCACATCAGTGAAGCCATATGGGAAGCCCAGGACCATACTCCATACACACTGCTGAGACTTGTGCCCCAGGGAGGTCACTTGGTTGCTGCTAATGCAGCGGTTTGACTTCTCCCCTGGAGGCACACTCCATTGTCTCTCAAGACAGATAGATGCCAACACAACTGAGGAATGCTCCCTGTTGTTATTAGATAGCAACGCCATCTCTCTCCCTCTGTGTAATCAATATTATGTGATTTCCACAATCAGGACCTAGCTGACATCCTATGGTAAACAGATGGTTGTCAGGTTTGGTTGTCTCTCTAATTTTGTGTTATGCCATGTTCTCCCTGGCAGCAATTTTGGGTTATACCATGCCCCCATAGCAGCCTTAGCTTAGGCCACACACTGCATGGCAGCCATTTTGGGACTCCCTCCCTCACAACCTTCTGCCAAAACTTGAAATATTCTCACTGGTCCAAAACAATTAGTGACACCTGACATACCAGGTGCCACCACAAAGAAAGACTTCTCATGCATTGCCACCAACTGTGCCTTACAAAGCAAAGGCACACATGAGCGGGGCACAACAGCTGATCTTAAATGACAGATTCCTTGAAGGGGAGAGAGTCCTTCAAGTACCTTGGCCTCATTCTGTATAGATTGTATAGAGACATACACATGCCAGTGTGGCCAAGAAATATTCAGCCCGTACACTATAGCTAGGCATGTTGTCTGCTAGTGGTACTAGTTGCAGCAAGCTGATAAATTCCCATTTCTGTCTAGTCCAGTTCAGTCCTTCCGGCTGACTTTTCATCTTGATAGGAAAAACACAGTTTTGCTTCCTTGAATTTTATCTAATATTTTGGTCCTTCAAATGCAGGAGTAAGAAATAAGGAAGCAGTACATTTGATTCACAAAAAATAGATGAAGTTCTAAGCATATGATATACCAAAAGGTTGTTAATTGTACTCACTGTCATCTGGCAAATGAATGCTACAGTAGTTTCATATGTGAAATGTCAAATGTATTTATTATGCTTACATTACTACACAACACAGCAGAACGGAGCAACAGGCTTCTCAGAATGGATATCGCCTCTCTCTCTTTTTCTTTCAGTTTTCATTAATCTCTTTTAGAGAAGCAACTTCTCACTCCCCTAGCTCAGGATATACTATAGTACAACCTAAACTAGTGGAATTGCATGTGAACCCTCTGCTGTTTAGATAAACAGGATTCTTGTTACACTGATGCTGGGCCACTGGGGATGAAGCACACAAACTATAGAGCTTATTCGGTTTTCGGGTGTCGGTTAGGGCTCCACATGTAGCCAGAGATAAGCTAGCAGGTGAAGACAGGAAAGGAAAGGGAAAAGACTATGGACTTTCCATTCCACTTCTGGATCTTCTGTGTGGGTAAGAACAACAGAACACTTGGCTTTTAAGTTTTGTAGCAGTTCTGTTGGCGTGAGTTGTTCCTGTATGGTAGCCTATGCATAGGCCATCTGGCTGTGTACTTCCTGGAAGTACCGGTACCTACAAAATGCAGGCATGTTTCACTTAGTATAGTATAGCAATAGTATAATGATACTCCATACTGTGTAAGTTCACATTCCCCTTCAAAGTTGCCATCTGGATATACTCTAAGGAGCTTCCAGGAGATGATTTTCTCCTGGGTAGCTACAGGCTGACTTTGCAGCTGGCCTGGAGAAGCTAACCAGGAAGGTGTTCAGACTTCCCAGTGTCTGTTCCACATGGCCAAGAAAGCATATCTATAATTTAAAATATGGGTAGTCTGGAAATGGCCTGAGATACTACCACTGTGCCATGCTATTTCTCAACAATTAGAAACAAGTAAGAATAATGAAGGTGGAGATGTACCTCAGTAATATGAAGAGGATCTAACACATTGGAGAAACAAAGTGGAACATACTATATAGAACCTGGCAGGGTTCTTGATGACGGCCACACAGCAGTGCTTTAAAATTCATTTATTAGTGATATTTACTGAGGCACTGAATGGGTTCTGAATTAAAACAGCATAATTAATTGATTAAAGTTTAACGCAGTGGGGAAGTGCGTTAGAACTAAATACTGTTTCTAGCATCAGTTTGAATTAAAACCATCCTGAGCTAAAACCATCCAGAGCTAAATTAGGAATGTCTGTGAGGAGAGAGAAATGTTGACAGGTCTGAATTATCATATATCAACACAGATGTTTTAAGGAGGCTAATTCATTTTTTAAAAAAGAAAAACATTGGCACTGTAAAATATATTTGTGAAATCTTTTTTATTTATTTCTACTTCCAGCCTGTTGAATTATGGATTTACGTAATAGAGTTTAAAATAAAGTAAGTCATTCACAGGTGTTTGTTGCAAACCAGAAGGGACAACAAACATAATTAATAACTGTGTAAATTATTTATTTTACACTAATAATTATATCATTGTTACATTATTACTTGAACAATTTATATACTACTTTCCTCTCTGAGTTCCCCAGGAACAATATGCTGGTATGTTAAATACAAGCGCCTTATTAACAGCAGAGTTCAGTTCAGGCATTTGAGATGCAGATATTTACAAGTAGAAATCTCCCACTCGTTCCTCTTTCTCAATACAGATATGTTTAACCTGACATATTGCTCTGTGCACAGTTCTTCCCTAATTATCTGAATAAACTCTATTAGTTCCATTTTTAAACTTAAAGTGCAGTAGATCCGGTGCACTTTTCCAAAATATATTTAATATTTTTTCTATAAAACCTTATCTAATACCTAAATACTTTTCTATATAAAAACAAGTTCTATGTAGCTGTTGATTTTGGAAAAATTGTTCTATTTCCACCAGGTTGTCATAACTGCCACAAAATGTACATGAATGTTAGGAGAAATTTACATGCTGATGAATTTTGATGTATATTTTAAAACAAAAAAATAAATTGCTGCAAAAAATGTGGAGAACCAAATCTAGATTTAGAAAGATGAAAAAAATAAAATTGTTCAATTCAGCCACCCCTGCTTCAAAAAATAGTTTTGTGCACAATCCACTTTTGTGAACAGAGGATGGAGTTACTATAGATGAATATCTTCTCCATGGTCTAACAGTTGAATTAAACAGGGTTTTAGTTAAACCTATAAATTCTTCCGAAGCCTTGGTTCTCAAATCTACTAATTTGGAACTTACGAGATACTAAATTAACCAAATGGCTTTTAGTTGCTATATTGGCCGGGTGGGTTTTTCTAAAAGTGCTGCAGGAATTCATGGAGATGAGCAAGTCCACTTTGAGCATTTATGAGATTAAAGTGAAATGAAAGAACTCTGCCAATAAAATGTAAGCACCACTGTCTTCCACAATAAAAGGAAAAGAAATATAGTAACCTGAAAGCTTTATTAGAAATCTCCATCCATCAAAGCAGAGGACTAGGCAATGTAGTGTGAGAACTGCAGGTGGGATTTACCAAGGAAATAATAGTGTGTTTCAGTTCTGTAACCCTTAAAAAATGTATAGTGTATTTTATTTACATGCATAGTTTTAATAAACTAGTAGAACATAACAGACGGCGGAGAATGGGGGCAGAGAAGGCTGTCCAAGGAATGGATTCTTGCATGCAAATTTTAATTTTTGGTGTGGGTTATGTTGAGAGTGTCAAGTTCAACTAAATTTCAATCAGTATAGACCCATTGAAATTAACAAACATGACTAAATTAGGTCCATTCATGTCAGTGGGTCTACTCTGAGTAACACTTAGTTGAATGCTGCTTAAGAATTGCAAAAGGGACAGTAGCATTTAATGCCAGGCAATTCATTTAACCTATTGGGGTGGGTAAATAGTAAAAAGTTAGGGAGAGGCTGTAGCTGAATGGCAGAGCATCTGCCTTGCCTCCTAATGGTCTCATGTTCAAAAATTAAAGCATCTTTCATGGCTTCAAATAATATTCATATATTAGGGAAATCATGGACATAAATGCTTATATAAACTTATTTAGTGCAATATTATTGTTTAAAAGAGAAGATTGACTGAATTACAGAATGTCTGGATACACATTCAACAGCATAGTTAGTAAACCATGGAATGAAGAAACTTAGAGATTGTGTAATATCCCATTACCACAGCATACCAAGAAACAAACGAGTCTTTGGGTGCCTGCTGTGTTTGCCTTCAGTTGCTTGAGTCACCAGGGCACCACTCATTCTACAAATGATTTTTATTGTACTTTAAATTGAATACAGTCGTACCTCGGAAGTCGAACAATCCGTTCTGGAAGTGCGTTCGACTTCCAAAACGTTCGGAAACCATGGTGTGGCTTCTGATTGGCTTCGGAGGCTCCCAATTGGAAGCTCCTGCAGCCCATAGGAAGCCATGAAAGCCACGCCAGACATTCGGGTTCCAAAGAACGTTCACAAACCAGAACACTCACTTCCAGGTTTGTGGCTTTCGGGAGTCAAAACGTTCGACTCGTAAGGCTTTCGTCAACCAAGAGATTTAATGGTTGAAGGTTTGGCACTGAACTTAAAAGACTCTCTCTCTCTCTCTCTCTCTCTGTGTGTGTGTGTGTGTGTGTGTGTGTTATGTGAAGAGCTATGCCAGTGTAACCTTATATAATTGGAAGTTTCTTATTTCTGAATGTCTGGGCTATTTTGAGATAAACGAGTTCCAAAGCTTTTGTTCCACCTCCACAGGCATGTCTGGTCAATATTTTTCTTAGAAACATGTTCTTCTCTTGTTTTGTTTTCTTTTTGAATTCTTTCCTTGACCCCACAGGAGATTAGTTTTAGTTTTCCTCTGCATGAGAGATGAGGACCCGTAGCCCTCCAAATGTTGCAATCCAGCTCCCATCATCTCCAGCCAGCATGGCAAAGAGTCAGGGATTATGGGAGTTGTAGTACAACAACATCTGGGGGACCACAGGTTACCCATCTGTGATTTGGGCCTTGACCTCAGCCTAAACTTGTCTAGAAAACAGAAAAGTTAGCATAAGTATCAGAAAACCCAAGCATGACCCTGACTGTCAGAACAGCTAAAGGAGGCAAAGCAAATGGGAGTGCAGCTCAGCTAAGATTCCTTATTATGCTTTTTAATTTTTCCATTTAATGGCCACCGTGAAGCACCCATGAAGGAATTTGTGTGACACATTTTGGATATTTGACTTGGTAACTGTGAAATTACATAACTGTCAAAGGGGAGGAGAGCATTTCTAGTTAAGCAGATATTGTCAAACTGCTGAGATGGAGTCTAAGAAAAATTTCCTCTAATCAACTGATGCATACTTCTTCTCACGCTATTTTCTGTGGAAATGTGTTTCTCTTGACAAGCATGAAAAGCCGTCGTATGATAGTTTATTGACTTTGCTCTGTGTTATCAGAGGCATTGCAATTGTTCAGCCTTGAGGAAGACTTATTTATATCCTGATGCATTCTGGTCTTATTTGACTGCTGGTCATCTTCCCTCTGTTTCAGGAAAGTAGCCTACCTAAAAATAATTAAACTGCAGTTTAATTATGTGGATGCCAGTTATATTAAAAAAATTAGCAGACCTCAAATAAATGTATTTTTTCTCCACGCTAATGCTGTTTATTACCTTCTTTGACTTCAAACAAGCAAATGCAAGGCATTTTCCTGCTTTCCATTTGCTGATCTTTGGATGCTGAATATAATGGGTGAATACTATTAATGAGTGAAGAGAGAAGTGGATAGGATAGACCCAGAAAATTTTGCTGACATCCCATAGGTTAGAGCAAGCCTGGTTTTGTTTTGTTTTTTCTTTCCTGAAAGTCTGCCTAAGTCTTGAACTGAATAGGACTTATTTCTGAGTAATGTGGCTAGGATTGTGTAGTCAGTTTGCACCTATTCATTTAAGGTGGTGCTCAGTGAAGTAGTTCCATTTGTACAAGGATTTCCATTTGTGCAATTTTCAATTCAATTTCCTTTATTCGACCGATAGTCAGAAATAAAACACAGAAATAAAACACAATACAAAATTATGAACTATAACATCATAGGGGTACATGAATAAGGTAGGGCCACAGCACTAAACCTCTCACAGATAACCCACATCAAGGCATTCAATTGTACGTTTCCGACGCTTGAGTGCCAGGAAAAGGAATTTAGCCACTGACAAAGTTGTTTTCCTAGAAGACTTATTTAGCAGATATGCTGTCTGCTTTCCTCTTTGTCGGGGACTAAGCTGGGGTAAGTATGGGGTTATAAGATACTGTCTTAAATCGTTGTAGAAGGGACAGCTCATTAAAATGTGCTCTGTGGATTCTACCTCACCCAACGCACAATGGCATAATCTCTGGTCATATGGGACTCCTCCATATCTTCCCTTCAGAACCGCCGAGTCAAGAACATTCAGCCTAGCCGCGGTAAATAGTCTGCGGTATTCCACGTAGTGGATATCCACCAGGTAGTGAGCTGGAGCAGCTCGGTACATCTGCTCCCCCAAGAAACAGCCCTGGTTTCACACGGGCTATGTCCTCCTGTCTCGCAATATCCCTTAATCTCTGGGCGATCACCGCCTTTGCGTAGCTATACGTCATGGACTCTATATAAAGGGAGGACAACCCACACTTCTGCACTTCCTCCACTATCTCCCCTTCCCATGGAGATTTAAAGTTATCCCTCAGAATCAAGGGGGCCAAACCCACCGGTCTGAAGCAAAGCTTAAGCCAAAGCCATAACTTCCCTTTCAGGGCCACATACCTAAAGGCTTGGCAACCGGTTTCCAATCTCATGATCGCACCTGCCACGGAGGGGGGGATCCTGAGTATGGCCCTGAGGAATTGGGTTTGGATAGATTCCAATTTTTCAAAGTCCCTACGTGAGCCCAAGGCAATGCCCACCAGTAGAAGAGGGAGGACTTTCATTTTAAAGAGTCGCAAGGCAACTTTGACAGTTTGTGCCTGTTTCTTAGAGTACAGGGTTCTAATCACCAAGGCTGCTTTCGATGCGTTCGAGGCTTTGTATTCTCTGTGCGCCAAGAAGGACCTATTTGATCTAACAACCTGACCCAGGTATTTGAAGCAGCTGACCTGCTCTAAAGGAATACCATTAATTGACCATAAATTAGGTTTTGGTCGAGCGGCAAAGACCATTATTTTGGTCTTGGCATCATTTAGTTGGAGCTCATGTTGGGTCACATATTCATGAAGAGCTCGAAGCATCCTCCTTAATCCGATGGGGGACGTAGCTAATAGGGCGGCATCGTTCGCATACAGCAGGACATTCAAGGCTCGTCCTGCCAGTTTTGATGGATGGAAATCAGTATTTGCCATATGCACCACTAGCGAATTAATATAGAAATTAAACAGGGCAGGGGCAAGCAAACAGCCCTGTCTTACCCCCCTAGTGGTGGCAACCGGATTGGAGACTAGCCCCTTGCTATCTAGCCTAATCCTCAGGAAGGTATTAGTATGCAAATTAATAATCAGCAGGAGAAGGCGGCGGTCGATAGATGTCGCTGCCAATTTTGCCCATAGCTGGTTCCTGGGAATTAGATAAAAGGCCTGCTTAAAGTCTATAAAGGCGACGTGGAGGGCTTTTAGGCCATTGTCAGCATACTTGGTGGCCAAGTGATTTAGGATTAAGATTTGGTCTGTTGTTGATCTTCCAGGGCGGAAACCCGCCTGTTCCTCTGCGGTGATGTTGTTGCTTTCCATCCAGGTCATTAATTTGTTAAGTAGAAATCTTGAATAGATCTTCCCGATAACATTTAGCAGGCTAATTGGTCTAAAATTGGCCAGGTCTGTGCGTGGCCCTTTCTTGTGGATTAACACAATCAGTGCAGAGTTCCAGCTTGGAGGAAATTGTGCTGTTTTGTTTATATAAGTAAAAAGAGCTGCTAAGGATGGACACCACCAATCCTTATTGGCTTTAATAACATCTATAGAGATAAGATCGTCTCCGGGTGCCTTGCCCGCCTCAAATTGGCCTATAAGTGTTTCCACTTCAGAGCAGGTAACAGGATCCCACTCAGGCAAGGGGGCCAATTCTATCCTTTCTCCGCTGGCAGCGTGAGCTGCATATAAATCGGAGAAGAAGCTTTCCCAGGTGTCAGCTGAAATTTGGGGTTCTATCCTTGACCACGGTCTACCCAGGTATTGAGAAATTTGGTGCCAAAAGGAGGAGGGATTTCTATTTTCTGCAGCTTTTAGAAGGTTGTTCCAATCATTTCTTTCTGCCGCAAGCTTCTTTTCCTTTAATAGTGCTTTATACCTTCTCTTGAGGTTCATAAGGTGACTGCTAGGTGCGGGGTCATTTGATCATTTGTGCAATAGAGCTTCCCCTCCCTTTCTTCTCTCTGTGCAGCCCTGCGCCCTCCCCAAATTTTCTCTGGGAAAAGCACAGAAAACTTTTAGGGAGCACACAGGGAAACAAGTGTGCCAGCTTGCACCCACAATTGAGGGGGTCGGGGCTGTACGCACGCCTTGCATCCTGACATGTCATATGCACAACCGCCATGAAATTTTATGGGGGCGCTGGTCCCCTCCTTGAAAATTGGGAGGCATGGTCCCCCGCCCCACTAGATGGCGCCTTCAGGGAGAGGAGAGGAAGGGACACTCTTTAGCACATCCATAAGTCCTTGCACTAATGGAACTACTTTACTGTATGTTGTATATGCAAATTTGTGTCATAGGCCTTCGGCCCCAAAGTCTTTGATTTAACATGCTGGTTTAAGACCCTTATGGAACAACCTACTGAAAGCTAGGGATGCCCTGATGCACTTGATCCCATTTTCAAAACAGAGACTTTTTCTATTTCTTTTTTGCAGACTGCAATGGCACACTAGGAAGGAAGTCTATGTGCTAAAATAGTTTGATTCTTCATTTACGATTGCAGATTTCATTAAATAATGGCATTGAACAATTCCAGTATCTAATGAAGCCTCACTCTTAACAGGAATTTACCAGAACAAAGGGATTATTAATTGCTGGAAGATTAATTCAATCCTTGCAATGATCTTCTGACACAATGAGATTATATACCAGCTGGGAGACGTACAGAGAGCAGCGTTCCTTTTAATGACCGGCCTTATAACAGTTCATCAAATTTACAGATTACAATTCTGACAGCTCTTTGTGTCTGACAGCGTATTATATTGGTCATTCCACTAAAGTAGCATCCAGCTAATGCATTTTACTTTTCTATAATGACGAGAAAGGCATGTATTAATGCTCTGTTGCTGTTGTCAAGCATCACAGCAGCATTTCACAGTCACATAATGCAGTGGAGCATTATGACATTGCTGTGGAGCTGAAGTTTATTTCCCCCTCACACTCCTTGTCCAGGTCTTACGCTGTTTTGCTGCAGCTCCTTCCTAAACCAGTTGGGCTTTTAGCATGCTTCTTACCTTCCCTCTTGAATCCCTTATGAAGCTTTATAGATTGTTTGCTGCTTCCTTTGACTCCACTTACAGGCATGCTCAACCTGCTTTATAACTGTCTGGATTTTGAAGACAGTTCGAACTCTGGAGAAGAGAAAACTCAGAATAACACTGCTTGTCCAACACAACAGTACTTTTCAATGCATTGCCATATCTCTGTCATTGACCATCTAGATGTTTTAATGGTTTATAGCAAGTACTGTACAAATGACAGGTTGAGAAGCAGCATGAATTGCCATGCAGTGAAGGATTCTCCAGCACCCACCCACCCCACTCATACCTTTTGAGTTGCCATAAAGGGGGTAACACAGGACTGAGCCTTCAGAATCGGCTCCTTGAAAAGGAACAGGCTTATTTGGCATAGGATGATAAGAACGGGAGAAGGGGGTTGCTTTTATTTGTAAATAGGCTGTTTTAGAACCTAATTTGTTGTTGTTCAGTTGTGTCCAACTCTTCATGACCCCATGGACCAGAGCACGCCAGGCACTCCTGTCTTCCACTGCCTCCCACAGTTTGGTCAAACTGGTAGCTTCGAGAACACTGTCCAACCATCTCGTCCTCTGTCGTCCCCTTCTCCTTGTCCCCTCCATCTTTCCCAACATCAGGGTCTTTTCCAGGGAGTCTTCTCTTCTCATGAGGTGGCCAAAGTACTGGAGCCTCAGCTTCAGGATCCGACCTTTCAGTGAGCACTCAGGGCTGATTTCCTTAAGAATGGATAGGTTTGATCTTCTTGCAGTCCATGGGACTCTCAAGAGTCTCCTCCAGCACCATAATTCAAAAGCATCAATTCTTCGGCGATCAGCCTTCTTTATGGTCCAGCTCTCACTTCCATACATCACTACTAGGAAAACCATAGCTTTAACAATACGGACCTTTGTTGGCAAGGTGATGTCTCTGCTTTTTAAGATGCCGTCTAGGTTTGTCATTGCTTTTTTCTAGGTTTGTCATTGTCATTTTTACCAGGCGTATTTTAATTTCGTGACTGCTGTCACCATCTGCAATGATCATGGAGCCCAAGGAAGTAAAATCTCTCACTGCCTCCATTTCTTCCCCTTCTATTTGTCGAACTTAATTACAGTGGGAGAATGTTTCTAGTGGAGGGTTTAATGGGGGGCATTAACCCTTCCCTTCCCAGATGTGACCCCAACTCCAAAATTTCCCCACACTTCAATTAGGTTTGTAAAAACCTTCCTATATGGCTTTCCCCCACCACACACCCCAAAACTAAAATCTGCACAGGGGCAGAAAAAGGAGCTGGTGCTGTTTAGCTGGTTGGAGAGGCACCAGTGCTGCATTGGCCCCAAGACACTATCAGTTCCCCACCCCTTTCCTAAGATGACTGCTATTGTCAAAGCTGACCATACTGGCAGTCCTGTTTTAGGATTTAGGGTCCACCTTCCCCACTTAACCATCTAATAAGTGAGCGTTGATTTTGAAGTTTACAATCCCAATCATTTATTTGGTGCTGCATTGCATGTGAGGGTCACTGTTTCTGGACCACTCTCTGCTTTGCCTTAGTACCAACTTCTCAGTGTCTGCATGGGCATGAATACAAAAATTACCCAGTTTTCCTTCTTAGCACAGTTTTAAAGGCACAAAGCAGCACCTAAAACACACTTTTCTCCATAGACATTTATTTCCTCTGTCTCCTGTTATTCTGAAAGTCTCTTGAACAAAGAAAGAAGATGAATTAATATGTGGGAAATAGTCTATCTCGATGGCCTGGTATGCTTTTTCAGAATAGTAGGGCAGAAGAGAATGCTGCTTACATTTGTTCCAGCAAGGCAACAAGTGAAACCTTGTTAATGCCCCTTAGGATTTTAAAAGTGTGATTTATTGTCTGCGCAGGCAATTCAGTCTCAGAGATCCTCTGCATTTTCAGATATCCGAGCTGCGCCCAGGGCTTTTGTTCCCTCATCTCCTGTAGCCCTCTCACCCACAAGACCTTGATTATTGAGTGTAAGTGCAGAGCGAGTCAACGAGAAATTTCCAAGCTCTGTCAGCTTGTCACTGAATAACTTTCCCATAGCTTATATTGAGAGCAATGTTGTATGATAGAAAAATGTCTCATGTGGAATTAACTCTTGAAATATATTCACTGCCAGTATTCGGAGCTCATGTTTTCATTTGATTAAAAAAAAAGAAGGCAGTTTGCGAGTCTAATGTTAATACCAGCTCCAGCTTAATCCACTTCATCTGTTGGGAAAGGTGGAGACGTGATGTTGTGATGTTCCCAGTTGTATAAATAGTTGAAGGCACAGCTTAAACAATGCACTTGTTTTCATTTTTGATATAAACATACAAAACACAAAAATACATCTAAAATGCCTCAGGTACAACAAAAACATATTAAAATAACCATAGATTAACTGGAAAGTCAAAACCATATTCACCTTATGCTAAAAAGATAGTAATGTTGATGCCCAGGCACACTTATTTGGGGACGAAGTTTCATAAATGGAATGTAATCACTCTCTTTCTAGTCACCATCTAGATCCTCTCAAGTGGTTGGAGCACCTGAAGGAAACTCCCAATTGAACTCCCAATTTCCTATTTCCTTTTCTCTCCCATTTTGTGTGTTGCATAGTGAATCATAATTTTTGAACAAGACCATTTAGAAAAAAAATATTAACACTATAGATGCTTAGCAGATAATAAGCATGCATTATCTGTGGTGCTAGCAGTATAATGCAGGATTCCTATCTGTATAATTTACACAAGTAACCTTACTCTTTGGAGATCTTGAAACACAAAAACAGTTACTTGGGGAGATTTCCCCCCAGTTTGATCATGTACTTTCTCTCCCCCCCCCTTTAAAGAAACAACAGTTTTATGAAACCCCAGCCCCACTCACCTTCTTCACTGCTGGTGCCTGCTGTTCACACGTACAGTCCTGGCAGAAGTGTCAGTAGCTCTTGGGGAAATGAGCATTTTAGAGGACTCCTGGCAGCTACCAAGTGTCAGAAGCAGGAAAGAAGAGAAAAGAGATCTTGATCGATCTCCCCCCCCCCCTTGATGGTCAGAACACCATCCTATCAATGGTGTTGGGAGGCAGGGAGAGGGGCCTTGGAGGACTGATCAATGGTTGGGTTGGGGAAAGGGGTTCAAAGTGTCCAAGAGGATCTGAGGAATCGCTGGTCTCAGATTCATTCTTCATTGGCTCAGATAAAAATCTGAGCTGCAGAAAAACGGTTGTAATGTTTTCCTTTTCCATTTGTTTCCTACCCCTGCCATCCCCAATGACAATGTTCTCTCAGGATATGACATCAGTGTGTTCAGTGGAAAGGAGATTCTATGCACATTCAAAGGATTGAGCAGTCCTGTAGAGAGATTTTCTCACAGAGATGTTTCTGTGCTTTCTGAGTAGTGTTGTGGGAGCAGATAAGAGCATAAGAAGAGTCTTGCTTGTTCAGACCAAATGCCTGTCTAGTTCAGTATCCTGTTCTCACAGGTTGTGAGGGCGAAAACACACAAAGAGGTTTGAAGGGGAGGTTGAATGGATAGTCCGCACAGCTTGCTTTCCTGTGTCAAACTGAAAATCTGCCAAACACTCACATCCCTTGAGTATTTTCAAGAACTGGTGATAACCAAATCATAGCTTCACGTTGAAAATCGTTGTTTGTTTGTGTGAAAGATGCACACACCAGAGAATTTTATAAATGGCTACTGTGTGTGTTCTTTCATTTCTGATAGTTCACATTTCTGAATATAACTTTGTGACGTATCTTCTATGGTTATTTCTCTTTCCCCCTCCTCCATTCTTACAGGTACATCTATCTGGAAAGCTTTTTTTTTCACTCCAAATTTCAGTCCAGGAGATTCCAATGGCTGCCATGATGATCACGTGTGTTTTTGCTATGGAAAATCAGTCACGTACCATGACCCCCCGTTGCTTTTTGAACTTTCCAAGGACCCAGAAGAAAAAAACCCACTGACACCAGAAACTGAGAGTCATTTCCATGAAATCATTCGAGTCATTCAACAGGCAGTGAGCAAGCACAACAAGTCACTGGTCACGGTTCCGAATCAGTTTTCCCTGGAAAATATCTTGTGGAAGCCCTGGCTTCAGCCCTGTTGTTCTTCCTTCCTCCAGTTTTGCTATTGTGACCATGAGTCAAGAGAAAACAAGAAATTGCCAGAAGCATGACATCGCTAATGTACAATCACACCAATGCTTTAGGGATAAACAAGATGAGGGTGGGGAGCAGATCATACTATGACCTAAAAAAAATGTAAGGATGTGGCCTTTCCTGAGCCTCCTCAGTGGTTTTGCTCAAATAGTCAGTGATGTGCAGTGATACTAGTGCTGTGCAAAGATTGCTCTCTCAGATTCACAGTTCAATAAACAGGCCATGCATTTTCAAGGATGCTTGCAAAGGGACTGATGAAAGTGTATATGTTTTCAGAGAAAAGCAGGTTTCCAAGGAATGGCGCAAGCAGCAGCATCATTATTAACACAGTGGGGACACCATCTTTTCTTATCTACAATGCTTTGGTGTCATGTCATGATTCCCAACAAGTTCTTATAGGAATATATGGCAGCCTGGCTGACTGGCTGCAGGGCACAGCTGCTTCCACCCTATTAAAATGACCAAGACATTGGTTGAGGGGAAGGTGGGGGCAATTAAAGGAAGATGCTGATAAACCCCCTCATACTCTGAAAATGTATACACTTTTGTTGGGCCCTCAGGGGAAAAAATGCACAATGATGCTGCAAGCTCTAAATCAGGGGTCGACAACCTAAGGCACATGGGCCACAGGGGTCGTTTAACGCCCATGAGCCGCCCCCAATCTGAGCCGCCTGTTCAGCGAGTCCCCGCACGCTGTGCTAAATTGGTGCAGCGCAGGGCGGGGACTCGCTTCTGCGGTGCCAGAAATTGTGTCTGTGCAGACGCCGAACCCTGCTCTAAATGATACCATGTTCTGCAAACATATTATAGTTTAGTTTCAGAACACTTGTAGGTTACTAACTTCACAGAGACATTACTTTTATTTTAAGTACCTAGTTGAATACCACCCCACCCCTCCATTTAAGCTAGGTTTGGGACACATCTGTATTTCCCCTTCATGTGTTTATAGAAAGTCTGAGGGTGGATGCCCCCAAATGCTGATATTTGCTAGCTGCACCTTCCGCAACTACATGTTCAATGCTAGCAGGACGAGGCCCTACATGTTTGCACTATGTGTGCAAACAGATGTACACATGTAAGAACTCTTCTTACAGTACTGTCAGACATGACCACCAATGTGATTATCATTGTGACGTTGTGGGCTAGTGTGGACAGCTCCACACAACCGTCATGTCCAATGATTGGGAGGGAGTGTTGTCTTGAGCACCTCTTTTCAAAGTGTACTTTGCGGCACAGCTTTTTCAGCACAGCTCATCCCACATGCTACAGATATACATGGCACAAAGTGGTTTACACCCATTATTGTTCTTCAGGGTTTCAGATGACAAAGACATTGGCATGTTAGGAACAAAGGGAATGTTCAGATGTCACTGCAGTTGCACTACCTACATGGACATCTTGAGACTGGAAGATTGGGCAAGTATATAAAAGCATCAGAAGAGCCTGCAGAATCAGGCCCATGGCCCATTTAGTCGAGCATCCTGTTTTCACTGTAGCCAACCAGATGCCTTTGGGAAGCCTGAAAAGCAGGACCTGTGTGCAACAGCATTTTCTCCACAGCCCCCTTTAAGGACCATCAACTGCAATGGACATGTTATTATCAAGCATTAGGTTCAAAGGATCAATGCAACTGTCTTTGTGGTGGCTAAATTACTTGAAGGGATGTTCATAGGTGAGCACCCAGATTCCTATTCCCTTGTTACCACATCCCTTCTACTAACTTCTGTGTCACGCCACCCAATGGCATCTTATATAAAGACAAGGGCTTGCCAGAAAACATTTTTACCTGAGGCAATGGACAAGATGCTTCATCTCCCTAATTCCTGATTACACAGGCAGCAGAATTTTATTTCCACAGTGGTGAAAGTGGAGAGCATCCTTCACTGAACTTGAAGGCAACAGGACAGTTTAGGGTGAGCAGGGCAGGCTGTGTGGCACACATAGACCTGTCTCCTGCGCCCAATCCCCACCACCCAGGATTTGCCCCCAAAGGTGGCCACCTCATTCTACCTAATTTTAGGGTTGGCTTTGTAACTTGAAAATGAACATACATACTTCCTTCACAGTTTGAAAACAAAATAGAGGAAAGCATCAACATATGACTAGGATGAATAATATCTCATTAGATGATTGGCGCTGTTGGAGAATGGCTGATAATATTAATTATTCACAATCATCTCTGAACAGTGTTATAATAATACTGAAGCACTTTATGTTACAACACGAGGCATTTTAATTATTTTGTAGTGCAGAGTGCCAAAACGCATAGCTATTTGTAAATCTCTTACCTAACTAATGTAAATTATTCAAACTATTGGGTCATATTCAATGGCTTTTGGAAATGAAATTCTCAGGACATGGTCAGTGCATAGCTACTCAGAAGTAAGTGCTATGGAGTTCAGTGGAACTTGCTCCCAAATAAGTGCACCTAGGAATTCAGCCTAAGGGAAAGGCAAAATTAATAAGCACTTATTTTTAAAGTCTAAACGTAAAACTGCTCATTTTGTTGAAATAATGGCCATATCATAATAATTTGACAGATGCTGTGATTATGAAGCCTCTCTTAATAGTTTACAGAGAAATATTTTATAGTTTTCTCATGGGACATCCATAAAAAAACAGAAAGCAATGCAGCTACATGAGAACATGAATCATTCCCAAAATTTAATTATAAATGAGTCTCTTACATTTATACCTTAAGTATGTATACAAGCTCGAAGAGCTGACTTTTGCTGTTTAATCTCATGTATATTTGGTCTGATTTGAGACAAACATATTCTCATTTCTTCATCAACACAAAGAAGCCTTTCTTTTTTCTGATCTTGCATGTTTTGTCAGTGTTGAAAATCCCTGTTCAAAACAATATGGAGAATTGTAGAATTCATGGATACTGCCCCCCCTCTACCATACCATACCAGTAAAGGACCCCTGGAGGGTTAAGTCCAGTCAAAGGCGACTGTCAAGGGCAGCACTTATTTCTGCTTTCAGGCCGAGGGAGCCAGTGTTTGTCCATAGACAGCTTTCTGGGTCATGTGGCCAGCATGACTAAACTGCTTCAGGCACAATGGAACACCGTGACGGAAACCAGAGCACTTGGAAATGCCAATTACCTTCCTGCCACAGCAGTACCTATTTATCTACTTGCACTGGTATGCTTTCGAACTGCTAGGTTGGGACAGAGCAACGGGAGCTCACCCTGTTGTGTGGATTCGAACTGCCGACCTTCTAATCAGCAAGCCCAAGAGGCTCACTGGTTTAGACCACAGCACCACCTGTGTACCATACTTACTATACTATACTATACTATACTATACTATACTATACTATACTATACTATACTATACTATACTATACTGGAATGTTTAAATGTTTCTTTGATTGTCCTTGAATCATCCCACCACACTTGTCATCCTCTCCCACCACATCAGTGTGGTGTGTCACACTTTTGAGAACCACTGCCTTAACCTAAACCAAAGATTTCCAATCTGTGTGTCATGACATGTTAGTGTGTCAGCTACAGGGTGTAAGTGTCTTGTACAAATACTCCCCGCGCTCCTCCTGGGGCTGGAAAGGGGTTTGTTTAACCTCTGGTTTGCTAGGAAAACTGAATTACTGTGTCGTGAAATTATGCATGTCTAAAAAGTGTGGCACCAACATGAAAAGTTTGGAAAGCTCTGACCTAAACCCTTGTTGTTCCAGATGCATACCAGGCAGGTATGTATAATATCACAAAATAATTCTGGGATAACCAATGCAGTCTTTTTATATATTGCTATTGAAACATAGGTGACAACCATTCGGCTTGCTTGAATGCTTTATTTAATCACAGGATCCATTGACTACATGGAGCCTTGATGTTTGTTTTCTCTTCTTGCCAGAATTGTAAGTGCTTTCCTGCTGTTATATGTCTATAGATGCAGTAGGTGTTTAAAAAAGGCATTGTGCACCTTCTTAGCTTATTGTGCTTACATCCAACAAAAGTAAACAACAACAAAAGCTGTATTCTTTGGAAAACCCACTTGCACTTCTTGAAGCAAAAAACAAACTTTTTGTGGATTCTCCCTGTGGTCTTCCTGACATCCTACATGGAATAGCATTTCTTAAGCATTGTTTTCAAAGGCCTCTGCAGAACCCTGTCCTGAATAGTCTTCCCAGCTCCATGCTAGAGATTCTAAGCCAAGAAGAAAGAAATTCTTGTTATGCTGAGAGAACCATGATAGTGCTGACCTTTAAAGCCCTAAAAGGCTTCGGTCCTGTATACCTGAAGGAGCATCTCCACCCCCATCCTTCAGACACTGAGGTCCAGCTCCGAGGGCCTTCTAGTGGTTCCCTCACTGTGAGAAGTGAGGTTACAGGGAACCAGGCAGAGGGACTTCTCGGTAGTTGTGCCCACCCTGTGGAATGCCCTCCCATCAGAAGTCAAGGAAATAAACAATTCTCTTAGTTTTCGAAGACATCTGAAGGCAGCCCTGTTTAGGGAAGTTTTTAATGTTTAATGTTGTATCATGTTTTTAATATTCGGTTGGGAGCCACCCAGAGTGGCTGGGGAAACCCAGCCAAATGGGTGGGGTAATAATAATAATACTATAGGCTGAGGAGTCCTGTTTCTTCTAAAGGGTTATCATGGTCATGGGAATTTGGATGAAGTTGTTGCTTTTTTCTGTAGAGGACTGCAACCACTTCTACAATGAGCTTATGCAGCCAACCAAGTGACATTTCTTTTTCCACGTAGAACTTTGTAAGCAAATAAATAATGGGTGAGAACCAAACTTAGCCATACAGCAGGGCCATTGAAATCAATTGATTTAAGCTATTCCAAGTACGACTTAGTTAGATATCACTCAAAGTGACTAAATAATATTCATCAGAAACCTCAATTTCTTCTTCATTGCTATTATAAATACTTTTTTTCTCACCTTGTGAAATGCAAACTTATAAAATAAATTTAACTGCCATTTTATTGGAATGATTTTTCTTCCATACACTCAAATAATTCAAAACATTCTATGTCTAATGCCCTCCCTTGCACCGACATACCAATATAATACAAGTATTACGAAGAACTAGACAATAAAGCAAATGCAAAACACAATATCAATATTTTAAAGAGCAAGTGGTGTGGATTTGTGCTGTGGTTACATATTCAACATGGAAAGATGAAGGGAAGAAATAAATTAAATATTAATTAGTCAAAGAGAATAATGATAACTGGTTTCATGCTTCGCCACTGTTGAATAAATCCAAATTTTTAAAAGGATGTGTATGTTTGCATATGTGTTGCCTGGTTTGATATGAATAAAATGATTATTCTGAGGGTTTTTGATATGCAAATATTTATGTCTTCAGCAGTTCCTTTTCATTTTTAGAAAAGGAAGAATTGTAATGGAGGCTAAGAAAACGAACACAATCTATTGCTACTTGGCAAGAGTCTGCAAGAGTCGATCTTAGATAACATGTTGGGAACATTTGATAAATGCCCTTGTCCATGTAAGTGTTTAAGCTCTGGAGAGATGGTTAGGAATAGGAAATCCAGGCCATAGCACCCCTCTGTCAGCTACATATGAAAAGTGCAGCAATTCATTGTCATCTCATCATTCACTGGGCTTTTAAGAGACATATTACTTTGCCGAAGGACCATCTCAGTGTTCCAGCCGTCTTCATTCTGATGATTGCTAAAAATGAATGGTGATCCTTTCTGAGGCGCTGAGATTTATGCAGCTGAACGGCAACCCTCTTTGATTATCTTTCAATGAGATGCTGTCATGAGCAGGCGTCCCTGGAAGCTAGATGGCATCCTGCCCTCTCTGGAAATTCATGACAATGACAAAAGTGTTCCCCAAAGACCAAACAACTGCTTTCATGTAAACTGTGCAAGCAGCGAATTATATTTCGTTTCCCCCACTTCACTGTTTAAATCAACAATTGCTGGAATATACAAGGGTTCCATACCATAGATAGATAGATAGATAGATAGATTAGATGCATATATATCCCAGATAGTTCTTTTACTTCCAGCACAAAACCTCAATGTATCAACAACCAAATTATATTGAAAAAAGCAACTTCAGTTGACTGTTCATCTTCATAAGAAATAATATGAAGAAATATGCATAATTTGTTAAAGCGTTCCCCCACAAATACCATTGCCTGAGGGGAAGAGTGGAAATACACTCATCGGGCTTTCACTATATAAAATTGGAACAGTAATAGTATTTGACATCCTGATGAATGAAAACATAACACAAGTTGTCCTAGACTTTCCTTCTCCAGTTTTGTTTTCTGGCTGTATCCATTCTTATCAGTTTCCTGTGAAGTAATTTGGACTAAGCTGATTGAACATCCATACCTTAAATTTTATAGTCAGACTCTTAAATGCTGGGTGACCTTGGGCTAGTCACACTTCTCTGAAGTCTCTCAGCCTCACTCACCTCACAGAGTGTTTGTTGTGGGGGAGGGGGGGAAAGGAGATTGTTAGCTGCTTTGAGATTCCTTAAGGGGAGTGAAAGGCAGGATATCAAGTCCAAACTCCTCTTCTTCTTAAACCCTAGAAGAGACGAGGAACCTGTAATCCACCCAACGTTGTTGTACTTCCACTGGAAACATGGCCAGGGTCAGGGATGATGGGATTTGTAGCCAGCAGCACAAAGAGATTCACAAAGAGATGCCTCTGGTCTAGGCATAGCAATGCTATCCCTGAGGGTTAGGTCTTGGAAGCTTCAGTATCTGCTGCACAATGATAAAGGAACATGGTTTCCAGTTGTCCCTGTGCATGTGCACCCCTCAATGTGGCCTTTAGCTCCACAGTCAGTGTTTCTCTGGCCATCCTTTTGAAGTGGAGAGCTCAAATGGGGAAATTAATGCTTGTAGAATTAAAGGACAATCAGGGCGTGAGGCCTTTCATAGGATCAACTCATTCTGCCTGCATGAGTATTCACCGGAGAAATGGATAATCTCTTCTGCATTTTGGTCATGTTGCAATTGAAATAAACAATGGGTTTTTGTCCAACAGAGTTGTCCCTTTACTGCAGGGACTTTTGTCTACCCAATGGGACTTCCTCTTCCTTTTCTCTCTCCACATACCCCATGAGCTCTCCCCACTGCCCACAATCTGCTCCAGAGTGTTGAGGGAACTCCCAGAAGAGATTTCGGGTTACACAGGGAGGGAAGAGGAAGACATAACTCTTTGCACTAACAAGACTGTCAGATACATCTTGAAGAATGTAAGTGGCAACAACTTGACAAATAAATGTGCTATATCTCTGAATAAGAAATCGGGGACTTTCCCAGTATGATGTGTTCAAAATACTGTTTATGGAGAAGATAAACACACCAGAATATATTGGCATAACCTGGCATGGTGGAACAGAAAGGACTCAACCACTACAGTGGTACCTCGGGTTAAGTACTTAATTCGTTCCAGAGGTCCGTTCTTAACCTGAAACTGTTCTTAACCTGAAGCACCACTTTAGCTAATGGGGCTTCCTGCTGCCGCTGCGCCGCCAGAGCACGATTTCTGTTCTCATCCTGAAGCAAAGTTCTTAACCCAAGGTACTATTTCTGGATTAGCGGAGTCTGTAACCTGAAGCGTATGTATCCTGAAGCGTATGTAACCTGAGGTACCACTCTATTCGAATAATCATAGTATTATTAACTTCAGTGGCACTAGCATAGAGTAAATTTGTTGTGCTTAGCTGCTTAAGGATCTAAGAAATTATACTAGCTCGTGTGCCTTTGAAATCATTATAGAAGATATTATTGACAGAATTTTAAAGAAGGGCTGCAATTATGTAGGTCAAGCAATTTGTTTTTAAGGTCATTCTAATCATTCAGTATGCCAACATTTTAATTGGGGCACTAAGATGAGTTATTTCAGACAGAATAGAGTTTGGCCAGTAGTAAATTAAGATCTTTTCAAATTTACATTAGCTGTTAACATTAATTATAAACAGGAGTCATAGTGATGCCATCCATTCATCCATGCAAACAGACATTTTGTTCCTTAGCTGACTATTTTAATTTTTTATTCTTATCATAGAAAGGGAGATTTATGTTTTCAGCCATCGACTAGATGTGCTGTGACAAAACCCAAGGACTCATTTCACATTTCTATTTTAGGGCTCAAAGTCTCTACGCTTGTGGTAAAGTAAAATATAGATGTCATCCACTATGATAATTTGATTTAATGATGGAAGATAGAAGTCTTCATTAGATGCTGAAAAGAAAACTGAGATGATGCCTGTCTAATATTGAATGGGAAGGAATTCCAAGGGGTAGGTGCCACAACCCTAAAGGCCTGATTCCTATATTTCACAGAAAAGACCTCCTAATAAGGCAATAGATACTGGAGGGCCTCACACAGCAGAACACAGTGATATTGTTGTAAGGATGACTAAGACAATATCTGTGAATTGGTTTGAGCATCCAGAAACTACTATATAAATTTGAAAGACCGCTTACCTTCTCTCGGGGAAGTGGCTATTGTGGTATGGTGAGACTTGCCACCAGGGCAGGGCAAGGGATTAAAATCGTTGGTGGGGTATCTTGCCCTCCTATGCTGGCCCTAGGGATTATGGGGCCACCATGCAGCTTTAGCCAGTCGCAGGAGATGGTGGTGGTGTCTTTGTGAACGAACTTTGAGAACGAACCTGACTGGAGATTTCCCATCCAGGACATAAATAATGAGCACATGAGGTCTTGGCAGCCCGGTTGGCAGATAAAGCATTGGGATGGATTTAGACAAGGCAACGGGGAGGGACTCAGAAGCCTCAAACCCCACAAAGAATGGGTTATCCTGCTAAATGGGTCTAGAAGGAATAAGCTTCTGTCTGGATGCCCACACAGGGGTTGATGGGCTATAGCAATCCCCACTGTGATGATTCTGGTGTGTCACACCTATTTAATGCATGCTATAGGACGGTCCTTAATCCAGAATCAACCTCACTGAACAATCATCAATTTTTTAATGGTTTTTTTACTGGTTCTTCTGGTTCTTCTGCTGTGCCTGTGCATGCAAATGCTTCATTTTATGAAACAGGCATGTTTTATATAAATATACAAGTTGTGAGCATGGGGAAGCATTAAAACATCTGACAGACAGTGGACTATACTTTAAATCAGCATCTGTTGAACTTGCACTTAAAAAGGAGTGAGAAAAACAATGCATGTGCTTAGAGCCCATCAATGTACCTTCTTGAAAGTCAAGTATAAAACTCAGAATTCTGTGTCTTTCATTCAGTACATTACAACTTACAATCAGTCTCTCTCTCCAATCTTTGCTCAAGTATGTGGGGGTGTACCTTAGATTGATGCCACCATATAATAACTTCAAGCCATCAAAAACAAACATTTCAACTGAATTTTAGTGAGCAGTTAATACTGAATCTTAATCATGTCTACTCAGAAGGAACGTCCATTGGATTCAACGGAATTTGCTCCCAAGAAAGTGAGTCTAAGATTGAATATTTATTTTCACTTGACATAGTACAACAGGATTTGTTTTACAATATTTTAGTGTGTCTTTTCCTCTTTAGGGCTGGCTAAATTGGTCTCATATATTTCTGTTAAATCTGTGGCATTAAATTTTTGATATGTCAAGCAAATAAGCACATACTTGACTTATAGCATATTTTGCTTTCCACTTTATTGCTACCCCAGACAATCAGCAATCACAAATCAAACAGTCATTTTTCTTTGTATTTGTTGTCTGTTTTGTGGGGGTGGGTTTGTTGTTGTTGGGAGTGTGTGTGTCTGTGGTTTGCAATTAATAGGGTTGGGTTGTTTTTTTCAAAAAAAAAAAAAACTAAGGTAAAAGCACAAGGCATAGGAGAGGCTGTGTGGTGCAGACTGAGGCTCGAGCACCCTGGTTTCTAAAAAAACCTTTCCTCTGTACTTTTCACAACTGAAAGTAATGATCCATATTAATTTTGCCTCATGCAGAACAGAAACAGATATACCCACAATGAGGCTATATGCTTTTCTCAATAGATCACCTGCCTAAAAAACAAGATCTAGCCCCCTTAGGGCACATGTATAAAAGCTACCTATACCAAGAGTGGAATTTCACTTCAATCAAATTCAACACTGGTGTCAGGAGAATGTCCATTGTACCTGAGGTTGGTAGGCTAGTACAGAGTGGGCTGCATTGGCAAACCAATCTTTGTCCTCAAACCCCTTGCTGCTGCTCTCAACCCTCTCGTACCCGATGCCTGAAGTGGCTGCCTCACTTTTCCCTTTATGGTAGAGCTGGGCTTGACAGAGCAAAGAGCAACTTCTGGGAATTAAAATCAGGAAATGGTGCAAAGAAAACACCTTATTTATTTGTTTCAGGCATTTATTTATCTGTACCTCTTAACAATCAGAATGTCTAACTTCTTGATCCAATTTGCCCTGGCACCTCTGTTTCTTTGATGGTTTTATTTTTAAAATGTCAGGATTTTTAACGGATCTGTTGTTCTTTATGAATGTAATGAGCCACTCTGAGGTCAAAACAAGAGGTGCAAAGTGAACAGATCAATAGATCTTGAGTGGTCTGTAAGAAGATCCAGGTGCCTGCAATTTAGACATTATGTTGTAAGCAGGGATTCAGAAACATAAAAGATTTCCACTTCTAGAATTGCTGTTTCAGTGCGATGCCTGAGTCGGTCTACTCTGTAGGACTAAGTGGAGGGGGAGTCAAAATCAGGATTACTATCAGAAAAAGCACTCTATGCATTGCTTAGAAAGGAGGCCTCAGGGAAGGAATAGCTTATTGTAAGGGGAAAGTGATGAAACCTGACTGAAACTATCACCAAGATATAATTTATATAGCTGACTGTCTGATACGAGTAAGTAGCTCCAGATTCAAAAAACCTGAGTGTCAGTTTCGCATTGCCAAATCCAACCCCTGTATTTATTTAATTATTTGCTACTTCGTTTTAAAAGAGCACCCCCATCGTTCTACCCTGACACTGAGGTCCAGCGCAGAGGGCCTTCTGGCGGTTCCCTCACCGCGAGAAGCCAAGTTACAGGGAACCAGGCAGAGGGCCTTGTAGGTATTGGCATCCACCCTGTGGAACGCCCTCCCATCAGATGTCAAAGAGAACAACAACTACCAGACTTTTAGAAAACATCTGAAGGCAGCCCTGTTTAGGGAAGCTTTTAATGTTTAATGTGTTACTGTATTTTAATATTTTGTTGGAAGCCGCCGAGAGCGGCCGGGGAAGCGGGGTATAAATAAGAAATTGTTGTTGTTGTTGTTGTTATTGTTATACAAATCCATGGAGGATAAAGCTGGCTACTAGCCATAATGGCTATTTTCTGCATCCACTGTTGGAGGCAGAATGTTTCTGAATACCAGTTGCTGGAAATCACAATTGGGTAGAGTGCTGCTGCTGGGCTCCCTCTTTGTAGCTGGCTGACTAGTATAAGAACAGGATGTGGTACTAGGTTGGTCTTCAGTTTTATTTTAGTATTTTCAGAGGTAAAGGAAACAACATATTTGTCACCAGTGCTTTTAAAAAAGATGTTTAGAGCTACTCTCATTTTGACTCAAGAAAATCACTATTTTATAGTTCAAATTGGGAAAAATAAATACAGTCAATAGAGAAAGGTACAAAGATTCACAAAATGTTCAGGGGTGTGCATACCCCTGCATCCCCACAGAAAAAAAGCACTGTTTGTCACTGAGATCCAGGGAGCAAGTCAGGACTTAGAGAAAATTGTTAAAGCAACATAATAGGAGAGGTGTTTCTAGCAATGCCACCCCTTGCCCAAGGAAGTCTTATAAGCAGTTGCTACCCCACTAACACCAGTTCACCCTCAGTCAGACTCCCACCCCCCAACTATCTGCCTCCTTCCTTGCAAACAGTCTAAGGGATGGCACTGCCAATCAGTACTCTACCTGTACACAAAAAAGTGCTTTCAAAAGGAGAGTAAGAAAAAGGAGTGCCAGCTCATTGAAACAAATCACCCTAGGAAAACAAAGGGTGAAATAAAAAATGAAAAGACATTCTTCTATATACACAGTTAGAAACTTGCTAAGATGAGCATTTGCCACCATCAGAATAAATCCTTGTTCCATGAAAATAAAGCATATTTGACTTTATGGTGGAAAGATAAGGACATCAACACCAGGAAGATAAAAATACCCCCCCAAAATGGCCAAAGACCTGAACAAACAAGGAAGAAAACATATATCTATATGAATGAAGAGAGACAACTTAGAATAAAATATAAGCCAAGCCATACGGACTTCTGTAAACAGAAGATGATCTAGATTTATTGAAAAAGCAAAGCAGAAGAGCAGGGTGAGGAGAGAGATGCAAGTAGTATCTGCTGTGACATCCCAGGCACAACTCTTCATTATCTTCTTGTACAAGCCACAAATTCACAACTCTTGCTTGCGGTTTGTTATGCTTGTTGTTGCCTTCCATGTTACTGAGAACATTATGGAGGATCGTTGAAGAACTGCCAAGAAAATGAAGACGACGTTTGTTAGCGCATTACAATAGAATATTTATAGAATTTGGTAATTAAGCATGAGAAGTAAGATCCAGAACATTTTTCCGTGTTACATTTCAAGGATATAAGGCTATAGCTGGCTAGCATCCTGATCTCTTAAAACATGTAAACACCATCCATGAACACCATGTGGCACTGATGTCATAGGCAGTGAGAGTGTCACATTCATGGCATCCCCTGCAGAAGATCTAGAGCAGGGGTAGGCAACTTAAGGCCCAGGGGCCGGATCCAGCCCAATCACCTTCTCAGTCCAGCCCACGGATAGTCTGGGAATCAGTGTGTTTTTACATGAGTAGAATGTGTGCTTTTATTTAAAATTCATCTCCGGGTTATTTGTGGGACATAGGAATTCTTTCATTATTTTTTTCAAAATATAGTCCGGCCCACCACATGGTCTGAGGGATGGTGGACTGGCCCACGGCTGAAAAAGGTTGCTGACCCCTGATCTAGAGCTATGATGTAAAGTGAAACCTGTACTACCTACAGTACCTACTCTAAGGTATTGCACACCTTTGTATAGATGTGCTCACAGTTTCATTTCTGTCCATTCCAAAATGAATGCAGGGAAGAATTAAGGAATATTATGGGACTTCTGTCAAGGATTTCCAGTCATACAATTTAAGAATTGAAGGACTTCCCTTATTTCGGTAGCAGTAATAATACTAACTTTGGTAGCCATTTCTAATTTTGGCATCCATTTCTGGTGGCTGCCATCCCCTTCCCCCATAATAAAAATGGGCCTTTCATTGTTCTGTGGCGTTTTGTTGAGGAAATATGTTAGTCCCACTAGCAGTCACCATTTTTGTGGTGGGTGCCGTTTTTGATCTGAAATGCCTCACACCTAGTGGTATTCTGTGGCATAGGGTACTTGGAAATATTGATCAGATAACAAACTATCAATTTTTTTCCCTGGCAAACACCATTTCTGGGGCATTCGGGAGAAAAACTGTGCTGTTGAGAATCCACCACCCAGTTATAGACTGGAGCTGCTACTTTGCTTCGAGATGACTGCAATTAAATGGTATATATATGTCTAAATAAATAAATAAGGTAATACATTGCCTTCTTTTGCCAACACTGTTACACATGACAGCCAGAAAACTGTGAAAGTAAGACAAATGGAAGTACCAGAATGAATGCAGTGTCAGTGAATGAATGAATAAATGAATAACAAAATAAATGAGGCTTTAGTAAATTAATAACAAAATGAATATTATGAAAAATGTGTAGCACTCCAAGAAAAAAAAATTCTTGCACAAGTATACTGTTTGTCTACTCCCTAGGCTAGAGGTACAACCAGTTCAAGACACAATGGACTGCATAAATTAATTGAGTGCATGCTAGAGTAGCAGTAGATCTGGAACCACAACCACACACACACCCCACACCCCACACATTGGCCACCCGTGATATAGAAAATGGCTAATTTATAATGGCCACACAAACATTGTACATTGTTAAGACAACGCTATGGTTCATAATGGTTCATGATGACATATCCTTCCCCCCAAATCATTGCTGCTTTTGTGTAATCTGATATTTAACTGGTCTATATATTTATAGGTGTATTGGTTGGTTGGTTTTTTTAAAAAAACTGCAGTTGAGACTATTCTGGAAGGACTTGTGCTCAGAAAGGTGAGGTATAACCCTTGCAAAAATAAATAAAGCTTTCCTGTGACATCTTTTTTTAAATTATGTGAATAGAGACCATGATTTTAGCTGGGATAGCTGGATTAAACAAGAGTTTGTATTGTAATCACTGTAGAGCCTTTCCCCTGAATTTACTCAAGAAGAGGTAAAATCCATTTCATTTATTAAAAAAAAGAACTAGAATGAAATTCTATTTATATTAGTCCACATTAGTGTCTATTGTGTCAAGAGTTCATCTATATTTATAAGCTGAAGTCAGTTCTGGCACATAACTTACATTCACCAGGGAAGGGGGGACACCCTGCATAATTCTAAATGCTGGCACAGAGGAGCAATAACATCACGTGTCATATTTTTACATTGCCTGCATTATTTTCATTGCAGAGGACAGTGAATTTAACAAGGGATAGCACTGTGGCTTTGAGGTTGCAACCTGACCCAGATAAATGATGCTGGAAGGACCATTTAGCCCTAATTAACCACATAAACTGGCTGCTTTCCTCACTAATCAATCCTAAAGATAGTAAATGCAGATGGAGAACCTGCAAGATGGGAGCTTTGAAATAATATGCTCAAAATGTGTGTGTGCGTAATCACTTTTTCATAAGCTCTGAAATGGAGAACATGGACACAGAAGGAAAGTTGAAGTTCCCTCTTTCTTATGCATTACTAATTATCTTAACAATAATAACACAGGCACATCAAGTTTCATTATAAAGTTTAGCAGCATATTAATTTATTTAAAGATTGTCATACCATGAAGTTTACCCAATGTCTCTGATTGTTTAGAAGAGATAATTCACTGTCTACAAGTTCTACTAATTGCCTCGAATGAAAATCATGTCTAATGATGAGAGACACAGCACATGGGTACGTTGACTGTGTTTCAACATTCATTTACATTTGCTGCTCCTAATTGAAATTAATTGTAGTAAATGTGTCAAACTGTGAAGCTGCCAGCATCCTGATTCCAGCAGAAGGATCCAGCCGCCATGCATACAGAAACAATTGTCCTTTTTGTTTCGTACCATGGCCTCATCATAGAGCACATAGATTGGTCACAAGCTCTCTCTTGCAAAAATGAAATGCTTCCTAGAATGTGGAAACTGGAAACCTTGCTATGTAGTAAGTAAAGCTTTCCTCAATCTCTGAAAGGGTTCGATAGAATCTCCGAAAGGTTCCGATAGAATTGATTACATGTGTATTACATTAGTGGTCATATTCACAATATGGGGGCTGGAACCAGCTTTTGAATGCATTCCAAACATTTCCTTTCCACTGACAGGCCTGTATGGAGTGGTGATGCCACAGAAGGTCAGAGGCAGATTTAGGGGATTGTGACTGGTTCTGTAGGACTGGGTGCAGAGCTTCAGGGTCCCTGCAGGAGACACCACAACTATAATTAAGAATGGAAAGCAACAGGTGGGGAGGGCGCTGAATTTTGAGACTCCAAGGTCTGCCACTGCAGATGGTGTCCAGGGTGGAAGGTGTGAGAAGACAGTAAGCAGATGAATGGGCTAGGCTGGACTTGATGCCCCAGATCAAATCCCTTGCCATCAAACATTGGCAATGAGACCAGCTCAGGTCCCAACAGATTATGGGCCAGATCAGTCCTGGCCACTCCCTGTCCTTTGAACACTCCATTTGGGGGCTTTCTGCTGACTCTCATCAGCAAGAATCCCATCAGCAGAACTACATGCCACCTGCATTATTGCTAGGTGGAAGGGAGAGGTTGGCACCAATGAAGTAATTCTTGTGTCACTCCATTGGCAGCGGCTGGCAGAAGGTCGGCTTAGTTGGAAAAGCTGGCAAAGAGACACCTCTGCCCGTTAGCAATTTGATGTGTTGCTTCAGGCAGTCAAATGTATTGGGGCAGCACTGTTGATTCTCAAGCACACTCATGTTGTAAAACGTGCCAATGTGAGTCTCTTGGAAAAAACCTGAGTTGCGAGCAGAGGAAAAGTTGGTGTGCCCCACAGAACTGCAGTAACAACGAAAGCATTCCAGTCATATTTCACCTCAAACAATTCAGCTTTCTAGAAATGTTTAAACACGCCAGTGCAGAGCTTTCTCTTCAATTTGTACTTCTTCCACAGTTGTTCCTGGAGAAGTCGTCTTTTATATGTTTGGAATTATGTCCTTAAAACTGTCAGCCCTGATGCAGTGGTTGTCAATAAATTGTTCAATATCTTTAAATGCATATGGATTGCAAAGATTCGGCAAGCATTTGAAGAGGATTTATTCCCTCAACTTTGTGCTCAGCATGTCAAAAATGTTGAGTTCTCTGTAATCAGAGTGCCCTAGAAATAGCTTTTGTGTTCATGTCGGCAGGATTCAAATTCTTAGAGAACCATGGAAAAAAATGAAGTTGATTGATATGACTTTGTATGCTTGAAATGAGAGGTTATTTTTGTCATTGTCAGTTTGATTGACCAGAAAAGTTGCAGAGTTAATGTATCTGAAAACAGGTATTTCTTACAAAAGGAGCGGGTGGTAAGCAGGGCATAAAAAAAAAGGTCCCCCCCGCCCCATGTTCTAGAAGTCTGGGGCATTTTGCAAAAAATAAATGCCTTTGTTCTATTATCAATGCATTCATTTCCTTTAGCAACAATATGCACATTGTTTTCCTCAGTGATGGGAACAATAATGAGGATTGGGGTGTTCCTTGAAATGTTCTCTTGCTCTGCTGGACCCACTTTGTTAACTTCCCAACAGGTGGGTTACTACTGCTTACTGAGAAGAGTGGGGCAGGGAGGGAAGATGGGGAAGTCGATGTGGTGCACATGTGGTGACTCCATTGGTTTATTTGCAGTGTGCCAACCTCTGCACTGCACTGGGACCCAACTGACAGGAAGCTAGTGTTGTGGCTTTGCCTTACCTGGGAGCCACTTCACTTGCAGCTGGCAGAATGCAGCTGGAAGGGGGAGGTTGGCACCAATGGACTGGTGCTTGTGATTCACCAGATAGGTAAAGGTAAAGGGACCCCTAACCATTAGGTCCAGTCGTGACCGATTCTGGGGTTGCGGCGCTCCTCTCACTTTATTGGCCGAGGGAGCCGGCGTACAGCTTCCAGGTCATGTGGCCAGCATGACTAAGCCACTTTTGGCGAACCAGAGCAGCGCACAGAAACGCCGTTTACCTTCCCGCCGGAGCGGTACCTATTTATCTACTTGCACTTTGACATGCTTTCGAACTGCTAGGTTGGTAGGAGCAGGGACCGAGCAACAGGAGCTCACCCCGTCGCGGGGATTCGAACCGCCGACCTTTTGATCAGCAAGCCTTAGGCTCTGTGGTTTAACCCACAGCGCTACCCGTGCCCCAGTGATTCACCAGATAGTTCCCCCATATAATTGCACAGACTCTGTGGCAAGTAGCATCTTTAGCCGCTACCACTAACTGTGCAGCATTCTTAACATAAAGAATTAACATGATTTCCTGAGTGACGTGATATAGTGTTAAAGAGAGAGGGGAGTTCTAAGGCCCACCTGGAACACCCAAAGAAAACAAGAAACACCAGCCTCAATTTAACATCTATGGCTACATCTGAGAAGCCATCCCAGTGTTCTTAAAAATGCCACATGACAACCCGATCCTTTGAGCTGAATCTGTAATTGATTTTGCACCTCTAGTTGCCATGACACCCAGAATGAAAGGTTTGCATACTTTCCCCTGGGGGCAAGCATCAACTAACATATTCAAAGGACGTCACACTGGTTATATTGTTTGTTTCTAGCATATTGATGGGAAACTCTTCTTTTTCAGAAACTTCTCTGTAAGTACAGTTCTCCCAGGTATTCTTCCAGAACAAAACATATGAACACTCCAATCTCTGCCAAGCGGTGCACAAGATTCCGAGGGGTCTCGGCACTCAACCAAGGTCTGTGTTCCTTTGGGGGAAATGAGGCATGGAGGAGTCTGCAGTGTCTTTGAAATATGATTTATTTACACATATTTATACTAGAAGCTTTCAAGTGAGAGAGATTTTCCAGCATTCACTTATTAGGAGGAACCCTGGTATGTGGTAGCTGCTTAATAAAACTAAGTTTCCGCATACCTGTTGCAGTTATTAAGAACTGAAGATCAGCCATATTGGATCTGACCATCCAGGTCATCATTCAGTTTTCTGCAGTAGCCAGCCACATCCCTGCAGTAGCCATCAAGACACAAGTGCAATAGATAAATGGTTCCTAGACATAGTTTAAGAGTTGTGAGCCATTCCTTCCATCTGATTCAGTAAAAGAGTGACCCTGTGCCACAAAACCACCCACATATTATTGATGGTATCAGCCTGACTGTGGGTAGGTAACAGAAATCTGAGTGTATAATCCCTTGTGTAAACATTCCACAGTGCCACCCACTGCTTGGATTCTGGAACAGTACATTAAAATATCCTATGTTAATTTTGTTTCAGCCTTTCAGAAGTGATCAGTGTGAGAAATGGTGATGTGTTTGTGATGTATGAAATCTAATCTGGAACAAGCATGGAAATGTTATTTCTTTCTTTTTTACTTAAAGAGCCACAAGACTCCTTATTTTCCTGCAATAGACAAATACAGCTACTCCATTCAAGTTGCACTTAGATGACATTTTGGCACAAAGCAAAATTTCCGAAGGAGCCGGCATACAGCTTCTGGGTCATGTGGCCAGCATGACGAAGACGCTTCTGGCGAACCAGAGCAGCACACGGAAACACCGTTTACCTTCCCGCCGGAGCGGTACCTATTTATCTACTTGCACTTTGACGTGCTTTTGAACCGCTAGGTTGGCAGGAGCTGGGACTGAGCAATGGGAGCTCACCCCGTCGCGGGGATTCAAACCACCGACCTTCTGATTGGCAAGTCCTAGGCTCTGTGGTTTAACCCACAGCACCACCCACGTCCCGTATTGAGGCAGTACCAGGAGTTTAATTTTTGTGCCCCTAACAATTTTGCACCCATGACAACTGCCCCTGTGGCTCTGCCCCATGCTATGCCGCTGCTCAGCAATAATATCAAGACCCCCCCCAAAAAAAGAGGGCCTGGTATGGGTATACCACAGTTGCTAGCTAGGTCTGCCAGTTACCTCCATTCTAAGAAACCTTAATGATTTGTTTCTTGACTTTGTGTGTTTGAAACATGTATCATTAAACCAAAAAATTCAGATTTGACAAGCAATCCTTGAAACAAGTTTTAAGGCTATAGCACAATCCTAACCATGTCTACTGAGAAGTCCTATTGGAATTCAATGGGGCTTATTCCCAGGTATATGGGGTTAGGTTTACAGCCTTTGCTCTTTTGCAATCAGGCTTTCCCCCCTTTGAAAGCTATTATTTAGAGATAAGTGAAATAAATGTTTCCAAACAGAGGCTTGCCTAAAGTAGATTTTGTCCTTGGATAGTCTCCATTTGTATTCATTTTAGAGTTTACACTGTTAATTAGAAAAGGTTATAAGATTAATAACTAGCCATTGCTAATATATGCATTGGACTGTAAGTTTGAGTTGATGATCCCCCCACCTGCTCCAAAGAGGCTTTAATGATTATTTCATACAAATTAGAGCAAGCACATCTTTGTTTCCCTTCAGTTCTGGTATTCTGTTACTATTCTTAATCCTCGATTGAGCTCAAAATAAAGAAAGCAAATTATGGTGCCGTGATTTCTATGGAACAAAAAACCTAATTGTTCAAGGCAAATTTAATAGGAGACTGGCATAACTTGAAGATTGGAGCCAGCCTGTCCCTAGGATAGCAGTATAATTTATTTTGGTGTCAATCTTCAGGATGTACCTTGATAGCCTATATCCTGTCCTGTTTTCTACACAGCCAGGTAAAGCTGCTATCAACAGGACCTAACACAGGGCTGACTAACCTGTGCCCTCCAGATGTTGCTAGACTCCAACTCCCACCACAGCTGACAGCCATGCTGTCTGGGACTTATAGGACTTGAAATCTAATGATATCTGAAGAGCTATCAGCCTTCCCTGACTTAATGCCAAGTATTCAGTATATTAAAACTGGGTTGTCTTTGACTTAGTCTTACTCAGAGTGAACCTACTGAAATAAATGACTAAATTAAGTCCACTTATTTCAGAAGGTTTGCTCTGAGTATGACTTAGTCTGAGAAAACAAGGGCCTTTTTGTGACAATACTCACTGATACAAAGTACTGGCCTCCCTCCCTCTCTTTCTCTTTCTCTGGACTCAGCTAGACTGGTTAAAAAACCAACAATTTATATGTATTGTATGTGCGATATAATGTTGTGCCACCAGATGATGATGTGTAGTCCCATTTTTCTCTATCAGTTTTCCCTGTTTAAATTTACAATGCTTTAAACTCAAATGCTTCTTTGACATGTCTAGATACAGCCTCCCTCCCTCCCTCTCTCTCTGCCCATGGCAGCCATTTTGTACTGGAACCCATGACACTTTTATCAGTTCCATTGCCAGAAACACATGGTGGATGGGGAAGGGGATATCTGCATCAAACATAATAATATGTAGGTATTCTTGAAATCACAACTGCTTATCCAACCCTTCAAACTTTAGTTCTCTGAATATAACCAATGATAGGCTTTGCTTGTAGCTCCATCGCCACACCATCGCCACACCCAAACAGTAACAGAATCATCTCCTTCTGATCTCAGCTTCCTGGCAAAATCAGGTCTTAGCAGACCTGGAGCTGGCCCTGCCATCTGCTGATCTGTACACACTTTGATGCAATCCACATTATTTATTTAACTCCTGCTTCCTGTTAGTGGTGCATTATGAACTGCATTGTGTATAATATACACAACAGGAGGAATTCAGCATAGTGCAAAGGAGCATCATTTCTGCTTCCCTGATGGAACAATTCCCCCTGCCTCCTTCCCTACATTCAGAAGGATGCCCCATCCTCCCCTGCCAAAGCAATGGGGGGTGTCACGGGGGAGAAAGCCCCTCTGCTCCAGCAGAAGTCCTTGCTTGGGCTTCCACTAGTGGGACCCATTAGTTGAATCTGGCCCAATATGATATGCTTTTTGGACTGAATTGTGCATAACATAGCACCATCTACATATAAGCCTGCCAGAAGTTAATATGGTGTGTAAATGGTGCTACCAGCTATGCCAGGGGTGGGGAACTAGATCTGACTGGTGGGATAGATCTTTATCTCCCCCGTTCTAATTGTGATGTTACAATGACCCCATTCATGGTGCTATGTAAGCCCTGTTGATTGGTGGGGCTTGCAAAGCCACTTGTACAACATTTTGAAAACCCTTACAACTGATTGTAATGACCGCTCCCCGCTTAAAACGGGGGGCGCCCTTTGCGTGGACGCATGCAGCCCCTGGATCTGGAGCGGCCCCAACAGCATAGGCTTGGCTTTGCCTTCCCCCAGATGGGATACCTGGAGGTCTCCGCCTACCTCAGTCAGTTGTCCAATCCCACCTGGGGGAAGTGTTGCCAAGGAGACCAGGCCAGGTAGGGGAGGGATTACCTGCCCACACAATAGAGGGAGGATCTTACCTGGGAATCCTCACTTGGCTCCAGAGCTTCTCCCACCCCACCCACCCTCAGTTAATGCCTTATTTTGCAGGTTAACTTTTCTTCACAGGTTTTGCAGGTTAATTTTGCTTCACAAGTATGCAGGCGCTGCTACGTTAAGGTCGCTGTTAAAGGGCCGGAAAGGAATTTCCCTGCATTGGCAGGTTTCGCCTTTCCTGTAGCAAAACGTCACAACTTTGGCGGTATCAGGCCATGGGCGGAATCCTTTAGTCCATCTTCCTCTTTGCGGCGGCGATACCAGGGTTCCCCGTTAAAGGGGTTTTTGAAGGGAGGCTTTGGCCGTACGCCGAAAGGTCGTCATTGCTCTCCCCTGCGGCGGCGTAACGGGGGCGGCTATCTCTGCTTGAACATATGTTCTCCAGAGCCGGCCCATCCCCCACACACACTGGATAACCCTGATGCTCCTTAGGTCCCCGGCTGGGGACTGGGGAGGGAGAACGCCCAATGCCTGAGCCAAGGTCTACCCACATTTGAAATTTAATAAAGTTGTGGCCAATTTAATCCCATAGCACGTTGTCTTAAGTCGTTATTCCACATGACGGGGGGACCGCGCGGGATCTGGGGACTCCGCCTGTCCACGCAAATGATGTCAGATGTATAGCAAGTGGGCACAGCTTGGGCAAACCACTTGCAAGCCAAACTGGAAAGCCCATGCACACTTTGCTGCAATTTATGTTAAATTTGAATCCTAGGTATGTTACCTCAGAAGTTAATCACACTAATTGGACTTGCTTCATCCAGTGAGCTTCATGGCCAAATGGGGATTTGAACCCTGGTTTCCCAGGTCCTAGTCCAACACTCTAACTGATATGCCACATTGGCTGTCAATATTAATTTGTGTTGGTTTGATTATGCCACCCTGGAGAGGAGATTGAACTTCCCACCACAAGTGTTCAAAGGCATACAACTGTTCTTCTCCACAGTGACAATGGAATATAAATATGTGTTTTCGTAAGTGGAAGGGAAAACAAAGTCCTCTTTGTTCCATTTCCATGAAATTAAAAGACCAGCATTCTACCCTGCTTGATGGGAAAATTCAGTCTGTTCTCTCCCCATTATAATGCCATTAGAGTTCTCTAAATTTAATGTGTAAAAATAGCTTGTATTAAACCATCCCCATTACAGTACTGAACTATATTACAGTTTTATCGAAACTCAAATAACTTTGTCATAAAACAGGAATATTAGAAATTAAATATTCATGCTGCTACGTCCCAAATATACCACTTCTCCAAGCTCCAAATAAAACCAATAGATCATCAGTGACATCCCGGTGGCAATCTCCCATGAATACAGTCAAATTAGCTAACTCACCGCTTGCACGAGAAAACCTCAGCAACAAGGCATCACAACTCTTGTGATTCTCAACAGGTAATTGGAAAAACCACAATATCTGAACTTCACATCATTTAAATAAAACCACTTTGAAAATAAATACCCTAGAAAAAGACTGGAACGCATCCTTGTTCTCTTATAATGGCAATGGTGCCCACCTGAGAGGTGCCAGAACTGATTCTGACGAGTGAGTTTTGACTCAAAAAAGCCATACACACACACACACACACACACACATCTCTATCTATCTATCTATCTATCTATCTATCTATCTATCATCTATCTATCTATTTATCTACACATACAGTGGTACCTTTGTTTACGAACTCAATCCGTTCCGGAAGTCCATTCTTAAACCAAAGCATTCTTAAACCAAGGCATGCTTTCCCATAGCATCGGGGAACTCAGTTTACAAATGGAACACACTCAACAGGAAGCTGTTCTTATTTCAAGGCAAAGTTCACAAACCAAAACACCTACCTCTGGGTTTGCAGCGTTCTTAATCCAAGTTGTTCATAAACTAAGCTGTTCTTAAACCAAGGTACCACTGTATGTGTGTGTGTGTGGTTGAGGAACAGATATCATTACATCCCAAAGGTGAGAAAGAGTTTGAGGGGTTCTGGCCATGGAAAATTTTTTAGCTATATGCACTGGCTGAGGAAGAGGAGTGCAGGGGGAGTGCACCGCCCCCGGCAGCACCATCCTGGTGGGGTGCCATTGCGGCTTTCCCCCACCCACGCTGGGTGCCACACCCCTGCAAGTGGAGTACCACGCCCCCAGGACATGTGCCAGCCCTGCCCCCACCTGCTCTCCACCCCCCGGTGCCAGAGCTATATGGAATGTTTGTGATTGGGGACGTTAACCACATGGTAACTTTCCTGCTTGGTGGAAAGGTTATGAACATCATATACTGTGCAGATAGGGTGCTAGATAATGAAGTGGGAAGACAGTGGTTTATAATCCCTCAAATATTACCTTTCTTTGCAAATAACTAGTATTCTGAAAATATCACAGGAAAGTTAGTGCTAACATTGTACACTAACAAACCAGGAGGTAAAACTACAATTGAGGAAAATTAGTAGTATGAAACAATATCCAGGGCAAAATGCAATAGGTTCTCACACTATTTTCACAAATATCTCTCTCTCTCTCTCTCTCTCTCTCTCTCTCTCTCACACACACACACACACACACACACACAAACAAACACAATGAGCTAATGATGACATACCCTGAAATGCCCCAGAATTCACTCGCCATTGTATGTCTGCAACTGCTGGTTTTCAATGTGACAGATTCATTTACTCAGGGCTGCAGACAATCTCTATCTGTATCTAAAAATAGCTTAAACAGCTGTACACAAGGAACAATGGGGAAGGAGGTAAATGAAAGTAAAAGACATCTGAGAAATGAACTGGAGACAGACATGTTCAAGGGCAGGTTTCTTTCATTAAGAAAAATTGTTAGGAGCATCTGGTAGCTGCTGCTGCTGCTACTGAATTCCACCCAGTTGCTTTGTTGCATGAGTTTTCCCATTTACAGGGGGATACAGATGATACCTGACCACCACCACCCGCCACGCACCATGGGACACATAAAGGCAGTAGCAGGACCCCATTGCTGTGAACCACAGCCACACTATTTTCTGTTCAGACTACATTTGAATGGCCTTTACTTGCATATTAACCTACATTCAAGAAGCCCTCCCCATGTGAGGTGCTGACCCTGGCCCAATCAGACAATTTGCGTAGAAGAGTCCTAAGCACACCTTTGCACACCAGACAGATATGAAGATGTGTAGGTACCTACCAGGAGGTATATGAAAAGGCAGGTAGTCCACACAGTCTGTAATGCCCATACATGTTATTTCAAGGAGGGTCATCTGATTATCCCTCATCATTCACAGGACACAGGCTAAGATGCAAGAGGTTCACAAGGACACCCAAATGCATGCAATTAGGAAAGGGGTGGGGAAATGTACTGAAAGGTGTTGGATGAACAGGAAGATGTATAAACACCACACAAGCATATCAGGGTGTGTGTTCTCATTGTCCTATAACCTCCCCACAACGCTCAGTGAATGAATGCTCAATAAAGACTGTCCATAGTCTAAACTGTGTAACTTTGTGCAAGCAAATCAGGTTGAATGCTCAGACAGCACATGATCTAGAGAAGACCTCTGTTTTGGTTAAAGCTGAATCAACACTTTTCAAATACTGATATTTTGCTTGATAATCACTATGGGGTGGATTACTGGGGGTGAAGGGTGAGGGCAAACCTGGGTGGTGGCTTTGGGGGGCATCACCATGGGAATGGTGACATTTCTGAAGATCTCAGGGAAGGCTTTCTGTTGTGAATAGAAGCAGTCGCAGCAAGTCTCTTCTAAAAATGAATATTTTATTTTATTTTATTTTAGTATCATCAAGATGGTGGAAAAGTTAGCCTAACCATTCAGCAGAGTAGGAAGGCTAGCACAGGCAAATGATTTTGAGTTTCATGCAAGGGCAGCAAATATCGTAGTTGTTTAACTAATTATTGCTGTTATTTTTACTGCTGGAGGCACTTTGAGGATTTCCAGCTTCATGTGGCCTTCACCTTGATGGTGAAGGTACAGAGGAGCTGCAGAAAGAATGTGGTTGGTCAAAGGCACTCTGGATTCGAAAAGGTTGAAAACCACTGTTTTAATGGGTCTACTCTTACACATGATCTATAAACCTGGTGAAAGATTCCATATAGGCCTATATTATGATTATAAATTCTGCAATGATGACATAGGGTGTAGGGGTGATTTCTGAGTAGGGTTTACTCTGAAGTTAGACAGAGTGAGGCAACTGCCTCAGGCTGATGATTTCCAGTCATGAAAAGCCAGCAAATGGTTAGATAGTTACTGCATTATCAGTATATTTTTAATGCCATAGACGTGGAAACACACTTGTGGATTATTCTGTCTCAGGTGCACTGGGTACTACCATGGGCCATAACTGGCTGGGGAAGGTTGTAGTTGTTGCTTTGCCTCAGGGAGCAAAATGTCTTGGGCTGACTCTGTTTACAAGTATAGTGAGCTACCCTTCCACTATCTAGTAATTTCCTTTTCACAAACAGAATACATTCTTCCATGTGTTATCATGCCGGTGAATATATGTGGAATTATTAGCAAAAGGTCAATCGAAACAAGAAGAATCAAGGTGACAGGAAACAAAGCGCATCACACTGGTTTAAAGGGTATATCAAAAAGGCAAAGTTTAAAATGCCATATTTATTTATTTATTTATTAGCTTTCGTAAAAAACAAAAAGGCCAAGTCCACCTGTTTGAATTCAAGAGTTAAGGCTGCACTGTTATGACTTGATGGAATAAATGGCTTTACAGTGGTGCCTCGCAAGACGAAATTAATCCGTTCCGCGATTCTCGTCGTCTAGCGGTTTTTTCGTCTTGCGAAGCAAGCCCATTGACAGCTTAGCGGATTAGCGCTATTAGCGGTTTAGCGGCTTTTAGCAGATCAGCTGAGAAGTGGCTTATCAGCGGATCAGCTGTTAAGCGGCTTAGCGGCTTAGGAAAAGGGCAAAAAAAGCGGGGAAAAAACCACGGGAACTCGCAATACATTTTCGTCTTGCGAAGCAACCCCATAGGGAAATTCGTTTTGCGAAGCGCCTCCAAAACGGAAAACCCTTTCGTCTAGCGGGTTTTCCGTCTTGCGAGGCATTCGTCTTGCGGGGCACCACTGTACTTTATGAATATGTAGCGATCACCTACACAATAAAGCTCACAATATTGCAAAAAGATGCACATTTTAAATGAATGTCATACTACGAATCCTCCTGAAATCTCAGAATTTTTATTTTCGGAATGGGGGGTGGTGGTTGGGGGAGGGGAATCACCTATGATGGGAGTGTCAGACTCAAGTTGAGGAAACACTGTTTGCAGAAATAAATCTGATCATAACACGATCCTCGGCTCTTTGGAGCATTTGGGGCAATCCCACAGCTTGTAGTTAAGTAAAGAACCTATAAGATACCATAGCTACAAGAAAGCTAGTAGTGAAACATTGGAAATATTTAGAAGGTGTAAACAAAGGGAGTTCCTGCATGGATGCAGAGAAATTTACCTATAAGCCCAGATTCAGCAGAGGCCAAATGAATATATATATATTCTCACTACTTTGCAATACTTTATATTTCATGTAAATGCTGAACAATTGTTCACATTATTCCAGTACAATATGCCAACATCTGGAACTCATGACCGTCTCTCAATACCGCACAATTTGCATGTTACATTTGCTTTTCCAAAAGACCTCCAAATACCCAGGTAAGAAAGATAAAAGTTTACCTGTGAATTCTCATTGATTTTCCAACTCGACAGAATACTTCTGACTTACCTTTAAGGCTTTTATTTATTAATATTTGTTTTGCAATTTGTGAATTTTAGCCCAGGTGCATGCAAAGGACATTAACTGTATTTTTCTTTTGCGCATTCTGTTATATCTTATTTCATTTATTGAATAAATACATTTAAAAAATAAATGAACTACTATAAAATAACATTCTTACTAAACCAAATACTTGTTGGGAGCAAAAATCACACTGGGGAAAAAAAAAGAATTTCCTTAGTAAATGAGAAGAGGTATGAAAAACTTTGTGACTAAAAAGGGAATGAGAGGTATCCAATTATTCTGAAAGCTTGCCTTAAATGTGTTAAATGTGGTGCTCTTAGTGTGGTGACGTCTGACACACTGTAAATGGAGTTTAAATGCTGGCAGTGCCTTACCATGGCTACTTCAATGATTCTTCCTTCTATCAGAAGAAGATAGTTCACTGGATCTCCTTTTATAGCACCTTATGACTCAACAGCAGCATTGCATAGAATTTAGAGAAATTGAAGAAAGAAGAGACTCAACACAAAAATATTATTATTGTTGTTGGCAGAGGCAGAGATGAAGAGAAAAGGTAAGAGGTGAGCTTGTTTAGATGTAACATCTACAATTGTGAGATGCAAGTTTTGATATCCTTGATTCAACACTCATGTCAGCCATGAAGTTCTGGGATGGCTTTCAGAAAGCCACTATTGGCCTTGGTTTTCAATTGCAGTGCAGTACAACAATGTAGGCATACTAATTTGTCATAAGGACCACTATGATTTAGTAAAGAGAGAAAATGCTCTCCTACTGCAGATATTTTCAGTAATCAAGGGGACATTTTGAGGATGGGGAGCATTAAATTCAGGACTTCACGTGGCTCTTCATGGATACAATCTTCCCCTTTTAATTCTCCCAAATGCCACGGAACGTTACTGTCACAGCCACCCAGGTGGGTCCCAGCTCACGAGAGACCTTACTCCGTTATAGTTTACTTACAGGAAAAGTTTATTGAAGATAATTGCTTCTTTCACAGTTCAGCATTGTGGCTGTACGTCTGTCACGTTAGACCGCCGAAGTCCCCCTCTGACTCCTCCCCTCCTCCACACCAACTTAATAGCCTGGCTCTAGACCACCTCTTCCTCTCCTTTCTTTTCCGCAGGGTCTTTCTGCCCCCCTGGGTTCTCTCTTTCCGGGATTCGCCTGAGGCTGAATCCTCTGCCGCCTCCTGCCCCCTCCTTCTGGCTTTGGGGCCGGGCTCCTCCTCTGAGCTTTCCCCACTTCCGCGCGCCTCTATGTTTGAACTTGGCGCGCGTACGTTGCTTTTGACCTTTCCTTCGTCCTCTATACTGCCCCCTGTTCCACTCTCTACCCTTTCCGGCTGAACACCTTGCTCCAACCCCCTCTCTCTGTTTTCTCCTGTTCCTCCTCCCTCCGAGAGGCTGACAACTCCACCCCCTTTACTCCGTTCCGGCTGAGACCCCTCTGACAGCGTCTGTGCTTCACTGGGCTTTCTCCCCTCCTTTCCTGACTTTTCACAGCTTCTCTCTTCTCCTGCTTTTCGCCTGATCATGCTAGCTCCCTTTTGGGAATCCTCTGACTCACTGCTTAGGCTCATAGATTCCCTTCGAATTCCGTCATCTTCTTCCTCGTCTCTCTCTCCCTCCTCCCACTCGCTTTCCGTCTCCTCTGCCATCTCCTCACTTCTCCCAGAAACCCTGACATCCATCCCCCCCTCGAAGCCCCCCCTTCCCCCCTCCCGGTCGCTGGGTGCAGGTTGAGGGAAATGTGGTTCTTCCTGGGTCGGTTCAGGATACCGGGTGTCCACGTCAATCTTCTCCTCTGGCAGCTCCGTATACGTGTGTTCGAACTCGGGTTCCCCCCCTGAAGGCATCACAGTCTCTTCCTCCCTCACTGCTTCTCCTGGCGCTGCCTGCCAAGGACCTATCATCCACCTCTGACTCCATACCTCCCTTGGCTGATCCACCCACCAATAAGGGTTTGTCTCTCCCCCCCCCAGGCGGGGATCCCTGGTCGGGCTTGTTTTGGGCGTAGAGCCCTCGGGCGAGGAGAAACCCCCGAACGTGCTGCCCGACAAAGTGGGCGTGAAAAGCCAATCATCAAAATACTCCTCGGGCATGGGTTTGTGCGGAAAAATTGCATGAAACTCCTCCTTCAACAGGGGTTCGTCCAAAGCGTAACCCGGCACCCAGCTATTTGCAGAGACTGGAGTGCCTTCCCTGGCGAGAAAATATTCAACTCCCTCCTCCCCCCATCGTGAATCCAGTATCTCTGTGACCTCATTAAGAGGTTCTGGTCTTGGCGACTCCCCTCCCTCAGGCGCCCTTCTACGTGGCTCTGGAGGTGCTCCTGACTCTTGAAACCTGTGTGGGGCTTTGTAGGGAGTGAGCACCGACCTATGAAAGACCGGGTGCACCCTGGAGCCCTCCGGAAGGGCTAGGCGAAAAGCCACCGGATTGATCTTAGCCTCAACTTGATATGGTCCTAGCTGCCTGTGTTCTAACTTCTTTTTGGCCAACGACCTGGCCGGCATCGCGTGGGCTGCTAACCATACCCAGTCCCCAACCTGAATGTCTTCCCCCGCCCTTCTGTGTTTATCGGCTTGCACCTTATACGCCTGCTTTGCCAGCTCCAAATGTCTCCGCAGCTCCTCGTGCACCTCTTGCAACTCTGCTGCAAACTGGTCGGCATTTTGAGGTCCCCCCCTTCAGGTGCTGTAAAGCTCGGGAAGGTTCTGGGATGACGTCCATAGTTCGCGAAGAAAGGCGTCACCCCGGTGGATGCGTGCTTCGTGTTGTTGTAGGCGAACTCAGCCATCGGCAGGTAGTCCACCCACGCCGCGGGTCGCTGGTTGGCGTAACACCGTAGGTACTGCTGCATGATCGCGTTGACCCTCTCCGCTTGACCGTTGGTCTGTGGATGCCTCGCCGACGTCAGGTTGATCTTGACGTGCAAGATGCCCAGAAGCTTCCGCCAGAAAGTGGAAACAAATTGGCGCCCCCTGTCGGACAAGACGGACTGCGGTAGTCCATGCACTCTGAAGACGTGATCGATGAAGAGCTTTGCGGTCTGTTCTGCCGTCGCCACCTTGGCACAAGGAATGAAGTGCGCCATCTTGGTGAACAAGTCCACAACCACTAACACAGCCGTCTTACCTCTGGAGCTGGGCAGGTCTGTAACAAAGTCCAACGCTACCCTCTCCCACGGTTGCTGCGGTGTCTCCAGCGGTTCTAACAATCCCGCCTGCTTCTGATGCACTGGTTTGGACCTCTGGCAGATATCGCACCTGGCTACGTAGTCCGCCACCTCTCCTCTCATCTGGGGCCACCAAAAGTCCCTTGCCACCAACTCCATCGTCTTCTCTTTGCCGAAATGGCCCGCACTCGGGGCATCGTGCAATTGTTGCAAAACCGTGGCGCGAAGCTCGTCGGTGGGCACGTAAAGGGCGCCCTTGCGAGTCAAAAGTCCATCCTGCAACTGAAACTCATTGTTGTCAGGCGACCCTCTGCGGAGCTCCTCCATCTTGGATTGTGCAAACTGATCCTCTTGCAGCGCGCGTCGCACCGCGTCCAGGTCGACTGCGATGGTAGCGCACGTCCACGCCTGCGGTGCGAAAATGTACTTTGCTGCGATTGGAGCTACTTCCTCCAGGTATTGAGGCTTTCGGGACAGCGCGTCTGCTATAACATTGGAGTCTCCAGGGATGTATTCTATTTTGAAATCGAAATCCGCAAAGAATTCCGCCCAGCGCATGTGTCGTTGGGTTTGCAATTTAGCCGTCCGCCAATACTCCAAGTTCTTGTGATCCGTGCGGACCTGCACCGTGTGCTTGGCTCCTATCAAGAAGTGTCGCCACGCTTTGAAAGCTGCATGAATGGCCAACAACTCCCTGTCCCATATGGTGTAGTTGCGCTCCGTCTTGCTGAGCTTCCGGGAGTAGAATGCACCCGGTCTCCAGTTGCCTTGCGAATCCTCTTGCAAGAGGACGGCCCCAACTGCTCTGTCTGATGCATCTGTCTCTACCCGCATGGGCCTGCCAGGATTCACGTGCAGCAGCTGCTCCTCGGAGGCGAAAAGGCTTTTAAGCTTCCGAAAGGATCGCTCTGCTTGTTCGGTCCAGACGAACTTCTTCTTCTTGGAACTGAGGGTGTCAGTGATTGCCGCCGTCGCGTTTGCAAAACCTTTAATAAACTTGCGATAAAAATTGGCAAAGCCGATGAACCTCTGGACCTCCTTCCGATTTCGAGGGCTCTTCCAGTCCAACAGCGCTTGGACTTTAGTCTTGTCCATGGCCAGTCCCTCGTCGGACAGCTTGTAGCCAAGGAAATCTACCTCTCTCACATCAAACTGGCACTTCTCCAACTTGGCGTACAGCCTGTGTTCCTTCAGCCTCTGCAGAACTTCCTTCACGTCCTTATCGTGATCCTCTGGCGATTCCGAGAAAATCAGGATATCGTCGAGAAAACAGACACACTTCTTGTAGAGGAGACCTGCCAGGACGTGATGCATGAATGCTTGGAAAACATGGCTGCCATTTTGTAGACCGAAGGGCATAACTCTGTATTCGTACGTGCCCAAAGGAGTGAACATGGCCGTCTTCCACTCGTCGCCCTTCCTGATGCGGATGAGGTTGTAAGCTCCACGTAAATCCAGCTTGGTAAAAATCTTCCCCCTCCTGACTGTAGCCAAAAGGTCGTCAATTTTGGGCATGGGGAAGGCCTTGGGCTTAGTTAGTCTGTTTATGAACCGGTAGTCCACAATGAGCCTCTTCTGGGGCGTGTCTTTCTTTTTCACAAAGAAAACAGGACTGCCTCCCGCTGCTTTAGATTCCTGGATGAATCCGCGCTTGAGGTTGTGTTCTATGAACTCCCGAAGCTCTTGCAGCTCGTCTTCCGACATGGAGTACAGCTTGGCAGTTGGCAACTGCGCGCCTGGCACTAAGTCAATCGCGCAGTCGTAAGGTCTGTGAGGCGGCAATTTGTCAGCTTCCTTTTCGCAGAAAACCTCCAAGAACTCCGCGTACTTGTGAGGAACCGCTTGCACCATACTCAGATGCAGCTGCTGTTCGGCTTCTCCTCCTTGATCGGTTTGGATGCAATTCTGGGCGCAATACGATGAACAAAAGGTGATCTGCCTCTGGTACCAAGCAACCGCGGGACTGTGCCTGTCCAGCCAACTCATGCCCAACACGATGGGCGTGTCCGATAAGTGGGTGACATTGAAACTAATAAGCTCTCGATGGTCTCCAATTTGTATCATCATGGGAGGGGTTTGCTGCACCACTTGCCCCCCCAGCAACTTCCTGCCGTCTACCGTGACCACGTTCAGAGGCGTCGATGCAGGCAGGAGCGCTATGTTATGCTGCTTGACGAACTGTAATCCCACGAAATCGGCGTTGCTTCCCGAATCGATGGTTGTTGGAACCTCGAGAAGTCGCCCATCAGGCAGCTGGAGTGTTGCTGTGAGTAAAACTGCTGGTTTGGGAGGTAAAGGGTCCATGCGCTGCAAGGATGCTGGGGACTTCTCTACAGATCCGCCTGGCTGAGCCCCAGTAGCTCTGCTTCCAGCCAGGCACTGCAGTTTCCCTGAAGCTGCTCCTCTGATTGCACCTCTGCTGTCACAGTTGCTAGTGCTGCAGTGTGCTTCTGGAGCCTCTGGGGGCACTCTTTCGCCATATGGTGTGCACTGTCGCAGATGTAACACTTCCTGGTCCCTCTAGGAGGCTTCGCTTTGGCTGCAGCAGGGATGGGGCTCTGGGATGGCTTTTGAGCCCTAGCACCACCAATCTCCATTGGCTCCTCGCCTTCCTTCCCCATTGGTGAGGGGTGCGCACGGCTGAAATCCCTGTGCACAAAAGGGAGAGCTTTTGCTTGCGCGCGCGCTTGGGGCCCCCCCTCCTCGTGCCACGGACGTCCCTCATGTCGAATTCCTATAGCCAAAGCCCGTTGCACCACGTCTTCCAGGGTCTGGGGTCTGTCCCCCCTTGCGATCTCATCCTTGACGGAGGGGCTCAATCCCTCCCAAAAAAGATCCCTGACCGGTAGACTGTCCTTCGGCCAATCTAAGGCGGTGAGCAATGCAAAAAATTTAGAATGATATTGGCGTACAGTGGCTCTCCCCTGCCTCAGCCCGTGCATCTGCCGGCGCGCAATGTCCTTATCCACAGAGGATTGAAAACAAGCATCCATTGCCTTGATAAACGCATCTGCATTGCGACGGGCTGGTCCATCTTCGCGCCACAGATTGCGTAGCCAAGCCCTGGCCTCCCCATGCAGGTGCGAAACAATAAATCCCACTCTCTCCTCCTCATCTCTAAAATCATGACGGAGTAAATGCAGTGCATACACGACATCTGCCCTGAAGTTGGGATAGTCTTGCAAGTTGCCATTAAAATGCGAAACTAGGGCACCCCCCCTCCTTCCAAGCGCAATGCCCTCCGCTCTGGAGCCCGGGGTCCCCGCCTTGTCCGCATTTTCCCACCTTGCTTGCAAATCCTGGCACGCTTTCTCCAAGTCAGCATTCTTCTTCTGCGAAGCAATGACTGCCGTTGTGAGAGTGGTAATCTGATCCCGGAGTGCAGCCAGCTGTTCCTCAGCACTCATGGCTGCCCCGTTCGTGAGCTTCGCAAAAAAAATTTTTGCTTTCAGAGGGAGGGGGACTTTCTGTCACAGCCACCCAGGTGGGTCCCAGCTCACGAGAGACCTTACTCCGTTATAGTTTACTTACAGGAAAAGTTTATTGAAGATAATTGCTTCTTTCACAGTTCAGCATTGTGGCTGTACGTCTGTCACGTTAGACCGCCGAAGTCCCCCTCTGACTCCTCCCCTCCTCCACACCAACTTAATAGCCTGGCTCTAGACCACCTCTTCCTCTCCTTTCTTTTCCGCAGGGTCTTTCTGCCCCCCTGGGTTCTCTCTTTCCGGGATTCGCCTGAGGCTGAATCCTCTGCCGCCTCCTGCCCCCTCCTTCTGGCTTTGGGGCCGGGCTCCTCCTCTGAGCTTTCCCCACTTCCGCGCGCCTCTATGTTTGAACTTGGCGCGCGTACGTTGCTTTTGACCTTTCCTTCGTCCTCTATACTGCCCCCTGTTCCACTCTCTACCCTTTCCGGCTGAACACCTTGCTCCAACCCCCTCTCTCTGTTTTCTCCTGTTCCTCCTCCCTCCGAGAGGCTGACAACTCCACCCCCTTTACTCCGTTCCGGCTGAGACCCCTCTGACAGCGTCTGTGCTTCACTGGGCTTTCTCCCCTCCTTTCCTGACTTTTCACAGCTTCTCTCTTCTCCTGCTTTTCGCCTGATCATGCTAGCTCCCTTTTGGGAATCCTCTGACTCACTGCTTAGGCTCATAGATTCCCTTCGAATTCCGTCATCTTCTTCCTCGTCTCTCTCTCCCTCCTCCCACTCGCTTTCCGTCTCCTCTGCCATCTCCTCACTTCTCCCAGAAACCCTGACAGTTACTATAGCATTTTAACAGCAGTGTGAAGCCCACTTCTCATCAATTGACACTGAAATATTTCTATATTGTGATGAAACAGGAGAGGCAGTTATACAACTCTGTTGATGCTTAACATCCTAAATATGAGCCAATACTTTGGGTCAATACTGCATCAAATAATGTATGTGAAATACATTCCTTTTAGGCTACTCTCAAAGAACATAAAAACATATGCACATTCATTTTTAGAAATCTAATGTTATAACTGGGGTACCAGAGTGAATATTTGAAACTAATAAATGGTAGCATTTAGATAATATTTGAGATATGAAGGGAAAATACAAGCTGCAGAACTATGCCAGATAATAAATTCTTGGTTTAGCTTATGAAAACCAGCCTGAGCAAGTTAGCTAAGTGGAGAGCCATTAAGGAACAATGGGGAACCAAGCACTGAGCCATTAAGGGCCATTGGCAATGCAAAAGAACTGTCAACCTGCTCTGAGCAGTGGACAGAGACAGGAGAGTTGGCAAGTTGCCAAGATGACAAGGGGGCATGATGTCACAGGAGGAAAAAGTCCTTTTCAAATCTAAAGGTTTGTTGGGAAGGCTGGGGCAGAATTCCATGGGCTGCTGTGGAGGTGAGAAGCAGAAACAAAGAGATAGTGAGTAGGATGGCTTTGAATGCAATGCCAGGTGGCAGGGAAGGCTAAGCCGCTCCTGAGATGGCAATGTTGCACTTCCTTCATCTACACTCAGATTGTACAGATGTATACATATTTCATAGACATTGCTGACTCCCCCATGCCTTATTTCTCCCTGAAAACACCCTGGTTGAATGCTAAGCCCCTGGAATCTCATGCATGGCTCAGCCGAGACTGCAGTGGCTTGTAACAATAAGATTGAAAACAGACCTTGAAAAGAAAAAAAAACCACCACATTGTTTATCTCTAAACCAGTTCATTAATGGGCCCAAGATGGACAAGGTTGTCAGCACGAACTTTTCTCCTTTAATTTTGATATCATTGTAGTTGTGGATAGTTGGAAAGGCAATCAAATGGAGATGCTCAAAAGCCCAGGAGAAATTTGATAATCTTATCAAAGCTCTTTCAGCTTTCCTCACATTTGGCAACAGATAAAGTAAACGGTAGCTGTGAACAGGATCAGTCAATGAGAATATTCTCGCAATAGGATTTTTTGTTGTTGTTTCTTTCAGCTCCAAAATTGAAATGGGATAACATTTAATGCAGCCTTAGTGCATAGCAGACTCACTTTACTAAGCAGACTAAACATATTACAGAGTTTATTCATCAAGTTTTTAGTTTACTGAAGTGGGGGAACCATCTGAGTTCTTGCATTTAGCTCCCAAGAAAGCCAGGAAGCTGCTTTAGCTATTGTCAGCAGAAGAGGTCACCCAGAACAAATTGTGTCACACTCCGAAGTAAACGCTAAATTCCAGAAGTCACCTAAACCAGGGATGTCCGACAGGTTGATTGTGATCTACTGGTAGATCCCTGGGAGGTTTTGGTAGATTGCGGTCGATCGCTGGCTCCCTTTCCTTAGAGTTGGCAAAATGAATCCGACCCCGCCACCTGGCCCAGCCCTCCAGTGTTGCACAACCTGCAGAACAGAAGATGGAGTTTATTCAGTGAGGATGTTTGTTTCCCCAGTGATTTGTTCGTGAGTGGCTGTTTCTCCCCCAAAACCCTTAAAAATGTGGCTTTCCTCCTCCCTAAAGGGAGTTTTTAATCCTGTAAGTAGATTGCAGTCTCTTGGGAATTGGCCACCCCTGACCTAAACCATCTCCAGAAATGGCTGCTTATAGAATCATAGAATCATAGAGTTGGAAGAGACCACAAGGGCCATCGAGTCCAACCCCCTGCCAAGCAGGAAACACCATCAGAGCACTCCTGACATATGGTTGTCAAGCCTCTGCTTAAAGACCTCCAAAGAAGGAGACTCCACCACACTCCTTGGCAGCAAATTCCACTGTCGAACAGCTCTTACTGTCAGGAAGTTCTTCCTAATGTTTAGGTGGAATCTTCTTTCTTGTAGTTTGGATCCATTGCTCCGTGTCCGCTTCTCTGGAGCAGCAGAAAACAACCTTTCTCCCTCCTCTATGTGACATCCTTTTATATATTTGAACATGGCTATCATATCACCCCTTAACCTCCTCTTCTCCAGGCTAAACATGCCCAGCTCCCTTAGCCGTTCCTCATAAGGCATCGTTTCCAGGCCTTTGACCTGGTTGCCCTCCTCTGGACACGTTCCAGTTTGCGAGTGTCCTTCTTGAACTGTGGTGCCCAGAACTGGACACAGTACTCCAGGTGAGGTCTGACCAGAGCAGAATAGAGTGGCACTATTACTTCCCTTGATCTAGATGCTATACTCCTATTGATGCAGCCCAGAATTGCATTGGCTTTTTTAGCTGCTGCGTCACACTGTTGGCTCATGTCAAGTTTGTGGTCAACCAAGACTCCTAGATCCTTTTCACATGTACTATCTTCCAGCTGGAGGGGAGTGCTGGTTGTGGGTGGGCAAGGGAAGATTTTACTTCCTCCTCTGCTGGCTGTGTTGATGTTAGAGCTTGACCTCAGTTGCAGCTAATCATGGGCAAGTTATCATTTGATAGCTGTCATTTGATCATTGACAATGATTAAACATTGACAATGATTAAACATAGATCTATCTTGGGCCTCTTGGCCTAACCCTCTGAGGAGAAGTTCAATTGTGCAGCATAGATACATGCAGCAATTCCCAAACTTTGTGTTTGGTGAATAGAACAAGAAACAACTTCCTAAATAACTATTCTGCAGAAAGGTAATATACAAGCAAGTGACTTATTGCAATTACGTGACATGAGTTAAAAATGCGAACAGTCCGTCAAGTCTTCATGGCTGTTGAGTAACTATCTCAGCTCTCATTAATTCCCTCAGTTTAACAAATTAAGATGTACTGTCCTTTCACAGGGGCACATAAAAGAACTTAAGCAAATGGATATATGTGGCTGTCAAAACACACACCCTGACAAATAGATACCTTGCAGATAAAGTCTAGTGTGGCATCAGTCTCTTCACTTGTTTACTTAAGGCTCAAGGTACATTTCAGTTTCCTCCCCTCCCCATTCTTCAACAACCACTGTAATCAAATGATAAAAGAGTAGGAGAAAAGTAACATTTGGCTGGTTTTGACTATTCATTTTTTAAGGTGGCATCTCTCAAGATAAACTCAACACTGAAGATACAATCCAAGAATTCCAACATCACAGAACACTTGTCCCTTGTTATATGATGGCAATCCACTTCACATATTAACGGCATCATTGGACCTGCTCACGTTTATTCATTGCATTTTAAACCATCCTTCACTCAAGGTTCTGATAGGCAGTTTATCCCGAAATTGTTGTGAAGTAAATTAGTTTAATGAGCAGTGACTTACCATCAGCTATTCTGGCTTATTAAAGAGTTGAAGATAGTTCATCCGTAGCCTCTTGCTTAGAATGGGAGGGAGTCTTCTGAGAAAATTCACTAGTCCAATTGAAATGCTTTTTCGATTCACTCAGAATTTTCATTCTTTTCCCAAGTCAGAACCCACACATTTGATTTGACATATATTTAAGTAAAATCAGCTGTAACTCTTCTTGAAGTGCTATATAGAAAAAGCCTATAAAGAAAACAGGTTGATCCAGATACCTGTCACATCCACTGGTTTCAGCGGGTCTATTCTAACCATGACGGAGTCTGGATCTAACCTGAGAAGAAAATGCATTAGAGTAAAATGAACACAGAGTTATTCTGCCAGAGCAAAGAGTTATTTCTGTTCATTCAATTACTGGTAGGTGTCCTCCACATTGGTGGCATGCATGAAACAAAAGTTTCTGTTTTGGTGGCATTCACGTTGTCCTAGATCCATGAAATGACTACAATTATAGAGCAAGGCAAGTTTAATAAGTACATTCAGTCAAATAAGCTAAATATTTGTGCACCTCACCTCAGGCAACAAACTTCATTTCTTGGTGCTAAGATGCATTTCTGGAGTGTTCCCAATAGAGGAGAAACATCTGGTACTCTAATCGTAAGGTCCTTGATGTTAATGTACTTCCTCAGGCATTTCTAACAGGCAGAGAAATAGGCCAGAATGGTGTTCTGTGCAAAATCTACCAGTATATATAGTGTGTGGAATTCAATACTAGGCCTACTCAGAGTAGAGACACCAAAATTAAGGACCAAGACTAAATTGGATCCATTAATTCCAGTGAGACTACACTGAGTCAATATTAGTTGAATTTCACCCTGTTTTTATAACAACACTATACTTGAAACAGGCAGCTGTGTTGCTGTTAACACAATGGAGGTTGCAGTGTATCTATAGATGGAAGAACCAGGATTAGAAAGAGTAGCTTAGCATCAATCTCCTGGGTAGGGAGGAATATGTTTCATTGCAGAGGTCAGGCAAGATTACTTTAAGGTCAGTTCTAGCTTGGTATCGGGACTCAAGCATCCTTCTGACATTCCAATATGTAGTTGTGAATTTATTGCTAACATAGTTTACTGTATATCAGTCCTGAAAAAGCTGCTCTGGCTGGAGGGGAATAATTTATTTTGATGAGCAATTAAAATCTCATTAGTTTTTCATTATCATGGTAAGGGTGACCGAGCAAATTCTGTACCTTGGCTGGTCAATTTCCATGTTGATATTGCAAGACATCTGTACCTGCCCATTGGCCTTATTTTGGTCATGCTGGCAATCAGGTCTGTGAGTTCCCGGACATGCTGGACTCGTGTTCATGCAACATAAGCACATTATTGCAAGTCAGTAGCCTTTGTAATAAAGCTGTCAGGACCCATTCTCCACACGTCATGCTTTTTCACAAACAAGGTGAAGCCTATAACTAACTATCCATTTGAGAGAATATCTAAGGTAAGGTGTACTGGGAAAGGCTGAGCCAAGAGCCGTGGTCTGTGCTGATTCATTAATAATGAGTAGACTCTCACCAGTTAGAATTCTTTAGGTTTCTGATGAACAATTTATGCTTTTCATGCAACATCTTTGTCTGGTTATCAGCAGAAGAGAAAAGTACCCTTTCCCCATTACATTGCGTCAGGAATAGCTGGTGTTGGGCGGGGTGGGGGGCGGTACTGCAGAGTCACCCTCCCAACCTAGAGAGATGATAGATAGATAGATATAGATGATAGATAGATAGATAGATGATAGATAGATGATAGATGATAGATAGATATAGATAGATAGATGATAGATAGATAGATAGATAGATAGATAGATAGATAGATAGATAGATGATAGATAGATAGATAGATAGATAGATGATAGATAGATAGATGATAGATAGATAGATAGATAGATAGATAGATAGATAGATAGATGATAGATAGATAGATAATGATAGATAGATAGATAGATAGATAGATGATAGATAGATAGATGATAGATAGATGAGTGTGTGTGTGTGTGTGTGTGAGAGAGAGAGAGAGAGAGAGAGAGAGAGAAATGATAGATATATGACATTAGGGAAAAGGTGCAATAGCTTTCTATGGTTCCTGGATAGAAAAATATGGCCCATGATGTGCCATCTCCTTGCATAATTTTATTGTATTTTTCCCTCTATATGGAATTTATAGATGTTGAATTAACAAAAGCAAATCTTTTGATTTCTGAAATATTTGTCATGTTGCTCTTTTTGACTAGCTTGCATGGATTCATAAAGCTATTTTATATGAAGAGTTAGTGCAGATGTCACTAAAGCTGGTTTCCCCATGACATAACTACTCCCACAACTTGAGTATTGCTGCTGTGCATTCTTTACGCCATGCGCAGTAAAGCAAAACAACAAGACTGTGGCTGCTTGGGCCCCCTCTTACGATATGTGAATCCTTAAGGATACACAATATTCTCCATGATTGGGCATAAGTCAGGTTGCCTGGATACAGGAGTGCAACTTTTCATATGTTTTGAATGGTCCTCTCATCTATCTCTAGCTTATGAAAACAGAGACATAGACTGCTGTGCTTCAACACCCATAAACAAGCCAGCAAAGAATTTAGATGGTAACCTGGGAGTAAACCCCATTAAATGCAATGGGACTTATTTCTGAGCTGACAACGCATAGGATTGCACAGGGAGAAGCTTAATCTACTACTACTGATTTAATATTAACACAGTAAGAAGCATTCAGAAACCTTCAATATATCAACTTGATGCAAAGCATGGCCTTTATACCTATTGCATAAGGGATAAACAAGAGAGTATAAAATAATTACTATTGAACCAGCCTTTTGCCTTTATTTTACCACTTTCTCTTTGTGTGGTGGGGAGGAATACACTTCAAATTCCAAATAAGGGAGTGTTTCTGATACACATTTAGAGCCATCCTGCTTCCCTTGGATAGATATGCAAATCAGCTTCTGCCTGCAACAGGGAGGTAATTATCACCTTCATACCTAGTTGTTGAGCACAGCACTTGAAGAGCAAGAGATGAATAGTAATAAACTCCAAGCATGCCACTTTGAACAAACAGAAGCCTACAAGTTTGCTATCCTGCCTGCTATGGATTGCATATGCTGTTCTTTGTTTTGCTTGGAGTAGTTTTTGAATGTGGGTGGGTAGAGATTCACTCCACTACCCCTCTTTGACTTTTTCTCATCCCTAGCCCTGTTTTAAATGAAATGATAGCTTTCCAGAGACATAGCTACAGGAATGGGCTCCCAAGACAGGTGGTGGAGTCTCCTTCATAGGATCATAGAATTGGAAGGGACCCTGAGGGTCATCTAGTCCAACCCCCTGCAATGGAGGAATCTTTTTGCCCAATGTGGGGCTTGAATCCATGACGCAGAGATTAAGAGTATCATGGGGACACAGCAAATGCTTTCCTAAAAATATATAGTTAAAATGTCTCCCCCTGTTCCTGTACCTTTGTTCTGGAGTATGAAAAGGAACCTACAGGTGTGATTGACTCAATTTCTTTTTCTCTTTGCTTTTTAATACCTCACATTCCCCTTCTCTTGTTAAAATATTGGTGTATTTTGATTCTCTATGTTATTGGCTCTATTGTTTTATGAGATTAGGTATTTCTTAAGATGGCTTTTTGTCTGAATTTGTTTTTAGATGTTCTTAATTGTTTAAAAATGCTTTAAATATATTTTCTTTATGGAGGGAAAGAAGGCGCCGGAATCGTGGAAAGAAGCTTTCATCACATTGATACCAAAATCAGAAACTGAAAAGACACAACTCAAGAACTATCGTCCCATCTCCCTTTTAAATGCGGATTACAAAATATTTGCTGACGTTTTGGCAAACAGACTCAAAAGAGTTTTAAATGAAGTAATACATAAAGATCAGGCAGGCTTTCTCCCAGGTAGACACATGTTTGCTAACACAAGGAACATTATTAACATTTTAGAACTTTTGCAAACAGACATAAATACAAAAGCAGTGTTAATTTTTATAGATGCGGAGAAGGCCTTTGATAATATCTCTTGGAAATTTATGAAGGGAAATTTAAAAGAAATGGGAGTGGGACGGGGTTTTGAGAATGGGATTGATGCAATATATTCAGAACAAAAGGCAAAATTGATAGTTAATAATGTGGTTACAGAAGAGTTTAAAATTGAAAAAGGAACACGACAAGGCTGCCCGATTTCCCCTCTGTTATTTATTTCGGTTCTGGAGGTGCTCTTGAATATGATCAGAGGGGACCGGTTGGTGCAAGGGATTCAGGTCGGAGCGAAACAATATAAACTCAAAGCTTTTGCAGATGACCTAGTTTTGACTCTGCAGGAGCCAGAATCTAGTACGAAAAGAGTATTACAACTGATTCAAGACTTTGGTCGGGTGGCGGGATTTAAACTAAATAAACAGAAAACTAAGGTGTTGGGAAAAAACTTGACAGACACAGAGTCAGAACGGTTTCAGAGAGAAACAGAACTAACTGTGGTTAAAAAAGTAAAATACCTAGGGTAAATATAACAGCAAAAAATCTGAGTCTATTTAAGGATAACTATGAAAAATGTTGGTCTGAAATTAAGAGAGACTTGGACAGTTGGACAAAATTGAAGCTTTCTTTGTTAGGCCGAATTGCGGCTATTAAGATGAATGTATTGCCAAAAATGTTGCCAAAAATTAGGGTTCCAGGTGGAGAAATCGAAGTTGGAAACAGAATTGTTAGAACCAAAGACTAAGGTATTATCAAGAATGTATAACTTGCTGTTAAAATGGAACACACAAGACGAAATAGTTAAATGGTTAAATCGGTTATGATAAAGTGGGCACAGGACATTGGGCATAACATTATGTTTGAGGACTGGGAAAGGTTTTTCTTATACAGTCATATATTCGGGATCCAATATATGACTGTATAAGAAAAACAAAAGACTGCTACCGACAAAAACAGAACTTGTGAGAAGCCAAAGACCTTTCTAAAGCCCACCCTTTCCAGGAGTCTATTTCACTCATCTAAGAACATAAGAAGATACTTGATGGAGAAAATGAAATGCCCACCTACCTCTGCCCTCTATCACAGTGGCCAATCAGATAGCTCTGAGATCCCCACAAACAGGACATGAAGGCAATAGGCCTCTACCATCATTTCTCCCCAGAAACTGGGAGTCAGAAGAAGCCTGCTGCCCGGAACCATTAGGCAGCATATAGCCATCGTGGATAGAAGCCATTGATAGACTTTACCTCCATGAATCTCTCTCATTGCTTTTGAAGTCATCTAAGCTTGTGGGAAACAAACTATTAAATCATGCTAGTGGCACCAGAGGGTGGGGAGAAGGAAGAAATTCCAGATGCTACAAAATAGCATTTTTTGTGATCTCAATGCATTTTAGAAAATTGTTTTATGAAGAGCATTATAAATGTACATATAAGATAAATAAGAAAAAGGATAATAGGTATAAAATAGTGTGAGATATAGTCTGGTTATACATTATCTGAAACATGTTGGGCTCACATATATGCTATTTTACAAAGCATCAAAGCATGGAGTTTCTTACCCCCCCTTTTTTTCTAAGTTGGGGGCCATACATGCTGCCTGAAAGAGTGCTTTCTTTCATCTGTCATGAATCTCCTGTATCTCAATTTTGTCAGATGTCCCCAAGTTCTACTGTTGTGACTGCCTGTCTTTCTAAAGCTGCAGTCCTAAACCTAGAAGAAAATCGTATTGCACTCTCTAGGACCACCTTCCATGTAGATATGCATAGGATTGCCTACTAGCCTGATGTAGAGAAAAAACAAAGACTTTTCTCATGTCGCTTTCTATATGATTGAGGCATGAAGAAGGTGTTGCTCTCCAAATTAGGGATGGGAGAGAGATTTGGTTCAGTTCACATTTGAAAGCTGCAGTTTTCAGATCCTCACTTTCTGAAAAAAATATGATAACCGAAACATAACCATTCTTCAAAATTCACACTTATCTGAATTTTGTGATGCAGCTGTCCAACGAACCAGTATTTACAAAAATGCATGCATTAGAGTAATGGGTGCATAAAAATGCAAATTTTAGTGAAAATTACATAAAAATGCATTCTAACAGGGGAAACTGCTTGCAAAAATGTGTGTTTAATCAAAATTACATATATTTGCACTAGTATTCGAGAGGAGTTTTTTTACTATTACAAAAATTCACAAATTGCATCAGAATTGTGGAGAACTGAATTTAAGATGGGAAGAATGAGAAACAAAGCAAGCCCTACTCCAGATCTTGTTGGACTCCATCTTTCATCAGCCCCAGCCAGCACAACCAGTAGTTGGGGATGGTGGAAATTGTAGTCCAATGACAGTTGAGCTTGGGTGACTTATGGGGTCACAAGGATTGTCTTTTTCAGACCCAAAAAGGTCTTCACTATTAGAGAACTTTGCTCAGTGTTCATTTTGAAGCAAAATGGAACCTTAAAATCCTGGGTTTTTTTGTGGCTTTTTACATTTTAATGCACACAAAGCTCAAACTTATGCATGTGTTTTTGAGAAATAATAACAATAAAGCATTCTACACCAGTAGAAGAAAATAATTTTATTCTGAGAGACAGTGGAAGTAATATGCAAAAAACAACACTTAGCACTCCATCTGGGGCTATATTTAATGTTTTTATGTAGTCATCCTCATCTCTAGAAGGTGAGGAAGAGGACCTGCCTTATAGGATAATAAAGTTCAGGGATTTATGTAGAATGATGGAACGAAATCAGACTGCTAATTTATGATGTGCAATGTGGCATAACTCCAGAGGAGCCGGCTGAGGGTGGGGATGCAATACTGTGGCTGGGCAACAAGCCAGTTTGCAGCATCATTTTAATTGCAGATGAAATAATAATTATTTGTGATAGCTTGCTAATCAGGGAAACCTTGGAAAAGGCTGCTGACAAGTGCTATCAAGGTAATTAAGGTGAAGCATTGCATTTGCATAAATTTACACTTTGATCATTGTTCACCAGACAATCTTCTCTCCAAATGAAGTCAGCTGGTTTCAAAAACAAGCAGTAAATCAAAGGCAGGAAAAGCAGCAACTGAGAAACATCAACACTGGCAAAATAAAATGTGTATCCGCCTTACATAGGCAATTACGTAAAAAAAAAAAAAAAAACCACCCCAGCAACACTGTTGTCCTTAATCAGGAGATCATGTTCAACTTACTCTATACCATTAGTAAATATTCTTAATTAATATATGCTTTCCCACTTATGATGCTTTAATTAAACTCTGAAATACACTTAAGCTGGGGCACTAGGAAGAAAGCACTCAATTTGCTTCTGCTTCTTATAGCTGAAGGCTTCTTCACACAGGCATACACACACATGCACATATATATCCAAAAAAATGAGAGACACAGTTCCCAGTGTCATTTTTGACAAGATTGCTATATGCTCTTTAATGGTTTTTAATAGTAGCCACATCTGTTCAGGAGAAAACATATTGAACTGGTAACAGTGCAGCAAACAGGCTTAATTTAAGATCCACCACTTTTCCATCCCTTTCATCATCTACTTACATTTCTCCCCTCCAGTTCTCAGCACTGGTAGATGAAATGTGCAATCTTAGATATGTGTAATATATTGTTACAGATGTATTCCAAACAACTACTCTGTCACAGCTGTGGTGTCAAGGAGAACAACAGGGAAGCAGTAGGAAAGGGGCTGTGGAACCTGAAAAAGAGATGAGTTGCATGAACTCCAGGGGAAGAATCAGCTGCTTTGTTTGACACAAGTCACTTTCTTATACTATAAGGATGTAAATTGTATCAGCAGGCAAACACGTCTGGTGTGTGTGTGTGTTGTGGGTGGGGACTAGCCCAAGCTTTTCTACACCCCTCTCATGCATACTTTTATCACCCAAGGAGTCTTCCAGTATAAACTGTGGTCATTTCCTAGGCATTTTCCATACAAAGATTTTGAAAACGTGCCTGCATAATGTGAAATTAAGTTTGGAGATGTATAAGATGAAGACCTCTAAGTTCTTCTAGTTAAAAAAAAATGAAATAATGAGATTCATACACATATGCACATTGCCATTTTTTCCCTTTGAAAATGTCTTCTGACAATGAGATTTGAGGCATGATCATGGAAGGAGATCAGCTTTCTTCACCAGAGCCCTTTCATCATAGGCATGTCTGCTGGCCATTATTAAAAACGTGAAGCCACTGTATGCTACTAGTTCACCTCTTTCCTGCCAAGAGCCCAGTATTCAAGTTGCTCCTGGATGGCAGAGAGAAATATTTGGGATGGGACCCTGTGGAAGAAGGGATGACTTGATAATTATATGTGAAACTGTCCTCCAGTCTGAGTAACGGGTGATGTTGGGTGGTACCTAGCTTTTATCCTAACCTTAAGATTGGTTCATCCCCTTTCTACATGGGTTTGCAAATTAGTAGGGAAAGATCTATATGAAAATTTGTACAATTTTTTGGTGCCTTTTTCATAACACACACATTTTTGGATGCAACTTTGCCTATTATATGCATTTTTACATGCAATTTCCCTCTAACAGAATGCATTTTGGAGAATTGCATCACAAAATTCAGGGAAGTGCACATTCTTAAGAAAAGCTGTGCTTGGTTTGCATGTTGGTTTAGGAAGGGAATATCTGCTGGATTTACATAAAAATAATTGAGGCAGAGCATAAAGGATCAGATGGATAAAGGTGAACCATCTTGAATGCCAGAAGACATATCTGAATCCTTTGTAAGTTACTCCATGTATCCTTTGTAGAATAATTTACCTGCCATCTATCAGTCACTTTTTGAACATGTAATGTACAAGGACCCTAGAATGGTCATCACACAAAAATAAGATTAAAAAAGCACCCATAAATTGCATCAACACTAAGTAAAACTCAAACTTGTGGTTCATTATTTTTAAATGTTCTGATCTCATGCTAACAAGCAAATAAGAATCTATACCAAAAACATTATTTTGCATTGAAGCTGGCAAATGTTTCCCAAGAGGTGACTGCTGTAACAATTTGTGTGGTGTTTTATACAAACCCAGTATCAGGTAACACCGTACCCCACTGTGCAACAAGAACAGGAATACGACCAAACACATGAATGATTCAAAGTGAGACAAAGAAAAAATTATAAAGTACAAAGTGTTCTTTACACCTCCTGCTATTTAAGTTTATAAATAAAAATAAAGAGCTTGTCATTCCCATCACATTAAAGTGACCCTTTGTGCTGTTCCTTCAAAAGATTTTGTAGCTACGTTGGATCATTCCAGCAGGCTCTTTGGTTGACAGCACATGTTTTGTGGGCTTGAGGTCTTCCTGTTCAAATCCAATGAGCAGTCACATAACAGAAGCTAACCCCTTCCCTTAGACACACATACACAAACATCCTGCCTTTCGACTAATGTAACCAGGCATGACACAAATGTCATGATTCATCAAGCTGACAATATCTAGGGAGGAACAGCTTGTGAAAAGCTGTTGCTGCAAGTTAAAAACACATTTTTCATCTCAAGCTGACTTACAGAAATGGAACTTTAAAAGTGCTCTTTCCACCATTCCCCTGGTTCAAATTCAGAGCATCTCTCGTGACTTGGCCATTTGGTTCTATGATCAGGGAGCATCAGGGTGGGGTGCATCACTTCCTCATGCCTGAGCTCTTGGGAGTTCATGGCAACTTGTCAACTAGTGATATGCAAAGCCCCTAGGAGGAATTCCATCATCAAGAACATTTCCTCAGTCAAGAGACTTTTTTTTTCCTGTTAAAAATCCATTTGCCCTTCATGTTTCTGCTGTTAGCGTTGCTTGCTTGTTTCAGTTAAAGGCCCAAGATGTTTGAATGCATGCTTATTTTGCTCACAGTCCCAATGCATCATGATTTCTGTAGTCTTAACGTGCATAGACTCTGGAACTTCCTCTTGAGGGTGGATCATCTTATCCCCCTTGTAATGGCTTTCAACCGTATGGCAAAGGCCTTTCTTTTTATCTCCAGCCCTTTTTAAAGCTGTTATGTTGATGCTGCAATATTCCTTGTGTTTCTGTTTTAATAAACTTATATTTTACTGTTATTTGAACACTATTGGATTATAACTTTTTTAAAGGAAAAGCAGGACACATTTTAAAAACACACAAGCTAGTCAAACACTATAACACTTGGTGGATGAATACAGGAACACAACCAGAGATAAACCACCTTTCCCTCAAATTTCACTTCCGACATAATTCAGGTTTGTATGGAATCCATTTTCTCCATCATTTGACAACTGAAAATAGACTGGCTGTAATAGTTGCAACTCAAACACATCCAGTAACTATTTTTAATTGAATAGGTGGTCACAAGGAGGAAAATTATTAGCTCTAGAGACCGTTGGTGACCTAAACTTATGTTTGCTAGCTAAAAGGAATACTATTTTGAAGGATAAATTCTGAAAGAACTATACACAGGGCTTAGAAAATTGAGCAAGATTCTTCTGTGTCATGGGAAGGTGGACAGGAAAGAAATGGGGCACAGAACTCAAAAAGAAATATACCAATGAAATACTATTTCATTGAGAGATACTTTTATGATGTAAAGGGTAAAGGGACCCCTGAACATTAGGTCCAGTCGTGGCCAACTCTGGGGTTGCGGCGCTCATCTCGCTTTACTGGCCGAGGGAGCTGGCATACAGCTTCCAGGTCATGTGGCCAGCATGACTAAGCCGCTTCTGGCGAACCAGAGCAGCACACGGAAATGCCGTTTACCTTCCCGCCGGAGCGGTACCTATTTATCTACTTGCACTTTGTGCTTTCGAACTGCTAGGTGGGCAGGAGCTGGGACCGAGCAATGGGAACTCACCCATTGTCATGGGGATTCAAACCGCCGACTGCATCCCTTTTATGATGTACTTTACAACAATATTGCTTTTTACATGAAAATGGGCTTAGAAGCTGTTTTAACAACAGTAGTTTACTTCTCCTTGTCCAAACTAGCAGAAGTACTGTACAATGTAATTATTTATAAATATAGAATATAGAAATGCAGGAAACAAACTAACTGCTAAGCATGATCTAGTTTTGGATATATCTCCTGTTACTAGAATCTTGTGAGTGTCCAGTTATAATAAATTAGATGTGTTCTACTAAACATGTTTGCATGCCCCTCAGTCGTCAAGTGCCTAAGTAGCATTGCAATGATTGGGCCTAGGTGCTGTGTTTGTAATGAAATGGAAAATAACTGTCAAGCAGCAGCCTTATAATGTCTTTACACTTATAACCATGTGCCTATTATCATAATATGCCCTTTCAGTCAGGAATTTACATGTCAGCTCATCACTAATCAATGCCATTCTCAGAGTTAATGTCCCTTTGTTATAGAAAAGAGACGTCTTGTAAAATATTGTTCTTGGCTCAATAGAATTGATTAAGCATAAAAGCTGTTACAGTTCTGCACTGGGATAGCTGTTTCCTCGGCTTCACTTGAGTCTGCATTTCTAACAGTTCTGTCACTATGTTAAATCTTTAAACTGAACACTTTGGGAACTATGACTTCAGTAGTACTTTATAGGGGATCATCAATGCAGTGCAATTCATCATAATGTGAAACTTTTTGATATTTGGGGCAAGGCAATCAACAATGGTGGCTATGTTCTACCTCTACTGTTGAAGGCAATATATTTCTTGAGTACCAGATGCTGGAAACCACAAAAGGGGGGAGCGTTGTTGTGCTCATATCCTGCTTCCCACAAGCAACTGGTTTGCCACTGTGGTGGACTAGATGGGCCACTGGAGTGATTCAGCAGGGCTCTCATTATGTTCTTGTGGGAGGGGCAACCATCTTAACAAAACTGTTATGCAGCCCCAACTTTCTCAAACGGAAGAACAAAAAGGTTCTAGAAGGGCAGTGCTTACCTGGGTTTGGAAATGTGTTTCACCTATGTCATCTCTAATACTTTATTCAAGGCTCATCCTGATTTATTTATTTTTTTAGGATGGCATATATGGCAAACAAATTGATCTATGTAGCTCAAATATGTGTGAGCCACTTATTCTTCAGCAGCTTTGAATCAGTCCTTAGTGGTAACGCAAGATACAGGGCTGTCAGGGGTGGAAATAGTTTCTGAGGTTTGTGATACCCCTACTAGTTACCTGCCAGAAGCTGTGGGGATTATAATTCCTATGGCTCATGTTACCCCATGGATCATCTTAAGGTTACCAGGAGCCATGTGAAATGCAATGTCAGTATTTCCCGATAACCTAACATTCAACTGGATGATGCGGTCAGGGTGGGTTGTAGCAAGTTCTGCTTGAAATTTTGGAATAGGCTCAAAGTTACTTGATGGCTCTTCATGGAGGGCAGCAGATATAGGTGGAATTCCACTGGGTTGATCTGTTACTCCACCTTGAAGGGATCAATACACTTCAAGTCCAACTTTTGGCACCACCCTTTCCAAGAAAGATCGTGGGTCGAAAGCCACACACAGTCCTCCACTTGGATCACAGTCCCTGGTTGCCTGTGTCCATTGTCCTCTTGTATGCCACTTGGCACAGCTGAACTGCCTTGCAGCAGCTGTTGCACTGCTTTCAGCTCCTCTACCAATTCAAAGTGCTCACTGGAAGGACAGATCCTGAAGCTGAGGCTCCAATACTTTGGCCACCTCATGAGAAGAGAAGACTCCCTGGAAAAGACCCTGATGTTGGGAAAGATTGAGGGCACAAGGAAAAGGGGACGACAGAGGACGAGATGGTTGGACAGTGTTCTTGAAGCTACCAGCATGAGTTTGACCAAACTGCAGGAGGCAGTGGAAGACAGGAGTGCCTGGCGTGCTCTGGTCCATGGGTTCACGAAGAGTCGGACACGACTAAACGACTAAACAACAACCAATTCAAAGCAATAAAGACCCCTTAACCACTTCACTTGGGGTAAAGAAGTATGTGGGGGAAGGTTCTTTCTTTCCTAACTTCAAAACATCCAATCAGAAAATAAGATTTTTCATTTGGGGATGGGGAACTAGCAGCCTCCTCCTTCCCACCCAGCTATGCTGCACTTTAAATTAGGATCAAAAGCCAAAAAGACCTATTCAGCCAAATCTGTACAGATTTAGCCAAATCAAAGTTTTGCTTTCCCAAGAAAATCTACGCTTGCAAATTTCCCAGTGAATTTTGTGAGGAGGATTACTCACACAACCATATTTATGGTTGGTTGAGGAAAATATTGTGAGGCATAACCTGAGCCATACATTGTAGAATGTCATTAGCATCAGATTTTCAACCAATATTGTGAGCTGAAAATTCTGTGCCTGAATCAAATGAATAAATGCTTGTGAATTTTGATGACTGTAGAGTAGACAACATTGTTTTTTGCTTCCCAAATGTTCTGTTTTATGACGGTGGTATCAAAAAGTGGTTAAAGACACTCCTTCTTAAGAAGCCTTCAACTCACTGGGCATTTGGCATCAGAAACACTTGTCTTGCTGCTGCTGCTGGCTCCATTCTAGGGACACAGACTCCTGATGTAATGGTCTGAGCTTTTAAGATCTGTTTTTGTCAGGGATAATTTACAACTTGCTTCTAAATATGGTAACTTGGGAAGAGATGGATAAAAGGAGAGTGCACAGACCTACAGCACCATCAAGTGTCAATTACCTCTGTCACTGTAATCCCAAATCCCAAACAGTAGCTCTTAAACATGGCTCTCATTTTTCTCATAACAGCGCTTGGTTACATGGTAGGCTGACTCGTTCTTTTTTAAAAAGTGTAACCCTTATTACCCAACCCTAAGCATATTTCTTCAAAATGTAACTTCTTCATATTCCTTCATACTGTAAATGTAAATGTAGCATGCACATTTCTTTGAAATGTAACCTCCACATATTCCTTTGTAAATGTAATAAGCATATTTCCTTTGAAATGTAATTTCTAATGCATTTAATGTGAATTGGCATACCACCGCAGCCTTAGGAAGTCATCACACAGTTTCTGTTAAATATTACAGCTGTTGATACTGCAAATGGTAAGTTTAATCACGACACCCCTTTCGCTATAGGAAGCTAATCTGTAATACCAACAAAAATACACTTATGCTATTTTAAGGATTAAAACTTCAAATGGTGATTTAGCAATGCAGAATCCTAGTGTTATGGGTTAGGGGGGGGACAGGGATTCCCCCAGATCCCTGGGTGCCAGATTCCCCCCTCTAGATGTTTGAGTACTAGGGTTTACTCTAGAACATTCAGGAAATGTGAAATGAGATATGTAACTACATTCTGACAAACACATGAGACTGGGTGGTACAAGTAAGAGTAGATTCTGTCAGAATTCCCAGCAATGTGATACTGTCAGAAAACAAAATTTATCAACCACACTAAATAAAAATGCACTGCCCTAACCCTCTAACACCAGAATGCAATACATGTAAGACCACTAATGTCTGTGAACTTAGGCTCATTGAATTCTGTGTTGGACTGTGGTATAAAAAAATAAGAGTTTTATTTTAAAAGTCACCTAAACTACTTAAATTAACTCAGTGGCAGGGTGAAGCAATAGAGATTTCCTTCCCCTCAGTAAATGGAGAAAATCTTCAATGCTTTTAACATTTTAAAATTATAGTGAAGTATCCTGGCAATGGATCAGTGATAAGATATTCTCTGTCTGCCTCCCACAAGCCCATGTGTGCATCTCAGAAAGACACAGCTCCCCCAGATGCCCGATCTGCTAGCGCATCTGGCCTCAAAAATGTATTTGTGAGTGTAATCTGCCTGGTGAGACAGTGGCTAAATATGCCTTTTCTCTGCAGGACAAAAAAGAGCTTAGTGCAAAAAGAACAGGGGAACGTACATGCCACCATATCTCCTAACAACAATGTAGAAAAGTGTCCAGGTAAATAGTTGCCTTGTGAAATATAATGTTTTAATCCTGGCATCCTGCAGCTTTCGCTAGAGTATGTGGATATCTCCTTCTTTTTCTTTCAACTTAAAGACTTAGTACCTCAGGGTAAATAAGAATAGTCAGAAACATTCTGTCAATGCCAAACTTGAGAGACTGGCAGTTTTTCAGACAAAACTTTGATTCTTCTACAGTAATGTGTTTTTGTGAAATTTGGTGTGTCTGAAATAACTATGGAAGTCCTCTTAAAATTCAGGGTTGTTTTGTAATGGGATTCCTGAGTCTAGGAACTGCGTCTAAAAACAGGCCCATCTGTGATCTGGGTTTCAGGTCTGGAAAAAGAAGTTTCCCTCCTGAAGGGAAGAGAAGCGGGGTAAGAAGGGAAATTAGAGACACTGACAGAACTAAGGCTTGGAAGAAGGTCTGATAACTGCTCTAGATTGCTGTGAGAAGGATGAGGACTGGATGGTGGGACTGTTGAAATGAATGAATTGATATCTGCAGCTCCCTGTGCCCTCCTCAAGAAAAAAGGGACTGCAGAGTATCAACTTTTCTTGGACATTTGGCCATCTGTCCACCCTATCTTTCCTAGGGCTTCATCAGGTCCTTCAGAGTGGTGTAATTTTACCTCTCATTTATTTACCTAAGGAAAAATACCACAGGGGAACAAAGAGTAACTACTCAAAACTGGTTGTCAGAGCTCTCAATTTGAGGCACATCCCCACACCCCAATACTTTTCTCTCTCACAATCAGAAATGTTAGTTATTAGTGACTTCGAAAGAGCTGTAGGACAGGTGTGGAAGCTTTCTCAGCCTGAGGGACACAATTCCTTTGTGGGGAAGCTTCTAGGGGTGCATGCCTGTTGTGAATGGAGTCAGAGGCACAGATGGATGGAGCAATGGATGTGACACTTAGCTTTGTACAGTAGGCTACATTCCAGCCATACAAAAACCAGAGACTGATACCTACCCTCCTCTCCATCCAGGCAAGCAATGGATGAAGGCATCACAGTTTGAGGATACATTGCAGCCAGGCAAAAGCATGCAGGAAAAACTGAGTAGGGCTGGTGAGAGGTGTAGCCTGGAGAAGGAGAATGGCAAAGGAAGAGGCCCAAGGACCAGATTGAGAAGCCTGAAGGGCCTCACTTGGCCCCTGGGTCTGAAGTTCTTCAGCCCTACAAGATGAGGACATTTGAGAACTTTGGTGATAGGGCAACTAAAAAGTGTTTAAGTATGTAAGTAAAATAGGAATGTATGTGCAGGTGGTACCTCTGGTATTTGTCCACCTTTTGTTCTCACCCTGCACTCAGCTCTCACATGTGGGTCCCTAGAAGCTGTCAGCATGCAACAGTAGCCACACCCTGGGAAATGGCTTTGACTGGACGGCTACTGTAAGCCGGACGAGAGTAGCCAATGGGTCTCAAAGCCCTCGGTGAGTTATGGACTTCCCCTGCATGCAAAGACAGGCTCTGGTAGATTGAGCGGATGAGACCAGTAATGGGTCCAATGGTCAAGAAGGTGGTTTCTTCACATACCTACCAACCAACCCTGAAGGGTTTTAAAGATTTTTCTTGCAACCCAACATCTTGAATGAATGTAAATTTGGTATTAGACATAAATATGAAGGCTAAACATACCAATATCTCGGTAGTTACTTGAATTCCACTGCTATCCACCTGGCCTCACTTGGCAAGGTTGCTGCTGAAGTTTCAGGAAGTAGTAGCTGCATTAAAGGTCAACTCTCAAATGGAGCTGGTGTAGAAAGAATTTCACTTCAGGATAGTGTTTTAAAACACTGACATTCTTTTGACACGGGAAAGAGATGGTCCCAGTGACTAGTCTGCCATGGTAGTTAGATCAGACTTAACAGGCCTCCTACCACCATGGATGAAGACAGTGGATAGAAAGAAACAGACTGGCGTATGACAGATTTCTGACAAAAAAAAAAGGGCTTGGTGAACTGGAAGAGACTCACGTTTGTGAAATGTGTCAGCTGCAAACGGTGTAAGCAATGATTTCATGTCTCCTACCAAATAATTGATAAAAAATATATACCCCAGGGACACATCATACTCTCTTTATGTCAGCACCATCAAACAGCCCCATGAATGCTGTTTGCGGATTTTTCACAACCTATTTGCAAGGTTATATTTAGGCTGTGCTGCTAGATATTGCATGGGTGCTCTAGGAATCCTTTCTCTTGTCTTTTCTGGATGTGTTGAAATATGCAATAAAATTTTATTGGCAATAATATGCTGCAATAATGCACATACAAAAGCGGTTGATTTGTTTTTTGAAGAGGCCATAATTGAAGAATTATAAATGACACACACACACACACACACACATACCTCTTAAACATGTCAATTAGAAGGCACTCCAGAATAGCTGGATTTTAGATAAAATACCTTCCTGCCTGCATTACAGTACCTATCTAGTATACCCTCTCCCTCTCGTCCCCTCACAATCCCCATTTTTCTACCATCCAGTTGTATTATTCATTATTGTTACAATTATTTCATTTGCACCTCCTGTGAAGAATCTCAAAATGATTCCACATTGCAATAACAACACGTGTAAAACAACTGCATATATAAAAATAATTAAAAGCCATGACATATATAAAAACAAATTTCAATCCAACAAAGATCTGTTCCAAAAATCTGGACTTAAAAGGCTTGTTTCCAGGTGGCAGTGAGTGGCGTGCTCTTTAGAGCACGCGAGACTTGGCAGGCAGGGAGCTGTTGAGGCTCTTGGATCTGCCTCCCCAACTCTTCCTGGCCTGTCACCTGAGGCAACTGCTTCAGCAGGACTCATGAGTGGGCTGGTCCCAAGCCTGCTGACTGATTTCCATCCCCATCAGGGCAGTGAGATGGGCCAAGAGGTTTAAACCACTGGGCCCACCCCAGTACAATCTACTAATCCCCGCTTTTTTTTGCCCCAGCTGTCAGAATCAACACCAATGGAGTATTGGTTTGGGAGCTGGGGTGGGGCAGATCAAGCCCCTGGGCTGAAGTTAGCATCCTAGCTCTACTTAAATGTGCACTTTTTAGGCTGCATGACTAACCTCAGTGAAATCAATCTCTAAATGAGAAGCGGTAAACAGGCCTAGATTGATTAAGCAAGGCATTTTAATCATGACAGTCCCTGGAATTTATTTATAACTCAAGCACAATGAACCTTAATGAAGACTTTAAAGGATTTTTAGGATACTATCATGATGTTGAATGTCAGCAGCCATCAATTAAGAGACTCTATAGAAAGCTTTTCAGTAAAAACAACCATCCTGCATCGTCCAAAAGCTGACTCCGCCTGTAGAAAAGCTACTTAAAATATGTTTAATTTGGGGAAAGCACTAATAAATGGCTCTTTGCTGAGTGACGTTTGGAAGATTATGCCGGGACCTGACCGCACCAGTGGACTAGCTTCTGTATTTGCTGCTTTCAGCCTAGGAAGATAAAAAGATACAATCATGAAAGACATATATTGTATATAAATCACAAGCATATCCCTCCAATCAGAGACTGAGCCAGCGATGTAACCCATGCATGGAGAGAGCCAATGAAGTCACTGTGATGAGGAAATGTTCACCCCTGCACCACCACAACCCATAACATGCCAGAAGATGCCACTTCATCAGGGCCACAATTAGCAATGACTCCCCTACTGCTAGTTCTCAGGCAGGTAGAAGGTTTAATTTCACTTATGCTCCTTTCAACTGCTGTTCTGTGAGCAGAACACACCCAACGGGTCAAAGGGAGAAGACACCACAACATAGTACTTGCATAGCTCCCCAAGCAAGGAGCCTGCACAGAGCACATGCACCTCTTGTGTGGTGAAGATTCAGGGCTCACCCAGTGAGGGAAAGACCAACCAAGCAACCAAGGAGAGGAACCAGGACACACAGCCATGCCCTAGACACACACTGTAGCACTAGCTCAATTCATACAGTGTAAGGTTGGAAAAGGGACGCAGGTGGCGCTGTGGGTTAAACCACAGAGCCTAGGACTTGCCGATCAGAAGGTCGGCGGTTTGCATCCCCGTGATGGGGTGAGCTCCCGTTGCTCGGTCCCTGCTCCTGCCAACCTAGCAGTTAAAAGCACATCAAAGTGCAAGTAGATAAATAGGTACCACTCTGGCGGGAAGGTAAACGGCGTTTCCGTGCGCTGCCCTGGTTCACCAGAAGCGGCTTAGTCATGCTGGCCACATGACCGGGAAGCTGTACGCCGGCTTCCTCGGCCAATAAAGCGAGATGAGCACCGCAACCCCAGAGACATCCACGACTGGACCTAAGGGTCAGGGGTCCCTTTACCTTTACCTTTTTATGGTTGGAAAGCTCAGACTTGGGAGCTCACCTTTTGCACAGCCTATGAGAATTCACTCACCTTTTGCACAGCCTATGAGAATTCATCCCCATAGGAGGTAGGGATGGCCACCATTTTGAATGGCTTCGAAAGAGGATAAGGCATCTTCATGGAACTGCAAAGCAAGATGGCTATGTTCTGCCTCCAATGTCAAAAGTAGTTTGCTTCTCAAGACCAGCTGCTGAGCATTACAGCTGGACAGAGTGTTGTTGCACTCAAATCCTGCTTGTGAGCTTCCCATAGCCATCCGGCTGACCACTGTAAGAATCAGATGCAGGACTATATTGATCTTTGGCTTAATCCAACAGGGTTGTTCTTATCACTGTTTCTGAATAACCTCAGGGAGAATTATGTGTGAGCAGCACTCGGAGCTTTGTACATCTTTAAAACAACTTCTTCTGGTTAATATCATCTCTCTTGCAGACACAGACCTAATCATCAGTGTCACTCAGGGCTCCCATTACTAAGCGGTAAGAGTTTTAGTCATGTAAAAGCACATCATCGATTTAATTTTGCATTCCCTTAATCCTACAAGTACTTAAGGTTTATTTAATGTCAGCAGTGTTCTATTTGACAGTAGCTCCATTTAGCGGCTGTGCTCATGCAAGAGTCGACTTTGGTCCACTTTTCCTGAACTGCATGGGGTATTGTGTCAAGAAGTGGGGGTTCTATGTACAATTCCCAGTGCCAGATTTACGTATAAGCTAAACAACCTATAGCTTATGGCCCCACTCTCTTGCCCCCCCCCCATTTCCCCCCACTATTAATATACTACTTCTTAATTGTATTTCAGTTCAACAATTACTTTGATAAAATACCAAATTTTTTATGTGCAAATGGCTTTAGATACCTATTAGGTCCATAAATTACCATATAGCATATATTCAACACAAAAAACAGCGACAATTTGTTGACACAGCTGGACATATAAAGGGCCCCATTATCTTCAGTAGCTTAGGGCCTCATCAAACCAAAATCCAGCTCTGACAGTTCCCCATCCCAGCCAAGCAGCTGACACTGTACATAAATAGCTCCTTAATGGAAGATGAAACCCTGTCAATCAGCAACTTCATTCGTGAGGACTCCCTCGCTAAACTGCTGGTTAGCAGGATCCTGATACTTTTGGTGGGCTACACGCATTCATCACATGCCTGCTCTTGCATGTGTTCTGATGGATGGAGTGCCTGCATAAACATGGCCACTCTTCATAGCACATCTGATCTAAGCAGGACGAAGTTACTTAATTATTTGGCCTAACCAAAAGCAGGTCTGCAGTAGTTCCAGAAAATGCTTTGCAGAAGAAATTGCCTCTGAAGCTGAATTTGGAAAGCTGGGGCCCATGTGGGGCTGCAGACTGCACTTTAAGGCTGTTGCCCCTATGCTGAACTTTAATTCATTCACTAACTCACTCTGTGGTATCTACACATCCATAGAACATGTGACTATGGCCAATAGCTCTGATACTTTGGGGAAGGGAAGTTGTATTTTCCCAGCAATGCTGTATTGGAGTTTGCTGGAAGAGTGTGACATCTCCAAAACAGAATTGCTCCTTTGAGGGAAGAGATCTTGTCTTTGAAAGGGACTGTCCAATAGGCATGAAGGTAAATCAGAGAGCGTGTTATTTATTTATTTCCTACTTGCTTGAACCATGTTCTTTCAACTTGTTAATTCACCCAAAAGCAGGGACCTTAAGCCATTAATCTTTTCCTTGTTCTTGGCACCAAGGTTTACAATTATTGATCCTTTTTCCAATGAGATATTTTCTGTTGTCCCTTCCCCTTTCCACCACTCCCCCCCTGCATTAATTGCCATGCAAACTTCAGAGCTGCTAAGTGAATTCTATATCAAAGGATTTGCCCTGAAGTTGTGTGGGGAAACAGTTCTCCAGTTGTTTCATTCTGTGTGTGTGTGTGTGTGTGTGTGTGTGTGTGTCGTTGTTGTTTTTTAAGTAGCATACATAAAATATTTCAGGCGGCATGACACACAACAAGCAAACCATCTGAGCTGCTGCTTTGACAGTCTAAATCCAAGAATGCCATGCCAGGGGCTGTCAAGTACCCTTCAGAGAAGAGTACTTTCTAAATCAAAAGTGTCTGTTAAAGGATTTGCTAAAGCTGCCAGTGTCCACTCTGTCATTCTTCTAAGAATCGTTCCTAGAGTTACCCAATAAATGGGAAATGACCAGGCAGAGACTCTGCTGTGACTTTGTAGAAATCACCTTCATGTATCATCTTTCATGTTCAATTTTTCAAGTCAGATAGAAATTAGGTCCAGCCCACCTCTCATGATTGAAGTTCATGTGCCAGTGTTTGCAACAGTAGGGATGACAACCTTGATGTCTTTCCGTATTCCAGCAAGATGTTTTCACATCAGCCTCACCTGTAATTTCTAGTCTGACAGGCATTTTTTCCCCCTTCAAATGATTGCAAAGGGTCATTTCCTCCATTTGCTTCTAAGCAGCAGCCTTTTGCCCCCTGAACTGCAATACATTCAGGGATATGTGGAGCTGGAGTTTGCAATGCAGAATTTACCAAGTACTCTGAAATCCCTGTTGAAGTTAAACAAAATATCCTGAGGGTGGATACGCAACATCCCATGATCACAGTGCTGAATCCTGATACCATCAAGGGAGGGTCAAACTCAAGAGATCAAAACAGTAACAACATGCTTTCTATTGAGCCTCTGTCTGAATACACTTTCTGTTATGTTGCTTGGGAGACAGCGATGGGTTGCTAGAGGCCCACCTGGATTGTTAACCTATGTTATTGTGTGTTGCTTTTATTGTACTCATCTCCTTCTTCCATTTTAGACAGTTTAGAACAGCTCCTCTAACGTGCTGCTCAAGGCGACGGTTGCTTAGTTTCACTAATACTATACCAGCAGGTTCTCATGACTATTCATGGCTTTCAGTTTTGGAGGATAAATTCATTAGGTCTGTATTTTAAAGTGAACTGGCCTAATTCACCAATCCTGTATTTAAAACCTGGTGGGGTGATGTTGCAATGCAAGGTTGCCGGCAGGGATAGCACAATATCTTACCAAGAGGGGGAGGGGGAGGTCAGGACAACCCAGAAACATTAGCAGAGCCAATCTGGCACTCCTGCCATTGCACCCATGCAGCCTGACAGCACCTTGCACCTTCCTCTCTCCTGCAGTGTCACATTTCTGGGAAGCTAGCATTGCAGATTGCCCCCCCCCCCGGGCAATTAGCTCCTGTGTGTGGATCAAAGCAATCAGCTGAATACCATATGATATGTTGGCAATCAGCTGAATACCATTGTGATATGCTTTCAGTTATTTTTTAAAAAGTGCAAATAAAAATCGTATTTTACAGGGGGGTAAATGAATACAAAAATGCTTAATTTGGGGGGAGTTATATGATAAAGCATACAAAAACCCATATTTTAAGGGAAGAATGCATACAATTTACATGAGCAATTTACACAATTCAAGTGTGTACAATTTAAATGCAAATTTTCCATGCACCTTTAAAAAACTCCACAAAAATGAAGACAATGAACCAATGGTTCAGCATATTCAGGACTGAAAAGGAACAGTAATAGGCTGATCCATTCATCGCTACCATTCATCCCAATCTGTGGACCACCAGATGTTGCTCAGTAACAACAACAATCATCATATTGACTGATTGGCCATGTTGACTGAGGCCGATGGTCATTGGACTCCCACAACAATGACACAGGTTCCCTATCCCTGCTGTAGATACAAATGGAAAATCTTTTCTGCTGAAAACTAACCTCCGCCACCATTTTTTGCAGCTCCTTCAAAGAACCATGACTTCCTTAGTTTATAAATGGGCTTCTCTAGGCCTGTGGCACTTCTCTTTTCTTCAGACACTGATGCAGAGTTGAGTAGATGGTGCTTCGCCCATTCCAGCAGCTCCAACATTGACAGGATTCAGAGCTCCTGAAAACATGATTTGCTTGCATTGCAATTAAGGGCAGCACTCTAATTTACTCTTGTATCGATCACTTTGAATTTCCTTCTTGCAACATGTGCAAGGCAAGCTATTCCTTCCACAGATGGGAGGAAGGACAATGATTTAAACCTAACTGTGGGCAATTAAGAGCTTAAAATAAATTAACTCTTCATCTAGCCCAGCTTCTTGTTTGTTGGAGCAACCTGTGTCTTTTGGAAATGTCAGGGCATGTTCAATGGACCTCTGAAATGGTATTTCTGATGGTTGGTAGGAGATACCTTGAAACTGAAGGTCAGGAACAGCGTTCATGATATTCATGATAGCTGGTATTATATGTTTTGTAAAGGTCATTTTCTAAGGTGGGTCCTAAGAAAATTCATGTGTTGTGGGGGCAGGAGCAGAGAATCAGTAACTATATTTTCTCTTCAGTAAGCACTAATGTATGGTATCATCAGGAATATTAATCTTTATTGTGGTACTCTTTTTCTAACTACCGTGAGGCTGGCTCAGAGCAATACAGAAACTCACATCCACTGGGGGAATCCCATCAGGGTTTGACCTGAGTGAGGGTTCAGCTGTCCTTAGCACTACCTGTTACTAGCTTTCAGCACCAGAGCTTGAGATGATTTATAGTTTCTAGTAGAAAGGCATTGCAAGGAGTCTTAAAAGTGCAACATTTATTGAGGTGTATACTTTATACTTTTATAGGGACGCGGGTGGCGCTGTGGGTAAAACCTCAGTGCCTAGGACTTGCCGATCGTATGGTCGGCGGTTCGAATCCCCGTGGCGGGGTGAGCTCCCGTCTTTCGGTCCCAGCTCCTGCCCACCTAGCAGTTCGAAAGCACCCCCGGGGTGCAAATAGATAAATAGGTACCACTTTATAGCGGGAAGGTAAACGGTGTTTCCGTGTGCTGCACTGGTGCTGGCTCGCCAGAGCAGCTTCGTCACGCTGGTCACGTGACCCAGAAGTGTCTCCAGACAGCGCTGGCCCCCGGCCTCTTAAGTGAGATGGGCGCACAACCCTAGAGTCAGACATGACTGGCCCGTATGGGCAGGGGTACCTTTACCTTTACCTTTATACTTTATACTTTATAAGGTGGTCCAAATAGGGGACATTCTAGGTTCTAAACTGGTTTGAATCCTGCATAATGATGTGGTTGCTCAGATATCTGGTGCCCATGAGAGCAATCCAGACTCTAGGTAGCCAGCAGAATTTATACTGGGGCTAATTATTTCTTTGCCAGATTCGGACTGGCTCAACCAGCAATAACAAAATTCAAAATAGCATTTGGCATACACCACCCTTTGCCAGTACTGCTAGTCACATCCCTGAATTGAGCAGAGTTTGGAATGGGGTAAGTTTCCAGCCATGCTCCTTTCTCAGGATTTACCCCACCCAGCCAGGATGAGGCACTTCAGCCAGCATAGCTCCAACTGAGCTCAGGCTCATCCAGAGACCTGCCTATTCCAAACTCTGCTCATCAATGCACACAGGTTTAGATTGCTCTCTGTATGTCTTGCTTTACAAAGGACCAATTGCTTGTTCTCCTCAGCCCTTTTCAAGGGCTGCGGGCAGGAAAGAAGCAACAGAAAATGTAGCTCAAAATCTGGAGCAACGCTGCTTTCCTTTAAGCTAAGGTGCATAACTTGATGCCTTCAATCTATTTATTTATATGAGATATAATATCTAGAGATGCAAATGTTTGGCACTGCAGCAAACACAAGCAATGAAAGACTTGTAAGATTTGCTACTCAAGTCAGTAGGATAAGATTAACAAATATTACGACAGCATGCCAGTGAGGGGGATGGGACAAGACCTAGAACTTGCTCTTGTTTTCATACAGTGTGTTCACAGTTCCGTGACAAACCATTCTTTGGCAAGATTTACATGCAACAGCCATGAATGACAGGCTGCATTGCATTAGTGTAACACAGCAACATTATCCTCTGATAATATGGAAGGAAGGATAACGTGTCATTGCTGTAACTCCGTGTTTGATTTATTTGACTGTCTGCAATTGTGAAAAGGCAAAACAGAATCAAGATGTAGCAATTTGCCCAATCGGCTTAGCTCTACGAAATGAACCAGTGACATTTGTGCCAGCTGTTAGCTTCTGTAGATTTTTGGCTCTCTGAGCGTATTCTTGAATTATTTTTCATCTCTGAGCATAAGGCAACCCAAAGAAATACCTCACTTCCAGAGCGTTCTGTAGTCTTTTCGTCAAAGCTGACATTACAAATGGGGGAACATAAAAAGCAATTGCTTGATACATCTAATGCTTTTCTTAGCCCACAGAGCAACAGTAATTCATAGTTATAAATCAAACCGTGTAAAACTAGTTTAAATGACTGAAGATGTAACACTTTTTTTTTAAAGTCACGTTTCTTTCCCTGCAGGATATTTCAATGTACATTTTATGTAACATATGGGTGCTCAACTTAAATCCTTTCATGCAGTTTAAGTGGGAAATAAGGGTGCTTGGAAAACACACTCAAATGCTCAGGTTTTTCTTAAACCAAAGTTATTTGTTTATGTTGTTACACTTTTGCATTTATAATCAAAGATTGAGACCCCACCTGCAGTGTTAGTCACCTGGGTATGGCCATACATCCTACCTTAATTAGGAGTGAATGTCTACAACGAACAATTCAATACTCTTTACTAGTCACTGAGGTCTCTTGGGCCTCCAGGAACAGACTTGGATCCAAAGGCTTTATACCTACTCATTCAGAGCAGACAACTGATCAGTTTTCCCCAACACTTTCATTGGCAGCATGTAAATTGGAGTGGGTCTGCATGGGATGAAGACCTTCCATTGCAAACCTGGAAGATGCTAACTAGACCAACACATAACCCTTTCAAAAAAAAGAAGATTTGCATTGGTATGCTTAAATGCATCCAAAGTGCAGGAAGTGATGCTTATTCAAATGCAGAATTCCACCCACATGGTTGCACATAGGGTTGGTTTCGTATTTAATGATGGGGAACCATTTTTCTGGGGGCTCATGCCAATGGTGGGCAGGGCCAGAAGCAAAAGGGGCAGAGGAAAAAAGAGAGTCAATTTTACCTCTGTGCAGCAGTCTAGTTTTTACATAAACTTACACACTACCATCCAGTCAGACAGCAAGACTCCAAGGGTATTTTTTTCCAGCCAGAGAAAAAAACACACTAAAAGAGGATATAAAGTATAACAAGTGAGGAGTGTGATCTGGGGAAAGAGGGTGTGGCTGAAGAGGAGGTGTGGCCTGAGGAAAGTCCTGAGGGCCAGATAAATATGCCTAGAGGGCTACATTAAAAATAGCAAGTTTCTCTCTTTACTGCTACCTGTTTTGGGTTCTTTTGGAGAGGGAGATAGACATGTTGGTGATACATTTCACTTTTATTTCCATTTGATTAATAACAGAGCTGTTACAATGGGCTAGAGCTAGAGGAAGGTCAATTACAGTTGCTATTATAGTGATGATGACTTTTCTGATACGATTATGCATATTTCAGTAATTTAAGTGGCATGAACATCTGTAAGGGGAAAATATCTTTGTTAATCTGAGGTTTACCCTTCCTTCCAGCATAATGTAGTTGCCTAAAAGTCCCGTGTCTAACATTTTCTAATAGAAAAGTGTTATGATAAACTCTTGTACAAAAGAAAGTCACTGTGGTCTAGGGAAAAAATCATTTTTATTACCTATTATAGAGGCAACATTAGGTCTCCTTGTAAAGAAGAAAGATTCTAAAAATAATATACATCATAACAAAGTGGATTTGTTTTGTTTTGTTTTTGTAATATTAGAACATTTGTGGTGAATGTGTGTGGCTTGCACTATCAACTTATTTTTAACGATCTCCATCTGTTAATTTCAGTTGAAATATCTTCAAAGCATTAACCTAGATTAATTCATGCTTCCACTCATGTATCTAGGAATTAAGAGACAGCAGGCCAGGCTTCTGGCCCAGCCTAAAAAAGATGGTGGTACACTGGATTTCAGATTGGCGTAACTAGTCAGTATCCTATGCTCTCCCAGAAGCAATGTTCAAAGCAGAAAGGTAGTAGAAAGAGAGAGCCAACAGACCAATGAAGATAGCCACTCCCGCCAAAGCCCTAGCAACACTCCCACCACCTACCAATCATACAATTGTTCTTGATGAGACCCTGTGTTGCCCATGTATCAAAGACACCAGTCAGTAAGTTATGATGTTGGGAAATGACTTCATGTCACTACTAAACTCATTACAGACCCTGGGGCAGACTTTGGTTATTTTTCCCAATATGGCACCCCGTGTGAAGCCAAAATTTGGCACCCCCAGATGGATCTTCTCATTTGTGGTTCTTCTCAATTTTGTGCTCCCTCAGTTCAGCACCCTGTGCGGAGGAACCACCGACACCACCCTAAATCACGTGCTGAAAAACTTTCTCATGCCCAATGCACAATTATACTACCAGCTGAAGCTCCTCCATAAGTACACCAGATGCTGTAGCTCGCCAGATGGGTTCTATTCCAGATTTGCAAGGCAAGCAGAAATCATTGTGTGCCAAATGTATATGAAATATCAAATTAGGAATTGCTTCAGTCTAGAAAAGATAGGCATGAATCATCACACACAAGGGAAAGGAGCCTTGAGATAGGAAGAGGAACTAGAATGTTATTTGGGCACAGAACAATTTGGCCTGCCTGATTCTCCAAGGAGTCTACGGACCAGTCATCAGAGGCTAGTAGCAGAGGTAGATCTTTGGATTCAGAGGAGCAGATGCGGGCTCCATTCGGAGATGTAACCTGGAGTAGATCCACCTCTTCCATGGAGCTTCTGTTGTCAGAGACTCTGAACCTGAGGACCTGTCTGGCCTGAAGCCATGACAGTAGGTTTTATTCATATTTACTTAACCGCATAAAGCCATACCTATGGCATAAGAAGTGAATGAGCTGTTTAATAAGCTCTGAAGAAGTGCTGAGAGAGGCCAGGACATAATGCTACACTTAAATTAAATGTTTTGGGTGCCCATCTGCACACTCATTCCTTTAATACGCTGCATATCTTATAATAAAACAGTTGTGCTCAAGTGCTTCTCTAGCGACCATTGACCACACTTTGGCACATCCTCATATCTGTTGATGAGCTTTTGTTTTCAGAACAAATCTGTGAAGTCTGACTGAACTTCCTTAGATATATGTTTGCGCTTCCCAGGGCTGCTGCATAATGACAATCTGTCACATTGTAACTAGCTTCCAGTATGAATTATACATCAGTGTCTGTCCATAAGAACCAGGCAAAAAGTGTCCTCGGTATTTAAAAAGCAACGAGAGGACTATAAGGGTAGGATAAGGAGGTTACTTAAGGAACTCGGGTTCAAGCAAAAAAAACTGTAAACAACAAAAACAAAGTCATTCTAATCAGCACATCATAAAGCAGATGCGTCAAGCAGAATGCAAAAGCAAAACTTGTTTTTAACATTTCTTTGAAAGCCAGCAACTGGCTGGCTTCTTTGATCACCTCAGCCTGTGATATTTGCCCGAACAGTTGCTTAGCGTCAATGGTGGCTCAAGACAGCACTGGCCTCCTAGGGAATTGTAGTTTGTTAAGGGTGCTGGGTTAGAGGTTAGATAGGGAATGTCAGGCTCCTGGAGGCCAGCATCTTCTGCCTTTTCCAGCTTTTCAGAGCCTGCCAGTCTGAAGCAAGCACCTCTACCTGCCTCATGAGCAGGCTGGCCCTGATTTGCTCCACATCCAGCATGAAGACTGAACAACAGGAATCAGTATCAGTTTATATATATTAAAATAACAAGGAAGAACTTGTTCCCATCTCACTCAACAACTGTGGACACGTAAAAACAAATCTCCTGCCTGCTGAAAAGAGCCCAACCACCCTAAGGAAAAACAACCCTTCATCATCTAGGCTGGCATGATGGAAAGCAAATGCCCTTTTCTCCTACTGGGAAACTATCTGTGTGTGACCTGACCAGTGCTAGCCGCTCATGCTGTGGCATATGCCAGGCCCCAAAGACACTGAACCAAGCTGCAAGCTAGAAGCAACCATGGTAGGGATGGTTAGTGACGTGCCCTCCACCCAGCATGCCTCAGAGGCCATGCTGTAAACCACTTAGCTGCCTACACTAAATACCAATAAGCAAACAGCCAGATCGAAACCCAAGCCCACCAGAATACAACTGAATTAACAGCACTGTGAAGAAAGAGGGGGAAAGGTGTGCTCCAAAAATCCTATTCAGCAAAACCCAAAGAATCAGGGGATGAGATGCACAAGGGAGAAGAGTTTGGGGGAGAAGCCACCATTTATAGGCAACCTGCATCCCCAAGCCTACAGGCCAATCTCAGCCTCATGAGAAGCCTTGGGCGGGCTTCTGCCTCTTTTAGGGTTGAGCAAAGTTGCTTCTAGTTTTTGTATGGGGGAAATACTCAGAAAGCCAAATTGAGCTGGATTTCGTCCAAGGTGAAGGACGCAACTTGACATGGAACAATGTGGCTAGAAATCAGCATTGGCTGACCAGAAGCCAGGATGGTTCCATAAAAAACAGTGTCACTCACATGCTCCTACTTCCATCTTTTATAAAGGACACATGGTAGTGGTGCTCTCAGACGGTTGCTCTTTATGAATTCTGAATACATTTTTATTAAAGTTATACACAAAACAGACATATATATATATATATATATATATATATATATATATATATATATGCAGGTTTTGGTGTCCTCGGGTGTCTTCCCGTGTAAAAGTTGGGGTGTCTAGGCGACGTTTCGACGAGGTCTCACTCGTCATCTTCAGGCTGGTGCTTTCGGCTTCTTGTTACTGGAACAGAGCAGGATCTCAGTGTTTGAGTTCCTATAAATACTGTAGAGGGGGTGTGGTGTATAGCCTCCAATGTTCTGGGCAGAGAGGAAGTTCCCAGGCTAGTGTGCCTTTTCTTCTTTTGTTCCTTAATTACTTGAGAGATATCTTGAGTGATTTCTTGAGTGATATCCTGAGTACCACTTAGGTGGGTCATTAGGTGTGGATTAGTTGTTAAAGTCTTTGTGTCTTGACCTCTTGAACTTTGTGAAGAGTTTTCCTGAGAAGATGGCTGTACTGTACTTAGTTGTGCTCTGGCTTGGCTTCGTGTATAGGGGCGAGCTGTGGTTTTGTGGCTTGTGTCAGCTAGATCTGTGTCAGCTAGATTTGTGGCTTGTGTCAGCTAGATCTGTGTAGGGATTGCAGGGGGTGCAGCATCCGGATGCTGCACCCCCCTGCAATCCCTACACAGATCTAGCTGACACAAGCCACAAAACCACAGCTCGCCCCTATACACGAAGCCAAGCCAGAGCACAACTAAGTACAGTACAGCCATCTTCTCAGGAAAACTCTTCACAAAGTTCAAGAGGTCAAGACACAAAGACTTTAACAACTAATCCACACCTAATGACCCACCTAAGTGGTACTCAGGATATCACTCAAGAAATCACTCAAGATATCTCTCAAGTAATTAAGGAACAAAAGAAGAAAAGGCACACTAGCCTGGGAACTTCCTCTCTGCCCAGAACATTGGAGGCTATACACCACACCCCCTCTACAGTATTTATAGGAACTCAAACACTGAGATCCTGCTCTGTTCCAGTAACAAGAAGCCGAAAGCACCAGCCTGAAGATGACGAGTGAGACCTCGTCGAAACGTCGCCTAGACACCCCAACTTTTACACGGGAAGACACCCGAGGACACCAAAACCTGCATTCCTGTACCCGTGAAAATCTACGAAAGCATATATATATATATATATATATATATATATATATATACACACACACACAGAAAAGATTACAAAAAAGGGGTCACTACAACAGAGATATACAAGCCAACTTTTTCCTTTTTCCAACTATACAAAGAAAATAGTTTAGCTACATCATGAAAAAAAACAAAAAACCTGAACTCCCTTCCACCCTTTTGGTAAGTGTCGAATATCTACTTCCATTACGTATTTGATTTTTAATCTATAATCCTAAATTCACTCGCTGGTAGTATTGTTCTAACCCCACCAGTTCACATTAGACATTTATTCCAATATAGTTCCAGTATTTACTCCAGTTTTTCAGAAATTTCTGTTCATCTTGATCTCTTATTTTACCTGTTAATTTATCAAGCTCAGCATAATTTACCATTTTAATCTGCCAGTCATTTATGCTGGGGATGGTTTCCACTTTCCAGTATTGTGCCAACATAATTCTCGCTGCTGTGGTGGCATAGAGGAATATTCTCTTGGAGGAGAATATTAGTACTGGCCATGCTGTTCTATAAAATGGTGATGTTTGTTTTATGCTGTTTCTTGGCTTCTTTGTGTTGATCACCTGGAGCAACTTGTACTTTCTGCAGAGTATTTGCTATCTCTTTGTGGTTTACTGTTGGAGTTGATTTATTGAGGGTGGGGTGGGAGGACTGTTTGTTGAGAATTGTTGTTTTTTTCTCTGGGAGTTGTTCTGACTCACCTTTTTGTTCCCTTTAACTCCATGATTCTGCCGATGCCCTTTACATTCCTCAATTCTCTGATTTCTATATGCCATAACTTTTGAATAGTCTCCTAGTTTCTGATGCTCCTTTTAAATTGACATCAGCTCTTGATATTGGACCCCTAGTAAAATTTAACCACACAGTGGAGCACCATGCTTTGTTTGCTTTTTAAGCATAGTTTTGTCTCTTGTTTCAGTCTTGTCATCAACGGTCAAAGCGGGGGGGGGGGGGGAATATTCCACTGCATAGCTGACCACTGTAGCTGGTGCTGCCACAAAACCTGTCATTTTTGTTGAAAACTGAAAATAACAGTTAGTGGCATCTACTTGACATTTAAAATCCCAAGAGGATGATGTGACCATTTGGATGCTAGGAGGGTGGCTCTTCAAATGTCAGACGGAACTTGTCCTCTAAGAGATAAAGGAGAGCGAGAATTCACATTTACCACTATGGCAATGCAGTTTGCTCTTTTCCAGCCCTTTACCCAAGGCTTCCTTGTCCCAGAGGTACTGCTGGATTTAGGTTTCATTCACTATTGTTGGTTTCCTGATCTTAGACACCAAAAAGCAGAAAGCAACATCTCTTACAGGTATCCTTGGGCTTCTGATGTGCCAATGTTAAATGTCCTGGGCTTACTTAGGTGTCACAGTTGTGTCAGTCACTTGTAGACTAAGCCTTCAATTAGCAGTCCTCCTTTTTGGGTGTGAGGAGAAATCAGGGCTAGTGAATAAAATTTAGTGTTTTATGTGGATTTATTTGCACATTATTTATATATATATATATATATAAAGCAAATATATATATATATATATACATACACACACACACACACACACACACACTCTGGTAAGAGAGAGCAGAGGTTTGAAAACACAGAAACATGCAGCAAACTGAATATAGACTGTTAGATCTTTTTAATATCCTGTTGTCAGTGACTTCCCCTTTCTACCCCCTTTGCAGTGATGAGATCACACAGTTTGATAAGTTTAAAGGAAGTTTACTTACAAACTCATCAAAGGTTGGATTCATGTACTTTTCCATATAGCAGCAAGAAAAGCACAGGTAGAAAAACTTACTTAAAAAATATGATGGAAGTCACCCCCCAAGGATTTCGACAAGAGTTCAATATGATGTGCAAAGTATATTCAATGGCTTTTAAATTTACCCCAGTATTTTGTGCATGTGTGTGTGACTGAACTCAGAGAAAGTAGCACAATCTTGATTCTGTACATCCGTACAGACAAACTTGCATCAAATGTGAAGCACGTTGTCAAATTCTCTTGGCACATCTCTCCTTACCAGCTTTATGTAGCTGCCTGTTCTACTCACCCATGGCCATCTCACCACTCTGAAATTCCATGCATGGCAATACCCTATCCAGCTCATATCCTTTAAAAAAAATTAAGGGGCAATGCTGAATGCACAGGGGGCAAAGTTCCCAACTGCATTACAGAGATTTCTTAGTTTTTTGGCAGCCTTACACAAGTAACACAGCACTTAAAAGAGATAAGGGGTGGATTCACTGGTAATGGCTCTAACACTTCCCATCCTGTTCTCTACAGCTCAATGTGACATTAGATAGGTTGATCTTATAACATTACTTGCAACACTGCAGTACAGTGGTCAGAAGCTTTTCTGAGACCTTCTGCTTGGAAGAAGCAGATAATAAAGGGGTTTCTAGCATCAAAGTGGAGCCATCAATTCATGAGCAAAGGTTAATACATGTACTTAAAGAGATGGGAACTGATGAACAAGATCGCTTCTCAAAAGGGGACAACATATCGGCTGTAAGTTTGCTCCAGTGATTGCATTTTAGAGCTGAGTGGAAATGGCCTCCCAAACATATCCACCCGATTTGTGGGCTGAGAACTGGGAAGCAACCAGTTCACTTGATTTTTCCAGGGGGGAATCCCGAACAATTTCTTAGTGGTGGGGCTCGCCATTAGCAGTGCCAATAGCACAGCTTCTCTCTCATGTTGGAGCCTTCTTTTCTGTCTCTGTGAGCAGCAGCCACAGAAACAGCAATGACTGTGGTGGCAGCCTAACCACCATCTGGGATGCTCCACTATGTACTGGGCCTAGCATCATACAAGGGCTGTGGGATGTAATCCATTGGTGCAGTCAAATGCAACATTCCTGATTTCCCTAGAGTGGGCACAGGCAGGGGGTCATCCAGTCAGTATAACTTCCTGTTCCACTGGTCTAGAACTTCCTCCCCCTTCATGTGACCTGGGAGATGGGCGTGGCCCTGGCTGACTACATAAAAGAGCCAAGTCATGCAGCCATTCTCTCAGTCTTGTTCGTCTTGATACTGCTCTTGCTTTCTCTTCTTTGACTGCCATGCTGCTCTTCTGCAGCCATTTTGTTATCTTTATGTAAATTTGCTGTCTGCTGGCTCTCAGCCAGCAGCACATGAGTTCAGTCTCCATATGAGATGAACTCACAGTTTGTTTATGTAACTACCAAGTAAACCCTGCCTTTCAGGGATCATATTGTGAATTGAAATGGGAGTAAACTTTTTGTTACTTTACTCAGAAAGACTCTCGTGTCTTTCTCAATAAGCATTATCCTGGATAAGTATTATCCTTCCCTCACTCACACTAGTGAGTGATGCAGCAGAGCAAATTCCCCTCAATATAGCTGGAAGCTAGTTTGCAAAGGATAATACTTATTCAGTATATCCTTCCTTACCATTCTTAACCAGTATACCAGTATATCCTTCCTTACCATTCTTAATAGGAACGCGGGTGGCGCTGTGGGTAAAAGCCTCAGTGCCTAGGACTTGCCGATCGCATGGTCGGCGGTTCGAATCCCCGTGGCGGGGTGCGCTCCCGTCGCTCGGTCCCAGCCCCTGCCAACCTAGCAGTTCGAAAGCACCCCCAGGTGCAAGTAGATAAATAGGGACCGCTTACCAGCGGGAAGGTAAACGGCTGGCTCGCCAGATGCAGCTTGTCACGCTGGCCACGTGACCCGGAAGTGTCTGCGGACAGCGCTGGCTCCCGGCCTCTAGAGTGAGATGAGCGTACAACCCTAGAGTCTGTCAAGACTGGCCTGTACGGGCAGGGGTACCTTTCCCTTTCCCTTTACCATTCTTAACATTCCCGCAAGGGCTTGGTAGGTGGGCAGAGGTGGTGAAACTTATCTAGATCCTTTTCAGTTTGGTTTTGGAACCAACATCATTCTTGGTCACGCTGGTGGATGGCCTGTACTGGAATATTGTAGATTAATCAATATGCAGATGATGCCTGCTATATTTCATTTACATCTGATCCTATGTCAGCAGTAGAAACCCTGGAGTGCTGTTTGTCTGAGTCTACACTTCACTGGGTTTCGAGTAGCGATGGGGAAGAAATTCATTTTAATTAAGAAAAGCTGGCCTAATTTTCACTCTCCAAAATAATATGTGAATTGCACTTCTCCAAATTTTACAGTGCAGCTCTCCAACGAAGAAGAGTGAACAGACATGCACATACTATGGCAAAGTTTGCATATATGTGCCTACGTTATTTAAAACAACATACAAAAATGAATTATATTAGGGGGAAATGCTTTGCAAAAAATGTGTATAGTAGGAGAAGTGTGTACTAAAAGGCCGATAAATCTCCACGAGGACTTTTTTTAATGCATGCAAATTTTCTTACACATTTCTGTCCACCCACTTGCAAACTTTGTCAGACTGAATTTAAGACTGGGAAAAGAAGAAACCAAGAGAAACTTAAATTGGCATAACTACTCATCCCAAGGTTAGAGCCATTGGACACCCATCCCTAATATGCCAGTAGATTGCATTCAGCGTAGCACTAAGGAGATCGTTCTCTCAATCCAAGCATTTCTTGTTGCCCAATGGAATGATTTCCCTGCTGCTTTCCACACATGCTTTTCTGGGAGTTGCCCCACCCCTCTGGGGCAGATTTGGGGAGCGTGTAGTGGGGGGAAAGCGGGGACATTTCATTGCACTAGTGGGAATCATTATGCTGGCTTCTATTAGCACAACAATTTAGATGCATACGGCCCAACATCTTCGTATGTATCTTCCTTTTCTTTTTCTTTTTTTGAAAATATTTTTTATTAGTTTCCAATTACAATAATCCAATAAAATATTCATATGTATCTTACTAAACCCAGCTGAGGATCTACCAGATATTAGAGTAGAATTTACACCCGTGCCAACATATATCACTCTTAGTATCCAGTCGGGTTCCCCTTATTGAATACTTTCCAACTCTATTTCTTAAACCTTTTTTTTTTGCTAAACTAAGATCGTTTTAAAATGAGGTCATTGCTGGTTGCCGAATACTCACTGCATTTGTAAATCAAAGAGAGGGCAGAGGTTGGTTATGAAGCCTTAGGTTTGTGTTTTTTTCAAAAAATAAAAATAAAAAACATGCGGCTCTTATTTCTCATCCCTTTCTTGGCATCTTAATGAGCATTCCCCACATGCAACCCTCGCTTTTCCACAGCACCGTTTACCCCTGTTAAAGTCCCCTTTCCAGTCTGTCAGAGTGGTGTCAAGCTATTTTAACATGAACTGCTGCTATTACAATGTGAACTCCAGTCTCCAGATAACAGCAGTGCTGGCAGCACTGTTCTGAATTTTGAGGGCAGTGTTTTGTGTTCCTTTCCCCTTCTATGGTAAACCATTGAAATCTGTGTTATCACACACAGAAGAAACGCAGCCTTTGGCAAGATAATCTTTAGCTTTTAGGCTGTGCTTCTCCGTACATGATATAATTTTAGTACTATGTATCTCTTGATGTTTCTTAATGAGCTGTTGCTACTCTGCAAAGAAATCTTGCAGTTGTTGTGATTAGCCGACTGAAAACATCAGCTTAGTGTGTTGCACCCAAGCAAATAAATAGCGGAAAGTGAGAATCTACTGGTAGAGTTCTGGGTGATTTGCAATAGGTCAAAATGGGTTTCTGAGCCCCAAAATGGTTTCCCCCAGGTTGCTGAAATGAAGAAAGCTAGCCAGAAGTAGACTTCATGTGAAAGGACCGGCAGCCCAGTTCCATTTTGGTAATGGAAGTATATTCCTAGGCTCAAAATGTGCTCAGAGGCACCTTGTTCTTGGGGTTCAGGTATAAACAATGTAGAGCTAATGCCTGCCTTCGGAAATGAATCAAGTCAGAAAAAGCTTTAAGAACTGGAAATGAAAGATGTGGTTCTCATGTGCTCAATTCAGCCACTATTTTTTTGTCTGCCATGGGATTGTCCTAATCATTGTATTATAAGGCAAAAGGCACAGTTCAGCGGAACTAAGGCCTGGTCCTCATCAAGAAGGTAAACCAGTTTCAGGGCTATACCACATGGAACTACAGCTGGGAACTGATATTATTTAACATCCCTCCATCCAGTAACAAACAAACAAATGAATAATGACACAAACCCTTCTGGCATAGAAAAGTAGCTGTCTGGGAGAAAGAATGATTCTAGTCTAGCTTTTTCCTGACACCACCATTTTCAATGTGCATTAAATTTATTTGTTTGGTGATTCATACTGTCACATAAGATCCCCCCTGCAGTGGGATCCCAAACACAGGTTTGTTGTTTTTCACTACTCGCTTGACAACTAGATCTGCATTTCTTTGAAACCAATAGGACTTGCAGCACAATCCTATGCACATTTACTGAGAACTAAGTCTCATTAAGCTAGCCAAGTTATTTGACACATGAGGCAGATAATGCTACCATCCCCATCCCCAGCAGTAAAAATGCAATAATAACTTACATTTATCCTCTGAATTTTGCAATGCATATCTCCAGACGAACACTGTGAGCTAAGATGTTAATACTCATCCAGGGGTTCTTTACCTTTACCTTACTAGTGAAAAAAACATTAAAAGTTCATTATGTTGGGGAGAATGGATTTGCAAAAATCTGTATATCACTCAAAATTGCATATAAAAATGTGTCAGAGAAATTCTTGCAAGAATGCTGATAACTTTTCAGGAGGACTTTTTTTATGCACTGATGTGGAACTGTGGAGAATTGAATTTAAGATTATAAAATTGAGAAACTGAGACAAACCAGAACTGGCATATCCACCCATCCTGAGCAGATTCAGCACTCTGCCTAATGGTAGGGCTGTGCTGTCCTTTCACAATGGGTATGGCTACAGTTCCTCCCCACGGCTCACTGAAGCAGAATGAAGTAAGCAAAACTATGCATGTGTCTTGAAGTTGTATAATGTGCTCCAAGCTGAAGTGCTCAGGGTTTTATGGTTTCGTAAGATCACCTTGGTAGAAATTGCCAATTTATTTTAAAACTGAAGAGTATACATACACAACTCTGTGTGTTGTGAAACTTTTTTGGAACCTTTCTTCAGATCTCCTGACAGCACCTCACTAAAATAGCTGGATTACAGTGTGCAGATAGGGTTGACAGATAATAACATGCTGCGGTTGCCATCCTTTCCCCCTTCAGTAAAGCCTATCAGAATCTCAAGGGTGAGTTAGAATGAAGTAGACTGTGAGAAATTGAAGCCTCTCCAATCAATCAATATATAATTGAAGCTGGCGCAACAACTGGGAACTAATAGACGGAACAGTTTTTATTTGTCTGTCTTCTGCTCAAATTATAGTCTATTCATTTTGCACAGTGATCAAACCCTGGAAACCCAGCCCTGAAACCAAAGCATCCTCAGCAGAACATTTCTCTCAACAAGAGGCCCTGAAGAGAAATTAATTACTTCCACACATAGCCAAGAGAAGGCTGATAATGGAGCCCATGGGTTAGGTGCCACTCCTAAAACAAAAGAAACCATTTGTTAACGTAATCTTGGGAATATTTTTCACTCAGACTACTGTGAACAGCTCTCTGACCTAGTCAGGAACCATGTGAACTCCGCTGTGATAGACAGTGTCAGAAAGTGGAGGCGGGGAGGGAGGTTCACACAATCCAAGTTCAAGCTTGAAATGTTCCTTTTATAACCCCTGTAACTGCAAACTGCCAACACTTGGCAGATTCATTTATTCTGAACAGTTCTTTGCTAGGTTACTTGGAAAAACAGTTGGAGAAAGAGAACACAGTAAGTGGACAATGGTCCACTTTGGAACCTCATTTAAAGATCCAGATGACAGCATGAAGGGAAGAGTTTAAAATATTATTAATGTGGATGCAAAAGAAAGCATTTCTGGCAGTACTTGTGTAAAGCCAGTGCCAACAGGAAGCTATTTAGGATTTGAAAGAGAGGCCATGATTTGGAAACAAAATGAAACAAAACAAGGAAATTTCTACACAGGTTCAAGTCACCCTTAAATGTTTGAAGCAGACTGCAGAAAACCAAAATGGATATTCTCTACATTGCATTGTTGTTGTTTTAGATTTTATTAAACATTTCCTTTTGAAAATGTTTAAGTCCCTTTTATTTTGGCAGTGATACTAACCAACTCAAGGGTAGGGAACCTTTGGTTCTCCAGATATTGTGTGATCACAACTCCCATCATCCGTAACCACAGGCCATGTTACACTGGGGCCAACAATGTAAGAAAGCAGGGATTTTCATCCCATCCTGGGTTTACCTCAGTCAGAGCTGGTTCCTTATTGTATATATTTTTAAATTGTACATATGGATATTTTATGATGGCCTATATTTGTAATGCTTAATAAAGGTTTGGTGAGTAAGCTGGTTCCTTTCCACTATGGTTTGTCTTCCATTAAACTGACCTTGTTCATCTCACGCACCTGTGGCTAAAAGTAACATAATTGCATACTTAACTACAGTACATAATCAGTTTCAGGACATTTCAGTGGAAGGGAAATGTTAGAAACAATAACATAACAATTTAAATAACATTTGTGAACTTAAAATAAGTTAATGAATAACACCCATATTTGATTGTGTGATTTCCATTCATGACAGCTGATGAACTTGCAAATTACAGCAATTTCACCATTTCCATTTCCCTGGAGAGGAGAGGACATAGACGACTGTGGGAAGCTGGGAACTTTCAGTCTTTGCATCTGATTCATGGAGTAAGATGTATCAAGGATAAGCTGCTGTGCTCAATAGACCTGATACTCAGCCAAGTCTATGAAGATCATGTTTTTGTTAATAAAGAGTTAACTCCAATTTGAGCAGTGTGATTTACTGCTGGCACACTCTAGAGCACGGGTGTCAAACACAAGGCCCGCGGGCTGAATCCGGCCCGCCAGACCTCGTCATGTGGCCCGTGTAGCCGCCGCCGGCCACCAGCCTTCACCTTTTATTCTCGATTTATTTTTTTTTTGACACAAGAAAGCCACCTCTTCAGCACATGCGCGGCAGCCTACAAGCCAGAGAACGTCTGCCCTCTAGCGGCGCCGGCCGTTCTACACAGGAAACCTCCACTTTACATGCATTCCTACAGATAAAACCGGCCCTTTGAGGGTGACCAAACTGCTGATGCGGCCCCCGATGAATTTGAGTTTGACATCCCTGCTCTAGAGACTACCCTAGTAGATGCACTTTTGTACGCATTACTTGTCTAGAGAACTGCATTGTAAACTTTGGAGAAGTGCGAATTTTGAAGGATACCTGTGTTCCAGTTTGTGTATTGTGTCAGAAACTGAATCCTGAGAGTTTGCCTTTAAATGTGAACTGAACCTAATCTCTCCGCCATCCCTAGGATCTGGACATTAGATGCTCAAGGGAATGCTGACATTTCTTCCCTCGGCACTTGTGCTATGAGCAAAAGTCTGTGGAACAAAAGACTTAAATGGTGAGTGCATGAAATATTGATTCAAGGTAGGTTTTCAAAGTACCTCCTTAGTGCCCTTCCAAGCCTATTAGTTTTCTGAGCTACAGCTGCTCTTTTTGAAGCACTCTCCCCCTCCCTGTGTTACAAAGCAGCAGCTGCCCCATTTGAATCCTTCACATGAAACACTGTACCGATCAGCCAACTTTTGTAAACGAGGTCTCCAATTACCCCATGGGTCAAACATACTTGAATTTCTACTGTGTTTTATTAAGGTTTGATTACGGAGGAAGGCAATGCTCTCAGTGTTCCCGAGGGCAAAACTGCCTCTGGCAGGGAGACAGGTAAAGCCAAGCCATTTGACCATAGTGTGACAATCATGTTCCATACTCTTTCATGAATAACTCAAGAGGCCGTGGTTTTCCTGGTGATGAAACCTTTGCTCTTCCATTCTGAGGTTTGATCCTTTTAATTATTAAGACTAGCCTATTTCTTGTTTCCATTGCAGTGTAAGACCTGGATTATCACATACAAAACTGGAGAGTTATTCAGCTAGAAAAAACTATGAGCGGCAAGGAATGGTGTTGGTTTTTTTAAGCCAAATAATATTTCACGGGGGTGTGGCATTTATTTATTTTTCATCTGTTTATAGCAACAGAGCAAGCCTGCAAATCTCAGGACTTGTTAAGACAGAAAAAAATACTTATTTACTGTTTATTTATCAAAATTTCCAAGCTGTGTACATAAAAATGCTAAAAAGCAAACAGTGGATCAACAAATCAGTTGAAATGAACAATGGAAACAGGAAGCTTCCTTAAAATGCCTGCTAGAATAGAAAGGTTTTTGTCAGGCACCTGAAGTTCAAAAGGAAGGAAGACCCATTTGATCTCAACTGAGAGGGAGGTCCACAGAACTGGGCCTACAATGCATGGTGGATATGAACTGTTTATCTGAGCTTTGGGGGACCACTAAGAAAGACTCCTTCAAAATAATTGGATAAGGATGTAAGGGATCTTTAAGGAATCCTGGACCCATCTTGTTATTGGCCTTATAAATTCATACAAAAACTTTAAAATTGGCTCAGTGCAAGCTGTAAAGCACCAGTGTTATGTGTTTTCTATTTCACTGAGTCTGGCCATTTGTCAGTATTGAGTTTCAGACAGGGCTTCTTCTCAGACCTTTCTTTTATTAGACTTGTTCCTTGCCTGCCAGGGGTGTGTGTGTGTGTGTGTGTGTGTGTGTGTGAGAGAGAGAGAGAGAGAGAGAGAGAGAGAGAGAGAAGCATGCAGAAGAACTAAATAAGTAAATCTAGGCAGATATAATGAACTGTATCCAGTTTGATTAATCATGATGTGTGCTAAGATTTCAATAGATGTGGTGGTTAATGATGTGAGCTGAGGACTCCAAAGTCCCTGATTCACTTAGGCTTGTCAGAATCCAAGTTAGGATCTCTCCGACAGAGTCTTCCACATGCCTCATGGAGATAATATACTGGCCTACCTTAAACTATCCTTCTAAGATTTACTGAGATGATGATGATAGCTGAATAATATTGTGACGACTAATATAACCCCACTAAATGAATTTGGCAAGAAATGGAAAGGAAGCCGAACAACTTCTCATGGATGAATTCTGCCTGATATCCTGTATTACAGTGACAGGTGTGGAGAATCTCAAACCCAGGAGCTGAATGCCACCCCTAGGCTCACACACCCTCACTAAACCACACCCTTCACCCACCAGCTTTCTGAGTGCCTCTTTGAAATGTGATAATACCTCTTGCTCTGTTGAATGGGTATAAGATAATGGTAATGGGACCCTTGATCATTAGGTCCAGTCGTGGCCGACTCTGGGGTTGTGGCACTCATCTCGCTTTATTGGCCAAGGGAGCTGGCGTTTGTTCGCAGACAGTTTTTCCGGATCATGTGGCCAGCATGACTAAGCCACTTCTGGCGAACCAGAGCAGCGTACAGAAACGCCGTTTACCTTCCTGACGGAGCGGTACCTATTTATCTACTTGCACTTTGATGTGCTTTCGAACTGCTAGGTTGGCAGGAGCAGGGACCAAGCAACAGGAGCTCACCCCGTCATGGGGATTTGAACGGCCGACCTTCTGATCGGCAAGTCCTAGGCTCTGTGGTTCTCCAAGAAAGGGAAAGAGATTGTAGCCTGCTATACAAATGATTAGGATCACATCCATTACTCCACCCACTTTTGCCTCTGGCTCTGCCCACCACTGGCATGTGACCTGTAGAATGTTTCCATGGTGGGATATGACCCTTGGGCTAGAAAGGTTTCTCCTCCCCTGTTATACGGGATATGATGTATACAAATACCATGTGAACTCTACTTGTTGGAACATATTACAACCGGTGCATATTTAATATATATTCTGATTCTGTTGAAATGTGTCTTTGAAGAGTTTTTATCTTTGATACAGTGCTGGATATATTGATTTTTAAAAATATTTTTAATGCCTTGCTGAATATCTTGAATATTGTATTGAATAGTCATATCTTCAATAAATTATGGGTTAAAAAAATAATAACCCTGAAACAAGTTGCTTTAATAATCATCGGTTCAATGATTCCCTCCCCTCCCATGGCCATAGCCTTGTAATGTAATGCATAATTTATAGCTGTAGATTTTGTTCACGGGTTTTCAGGGATTTTTTATGCTTTCACTGTGACATCACAGCTGACTGAAAAGGATAGTTTTATAACATCAGAAAAGACTTATTAAATAGAAGGGGGAGATGCTGAAGTGATTACCACTCCAAGTTATTTATTTGAGAGAGTTTGAATATAACTTTTTTTCCCAGGTATTTAAGATTCCTTTGATGTTCCAATCACTCTGATCTTTGCTTTTTATTCTCTGAGGACTTGTTAATCAAATGCTTTACAAAAGAACCTAATCTTCTTACAAGTACTGAGAAATGCCTGTAGAAGGTATGCTGTCCTTTATTCTGATAATATTATATTCTGATGGCTAATATTCTGATATGATCCTACCTTTGAAGGGAAAATGAAGGGAAATGATAACAACAACAACAACAACAACAACAACAACAATAATCCAACCATATTAGGCTGGAAATTTGCATGCAGGAAATGCTGTGTAAACCAGTTCAAATATGATATTTTATTGAGAATAGTATTAAGTCCATTTTCTTAGAGAGGCCTACAACAAAATTTATTAGCATTAGTCTACAGTTAGTTGAGAATCATTGCAATCCAGCAATTGGTGGACAAAAGAAGGTTCCTGCATATGAATTGCTTTGCAAAGATGATCAGCTAAAGGGGGTGATGGTCATGTGAGGTATTAAAGAACAAATCTGTGCCATCAGCAGCTAGATCTTTGCTCATTTGGGTTTTCACTTGCGCCAACAGCCAGAGCTGAGTCAGAGTAGGAGAGCAATATTCATGCTACGATAGGAAATGGATTAAAATCAGCCACAACTTTATTGCAAGCTGTATTTGTGTATTTTGAGTGAGCCATTTAGATTTTGGGAGAGTGCCATGGGGTGGCTTCTCCAACCCCTACAGACTCATGAGAGAGAGAGAGAGAGAGAGAGAGAGCGCTCACACACATACCATGGGGATTGTTTACTTTGGTGTATTGCTATCAGATTTTTCAACATATAGTATGATTAATAAATGTTCATAATTAAATAATGCCTCATATATTGCAGGAAATTGGTGTACCCTTTGGCTGTCTAGGAACATACAAGAAGCAGCTGGCTCCACAATCAGAATTATTCTGATGTGCTTTGAGAATTGTCTCATACATCGTAGTCTTGAGTTGGAGGCTAATGAAAATCACTTTATCTGGCAGGACTCCACATTGGTCCTCTTGCTGCATTAATTCAAACCTCAGCATCCACTCGCTAGTGCAAGTGTTCTCCACAAGGAGTCCATAATGTTTGAACCTGTCTCATGAGTTCTGTGTAAGTTAAGACTTCCCATGCTTGAATGCACTCAGGTCCTGACAATCCTGTCAAACAAGGTCACCCTCTTCGGGATAAATGAATCAAAGAGACATGTTTGATTTAACTTTCTCCATTGTCACTTTTAACTGTCCACACCATCATTCTCAAATGGTAAGATGTGGGCTATTCATAGTGGGAGAGAGACCCCTCCTGGGCCTACACCCAACCAACTGGCCAACATAGCTGAAATTAAGTAGGCAACAAGTTGTGTTTTTCCCTCCCCACATCATAGTGATGATTGACTGGGCTGGGCCATCTTCCCATACCCTCCCTCACTTCCCTATGTCAAATCCCCTGAATTTAAATACATGCTGTAGACAGAGATGGGCCAAGATTCAGCCTTCTTTGATTATAGTCATAGACATGGATGGACATTGCAGAATACCCTAGGTTGCTTCATCCTTGCAGTCATTGGTAAGTTGTAAAAATAAATAAATTCTCAACTGAGGAAGACTTTAGGAAAAAAGGCTGTCACATTCAAGACTCCTAGAGTACAAATACTATTCCCCCCCCCACAAGACAGGAAAATTGGTTTCCAGGTGGAGAAATCGAAACTAGAGACAGAATTGTTAGAACCCAATACTAAGAATTTATCAAGAATGTATAACCTATTGCTGAAGTGGAATACAATAGATGAAACTGTTAAGTCAGCTATGATTAAATGGGCACAGGACATAGGTCATGACATTATGCTTGCGGACTGGGAACAGTTATGGACCACCGGTACTAAATTTACGGCATGTAATGCCTTAAAAGAAAATATTATGAAAATGATTTACAGGTGGTACATGACCCCAGTCAAGCTCGCGAAGATTTACCATTTGCCCAATAATAAATGTTGGAAATGTAATGAAGCCGAAGGTACCTTCTTTCACCTTTGGTGGACCTGCCCAAGGATTAAGGCCTTCTGGGAAATGATTTATAATGAAATTAAGAAGGTACTTAAATGTACTTTTCAAAAGAAACCGGAGGCATTTCTCCTGGGCATGGTTGGCCAATTGGTTTCAAAGAGGGATAAGATTTTCTTTATGTACGCCACTACAGCAGCAAGGATTCTTCTAGCAAAGTATTGGAAGACACAAGAATTACCCACACTGGAAGAATGGCAGACGAAAGTGATTGACTTTATGGGACTGGCAGAAATGACCGGCAGAATCCGCGACCAAGAGAAAGAGACAGTGGAGGAAGATTGGAAAAAGTTTAAACTATATCTTAAGAACTGTTGTAAAATAGAGGAGTGATAAAATGTCAAGGGGAAGGAAGATGCAGAATTGCAGCTAAAACTGTTTGATGATTTAAGGTGAAATTGAGAATGACAATGAGTTTAAATTTAATTGGCAAAAAGGGTTGTTGAAAAACTGTAAAATAAGGATGCAAAAAGGGTGAGGTATGGGGAAGTCCGAGAAATGAGGCGTATGAAAATGAGGTTAAGAAATGATATTTTTTGTGTGTGTTTGTATTTGTTGATGTTTGTGTGGTGTTGTTGTTTAGTGTTAAAAATTGGAAAATTAATAAAAAATTATTTTTTTAAAAAAACAAATACTATTTCCCCCCTCACAGAAGGCTTCTCCTTTATTTAGATCTTGTTGTTGTTGTTTAGTTGTTTAGTCGTGTCCGACTCTTCGTGACCCCATGGACCAGAGCACGCCAGGCACTTCTGTCTTCCCCTGCCTCCCGCAGTTTAGTCAAACTCATGCTGGTAGCTTCGAGAACACTATCCAACCATCTCATCCTCTGTCGTCCCCTTCTCCTTGTGCCTCCTTGTGCCCTCCATCTTTACCAACATCAGGGTGTTTTCCAGGAAGTCTTCTCTTCTAATGAGGTGGCCAAAGTATTGGAGCCTCAGCTTCAGGATCTGTCCTTCCAGTGAACACTCAGGGCTGATTTCCTTAAGAATGGATAGGTTTGATCTTCTTGCAGTCCATGGGACTCTCAAGAGTCTCCTCCAGCACCATAATTCAAAAGCATAAATTCTTTGGCAATCAGCCTTCTTTATGGTCCATATTTAGATCTGCCCAGCCCATAATATTATGGTTATGGTTATGACTGAAGGTAGGGTGCAGCAGAATGGAAAAAACAACAACTCCATGGAAAACGGGGTGGGAAGTTGACAAAAATAAGAGAAACGAGAAAATTGTGTTTTTATTATATATGTATAAAATGCTGAAACTTAATAAAATACAATGGGGGGAGGGGGGAGAATTAGAACTCTTCACACATTCCAGCATTTCAGATCATAATATTGGTTTACTATTCCCCTCACAAACTGGTCATAATTTAAATATTATCAGTCTCTTTATATGAAATCAGACATTATTTCAACTGTACCAGTTAGCCTATTATTTTCCTTCCACTTATAAATTGTCATTATTAATAGCAATTATAATCTTTATTATTATTACTGCAGGGGCAATAGCTCAATAATAAAGCATGTGGTTGGTTACATGCAGAAGAGATGCCACCCAAATGTCCTGTTTTGAGCAGGACATCCCAGATAGTCAGAAGCCACCCTGGCTTCTGATCCCAATCACGGATGTCCCATTTTGGCTTCCTCCACCTTCTTCTCCTCATCCTTCTCCATGCTGCCACCACTATGGTTTCCGCTGTCACTGCCATGGCTCCCACCTCCATACTCCCTGAAGCTAGTACCACACTTCCGGGAGCCTCAGAAGTATTGCGCCTGCTTCTGGAAGCACATTGGTGACACAAGGGGAAGGGGGAAGGGAGGGTGACAGCATCTGATGCCACAGAGGTGAGCAGGTGAGCGGGTGGCGGAGGAGAGTGGCAGGGGCAGTGGAGGCTACAGTGGCTGGTGGGGTGGTGGCGACAACAAGAAGGCAGGCGGTGGTTGTGGGATGGCCAGCCAGTGATCTTAACCAGGAACATCCAACTTCCTAAACACTACATGCCACAAAGAATCTATGCTACATCATAAAAATATAGATTAACATACGGTAAATACAATTTCCAAGCTTGTATTTCATTATCTAAGAAGACAAAAATACATAGTTAGCTATGATAGGCTTTGATTTTGATTGTTTCATTTTTTAAAAAATGGGGCTCTCTTTTTAAAAATAATTGTGCATGATTTAGCAAGGTGAACTTTTTTCTGAAGCAGCCAAGACAGAAATAACAATACATTAAATGGCTGTCATTTGAAATTAAGTTCACAGAAGGCCTCACAATGTATCTTCAGCTTAATGGAACCATATATCATAGGTGGTAAATGAAGTTTGTCATTGTTAAGTGGTCATTACTACCTGTGATAATATTCTTCCATAAGCTAAAGATTGATAAGCTTCATGCTGTGATATATTAATCAAAGTTATTTTTTGTTGCAAATCATGATGTTGTAGAGACTGGAGTGACAGTTGCATTGTCTCCATTTAAGTTATGGATAACTATTGAAACTTTGAAAAGAAAGGGGGGAAAGCAATGCCCTTGAGATACAGATGACGCTCAACTTTGTTTATAACAAGATTTCTCCATCTTCAGTCTGATAAATGGAAGTTTTCATGACCTTCTCTGTGCTGTATCACTTTAGAATTTTGACAAACCACTGGATCATAGTAGGGGATAAGACCTTTGTTGACACAATAATCAAACATAGCTTTTAAACCTTAACATTTTGTAGCTGTTGCCAGAATCCCGAATGAGCAGCTCATGGTAGGATATCATACATTCCAGGTGTTATCCAGGACTTATCCGAATCAATCCCAAATCAATTTGTTTAACATATCACCATTCCAAATCAGTCTGAAGGAAGCTCAACCATCACTAATTCTGTGTTCTAGTTCTGACAGTAAGAGCTGTTCGACAGCAAAACAGACTACATTGGAGGTTTCCAAACAGAGGTTGGATGGCCAGGGATTCTTTAGCTGTGATTCCTGCATTGCAGGAATTAGGGCTGGATGACCCTTGGAGTCCTTCCCAACTTTATAATTTTGTGATTTTATGTCCCCTGAAATCTCAGAATATCTTAATAGATAATCTGTTTCTGTTAAGTATTGTTGGCAGGGACATCCCAAATGCCGTTAGGGATGTATTTTTATATGCAACGGCTGCAGCTCAGACTTTGGTGGCAAAGGGGTGGAAGGAAGAAGAAGTCCCGACAATAACGGATTGGCATAACAAGCTACAAGAATTTGCTGAAATGGCTCAGTTGACAAATAGCCCAAGAGGCAATTCAAAACAAAAATTTATGGAAAAGTGAGATAGATATAAGATATATGTTCAAAAATACAGTAAAGGTTCGCTATCTATGCTAGCATTCGATTGACGTTGGAGAGAGACTGAGATGAGAAATAAGACCAAGGGTACATATTGATATAGAAATGCATTAGATAAAATGTAAAGAAATATACAATAATAAGAGTACATTCATTTGAAAAAAGGAATATACAATGGGATAGACAGGAAGTCGAAAGTGTTGCTATATATGATTTTGGAATAGTTTTTTGCCCTTGTTTTTTTCTTTTTTCTTTTTCTTTTAGTATATAAACTTTGTATACATGTTGAAAATTATAGTATAATAAGCCTTGTGGTGTGATATGATAATGTTTACCGATGTAACATAAGAACTTTAATAAAAAATAAAATTCAAAAGAAATCTCAGAATATCTTAAATATCATATTGGTCTGAACAGGGGGAAGTGGTCTAACAGGTATTTATTATGGTTGTCGTGATTTGCTTTCTTCACAAAAGTGACCCAAAGTGACTTACAAACACACTCTAAACACTGAACTCAAGGGAACGTATGTTAATGGATGGTCATATAAATTTAATAATGAATGAATGACTGAATGAATGAATAACAACCCCGCACCTCAACCTCTTAAGATCTAATCTAACCCAAAGGGAGGTAGATCTCATTCTCAGTCATATATAGTATAATTAGACCATGTGGAAAACCTCAGTCCTCATCAAGGAATTGTTATTGGTTTTTAAGCTCTGCTACCAATTGAAATCTATGTTCCTTTGATAACAGCAGTGGTTTGGACTAACTTGATTGTATTGCAGGCGCCATTTGCATGGCTTGCAGATTTACACTGCTGTTCCTAAAGGCTCCAGAGATGTGGTGCTTTATTGCTCTTGTCATAATTACGAGGCTCACAGACAGAAGCCTGAAAATACGCATCTTAATTATTGAATGGTGGCTCATAATTGCTTTTGGTTGGCTTTCATTGCTTTCTGATTGCTTTTCATTTCTCCACCCTTCTACATGCTTTCATTTTGTTCTGACAGCAAACTTAAAGTATTGTCTTGTATTTTAAACTCATTCAAACAGTGCATCAGTTTTATTTGCCTTCATCTTGGGGTTAATCTCAAGTTCAGTCTCTGCATCTTAAAATGACAGCCTTTGTCCCTCCCTGTATTCTTCACTCTCGCCTAGGAAACAGTGCCCTTTGTTGTCAGAACGCTTTCAAACATTTCAGCTCACAGGAGTAAAAGTGTGTGTGGGTGCTACTGATGCCGTTCCATCCAGGAATGCATATCTGGAGCCTTCTGTTATTCCTATGGCTCAGCCTGCCATTTGTACAAAGCCAGCGACTTACAATAAATTAAAGAATATAAATTCTGTTCTTCGCCAGAGAGTTCAAATAAGAGTCATTTTACTAGTTCTGCAATATTAGTCAATGTCTGCTCAAAAGTAAACTCCATTGAATGTAAAAGGACTTACTTCCAGTATCTAAAGCCTGCATCCCACCCACCTTCTCCAGATGTTACTAGACTCCAGCTCCCATCATGTCTGATCATTGGTCATGTTGGTTAGGGATGATGGAATCCAACAATATCTGGAAGGCTACAAGTTCCTCATCCTGAAGTATAGAATTGTGGTGTAAGTAGACAGTGGGTCCAAAATGCTTCAACTTCAAGTTTCTAATGATCTCTGTCCCTCTGACCTAGTCTTCCCATTCATTTCTGCTAACTTCCACCAGCTTGCAGTTAGGTAGAAGAACAAAGCCCGAGTTTAGAGTTGGGAGTAGCAGTGATGTGGACCAGGAGAAAAGCAGCAAGCTGGAGAGAGATAGTGGATGATCTGTTCTAATCCAAGGCATTGGCTATGGGAGAAACAAGACCCTTTTGGGGTGTTAATGCTGTGAACTCCTCCATCATAGGCTCAGGTTGCGTAAATAAGCCATATATCATAAATATATCAACAGTCTCCACTGTGGCTCATTTCCAAAGGAAAACACGAACCCTGGGTAAGTGCTTGGGACCCCTGGAATCTCACACTGCTCAGAGATCTGACTTTTACTCAGCAATGACTGATTCATCATCTAATTTTCTACAACTATGCTGCATCCATCACCCCTCCATGAAGCCTTCTGCTGCTCAGGTCATTAGCGGTGTTTCACTAGGCAAGAAATGGTAAAACTCAGCCCAAAAGGGAATGCTGTTTTGAGAAGAGTTGTTAATGGCTTTCTTCTTTCTTCATATTTCTAATCTTGTTAAAGATGTCTGTTGTGGGAGAGAGGGAATGATTTTGATTTTTTTTAATCAATGTATTCAGTTAGGTAAATGTCACCTTCTATCACCATTGTGGATTTGTAGGAATTGCTGCTGATGGCATAGAAGCTTTTGTTGATTCCCGCCCCCCCCCCTCAGCCAACGTTTCTATACCAGCTGGGAAGAAAAGCAACCCTCTAGTGCCCTCCTAGCAAAGGGAAAATTTGTTACACAGTAGTCAAAGCAAGAAGAAAGGCTTTGAATAAGGCGAGACATTCGTTAAAATTCTGGATTTGATGGATTATAAAAGGAAGCATATTCATGCTTAGAGGGTTATTAGAAGATCTGAGAACTCATGCTGGCATAACTTCTGTAACAGTATTAATCATCGCACTTCAGTAGAAAAGACATAGAATAAGATTAAAAGGCTCAATGGCAAAGGGGTCAGATCTTTTGCAATACCTACTTTAATTAAAGGTGAAGAGACTGCTGATTGAAATATACAAAAATGTTAACATGCTAGGTGGGAGCCTGCAAAATGTTAAAAGTGATAATAACTGGAGGACATTGATTTCTCTTTCTCTGTGTTTGGGGGAAAAAACCTTTTCTTTCAGTTTGCAAAAGTGGAAACATCTATTTATATTCTCAAAAATTGGCATGAGGCTTTAAGCATTGCAGTGCAGTTCATTCAAGTTAGAATTCAAATACGTGTTCTTCCTGTGCAGGCATTCCTGTCTCTTTTGTTATATGCACACAGAGAGACTAAAAGGCGATGGTATGATGATCCTAGTAAGACCCTGGATGAAGGGGTCTACCTATGGATTTATCATGTAATGGCTTCTGCTGTCAAGGAAGACATCAAACTAGAACAGCCTTCTTCAACCCGGTGCCCCCAGGTGTTTCAGCCTGTAACTCCTCCTGGGACCGATGGGAGTTGTGCATCTAGAAAGCATCTAGAAGGCACCAGGTTACAGAAGGTTGGCATAGACTACATGCCTGAAAAGACAGCCCGGTGGTGGATGTGCAGGAGGATTAACAGGAAGATCTGCTGTGCAGGGCATAGCAATTTGGCCACTTGGTCACTATAGGTATTTATTCCAAAAATAGGAATTGATTATTCCTCCTCATCACAGAGCACTTATATAGAAATTCAATTTATTTCTCACTGTGAAAGAGCTTGGCAGTCTCTTGTAACAAGGAATTGCACCATAGGCAGTTCTTTCCCCCAACCATCTAAGTATGAATGTATAGATCCTGGCATGTGAAGGCAGAACCCACATCGCATATTGTAAAGGGAGGGGCTGTCATGTGACCAGTACAGTGGTACCTCAGGTTACATACGCTTCAGGTTACAGACTCCGCTAACCCAGAAATAGTACCTCCGATTAAGAACTTTGCTTCAGGATGAGAACAGAAATTGTGCTCCGGTGGCGCGGCAGCAACAGGAGGCCCCATTAGCTAAAGTAGTGCTTCAGGTTAAGAACAGTTTCAGGTTAAGAATGGACCTCCAGAACGAATTAAGTACGTAACCAGAGATACCACTGTACTCTCTTGAAGAGAAGGAGGAAACAGCTATCATGGTACTCACCTTGATGTCAGCGGACAAGGTAGTGAACTGAGACCCAGGTACTTACACTGAGCCTAATAAAGAACTTGTCACTCATAATGTCATTAAGGCAGAGCCTCCTGATTTGTCTTTCAAAAGACAGCGCTCCCTGTCAGGAATTGACACCCTTGATTATAGAAGCCTCACTGTGGCGTTTGCCTGTTCTTTTTTAAAATGTCTGTACAGGGGGAGAGAAAGAGTTAATAGGTAGACCAATAGAAAAGCTAGAGGCGGAGCCTATCTGTTTATAAAAGGGCTTAGCCTGAGGTTTGGGTTGATTGGTTTTTAGTTAGTTGGTTGGCAGGGAAAAGGCAGTTGGGAAAGCAGTTGGCAGACAGTTGGAATTAGAGAGACAGTTAGTGCAGTTGGTTCTTGTGTGAGGGGAGGTAGAAGAGTCAGAGACAGGATAAAAATAAGACTAAGAAGGTAAAGAGTAACAACGTTTTGAATGCAGTTAAAGTTTATTTGTGTCTGCAATTAACTACACTCTTCTTTGTTAACTTAAGAACCCGACTGAGACTAAGTGACTTACTGGGGAGGACCTGGTTGGTGGCAGTAGATTAGTGGTGTACGGGTCAATAGTCTGTGAGACAACCGGGAGCTCCATACGAACGCCACACTCACACTCCCCAGTGCCTCTTTATCAGATGAGTCAGGACCTGACCTAGAGGAGATGTAGCTCTGTGGCCTGGAGCCTAGTATTCCATGACTTTTTACTCTTCTGGAAAGTGTTGTAGCCTTGAAGGAGCAGTCAGCAGAATAAAGGCTTCTGCTGAGTTCTAGATTTGGTTGCAACAAGTCTGTTTGAACCTATTCAAGGTCCCGGGATCATTTAAAGAGCCTTCTGAATCAGGCAAGTGACCCGTCTAGTCTAGCATCTTGTTCTCACAGTGGCCAGCTGGTTGCCTGTGGGAAGCCCTCAAGTAAGACCTAAGCACAATAACAGTCTCTCTGCTCACAGTTTCCAGAAACTGGCATTGAGAAGCAATAGTGAAGGTAGAACATTTCCATCTATCTGTGATCCCTGTCCCTTCACCTTGCCTGATGAAGTCTGTTGTGGTCCATAGGCTCCTGCTTACATTTGGGGCAGGACAGGGTCTTAACAAAAAACCCTGAAAGAAGTTTTAACATGTTGGAGTTTTTTTCAGCACCAATAAAGCAGTAGGAGTTGATATTTCGCAATATTCCACAGCTGATAACCAAAGACTGTATAAGAGTACAGTGGTACCTCAGGTTACATATGCTTCAGGTTACATACGCTTCAGGTTACAGACTCCACTAACCCAGAAATAGTGCTTCAGGTTAAGAACTTTGCTTCAGGATAAGAACAGAAATCGGGCTCTGGCGGCGCAGCAGCAGCAGGAGGCCCCATTAGCTAAAGTGGTGCTTTAGGTTAAGAACAGTTTCAGGTTAAGTACGGACCTCCAGAACGAATTAAGTACTTAACCCGAGGTACCACTGTACCTTGAAATTGAGCTAGTTTGAGGGTACTCCTGTATCACTTCCAAGCTGTATCACTTCCAAGCTGACAAGCACTGAGCCACTGGAGTTTCATATTCAAAGGGATGTTGACAATGATATGGCAGTCGTAATCAAGAGTTTAATATGGCCATTCTAAGCTTGAAATTCCCTGCTTATTTTATCTGGCAAAATACTGCCTTGCCCTCTTCCCCTCCTACATGAGTCCCTCATTGAGAGGAAGTAGCCTTTCTGCAAAACAAACCTGATTGCTGACCATGATTGTGTAAGCTCACATAGATTTTTTTTATTATTTTTTTACAGACTCATTATTTATTACTCATTAGTCAATGATCTCTGACAGGCCACATAGATTTGTGAGATGATCCTACTCATTTTATGTAATTGGACCACTTTTGTTGTTGTTTTTAAAAAATCGTTCAGCCTTTCAGTGTTACATCTTGCTCTTCTGCATGCTTGCAGGATGCCAAAGGGTAAGAATACAGCTGCCAAGTTAAAAACCGTCTGCTTCCCCCTCCATCTCCAATATATTTATTATTCTGTTCTGCATGACTGATAAATAGTATATCTAATTGTTTCAGATTCTGCAAATTATTTCACACTCCCTGGGCACTCATTGATTTTTAGTGGGATCATGATCAGGTGTAATAGAAGGAAGATTGATCTCTTGAGAGGAAACTATATTACATCTTCTGCTTTAAGGAAGTAACAGTCAGCTCCTGGAGCATATGAGCAGAATCAAAGGTTTCACCAGTGGGCCGTTTAGAAGGTTGCTTGAAACAAAGTCAAGCATTTTGCCACTAATAGTCCCTTTCTTAATTTCAGAACCACTGGCTTCTTAAACAAATCCAAGTATCAGACATTATTTCAGCATTCTGATAAGCAGTGCTTTTTTCTTTAAAAAAATGTTTAGGGTACTTGCATTTTGACTCAAGAAAATCACCATTTTATAGTTCAAATCGGGAAAAATAAATACAATAAATGGACAAAAGTACAAAGATTCACAAAAGGTTTAGGTATGCGTATGCCTGTGAAAAAAGCACTGCTGATAAGCATACTAAGATGTAATCCTAGAAGTCCTGCTGAATTCAATGGGACTTACTTCTGAGCAGGCAGGCATAAAATTACAGTTTATGACACTCCTTCATCTTCTTAACCTAGGAGAAAGATCAGTTCTCAAAGGTAAAGAGATGTGCAACTACACTGCAAGCTTAAGAACTTTGATATATATATTTTCTGGAACCCCTGGAATCTTACCCTGCTCAGAGATCAGGGTGAACACTGTGAACAAGCCCCATTTAATTCAGTGAATATTACTCCCAACCAAATACTGAAGACTTTTTTTATTCCAGTGGGCAATTTTAATCAAAGTCTGATTTTATAGTTTTAACCAATTTTTACCTTTTCAGCATTGTAGCGTAGTTAACCAGTATTTCAATTACGTGTGTGTGTGTGTGTGTGTGTGTGTGTGTGTTTGTTTTTTTTACCTGGATGGTTTACAAACAAGACAATAATACAAATGACTTACATGGTAATTAAAATCAACAATAAAAGGCACCAAACTTTTCTTGTAACAGAAATAGTTTACATCTCAGGTTCAAATAACCCCAAGCCATAGCATCCCATAGTTAGTTTAAAATTCAGTTTAAAAGGATGAGGGGGCAAAAAGCTATCAAGTGATACCTGGTATCAAGGTGAGGCTCTCTGTGGAGTCTATTCCAAAGCTGGGATACCACCACCAAAAATGCCCTCTTCTACCTCACTTATCTATGGTTGCCCTGTTAACCTGAAAATAAGTATTTTAGAAGTTTAAGTCACTTAACACACTTGACAAGAAATAAGTTTAGTAAAACACAGCCTCTATTACTCATGCTGTACAAAGCAGCATGACAATGAACAGGAAAGGTGCTAAAGGAAGAGAACGGAAAAAAGGATGGTTTTAAAATATACTTGATGGAGGTGTCCAAAGAGAAAGATTTGGGGAAATAATACATCTGTATATACAGGAAATGACTCAAGTGCCAATTAAAGTGCCAATGTCAACAGACCCTTTTGGAGACAGCATAATGTAAAAAGCTGTTAAAATGGCTTTAAAAATGTGAATATGTCTGTTTTTTGCCATTATGCGTACTAATAGCATGGACTTGATAAATGGCTTGCCAATGTATAAAATAATCTCTCCCTCCCTCCCCCCCCCTCTCTCTCTCTGTGTGTGTGTAACACCAGGAAAGGGTTTCTCCTCCTCCTTTTCCTCCAAGTATAGTATTTTCACTCCATTTCATAAAATGTGTTAAGAATAGCCATTATTCAACCAAAAAGGAAGTGTTATCACTTGAAATCGGAAATGGATGAGCAGGAAACAGATTAGTTGTAAAAGAACATTAAGGTCACTTTGTCAGGAATTTGGTGACTGGAATACTGTCTTGGTTGCGCATATATAAATATACACTGTAGCCACAAGTTCAACAAAAATAATATTCCATAATTTAGGTCTCCCAAATGAAAGGAACATAGAAAGAAACAGGTGATTTGTTCAGATAAATGTATATTTTGATGAAGTGATTCAGTTGCTTCAGCACAAACAGTAGCAAACTGTAGTGGCAATTTATCCCTGGAATTTATGGCAGAATTGTGTGGCCAGTCATTCTTGCCTTTTTAGAGTTCCTTGAGCTGAAAAGAGTCACAGGTCAAGAAATGATAAAGTGTTCTGCATATCCTTCCCTCCTTCATCTGATGGCAGCCCACCCACTCCCAAACAGTTGAGAGGGCCTTTCTTAGCAAAGCTGCTCAGGACCCAGAAAACACTAGCACTGCCCTGAATGGAAGAAATAAAGGAGTAAGCAGAAGCCCAAAATGTAAAAAGAGAGATAGACAGGGTCACGAGGCATATTGAAGACTAGGCATCTCTCTGGATTGGCACACAAGTTTGCGCACTTAATATTGTGTGGCAGTGGAGAGGGCCCTCAGGCGGCTGCTCTACTCCTATTCTCTCCCCATACTCTCTTATTCCTGTGCGCTCTCTGCACCATCTAAAAGCTCTGGGGTCAATTGTCTTTGACCAATATCAAGCCCCCATATAAATATGTGCTGGAAAACTGGACACCAGCTGCATCTGCCTCCTCTATGGGACATCAGGGTATTCAGATGAGGGAAGAAAAATCCATGCCACGTACGGAAGATAGGCACACCTCCCTGCCTCATCTGCTGTTCCTGTTTTCCAGTCCAGACCAGGCTGCATTGCTACATAGATGTCAGAGGAGGACTGGTGGAGACCGCCTCTCCAGCCTGACCCTTCCAGAGAAGGAGGAGACAGTTCAGAACTACAACAGGGGTTTGAGGGAGGTCACAGCTCAGAGGCAGATGAGGAGGAAAACTGGGAAATAATGGGAGAGGAGGAGGAAGAAGAAGAAGCAGCACCAGTGGGGAGACAGCTGACAGACTCAGTGTCTTTAGAAAGCATTCCAGACCCGCCCTCTCCCAGAACCCAGCGGGCATCGAAAATAGGAGAGCAGAGAGCTCCGAGGCAGAAGACACAGCTCAGCCACCGTAGTGATGATGCATAATGGGAGAGGCGGAGGGGGTGGGGCTTCACTCGGAGCAACACCAATACTCCAAGAGGCTGCATTTCTAAGCCTCTCCCTGTGAGTATTGAATAAAAAGCATTGGTAAGAACTTTCCTTTGTCTTATCTATTCCTGGCAACCTACCGTGGGGGTTTGGATCCTGTGATGTCTGACAACAGACTGGATTATGAACTGCATCTGTCAGGGTCCATCTACACCATTCCTTTGAAGCACAACAACAACAGATGTTATTACCAGTATATATTTCATTTGCAAATGAATTCTTAAAAAGTAACTATTATAGTTTAGTCAGGAAGAAAAGTTGTAGCATTTCCTACAAGTTTTAATGTACATCGTCTTTCTTCTTATTTTTTTGTTTGGGTGTGATATAATCAAGCATGAGCTCCGATGATTAACTACTGTATACCCACAGTATAATTCCATAAGTAATAGTGTCACCTTGGCCTGGACAGGTTTTCAGATCTTCTAGAGTTGATAGGAGGCAGGCTTGGCTTCAGCCACCTAAATCATGAGTTTGATATCCTTCCCGGCTTCAAGTTTTCCATGGCTGTATGTGTTGTTTGTTCAGACACAAAGTTTGACAGTGGCCACAAATATCATCCTTTCCTTGGCTCCATTGGACAATAAGTACCAAAACAAAAACAAAAACCTCTCCTCAGCTACAACGGCAGAGCCAGTTTTGATGACTGGAACATTTCCAATAAACTGTCAAAATATATTTTATTGGTATGGCAATGCATTTTTGCTTATTACCAAGCTTGGGATTTTGGCTCTCCTGTAGTGAGGCTCATTGTAATGTGCAGAAATCACTAGAATGCAAATGAGATTTAGCCCACAAAATGTGCTTACTGTTAGAGACACTGAGGATAATCTCTGTATCACCTACTTTCAATTCTGGAGGCACAGATGCAAAGGCAAACATATTTAGCAGGTGATCAAACATCTTTATTTCAAAGCTGCATTTCTCTTAATACTGAGAGTCGTGTGCCACGATGCATCAGATCAAATGAGGCTCCAGCACAGAGATGAGAACTTGCTTTCTTTGCTCTCAGCAGGGCACAGAGGACAGAGCTAGCATAGCAGGCTCATACAACAGAGTGATGGCAGCTATTGGACATGAAGGGTGATCATTCAAGTCTTGCCCCCAAGGCAGCTAGGTTGATGTGTCAAGTGCCTGTTGCTAACTGCAGATTGGGGAAAGGGATTTCTATTGCTTTGAAAGTGTTCACGCTTACAATTTTAGGATCCACATAGGAGCATACCTTTCCCCCAGCCTTTGTATATTGAGCCAGGCTTAGCATCAGTTAGGTGAAGTGGTCTGCCTCAGGTGGCAGCTTCTGGGTTACCATTAAATGGCAGTGAATTGTCAATTATTTTTTAGTGTAGTTATATGTTTATCATCGTGGAGGAGATCATTTGTTAGATCAGGCACCAGAATGACTTGGGCATCTTCCATTTGAAGGATGCTATGTGTGATTCGCTCCACAAAGCTCTGGGAACTAAAAACAAAACAAAAATCTAAACCCAAACCCTGCCAGGACCAAAGCTCAAATTCATTTTTTATGTGGCAAAGTCACCTAGGCATGATACAGATTTTACTCATCATTTTTTATGGTGAACATATTGCCCAGTGTGCTCTCCTTGGTGAAAGCTCAGATGTTTCACAATCTAGAGAGTGTTTTCAACCATAAAAGGATATGCAAATTGGTGGGTAAAAGTAAAGACTCTCCTCCTGGAAGAGAGGGCAGTGGTTGTGGGCGGGAGCCCGAGCCACCCTCTAGCAGGGAGCGTTAGCCCCCTGCCACCCACTCACCTGGGCTGGCGCCCACGCCCATCTGCAGGCTCCACCTACTGGTGAATAAACCCCCTTGTTTCAGACTCACCCCTCTCTGAGGGGGTGGAGTCAGCTGGCGTAATCCAATGCCTAAGCCAATACCTTTTCACTTGCTGTAATCAATAAAGTTGTGGCCTTTTCTTGCCCATTAACCTTATATCACGTGTCCTTGTGTATTCATTCCACTTTGGGGGGATTGGGTCCTCGAACCACAACAACATGTTACCTATGATAATGATAGATGGACCTAGCACATCTAACTTCAAATCCCATTTCAGCTTTGGCCTCATTTTTGCCGACCATTCCAATCCTTAACAACTAGATGAATGAATAGAATTCAGGTCATATAATTTTAATCAGAAGTCCACATGAATATTTGAATAAAGATTATACACACACACACACACATACACACACACATATATATGGTTGGCTTTCAATCCAGATTTGTAATCAATGAAAACAGTTCAATTAATCTGTGCAAGAGATATAAAAAGGGACAAAACATTATACAATCGATTCAATATTCAAAAATCTGATCATGGCTGTTAGTTACCCAATATAATTTCTTCTTCATATTTCCTTACTCAAATTAATTCTTGCTGCATAAGAAATCAATAAAAAAAAACAACATGATTATTGAGACGCTAAAGTGTGGGACAGCCAGATCCTCTGAAATGAATTTAGCTGCCTCTCCAGCAAAATGTGTCCATGAAGTGGCACTAGGGACAGCAAAGAAAAGCAACTTGCTTCAGGTACCATCATGAGATTCGGAAGATGAAGTCAGTATCTGGATTCTAAATTCAAACCCTGCTTCAGGTAGCAAAATGTCTTGGACTGACACTGGGTGGCATCCTGAGCTTGGAAAGCAGAAATAGGAACAGTCCAGATCTGTGTGACATCATAAAACAACTCTCACTCTTCCTCCAGATCTGTACTGAAAATGAAACTTCTGGGCTATTCAAATGGCCCTTGGGAGGCAGTATATGGATCCATTACCCTCACCCTCTCCTCCCTGCTTGCATTGCTTCTCAACTTCTGCACAGCCCTAGAGATATTGTTATGAGCTGGGGGAGTGAGGGGAGTAGGGTGTATGCAGAGACTCTTCTAACCCCAGGATCCAGCAAGTGTTCAAATATAAGCCAGGCTAGCTTCCTCTGTTGAGATGATGGCCCATTAAGGAAAACAAAGGAAAGGGGCTCTGTGTGAAATGGCAAATGGGTTGACATGGTTCGTTAGAAAGACAAAAACATTGCTGGGAGTTGAGAATACAGTGATGTGACCTAGAAGTGAGCAAGCTAGAGAGAGAGAGAGTCAGAACAAAGTTTGATTTCTTTCTCTCATTTTTCATTTTGAATCCAAGGCTGTGGCTATGAGAGAAACAAGACCCTTGTGGAGTGTCAATGCTGTGAGCCCTTCCTTTGCAGGCTCTGGTAGTAAATAAACCGTATATCATAAAGACACCACAGTCTCCGCCGTGTCACATTCCAAAAGGAAACACGATCCCTAGGTAAGCGCCAGGAACTCCTGGAATCTCTCACCGCTCAGAGATTGGGGTAGCGCTCAACAATATGTATTATTTCTTTCTCTATTCTACTGCCAGACTACATCACTTGCTGTAAACCGGTCTGATCTTGCTCCTGTGAAAACAGACAGAGGAACATTTACAGAGTAGAGTGGATAGAGAGAGAGCTGGCTTCTGCCTGATTACAATCAGTCCTCTCAAAGTGCTTCTTTATTTCGATGGTTTTCTCCCTGTGTTCAGATCCACAATACAATCAAAGCTGAATTTCAATTCCTTGCCTTCTAATGCAACACCCTTTTGCATTATTCAGGTTTAATATTTCATTTCACACCTCTGCAACTATCTTTGGCTCAGAGCTCTTAGCCCTGCTGCAAAGCCTGGCGGATCTTGTCGCGTAATTAATCCCTAGAAAGGCTATTCATGCTAACAATCAAAGCATTCAGATACTGGCCTCTTTTCTTTTCTTTTCTTTTCTTTTTTTTCTTTTTTTCTTTTTTTCTTTTTTCTTTTCTTTTCTTTTCTTTTGAAGGTGAGAAGAGCTTTTAGGAAGGAACAGATACATATTAGTGCAATGTACTATTAGACTGTGTGTGAGAGAGAGTCTGTCTCTAAGTAGACAGCCTAGTACAGGGAAGTGACTCATCTAGGTAGCAGCTCATAGAACCAATACGTTATGAGACTGCAAAGGCACCTACAGCAGAGATTCCTGTCTTTTCTCACCCATGCTGCTACATATTTAGTGTTTCTGATCCCAGGATAGGTATAGTAAGCCCATTATTGCCCACTGGTGGAGAATACAAAGGCCTGCCCTCCAGCTAAAGATAGTGTGCATGTGGATCTTATTTGGGAATATCTGATGAGATCCAATAAAGGCTGCAGCTATGAAACAGCTTGACATCAGGCACATCAAGCCTTGTTTGTGGCCGTAGTTTTTAATAATGAGTCAGCTGCCAGGGCACATTTGGAAAGCTGAGCGTTACATGGCAGGAATATTGCATTTCCACAGTCCACATGGGCCCTGCTGTGTTAGATGTAGAATGTAAAAAAGAGAAGTAAACTCTTTTGGGATGGGGTGGAAATCCCATCTAATTAGTTCGTGCTTTGACTGGAGATGCTTGAGGAATGAGATCTTTGCAAATTCCAGTATGATTGTTTTGAAATGAGCATTTTGAGAGAAACTTTTAGAAATGTGAATTTGAGACACAAATACATCTTTAAACACGAAAGCAGGTGTCATGGTACCTAAGAAGAAAAGTCTGTGTAAATTGTGTAGTATTAGCTAGAGGTTGGAAGGCATGAAACTCTTAGGTAAGAGTTTGAGGTCTTTCAACCACTAGGCAATACAACACACTATGGATTCAAATGATTAGCATACTATCCAAACTTAGAACATGTAGTTAAATGCAAGTTTTTGTGCAAGGTTTAAACAATTGAAGATTAATGTGTGAATGTGACAGAATGGATTTATCATCAGTGAACATATGTAAAAGTGACATAGGACTGGAAATAAACCGAGTAACTGCTTTTTCTCTACAGCTTCCCACCACCACAGCCCCTCTTCCTACTTGTGACTGGGGAGAGGAGTTACAGAAAAAAGTGGAATGGGGAAAGGGTTACACATCTGTGCACATCTTTGACTTCTCAGCAGACATGTTTCCTCACCTACTGCTTTGCATGTCGACAGAAAGTGTATCATTGAGAATCATGGGGGGGGGGCGTTTTGTTGTCAAATGAGAGGCTCAAGTCGAATGGGCCCAAATAATATATGCATTCTCTATTTACTTCAAAACAAAAGGGGTAGACATTTCAGATTTATTTCACTGAGATGAGTTGGCGGTGAGCTGGTAAACCTGGGATATACCACTTCAGTCTACAGCTAAGGCAGTGGCTGGGAAACCTCAGGCTTAGGGGCCGAATGCAGACCTCCAGGGCTCTTTATTTGGCCCACAGAAATCTCCTTAAGCCACATACCCTTCACCAGTCTGGCTCCACCCTGTCATCGAGTGCTTTCGCCAGCCTGGGATGTATCCTTCAAAAGTGATCATACCTCTTGCTTGCCTGGATGGTGAGAGGGGTGTGTGTGTAAACTGTCAGAAATGCAATACCAGGGATCATTCAGTTTGTTACTTAAGGGTTAATTCTGTTGTTAGTCAGCTAATGGGGGTGCAGTGGGGATTTGGCCTAGCAACCAGGCTGAGTGGCATGTTCTTCACTATGATTGGTTATGTAGTTCTGAGGGAATTTCTTTCCATATATTTGGTTTGTAGGCCTCCCTATTCCTCCCCAAAATATTTGCCATTTTTGTTCAGTTTGTGCAGTAAAGTGTCATCAGGATTTTTCTCTCAGGTCTCTGTGTTATTTCAGTGACTTGCTAAGGGAAACCTCCCATTCATGCATGGCTGGAATGCAGTCTATGGTACAAAGGTAAAAACCGCATCCATTGCTCTGCTCATTCTTGTCTCTGTCCATGGAAAGTTGCCCATCATCTGGAAAAGGATACCCCACATTACAGTGGTACCTCGGGTTACATACGCTTCAGGTTACAGACTCCACCAACCCAGAAATATTACCTCGGGTCAAGAACTTTGCTTCAAGATGAGAACAGAAATTGTGCGGCAGCAGCGGGAGGCCCCATTAGCTAAAGTGGTGCTTCAGGTTAAGTACAGTTTCAGGTTAAGAACAGACCTCCTGAACGAATTAAGTACTTAACCTGAGGTACCACTGTATATCACATTATTGAATGCTCATTATACCTAGATAAATAGATCAATATGTATGAAATGCTAAGGCTGCAACCCTACATTGACTGACTTGATGGAAGTTACATTGAACACATGGAGACCTCTGGTCTACATGCCATTCTTACATTTACAGTGTATATATGTCTATTCCACAAGGATGTCCCATTGGGGAAACTTTCAATCTTGCGAGTACAGCCTAGACTCAGGTTTATTAGTTCTGTAATGAACTTGTTCTGAGACAAGTTCATTTTGAGACAAGTTCTCCTCCCCCAAAAAGTTAAGTTTTGCCATCAGTAGCATTTTAGGATTTTCCATATTCATAAGTTATCACACAATTTAATTAGCAGTTAATAATAATAATAATAATAATAATAATAATAATAATAATAATAATTTATTATTTATACCCTGCCCATCTGGCTGGGTTTTCCCAGCCACTCTGGGTGGCTTTTAAAAGAATATTAAAATACAATAATCTATTAAACATTAAAAGCTTTCCTAAACAGGGCTGCCTTCAGATGTCTTCTAAAAATAGGGTAGTTGTTTTTCCCTTTGACATCTGGTGGGAGGGCGTTCCACAGGGCGAGTGCCACTACCGAAAAGGCCCTCTGCCTGGTTCCCTGTAATTTGGCTTCTCGCAGCGAGGGAACCGCCAGAAGGTCCTCGGCGCTGGACCTCAGTGTCCGGGCAGAACGATGGAGGTGGAGACGCTCCTTCAGGTATACTGGACTGAGGCCGTTTAAAACTTTAAAGGTCAGCACCAACACTTTGAATTGTGCTTGGAAACATACTGGGAGCCAGTGTAGGTCTTTCAAGACCAGTGTTATGTGGTCTCGGCGGCCGCTCCTTGTCACCAGTCTAGCTGCCACATTCTGGATTAGTTGTAGTTTCCGGGTCACCTTCAAAGGTAGCCCCACATAGAGCACATTGCAGTAGTCCAAGTGAGAGATAACTAGCGCATGCACCACTCTAGCAAAACAGTTCACAGGCAGGTAGGGTCTCAGCCTGTGTACCAGATGGAGCTGATTAACAGCTGCCCTGGACACAGAATTGACCTGCGCCTCCATGGACAGCTGTGAGTGCAGAATGACTCCCAGGCTTCGCACCTGGTCCTTCAGGGGCACAGTTACCCCATTCAGGACCAGGGAGTCCCCCACACCTGCCTGCCTCCTGTCCCCCCAAAACAGTACTTCTGTCTTGTCAGGATTCAACCTCAATCTGTTAGCCGCCATCTATCCTCCAACCACCTCCAGACACTCAGATTATTAAAAGGTTTTATTTTAAAAAACAACAACTACAAATCTTCCATAAACAAAGTTATAGACCCACATAAGTGAAACCCTTGTAAATTAAAAAATGAAACAATGCAGAGACTTCTTTACATGAGTGCCATTTGTAAATAATTTAAGTGGCATTGTTATTCATGTACTTGGCTTTACACGCTTTATTCATTCTTGGCTTGCAATGACTTTCACTTAAGAAAAAGCTTCCTGACCACAAGACTGTCTTTGAAAAAAACTGAATTAAACTATGGAATAATTAATACAAAGCAAATGCTGAAAGCACTACCACTTGGGGCATTTATGACCAAGCTGGAATAAGCTGTGTACATGAATGATTCTGGCAGCCATTTGCTTAGTATAAATGTTTATAAGGTAGCGTCCCTCTGTGGGTGAGCATCTCAGCTACTTAGGGAAATGGTCAATTACCTCCTATCTGGAAGCACTTACAGGAAAAGGCGGTTGAGAAGTTATGGCATATTTTCCCATAGTTGGTTTTACTATGTGCTGCACTAAATCAGAAGGTGCCAGGAAAAATCAGAAGTACCAGGCTTTCTCTGAAACCATTTATCTTTCAAATTGAACTCATTTTGGTTTCCCTATCACATACCTGTCGTTTCCATTTTCTCTGGCTATGCCCAAGCCATACACAGAAGATCATCCTACATTGGCTACCAGATGCCCTCATAGTAGCTCAGCTGAAAAGGAGTAAATGCTCTGATATCTTATTTTATATCATTTATTTTATTTTTATTTATTTAACAAAATGTATATACCACTTCACTGAAGTGAGAACCTCTGTGCGGGGTAGAAGAAAAAATATCAACATTAAAATTATCAATAAAAGAGTTAAAATCAGGAATTCAAATCTCCAAAATTATTAAAATTAACAAAAAGCTAAAAACAGTTAAGAAGTCATTTCAAGTTCTACATGTCTGGATAGGCTTAATAGAACAAACATGCTAAAAGATTGGTTTCTTATAGGTGCAGAACTAATATTATCTGGCACCTGTAATAGTGAGAGTTCTGCATATTGAAGTGCTTGAGCATATGGGGAGTAAGACAATCCTGCAAATGAACTAGTTCTAAATTGTTAAGGGCTTTGTATACAAATAGTACCACCCTGAACTTGACTTGGTAGCAAATGGTCAACCAGTGCAGATCTCTGAGTGGGAATGTTATATGCTGACAGGATCTCACTCCTATGAGCAACCGTGTTGCAGCATTCTGCACTAACTGCAGTTTCCAAATCAAGCACAGGGGAAGCCCTACAAAGAGTACATTACAGCGAACCAACCTTGAAGCCACCAGTTCCTGAACTACTGTAGTCTAGCTCTAGCAGTCCATGAACAGATGTAGCTGTTGTACCAGCAGTAGCTGATAAATGGTGCTTCCAGCCACCCAGGTCACCACTGACAAAGCTGGATCCAGAATCATCCTTGGATTGCACACCTGCTTCTTCAGGTACAACCAGGACTTGTTTTTCAGTTGCAACTTGCTGGAACTAAGTTTCGGCACCTCTCAGTGGGCGCCATTGTCATTATAAGAGAACAAGGGAGGCATTCATGGTGAGTTCTGGCACCTCTTTTTCTAGAAAAATAGCACTGGGTACAACCCCACCCAGGACAGGCAATTGACCAATTTATCAGACACAGGAACCACTCGCTCACAGTGCCTCCATCAGTTTCTTTTCCTTCATGCACCCACCATTGTGTCTCAACATTGACCCAAGGCCCAGATGACTTCTCCTGATTTGGATGTTATGGAGAAATAGAGCTGAGTGTCATCATCATACTAATGGCAGCTTGTCCCAATATGCCTATTGACCACTCCCTGTGGCTCCATTAAATAGCATCAAGGATAGAATAGTGCCCTTCAGCACCCCACACAGTAACTGCCAGGGGTCTGAAAAGCGTTCCCTCTGGACTCAGTCCCATAGGTAGGACCGGAACCACTGTGATATAGTGCTCTCAATTCCAATTCCATCTTTCATAGCTCTACCCAGAGACTCTGATGACTAAACGTCAGACATTTTGTATGCAAAACAAGTGCTGCTACCCATCTCTCTTAAATAAATGTTAAAAGGAATGTACTGGTTGTAAAACACACAATTAAAACTGACAGTTTAATACCATCTTTGTAGTGATGTGTTTGTTTTTTAAAAAACAGACTTTTTGGATTTTCTAATTCTATTGTTTTAATTAGGGTACTGCTATTTATTTTAGGTTTTATTACATTAACTGAGTTTATGGTCCTTAGCTGCCCTGAAATCTATGCTAATAGGGAGGGATATAAAATTGTACATAAATAAATACATAAAACAACAATTACAGCAGTAGTATTAACAGTCATATTGAAAATCAAACTCACAACTATCAGATTTGAATTCTGGTTTCCGGAAGCCATCCTGAATAAAAGCATTTTAATCGGTTGCTCAAATAAATAAGTGGAAGCATCACTGGGCATCTCATACGGCAGGACTTCCAGAAGGTGGATACCAAAACTGAAAAAGTTCTTCACCCCTTTACATTTCTTGTTTTGTTAATTAAGTAAATGGCATGAACAGGCAGGGCTGAATGTGATCCTAAAATGATACAAATGCTCCTTATGCTTCAACTAAATTGAGTTGTAGGGCCAAAAGCCAGATGAGACATCTGCTGTGTAATGCTAGTCATTATTTCAGCATCTGAAATATAGTGGTACCTCAGGTTACATATGCTTCAGGTTACATACGCTTCAGGTTACAGACTCTGCTAACCCAGAAATAGTGCTTCAGGTTAATAACTTTGCTTCACAATGAGAACAGAAATCGTGCTCCAGTGATGCGGTGGCAGCAGGAGGCCCCATTAGCTAAAGTGGTGCTTCAGGTTAAGAACAGTTTCAGGTTAAGTACTGTCAGGGAACTGACATCAGAGTGAGAGGTGGAGGCAAGGCTCCAAAACGATGCAGGAGAGAGGACCAGCAGGGGGGAAGGAATTCAGCGTAACACCAGTAGAGAAGAGAAGGAGATGGAGGATTTGGAGACAGGGCTCCAAGACCCTTCACCAGAGACTAGTGGGGAGAGCGCTGACATGCCTCTGCCTTCCCCTTACTTGCGCAGACGAGTTCCGCGCAGGGAAAGTAGGAGAAGACTTGGCGTCAAACAGCTCTTATGTTGGAAGAGGTTCAAGAAACGCCCACTGACGGATTCTGCAAGCGACTGACTGGCCACGGAGTGTGGGCTGTCAGCCAAGGCATGGTGAACCAGGCAATCTAACTAAAATTGAAGGCAACTTACGCACAAGTAACCCCCACAACCATTACAAGTACGGACCTCCGGAACGAATTAAGTACTTAACCTGAGGTACCACTGTACACAGCTTTTTTTTTTTTTTGAGAACTGAGAATCAGATTTGGTTGTATGCATGAACATATATGGGTGTGTGAGTTGTTAGTGAATAAGTTCAGTTCTTCAATGGGAAAGCCATTTTTAACCATGCATCACTCTTGGAGAGGAAAGGAGAGGAGAGGGCCTTTTCAGTTGTGGCTCCCTCTTTCCAGAATGGTCTCTGATTGCCTGGCACCTTTGCTGACATATTTTTGCCAATAGATAAAAACTTGCTTCCTTCCCCCTGGCTTTTTGATGGCTATGATAGTGAGGTTTTGCCAGTGGCGTAGCGTGGGGGGTGCAGGGGGGGCCGCCGCCCCGGGCGCAACATCTGGGGGTTAGGGGTAGGGGTAGGGGTAGGGGGCGCAAATCCACGGGTTAGGGGGTGCAAATTACCTGCCTTGCCCCAGGTGCTGAGAACCCACGCTACGCCACTGGGCTTTGCTGTTAGTATGTTGCCACAGCTTCCTGCTCTCAGGGTACATGGATGGATATTTTGTGTATTTATTTTTTTAAAAAAATGTATGTATTTCGTGTGAATTTGTTATTCTTATAATGCATGTTTCTTTTATATTCATAAATATGCTGTCTGTTTCTTGGAGACCTTGTGTAACAAGCAACTAATATGTCTAATAAATAATGATAACAACAATAATACTAGACATCATGTAATCTAGTTGCTTCCTGCTAAGACCATATTGCTTAATCTTTGGCATGGAGTACAGCAAACAGGATATTGCTTGTGCATATTGACAGAGCCTTAACTGTCATATCTATGCCATTTACTTCAGGAAACCATTTTGAGCCCTGCAATACATCTTTGACAGGAAATAAGTCATCAAAAGTATTTTCTGCAGTAAAACTGGGACTGCTCCACTTTGACATCTCTGACATGGTGTCTACATTATTTGATGGGAAAACACCCAAAAAGTGTAAAAGGAAAAAAATACTTTTTTCAGCTACAGCCTGAGGAAACTACGGAAGAGACAGGCCAACAACTGTGGGAATGATGGAATGTGTTTGGAAGCATCCTAACAATTTATCCTTCATTCATCCTTCCTGGCTCCTGTAAATGAGGGCCACATTAACCACCACAGTACAGCTACTGCCCCAGTTCCTGTCTTGAACCATGATATTAAAAAGCAGTTCCTGAAGGTCAGTGGTCCTGTTTTAATGGTCCTGTGAAAGGCCTAAGCTGCAGAGACAGGGCACTGTGGATAAAGTCAAGTAAAAGAAGGTAGCTTCCCACTGATCAGCAGACAGGTGGGGAAGGATGGGTGCGGAACTGAATCCAGGCATCCACTTCATCTCTTGCTCAGGTGATTTGTGAGAATCCAGCTTTTATTATGTGACTGCAAAAGCACAGCTCCAGCAGCTAAATTGGCAAGGTGAACCTTATGGGTGACACCCATTAGCACATGCGATTTCCCATTCAGTTAAGCTAGAGCCTGCTTCTCCTTACGTTTTAGCCCTTAGCTGGATTAGGGCTTTGGACAATTTCTCAGAGTATGTTCGCAAATTGCATTCTGGCCCCTTCATATTGCCATTTTAGTAATATGCATTATTATTATTATTATTATTATTATTATTATTATTATTACCATCATACCATCATCATCAATGGAGCAGAAATTGTGTGCATGTACAGCACATAAACAGCATTGTTTCTGGGGAATCAGTGCTGGTATATAGCCACCTCTTGCCTCTAATCTAATAAATGAATCAAAGCTGATAGTCTGATTTATTACTATGCAGTTCACTCACAGATTGTAATCGTAATCACCCTCATTCTGATTGGGGTGGTTTAATCTATATCTGGTCTGCATCATTTTTGTATGAGTTCACCCATAAGTCCATTCTGTCCCATTTTTGCATTGTCCTGCCATTTTAATGCACAAAATCACACATTAAAATTTGCATCTAAACACGTGGTTTTTTTCTGTCAAAATATTCCTTTTCAAACAGAACCTGAATTTATGTCTGTGCAGAAAATGATGCTGCAACATTTGGGGGGTGCAAAAGTTAGTAGAAAAAACTAAGTTCCAATCCATGCATTAGTTTGGGAGGTGTGAACCCGATCTTTTCCCAGCAAAATGTACAGAGATGATAAATTCTTAAACAACCCTGATGAGATGGGGTTACACTAAGTTAAGAATACCCTCCAGCACAGACATGGAAGCCTTTCAGGGAACTGAAAGCCAGGACAATAAATGCTTATAAATAAAAAAGGTATGATCATTAAGAAAGTCTATGTGTAAAGAAGTGGTTTATGAAAGTTCATAGGGAGAGAGAAAAAAAGAGAGAGAAATACTGCTACAAAGTACAGTGGTACCTTGGTTCTCAAACGTAATCCATTCTGGAACACTGTTCAAGTTCTGAAATGTTTAAAAACCAATGTCTGCAAATTCAATTGAGAAAATTGAAAAACAAGCAGCAGAAGCCATTTGACTTCTGAGGCGCATTCCAAAACGGAATGATTAAATTCCGGGTTTTCAGCGTTTGGGTTCCAAAAGGTTCATCAATGGAGACGTCCAAGAACTGAGGTACCACTGTATCAGAGGTCAGGTTTACTTGACAAAAGTGCTGAACAGTATCACTGGTGCCTCGGATTGTCGGTAGACACCGATTTCCATTTGGACCCAGGTTCATCTTATGCAGTGGTTTCCCTACTCCTGCAGTTTGGTTTCTGACTATTTGTCTTGCTGCCTGCTGAGGTGGATTTTTTAACATAATTAATTAAATTCTTATTATGTTACTCCACACCATGTAATGCAATGCAAAGGAAACACAATGAAAATGGGAAGGGGAAGCATCATCAATTGCATATCATTTGTGTACTGAAAACAACGATGAATACTGATCGTATTTGCTGGATTGATTTCCATTCTGAATGTGGGATGAATAAGTGAACTCTGGCAATTTCTGTCAGATTACTCTGGCATTCCAGCTGGTGGCCATCTTTTATATTAACCTGACAAGCTGAGGTCCTAGTCGCACATTACATGCTTATGTTTAAACCTAAAAATATAATGTGTGAAGAAAGCAAACATGTTTTAGGGAGCATTAGCTGTAGCTCCCTTTTTTCAGATGTACTGTACATTCATTCAATCCAAGTTTACAGCTCTGTAATGCACTGAAAACTGATCAGTCGGTCTGCCAATTACATCTGAGTGTTCGAGATCAAATGATCTGCCAGACACAGTTCTGTGAAATTACATACCCTTCCTCCCACTTCAAGCTGATGCAAAAGAACTAACTATTTGCCCTTGGATTTCCCTCTATTATATATCTGCACTCAGAGGCCAATCTAGTCTACAACATTGTTGCTCCGTGGGTATGCTTATAATGTGAACAGAAATTGCCCAAGAGAGGAAACAAACTCTCAGTGCTTAGAAAGGGGGTCTTTGGTTTGAAATAGACCATTTACTACTCAATGAAAGGCTTCACAAAACTACTCAGTTGGAATGGTCACTCCTGGGTGCATGGCAGCATGTCCAAATTTATCTCACTTGCTATGCTTGAGCTACAGGAAATCAATCCTAAACCATGCTTATCTGGGCACAGATTATGGACATAAACTATGAAGAACAAATTCAGTCAGCAAATATACTGTGTGTCAAGATATAGGCTATTTTGTCCAAAAGACGACACTCGTGAGTTTTAATAAGACCTTCTGCACAAGTCATCTTAATTTCTCAACTGTAATGCTTTCCCTCAGGGTCCAGTTCTCACCCATGACAAGCATTCCATTGCCACAGAGAAGACGGCAACCATATTCCAAAACAGAACTGCGTTCTCCTTCTTTACCCTTCCTTTCACCTCCCCACTTCCTCAACACTTCAGTCTGGGTTTATTAAACCATGATTTACTGATATGTCTGTATCATAGAAGGGCTCTGGTTTTCTAACCAGGTTCTGCTTTCCATTTCAGATGTTAAACAGGGAATCATTAAACCAGAATGTAAGCACTGAGGAAGGGAGGTGGGTTGGGAGGGACAAGTAGGAAGCATCTGAACTGGACGTAATGGCAAAAAAGTATGAGCTGTGGAGCTGGAGCAACTTAGGCTTCATGGTGTAATAACCTCTTTCTGCAGAGTCCTTGTGGTACATCTTCAAAGGAGTTAGAACTGAACCACCTAGAAGCTTTCAGGCTTTGGCTGTCTGTGTCTCTAGAGAGATCTGTTTTAATGCACTCTGTGGTATTTCTGTTCCTTTCAAATGCTTTGATTATCAAAAGAGGAACTCTACAGGGACCACTTATCAGATTCTGTCCAGCACACCCAATACTTCTATAGACATACAAGGAACTATTACTGTATATATGAAACCACTACTTTCTGACTCTTCTTTGTTGTTTTGCCAAGCTTCTTAAATTCTCATATGTCACTGGACAATGAAACACTTTATTCTTGTAGGGGACATAAAGTTTTTTTAAAAAAATACATAAATAATAAACACACTGTCATTAGCTATATTGAACAATGTTTAATGAAATAAAACTATAAGAATAATTGAAAACATGCCTCATACTCTACCTCCAAAATACAAATTGTTATCCTACTCACATGTACTAGTATACACCAACATATGTACCACACACACCTTTTCTAAGGCAATCTAATAAAGAGCAGGACTCCTTAATGTCTTTAAATAAAATGAGAAGTAACTTGAATCAGATTAATTGTGGCCATTCTTTTCACACAACCTATACAGTTGTACCTTAGTTTTTGAACAGAATGCGTTCCGGAAGTTTGTTCGACTTCCGAAACATTCAGAAACCAAGGTGCGGGCTCCAATTGGCTGCAGGAGCGTCCTGCAGCCAATCAGAATCTGCTGAAGCCATGCTGGACGTTCGGCTTCTGAGGCAAAGTTCGCAAACCAGAACACCTACTTCTGGGTTTGTGGCATTCAAGTTCCAAGTTGTTTGTGAACTAATCTGTTCGAAAACCAAGATACGACTGTATGGGAAAGGGAGATTGCATTTATATGACAAAATCCCCATTCCACTGGAAGTGAATGAAAAGCACCAGCTACATCCAAATTGTTTAATTAGCATACATTATATACTGGGATTATACCTTCAGAAATAAATACAAAGAAGTACAAATAGTCAAGATTAAGCACCATTGTTGTTTTAAAGCTGAAACAATAGGATACTCTGTCCAAAGAAAATGAAACAATTATTTCTTGATCATAAGGTGGAGCTGTCGTCATCATGAACAAAACTGACTACATTCAGGAGGCTCACAGACAACTTTCCAATACCGCCTTTTACATAAAATTGGACTCAGACCCCACACAAGAATACAAAAAAGAACTGAACAAGATTGTTAAGGAGCTACCCCCACACATCCAAGAACAGATCCTCACTAACACACCAACAGAACCTCGACCAGGAACTTTCTATCTTCTACCTAAAATACACAAACCAGGAAATCCAGGACGCCCCATCATTTCAGGTATTGGCACTATTACAGTGGGTGTCTCCAGTTATATGGACTCTGTTCTGAAACCATATGCCATCAGTGCTCCCAGCTATGTACGTGACACCACAGACTTTCTGAGGAAAATACAATCTTTAAATAATCTTCCCAACAATACTATACTAGCTACTATGGATGTGGAATCTCTGTATACCAACATCCCACAGAACAATGGTTTACAAGCTATAAGGAACACCATTTCAGATAAAACCACAGCGGACCTTGCCACCAAACTCTGCCAATTTGTCCTTACCCACAACAACTTCAAATTCGGTGATGACCTGTTCCTTCAGATCAGCGGCACAGCAATGGGCACCCGCATGGCCCCACAGTATGCCAACATCTTCATGGCAGATTTAGAACAACATTTCCTAAACTCCTACCCACTCAAACCTCTCTTGTACCTGCGATACATTGACGATATTTTTATCATCTGGACACATGGTCAACAGACCCTGAACACCTTCCACCAGAAATTCAATGATTTTCACCCCACAATCAACCTAACAATGAATCAATCTATGCAAGAAATACATTTTTTGGACACTACTATAAAAATACAGGATGGGCACATAGACACCACCTTATACCGTAAACCAACTGACCAACAAACATATCTACATGCCTCTAGCTACCATCCCAAACATACCAAACAATCCATTGTATATAGCCAGGCACTACGTTACAGCTGCATCTGTTCCAATTCTACAAACAGAGACTCTCACCTAAGAGATCTACAGCAAACCTTTTTAGAACTAAAATACCCAACAGATGAAGTTAGACAACAGATCAACAGAGCCAGACTGATACCCAGAGAGAACTTGCTACAAGACAGACCCAAAAAATAAAATAACAGAACACCTCTAGTTACAGATAGGTAGCCGTGTTGGTCTGCCATAGTCAAAACAAAACAAATTCCTTCCAGTAGCACCTTAAAGACCAACTAAGTCAGTTCTTGGTATGAGCTTTCGTGTGCATGCACACTTCTTCAGATACACAGAACTGTCATTGTCCAGGAGAGGTTGTAGATCTCTGATGATGCGTTGTACTGTTTTAACTTGGGAGCTGTATGTGATGACTAGAGGTGTTCTGTTATTTTCTTTTTGACTAAATGACTTTTTGACTGATGACTAGAACACCTCTAGTCATCACATACAGCTCCCAAGTTAAAACAGTACAACGCATCATCAGAGATCTACAACCTCTCCTGGACAATGACAGTTTTCTTTCTCAAGCTCTGGGAGGAAGACCTTTCATTGCCTACAGACAGCCACCCAGTCTTAAACAACTCCTAACCCACAATAATACTACAACCAGACCTAACACGGACACTGGCACCAGAGCCTGCAATAAACCCAGATGCCAACTTTGCTGCCACATACACCCGGACAACACCATTACTGGCCCCAACAACATCACACATACCATCTCGGGACTATTTAATTGCTCATCGTCTAACATTGTGTATGCCATAAAATGCCAACAGTGTCCTTCAGCTCTCTATATTGGACAAACAGGCCAGACCTTACGCCAAAGAATAAACGGACATAAATCGGACATCAGGAATCACAAGACAGAGAAACCAGTAGGAGAACACTTCAATCTCCCAGGACATTCTATACAAGATCTCAAAGTAGCTGTTTTACTACAAAGGAATTTCAGAAATAGACTGGAAAGAGAAGCTGCTGAATTACAACTTATCACCAAACTTAAAACCATGGAGAAACCTGGTCTGAACAAAGACCTTGGATTCTTATCTCATTATACATGACAAAGCCATTTTTCACCTTTTCACCCCTTGCTTTTTCCTGTAAGACCTATTGCAGTCGTTAAGAGTCGTCAACAGGCTCATCACAGCTATCTGCCAATCACCCATTCCCACCACCCTTCTGAGTAATACCCCTCCCCACCTTCTCACTATATAGAAGGGTCTGGAAACTTCTGTTTCAGTGTATCTGAAGAAGTGTGCATGCACACGAAAGCTCATACCAAGAACTGACTTAGTTGGTCTTTAAGGTGCTACTGGAAGGAATTTGTTTTGTTTTGATCATAATGGTTACTTTTGGAAACCCTTAGTTTGGTTCTCCCGGTGATAGCATTTAATGACTATAAATATGAGGCATTTTTATTTTCTTCTTTTATGGAGGAAATTATGCCTAATGTTTGCAAAAAAAACCAACCCAACCAACAACCACAAACCTGTGGCAAGGGCTGGGGAAATTATTAATTGGCTTCAATGCATTGTATTGCATTTCTCTTTCTCAGACACCAGCAATTCATGCCCATTAATTTCAAATAAACAAAGTGTCTGGGCGGTTTGTTTGTTTTGGAAATTTCCATTTTCTCCCTCTGCTATATAGCCAGATGAAAAGGCTGCTGTCAGATGACCATGATGGAGTTGGCCTTTCACCAGAACGGGTGGTGTCCCTATGTCTCTTCTATCCCTTCAGAGATAAGGTTAGTGTCTAGTTCCTGTGCAGTGTTAGAGCAAAACAATGGAGGATCTACTTACAGAAGTTTCCCCACATGAACTTGGAATGACATGCTATCTAGATTAGGATTGTGGGGCCTCAAGCCTCCAAGACAATCTTCTAAAGTTAATTTTTAGATATAACTTAATTTTGAGCTTCCATCACATAAGCCATATAGAAAATAAATGTGCTACCATTGAAATGCATATCATAACCATAGCCTGATTTGACAATATTGGGATAATGTAATCTTTTACTCTGCTGGTCTACTGCAGTTAGGTGGTGATTAATAAAATGGTCCTTAGTCCATCCATTCAGAGACTAGCTTAACTATTTGTCTACATTATCCATAAAAAATCAATAATAAAAATGCTTCCTATTAAAATCACAAAGACATGAATAGGGCAGTGGGAAAGAAATAGCACATTACATAACACAATGTCTGAAAAGTCATGATGTCTGAAAAGCCATGTGCAAGTTTGACACTTGGAACTAGCAGAGCATCTGTGGTAAATTTTGAAGTTTCATGTGTCATAGCCATGTCCAAGCTTTCTGAGAGGATAAAGACATCTACTGTTTTTATATGCTCCCTTAGCTCCTCATGCCTTTAAATTATGATGTTAGGTTACAATTTGTGGAGCTCAACCAACAGCTGACATTCTTTCCAGCATTGTGACATTTCTGTGGCAATGCTGTTGTGTTAAAATATTCTCCTGATACTGGAACTCGGGTTGTAACCTGGCAACATTACTTCACAGTCAGGTATTTGGTTGCCTCTAAGTGCTGAAACTTTTCTATATGCTATTTTTCAATCTTTTCTTCAAGCTCTGTACAGCAACTTGTGCAAGTGACAAAGCAATTTAACAGAGTACTATACCACCCAGACAGCTCCGTTAAAGATTAACTTCCTGACCCGCGTGTTGACACATGAGTGATGAGTAAACTAAGTTTCCCCTTCCCCATGCTTTGCAGTTTTCTAAATTTTAAAGTGGCATTCTATATTTTTAAACTTCTTCCTAGTGCTTCCCCTTCCCTCCTTGCATGGACAGACTCCCCTAGACCATAAGACAAATCAAAGAAAAGGCTGAACATCAACAATCTAACCCTCTTCCCTTATACCACAGAATCATAGAGTTGAAAAGGACCCTGCAGATCATCTAGTCCAACCTCCTGCAATGCAGGAATATATAGCGGTCCTGTATGGGCTTCAAACCTGCAACTTTGGCATTATCAGCACCGTACTCTAACCAGCTGAGCTATCCAGTGGTGCTAAGGATGAGAAATTGTGATTCCCCAGATCTTACTGGACTGCAATCCCGATTATCCCTGATAATTGGCTATATTGATGGAAGCTGGAGTATAATGACATCTGGAGAATCACAGGTTCTCAATTCCTGCCTTACACCAATGCTCTGCTCTGCTATTTAGTCAGCCCTGATTCTCTGTATTTTGGGATCTTTTGGCTGCATGCTCATCAGCTCCAGAATAGGCACATGCAACTCAACAGATCAGGCTCATGTAAAGGTGGGGAGGGGATTAGTCTCCTACAATTAAAATTTGGCAGAGCAGGGAGGAAAACAAGGTTTCAAAAGAACCTGAAAAGGCCCCTTGGGAGAATTTGCTTAAACAAGTTTCTGTTGTAACCTACATTAGCGCAGATGGCTGAGCATTCACATGCAGAATCTTTCTGCAATTAAATGTTTTAGCAGCCTGGTTTATTTTGAACTGCAGCATAGTGTGTTTATTTTTAACATGCAAGTGCGGCAGATGGACCACTTCCAGCATAAACCGCCCCACACTTGTTTTCCTTGAAATGATTTTAATTTGCAATTCTGTCCTTGATTTCTCTCACACACCAAAGCACAGATTGCATGTAATGTCACCAATGTCAATGAAGATATGATAGCATGACAGCAACAGAGGTAACTGAGAGAATAAAAAGAGGCCAGAAATGCAGGCATTCACATCTGATGGCTTTATTTGCACAGAAATAGCACACCTGTAAAACAAAACAAACAAAAAAACCCACCACCACCCCCCAACAACATTAACAGCGATTTCTTGTTTTAGTGACATATTCTGGGCTGTATGCTTTTTTCTGCATTTCAAAGCAATTTCTATATGATAGGGTTCAGCCATAAGTTCATATTGTGCCTTCTAGCAAGACAAAACAAAGCAACAAAACAATTTCAGGCACTTTGAAGGGAGTCCCCATTTATTTATGTGCAATACAGCCCTATCACCCCCAGCCCTTGCCAAAAATTTGTGGTTGTTGGTTGGGTTGGGTTTTTTTGCAAACATTAGGAAAAATTTGCCAAAGTTAGCAAGAACACAGCATTCAAATGGTCCTTTAATCATGTCCATTTACATATATCATGGAATAGATTCTAAGCTTTCAAAAAACCTCTTATCAAGATGATAAAAGTAACATTGTTCAGTTTGGCTGTTGCTGGGGGTAGGAAAGGATACGTTGCAGTAGCTGGATGTTCCCAACACACAACCAGGGAAGATTCCAACAGTTTAAGCAATATTTCACCAAGTTGGCCAGTGCTCCAAACCCTGCTCTCACAAGCAGACATAAAGCTGTGGGTCAAATGCAACCTTCTCTACCTGCTTCAGGCCACAGTCCCTTCTCAGCCACACCTCCAGAAGCAGGAGAAGAGGGAGTCCAGCTGGTGAAGAAGCCAGGGTGTCTCTCCCTACTATTGCGACAACTCTCCTCTCCACTGATCTCCAAGAACCAGAAGAGGAATGAAGCAGGAGGAGCAAAGATAGCTGCACCAGTGTAGTCTCAGATTGCTTGGGAAGGACCCAGGAGAAGAGAAGACTTATGACAACTGTGGAAGGTCTCCACAACTGTCTCATAGGAGCAAGACCTACTGAGAAGGATTGCTGTACTCATCAGCCCTGGCACTCCTGAGAAAGCCACTCCCGACATCAGGAGGGGGGTTTTGCGGGCTCACGCCCACCATCATTTGCGCCGGGCTGGCTGCAGCCCCACACGATCTAGGGAATCCTCGGGCCGCGTCATTCCCTGGGCCAGCCAATCGGCTGGCTGCAGAGGCTTGGGTCATTTAAGGACGGCGCGGCCCAAGAACGCCCCTTTTCTTCTTCGATCCAGCTGCAGCAAAAACCCTGTGGCTGTGAATAGAACCAGGAAGATCCTGGAGTGCGCAGTGGCGTGTAGAGTGGCAGCTCTGGGGGGGAGGGTCACTGACCACCCCAGCATTCAGTTTAGCAAGGAGGCCCTCTACCGCAAGGATGGCATGCATCTTTCCAATGCTGGTAATGATATATGGCTTGCTGGCATCTTCACAGGGATTAGGGACTGGTTACAGGTTTGAGCGTATTGGCGGCGAACTTGGGCTCGTGTGGCAGTTAGGCATTGGTAGGAGTATTATTATGCTGATGAGTTGGGGGAGGAGCGCCATCTCCTCCCCCAGATGTTGAGGGGTAGTCCGATAAAGGATTCCGGGGGGCATTGCCTCATCCGAAACCTATGGAGGCTAGGGCCTAAAGTGCGCTCCCGAGCGGTGACCCCTCAGAGAGCACCTAGGGATGTGCATCTCAGGGGCTCCCCCTGTTGGAGTTAACCCCTCCCGGTCTCATACCGGATAGTCTGATAGGACCAATGCCTAAACCCAATAGCGCTCTTACCTGTAATCAATAAAGTTGTGGCCATTTTTCGCCCATTAACCTTAAATTCTGGTGTCCTGTGTCTTTATTTCTATACAGCTGGGGGGGGGGGGAATCGCCACGCAAGATCCTGTTTTTCTTTTTTAAAAAAATAATATTTATTACTTTTCCAACAATTTAAACACTACAAAAAAAGAAAAAGAAGAATACAATACAATACAAAAACACTACATAACACTAACACATTAAACTAACAAGGCAAAACAAAAACAGTTTAAAACACATCAAATAATTTCAGTATCTTATCTTTCATTCACTTATTTCCGCGACCTCCTCACACCTCCCTTTTTGTATTCCACTTCTGTTAATTGTTTCAGCAATTCCTTTCCATCTTCCTCTGTTTTCTATCCTATAATTATCTTAGCACATTCTAACCTTATTTTTCCTAGAATACTCTATTAATCTGTTTATACTTAATTCCTTATAACATTTCTACTAAAGCCATATAACTTCATTCCAACTTTTTTCTAACATTCATTAATTTTACAATATTTCCGTAAATAATCTTTAAATTTTTTCCAGTCTTCTTCCACCGACTCTTCTCCCTGGTCTCGGATTCTGCCAGTCATTTCCGCCAGTTCCATATAGTCCATCAACTTCATCTGCCATTCTTCCCCGGTGGGTAAATCTTGTGTCTTCCAATACTTCGCGATGAGTACTCTTGCTGCTGTTGTTGCATACATGAAAAAAGTTCTATCCTTCTTTGCCACCAATTGGCCGACCATGCCCAGGAGAAAGGCCTCTGGTTTCTTCAGGAAGGTATATTTAAATACCTTTTTCATTTCGTTATAAATCATCTCCCAGAATGTCTTAATCCTTGGGCATGTCCACCAAAGGTGAAAGAATGTACCTTCAATCTCATTACATTTCCAACATTTATTATCGGGCAGATGGTAAATTTTTGGAAGCTTGACTGGTGTCATGTACCACCTATAAATCATTTTTCATTGAGGACTTCCGGGTTAGCGCCATCGACTAATGGCGGATTCCTTCCGAGCTCCGGAGGGAATCGGCTCCGCAGGATCGGGTCTTGTCCGCGGCGGCGACGCGGGGACCCTTAAAAATCACGGGCGCGGATGCCTGTGAACCTGGTGACTCGGTGGGCACCATTTGCGCCCCCCCAAAACTGCGAAGGAGCCTTTTTAAAGGCTTCGGAACGGGGCGGGGACGGGGTGCGGCACGGTGCTGAGAGTACATTGCTCCTTCTGCGGAGTGAAGCCGCAAGCCATTGTCGGAGAGCGCTGACTTTTTCCTTGGAATAATTGGACTTTAAAGTAAAAACCCATGAGTAAGAAGGAATTCAGAATTTTAAAAAATCTTTGTTAAATTAGGAACGAGCGGGGAAGGGTTAAAAAGGAAGTGCACCCCCCTCTTTGTAGATAATTTAAAGCAAAGAACTTGCTATCTAAGGCTGAGAGGATTCTTTCTTTCCTTTTTTAAAAGACTTCAACCTTCATGGTTTGATACTATAAGAAATTTTACTGGAGGATAAAAGATTAACTTTGGGAGCTGAAGTTTCACACACACACACACACACACACCGGACCCGGGAGTGTCCCGCGAGAGAGCCTGTTGATGAAGTACTGAGGAATTTGACAGCTGTCAAATTGGCTGTCAGAGGAAAAAAGAGAACTTTGTTTCTGTCGCTTCTGCTGGTTATATTTGTTACAATTTGTTGAGAATAAAGAAGGACTGATACAAATTAAATTGACCATTGAATGTGAGCTGAAAAACATTAAGAAACTAAAATCCCCCTAGAGGGGGTTTAGGACATTACAAGAATGGCTGGAGGAAGGAAAATTCTGACTGAACTGGATAGAACATTTGTTCTCTTGGGAAAGTTACAAGGTGAAATTGATGTTTTGGCTACAAGCGTCATAACTCTGGCCTCAGCAGTAAACAATTTTGTTGAGGTTGATAAGGATTCGAAGCAGGAAGCTCATACAAATGGACAAATAGAGAAACTTGAGAGTTATGAGAATATGGAGAAGGAGACATATGCTGTCCCTGAAGAAAAGGAAGGAGGAGCTGTAATTTCGCAGATGTCAAATGAGAGTTGCAATTTGTGGCCTGACATGAAGGCAACAAAGGAGAATAACAACTTGATGTGGAAAGCCTGGCCTGAATTGGTGAGTCTATAACCGAGAGATCCCCTTATGTGGAGATCTGAAGACCGAAGGATTATAAATTTGATCAAGGTGGAAGTTGGAGCTTTGGGGGGCATTTGGACTTGAAAGGAGTATGTTTGAGTACCCAATAGGCTCTATTTTTAAGCATGGAGGGCTGGCTGGAAAAAATATGGATCCTGTTGGGCCGAAGCCTCTCCGCAATTTGGGGTTCAACATTAAGGACTATCAAAAAGGCCGGCAGAGAGGAACTGAAAGAGATTTAAAAGCCTCGGATGTGAGATCTCCAGGCTAAACAAGATATTGAACTGATGAACACTTGTTGGGGACTGAAACCGGGAAGGGGGTGGGTGGAGTCTGGGAATCCAAAGGGTATATAATTATAACTTGCTTTGTTTTTATTTTGTTTTGCTATTTGTTTGGAACTGGGGAAAGCCGTGGAAGGGAAATTTTGGTCGACTTTAGGAAAAATGTTTAAGAATGAGCAACGATGTTTAAGTATTGATGTTTAAATCTGGATAATAAGGATTTGCTGAATTAATAATTTAAATTGGAATACAAGAAGGGGAGGTGTGAGGAGGTCTGAGAAATAAGTTAAATGAAAATAAGTAATTGGAATTTTATGTGTTTTTAAATGTTTTTTTCTCTTTTAAATTTTGTATTTTTGTATTTTTGTTATTTTTTGTTTAATTGTTGTTTTTGTGTGTTTTTATTGAAAATGCCAATAAATATTCATTAAATATATATATATATATATATATATATAAATCATTTTCATTAAGTTTTCTCTTAGGGCATTACATGCCGTAAATTTCATACCTGTGGTCCATAACTGTTCCCAGTCAGCCATCATTATGTTATGTCCAACATCTTGTGCCCATTTAATCATATCAGATTTCACCATTTCATCCTGAGTGTTCCATTTCAACAGCAAGTTATACATTCTTGACAAATTCTTGATTTTTGAATCTAACAATTCTGTTTCCAATTTTGATTTTTCCACCTGGAAACCAACTTTTTTGTCCAAATTGTATGCCTCCATTATTTGATAATAATGGAGCCAATCTCGCACTTTATTTTTCTATTTTTCAAAACTCTGCAATTTTATTCTGTCTCCATCTTGTTCCAAAATTTCCCAATATTTCGGCCTGATTTCCTGATTCATCAGCTTCGTATATTGTACTTGGTATAACTTTATCTCTTTCAGAATCTCTTGTGACTTTGGTTTTGCTCTCAGTTTCTTCTCTCCTTCCTTTATTTTCCCCAGGATTTTATCCTTTTTTTCATTCTGAGATCTCTTCTTAATTGCATTCTGTTGTATTAGGAATCCTCTCATAACTGCTTTGCTTGCGTCCCAAATTACTCTTTTTTCCACTGTAGTATTCATATTTATTTCAAAATAGTCTCTTAGAGTTTTTTGAGCCTTCTTGGTCACCTCTTCATTCCTAAACAAAGTATCGTTCATCCTCCATCTAAAGGAACCAGTTAGCATTAATTTCATTTCCATCCTCACAGCATTATGGTCAGAACAAGTTTTAGGGCAGATCTCCACTTTGCTGATCTTCGGAGCCAATCCCCTAGTTACCCAAATTGGGTCAATTCTTGTCCATGTCATTTTAGCCTCAGAGAAGAAAGTTCCCTCTCTTCCCAGAGGGTTCTTCACTCTCCAAATGTCAACTAAGTCCATATTTTCAGTCATGTCAAAAAAAGTTTTTGGTAGTCTACCATCTTTGGTGACTACCTGTCTCTGTGCCTTGTCCATATTTGTAGACACCACTCCATTCATATCTCCCATCAAGATCATATTATAGTCCATATAATCCATCAGAGTCTCATGTAGCTTCTTAAAAAACTCCGATTTTCCTTCATTTGGCGCGTAAATACCTACAATCAAGAATTTCTCTCCTTGTGATTGAATTTCAATTGCAACAAATCTTCCTTGGTCATCTTTAAATATGAATTTCGGTGATAAACTCTCCTTTGTATAAAGGACCACTCCTCTTTTTTTAACTTTATCTGATGAGATAAATTCTTGGCCCAATCTTTTATTACTCAATATCTTCCTGTGTAGCCTTATCACATGTGTTTCTTGCAAACAAATCAAGTCCAAATGCTCTTTTTTCAATAAATGAAAGACTCTCCGCCTTTTTTCAGGGAAATTTAGTCCATTAACATTCCAGCTCGAAACCTGCAACGCCATCGTGTGATTACGCTGGTGTTCATCCAACTGCACCCAATCTTTGCTCTTCTTCTGTTGGTGGTGGTGGTGAAATGTTTACTGGGGGATCCAATCCAAAAGATGCTGATATGTCCACAAGATCCTGTTTTTCTGCTTCACATACTCTGTGTGATTTACTGCTGGATCGCTCCTGATACTGTCCTACTTTGTAACCTCCTTGTGTGTTTGTACTGGACTAGGGTGCATCCTTGAACTCTGATAATGCTGCTTGTTTTCCTGGATGGAGGATATATAGGGATGTGTGAGTCTGGGCAGAAACTAGCCTACTGTACAGAGATGACATTCACATTTATTGTTCCACTCATTTTTGCCTTTAACCCCACACACCATTGCCATCCCCCAATGGTTGACCGGAAGGGAAGATTGCTTTTGGTTTAAAAAAGATTCCCACCCTCGATGTAGAGTTTTACCAATATTTTCAGATTTTTTTAGTATTTCACCAATGTGCAAAAGCAAATATGCCAATTAGAAAAATAATTTTGATGCAATCATGCATGAGACCCACCAACTTTTTAATTATTATTATTATTATGGGAGCAGTGCCTTACCATCAGTGCATCCTATTCCTTTAACAACCTAATGGCAGATTTATAGGAGGTTATGAAGCCACAAGAGTAGAACTACTTTCAGCATTTTTCTCTGTTTCTGTATTTAAACTGTACCTTTGCCCTGAATTGACTATATGTATATTACTAATGAAACTCAGTATTAAATAAAACCATTCTTGTCATAAAGGCATCAGAAACTCTGCAAAGCTTTTATAACTCTTATGGAAGATTATTATGAGTAAAATATTTAAAAATCTTATACTTACTGCTAAATCAAAAGAAAAACCAAGCTTTCTGTTCAACGTGTTGGCAGCAAAGATCTCTCAACAGAGAGGTTAAGTAACTACTGACCAGGTGGCTAAGGACCTTGAGTTGGAAAGTGAGGGCATAACAAACAAGCTGTCTGTACTGGCCAGTGATTACAAATCATTCCTAGAAAATAAATTATCACTCAATCGCCTGACAACTCATGTACTTCTAGGAGTTTGCTTCCTGTCCCATTAGCACTAACCTCTGTTTGAATAAACTACCGAACAACACTCCTGAAGCACATTAGCAACAAACCTTTAAAAAAAGAACGAATGAACTGGCACATGAAGAGTTCAGGTGTGGCAGACCTTGCACCCTCCAAATGTTGCTGAAGTACAATGAATAGCCATGCTTGCTGAGGCAGATGGGAGTTGAAGTTCAGCAAATATCTGGAGGACCAAGGGTTACCCACACCTGAAAGAGTTGGTCTAGGCATGTATGGAACATGAAGTACTGCTTCAAACGATTGCCAACAGCCGAGATTCAGGGGTTCCTGTGAAATGCACTTTCCCCTGTCAATAGAACATTTGTGAACAAGGCACTTCAAACCATCTCTACCCAGGTCCAGTAGCAGCAGGTGATTTTTGAAAAACAATCCAATTTGAAGGCAGGTGAATGGCTAGTTGTCCCGACTCTCCTTGCGTTAAGCACATTATGTGCAATTAAATGCTGCAGACCTCGGCTGTTACACATATTTTACATCTTTAAAGAGGAGATTAGTCTTAAATGACAATTATGTTACTAGAGAATAACTATAATCTCACTTCATAAATATTGATGAAGGAGCAAAATTATGGGTAAGCAGCTCTTTCGCTGATTCACAGAACCTTTCGTACATTTTACATGTCTCTCCCAACTTTGGGACTGCATTTTAACTGAATGTCATTTCCCCTGATGAGTGTCAGAATCAGTTCAACACTAGTTTCCCTGTTATATCACTAATGCGTATATCAGTGTAAACGCCCAGCATGTATCCTTTGGGTTTCAGAGCCATTCAATTTATGATTTAATATTGAGTGAGTTGTGTTGCATTCTAAGGTTATATACAAGGTTGAAAATAAATTCTAATAAATACTTGGAATAAAACGTGTGTGTGTGTGTGTGTGTGTGTGTGGAGGGGGTATTGTTCAGCTTTTTGCATATGGAAATCTTTTACAGATTTCATCGTGTCCTTAACAAAACCTGAAACCAATGAACTTGAAAGCTGGAAACTCATGAGCAAGTTGACAACGCTTCACTTTTAACTATGAATAACCTGTCTGATAGCTTAGCTGGCAGAGTATGAGACTCTTAAGCTCAGAGTCATCTGTTTGAGCCCCACACTGGGCAAAACATTTGTGCATTGCAGGGGGTGTATTAGATGACCCTCACAGTCCCTTCCAATTCTCCAGTTCTATTATTCTAATGTCTTATAGCATAGGGTTGGAGGAGAAATTCAATTTGAATTTTAATGTAAGCCTACCTTGTTTGCATGTACTGGAACAATATGTGAACCAAAATGCACCTACCCATCACAATTTGCCCTTCTCTGAATTTTGCAGTCCAGTTCTCCAGCTCAGTGTTAGAAATTGAGCCATGAAAGCTAGGAGCTAAATGGCACCTTAAACCTAGGTTATGTTCTGCAACAATGGAATGTCTAGGCACACTTTTTTAATAACAAGAATACAAAGCTGAAAATGAATGAACTGCGGCTAAAATATTATAACAAAACAAATTCCTTCCAGTAGCACCTTAAAGACCAACTAAGTCAGTTCTTGGTATGAGCTTTTGTGTGCATGCACACTTCTTCAGATTCTTCAGATGTGTATCTGAAGAAGTGTGCATGCACACGAAAGCTCATACCAAGAACTGACTTAGTTGGTCTTTAAGGTGCTACTGGAAGGAATTTGTTTTGTTTTGACTATGGCAGACCAACACGGCTACCTATCTGTAACTAAAATATTATATTCATTTTTCACATGGCCTAGTCCTCATCTGAAGACTGCAGAAAAACAAAGTCATGCTCCCTCTGCCCGCCCCCCTAATATTCTTAAGAGGCTCTCTTCTCCAGTCTTCAGAGAGTGGCTGGAAGTGGGGAGGCAGAAAAAGGTCCTTTTCCCCTTCCGCTCTGCAGTTTTAATCTGAAATCTTAGGTGCAGTACTGCGTCCAGAGCTCAGAAACTGCTCATGCTAATGAAATTCCTTGTCGCAAAACACGCCTAGAACAATGGGAGTTTTGAACGCTGCTCCAGCTCCCTCCCCCTCAAAAACTGTGTACAAAAATGCATGTATTAGGGGAAAGGGAAATTTGTATAATGTTTAAGAGTATTCTGAAATCAGCTAAGCTGGGCATTGACTGGACCAACCTAGAGAATCATGTGTAGAGCACAGATTTTTTTGAAATTCTGAACATTTGATGTTTCCCCAACACTTCCATGGCACATTCTTTTGCCATAGAGACTGGTAACTTCAAATTTTGAAATCGATCAATCTTGGGGGTAGATAATTCTTAATAAAGGCAACACTGCATACTCATACAGACTTGTGGAATACAACCCTGATAACAAAGGTGAGTTTCAAGGAGTAATTGTGAAGATAGATGGAGAGATATTGTACAATAGAATACACACTAAAATTCCTATATTGCAGTACTAATTTAGCTATTTTTCAGTATGGCATGAGTAACAGATGGTGCTCCCTTAGGGTAAAAAACAAATGTGAATGAAACGAAAGGAGTGTGCATGAGCATCTAATGTCAACTTGTAGCAGTGGTTGGTGGAATCTGATCCTTTTATATGCAGAAAGTGTGTTTCTTTAGCAACAAGTTTTAAAACTAAGTTAAGAAATTAGCATATTGCTTTTAAATGTCTCTGAAATGTAGGCTTAATTTTTCAGCATCTCATAACACAAATAATGCACTGCTCTAATGATTTTCATTAGCAGCTGAGCTTAATTTGTAGCAAGGGATTTCTGGATTATTATCGTATTTATGGGTATCGCAATTTTGTTACTGAAAACCAACTGAAGGGTAAAATGTTTAATTATTTTGTTCATAGCTGTTGAAGTCTTTAATGGCAACAATGTTTGACAAACATGAGATACACGAAGTTGATCATTACAACCATGGACAAGTGGGTTGCCTTAGGAATACTAACACACAAGTATAGTCCATTAACAAACTTGATTTAGAACATTAATATAAATTTAAAGATTAATAATGCAAATCTCACTTTCTTTCACATCTTTCTCCATGTCAACACAACTAAGAATATATTGTTTTCCATCCGTAGGAGCCCAGTTCAAAATATATTTCTTTCATAATGGCAAGTAAGCCTTAGTTGTGGTGTGTAGGACTTCAACAATATGGACATATTTGCATATTCATATAGGTTTTGGAGTACACTGTTGTCAGCAATATGCTGATGACACACAGTTCTACTCCTCCTTACATCTGCAGGTATAACAGTGGAAATGCTGGACCGTTATCATGCCTCGATGATGGACTGGATGAGAGCCAACAAACTGAAGCTCAATCCAGATAGGACTGAGGCACTGTTAGTGGGTGGTTCCCTAGAACAGATGGATGTGAGGTTGCCTACTCTTGATGGCATTAAACTCCTTCTGAAGAAGCAGGTATTTAACTTGGGGGTACTTCTGGACCCATGGCTCAGGTGGCCTCAGTGGCGGAGAGTACTTTCCATCAGCTTCAGCTGGTGGCCCATCTGTGCTCCTATCTGGACAGAAATAACCTAACTTCTGTCATCTATGCTCTAGGTTAGATTACTACAATACTTTATGTGTGAGGCTGCCTCCGAAGATGGTTTTTAAACTTCAGCAGGTACAAAATTCAGCAGCCAGGTTGCTCTCTTGAACATTCGTTACATATCTTTAGGCACCAGACAAAGACGTTCCTCTTCTCCCATACATTTTAACAAATTTAACAATTATGGTCTTTTAAACTTTGTTGGGGCAGTACTGTTTTTGTTTGCTACTATGTTGTGTATATTTGTGCTTTTATCACAACTGCCCTGTGATCCTCAGATGAAAGGCACTATAGAAATTTAATAAATTAATTCATAGCAACAACAACAATAAGATAGAAAATGAGGAACCAAACAGGGGTTTACATGTCTGTGTTGAGAGAATGAAGTTGCTTATCTTGTCTAGAACAGAGAAGGCAAGGAACTGGGTAAAAAAGGTATCACTGAGGGGAAGACAGAAATTTAGGGAGCCAGTCCAAAAGAGATAGTCAGAAAGTGTTGTTTATTCTTTCGTGTTTTTTCTTATTCCTTAATCTGCTATAGTTGAAACTTTAAAATCTTTTAAAATTATGTTAGCTTGTCTTTTTTCACTACGTATTGGGACAACTTTAATGGACTGAGTATGCATTTCTAAGCATTATGGTAGGATTACACTTCGAGATCTACGGTTGTCAGGGACTGGCTTAATGAGGGAAAGGGACCTGAGGGGGAAGAGGAATTTAAACCAGGTTCAGACTGGTGGGACAGGAAGGAATCATCAGCAGAGTGTGAGGGTGAAGGGGAGAGACTTGAGGTAGCCACAGACGCTGACAAACAAGGAGCAGTGGATGTGTCTCCTGCCCTGCAATACAGTCCTGATTCAGCTCCTTCCCCTCCACCACTCTCAGCACAGGAAGGAAGAGTTGAGAAAAGGCTAGAGCAGTTAAGAAAAGCTGACTCACAGCCAAAAAAATAATAATCCATGGAGGAAGGTATAAATAAGAGGCAAGAGAGGATGGAAGTTTAGCTTCTGCAACTGACTTGCTTAGGTGATGGATGTGTCGTGAGCTGTCTCCTTGGTTACTGGGCAATACAGTGAATTACTGTTAAGCCATGCCTGTTTCTGCTTACCGTGTTGAACCAACAGACGGAACCAACAGGCTTTTCTGGCAGCCTGACAACGAGTGGTGCTGTGGTCTAAACCACTGAGCTTCTTGGGCTTGCCAATCGGAAGGTCAGCAGTTCGAATCCATGCGACGAGGTGTGTCATGGCTAAAAATTGGCCGCTGTCTCTTTAATGCTAAAAGAACTAAGTCAGCATGAGTCAGCAGCCTACAATGACTCATGCAACCTTTCACCAAATTGTACCTGTATATATAGAGTAGTCAATGTTAGTGTTGTGGATTGGTTGGGTGGTAGAAAACTGGTTGCGTTTGGTGTGTGTAAAAGCTGTTGGTCGTGGTTGGAGAAGAAGACTTTTTAAGAATAAAAGCAGCAATACTCTGCAATACTCTTTCTCAAAGATTCTTTTGTGCCAACTAAGGTCTGAGGACTAAGCAATGGAGTAAAAAGGAGGTCAGAACCTTTTTTTTTTCTTTTTCAAACACTGACAAGGTGAACTCCCGTTGCTCTGTCCCAGCTTCTGCCAACCTAGCAATTCGAAAGCAGACCAGTGCAAGTAGGTACTGCAGCGGCCGGAAGGTAAATGCCATTTCCATGCTCTCTGACTTCCGTCACGGTGTCCTGTTGCACGAGAAGTGGTTTAGTCATGCTGGCCATGACCCAGAAAGCTGTCTGTGGACAAATGCCAGCTCCCTCGGCCTGAAAAATGAGATGAGTGCCAGACCCCATAGTTGTCTATGAGTGGACTTAACCATCCAGGTGTCCTTTACCTTTTACCTACCTAACATATCCCACCTAAAAAAATCACACTACAACTGGTGATGTGATTAGATGCATATATTATCACTGGACTATGTACTGTACTTGGACTACCGGACCTATGACATAAATCAGCATATGAAAAAGTAATCAGATTACCCTTTCCTAGGTATTTGCTGAAATGTGCACTGCACTTCACCAACATCTTAGCATATGCAAAAAGCCTCACTGTGAGATGGCTTCTAGTTCACTCCAAAAAGGAATAATCAACCAAGTGATTAAAATGGTTGGTGTCTAAATGCTTTCTGCTCCGATCCGATGTGTCTTTTTAAATGAGATGATGGCTCCACACTACAAGATCGCAACTCTGCCATTGTCCCTCCCAACCTGCAAAATTTGCCTTGCTGCCCAGAAGGGCAAATATTTGCAAACTCATCTGCTGGCAGAGCTGCACAGTTCAATTAGCAACACAGAAGCTCAAGCCACAGTCCTCAGAAGCATTAGGATTTACATGCTAACCCTCTGGCATAAATTTAACCCAGCACTTCTCCTCCCCTATGGAGTTGTTCAGCAGCTGCCATTAGAAATAACATTTGCGATACATTTAATCTATAAGCCATGCTGAAAAGACTATTTTATGGTATTCTGTGCCTGGAGCGCTATTTCCCAATGATAAATAGAGCCTAGAAAGCAGAATAATTAGTGCATCATAATCTGACAGGAGGATTACTGCTGTGACCTGTAGGCATCAAGAGATTCACTGAAACATGTAGAATCGTTTTAATTCCTTTTTTCAAGTTCTACAGAAGAACTGGAAATGCCGGCTCAAGTGCTATTTATATTCCTGAAAGACACGAGTTCTAAATCTAGCTATAAGAACCCCCCATATATATGCCTTCATTGTCAGAAAGCTCAGTTAGCCAAATCCTTGCTTGACTTTTCATACAGAGTCCCATGGAGCTTCACATCAATGGAACCCTATAGGAATAACATTCACATTTATACAAATGTCTGATTGTCTGAATTATTTGAATACTTCCCTGCTGATTGGGGGGTGGGATGGGCTTTTATTGTATTGATGAAGGCATGTGGGGCATTTGGAAATGATATTAGATACCGTTGTGTTGTTGGAAATTTAGAAAACCTCTCAGAAATTTAAAATAATCTGCCTAAAGTCTTGTCTCAGTGGAGCTGGACTAATCAAAATTGTGGAATTTGGAATGCTACCATGGAGAATAAATTAGCACTTCCCACTAATGTTTCTAAACAGGGACATTTCCTCTTCTAAAAAAAACTGGTGCAGAAAAGATTATAAGGGGCTTCCTTTTCCAACTGAACTATGCTTAACCAATTATTATTATTGTTGTTGTTGTTGTTGTTGTTGTTGTTGTTGTTGTTGTTGTTGTTATTAATTGAGTTTATATACTGCCCTATACCTGAAGGTCTCTCTGAGCTCAGGCATGTCCTTGTATGTGCTTTGCTTCTGACTTTTGACTTACTCCTTGATTCTGACTCATGGGCTGCTTAAAAAAAATAAAACAACAGCAGCAGCAACAACACTTGTATGCCACTTCAAATTTCAACAGAAATCTCGAAGCAGTTTACATACCCTCCCATTCCACCCACAACAACACTAAAAAAATGCCAACTCCTGGTTCAAGCCTTCAGTCCTGACTTCTGGCATGACTGTCAACCAGGCATCTATCTGGATCCTGATTTCCAGCTTGCTTTCTCACTCAGCCTGTCTTGTTCTTCCACATTCTGACTTCTGGCTTGTTCCTGGTTCCCATTTCTTGGCCTTCCTCAGACTGCTGCCCACACCCCATCCCTGATGTCATGAAACCAGCTCCACACAAATAAAAGGTGGTATCTTGATTGATAGGTGGGCATAGAACTGCTTACTTGAGGGAGTTGAGAGGAGTGCTTTTCTATTTGCTTTTCTGTTTGAAACGATCTCTTTGACACATTGTAATTCATTTTTGTATATGAAGGCAGTTAAAGATACTGTACATAAAAATTGATTCAGCCATCATGAAGGCATCATTCAGAGACCATAAAAGATGATCATAATACTTCAGCAACTAAAACTCATCTCAACACATTAAAATACCACATTTCCATGGTTATATTTATAATGCATGAGAAGGTTAACTCTCAAACTAGTTTTTATTTCCACAACTTCAAGCTGAATGAGATCTCTTCCCAACAAATATCATATAAGCAATATTGAGAGTTCTCATCTTGCATTTTTTAAATGTTCTCACAAAAACACACCAAAAGAAGACTCAGGAAACACAACCATGGAGAAAAGGGGTTACTCTTTTTGGCATCCACCTGTCTCAGGAGACAATGGAAGAGTGTGCTTTTGATGGTGAGGTCAAACTCTTAGAAAGTTGCAGCATCTGCTGTGGCTGTAGAGACCGATATGGGATAGACATGTTTTGTTGCAGCTGGGGCAGATGAAGGTTGTGTTGCTGCAGATGCACCATAGCATTTCTTCTCTCTGTGCTCCTCTCACAGTCATTCCTCCTCTGGTCACTGCTATGGATACACAACAGATGTCAGACATCTTTGTAACTCAGAGTTGGTCTGCCAACAGGCATGGTGCCTGAAGCCAGCTCCCCAGAGACCATGTCCTTGAGGATCTTGCCATCTTCCATTCTGTGGACATGACCAAGCCAGAGTAGATGTGGCTGAGACAGGAATGTGAACGTGCTGGGAATGTGGGCTTGGGAGAACACAGCTTTGTTTGAAACTATGTCGTGCCATGTGATGCCCAAAGTCTCCCTGATGCAGAGCACGTGGAATGTGTTGAGGCATCACTCCAGCGGTTGTAAGTTGCCCATGACTCACTTCCATAAAACAGTGTTTTCAACATGCAAGCCTGGTAGACCTGCTGCTACAGTTATCATTCAGTACTTGTGAACATAATTCCCCACTGGCTCTAATGAAGGCCTCTTCTTATATTTAAAGAATAGTTCAGTTCAGTTATTCACAGGTTTGAAGTTAAGCACAAAATTGGTGCAATATAAAAATCTACTTGCAGTAATTTATTTTATTCTTTTACTCCTAGTAAAAGAATTTAAAGGGTTGGGGTTTTTTGTATACCGGGTATTGATTTAATTAAACTTGCATATAATCCTACACACATATAATCCAGTATTTTAATCATTTCAACTAGCAAAGGTATCTGCAATACCATCATAATGTCCTTCAATGCTGGTATAACTTTGCTCTGGTGCACCAATTTATTTACACTTCATCCTGAACACTCTGCAGCTAGAACAGGAAATCAAAAGAACAAGTCAGATCCAACAGAACATTTTTCACTCTGGCAGTAGACTAAAGAACAACTTAAATATTTAGGGCATCTTTATTAATCTGAACTATCCGCTATTTCTCCTTTTTCACTGGAAAGTGCTTCATTTTAAACTCCCAGAATCTGGTACATCCCTAATTAAGAAAAATTCTGCTATGAGGATTACTGATAATTCAGAGCACCCAAGCACACTCACACATATATATTATCAGCAGATGCCTGTTTTCTGTTTTTACTAGTACACGTCTTTACTTTTCCTTTGAAAAAAGAACTCTGTGACTTTCTGTATTTTCAAGATATAGTTTCAAATTCTTCTGCTTGACAGAATTATTAAAGCATTAATATTGTTAAAAGCAGCAGTGTGGAATAAATTATCTCCCTTATCTTTCACGAGCTAAAAATGGGCACATAGATCTGATTCCTCAAGGAATTAGATATATTTTCTATTATATTTTATTATGCGAATAAATCCTGCACAAAAGCATAAGAGATTGAAGTACAATCTGTAGTTCAAACATAACCATTATTATACAGGGTGTGTGTGAAATGGGGTGGTTTGGCCGAGGTTTAGTTGAAAAAACTGGAGGCTGAATGCAGTTATCTCTCTTCCATATTCCCTAAGGCTGTGTCAGGGTTGGGCCATGAGTACCAAGACCGAAGCTGGAGCACAGATTTTACAAATTTTGCTCTAGCTTTTTGTAAAAACCATGCCTTTTTATTTTTCACAAGGCAGTTTCCATTTCAAGAATGAGAGGGGTTTTTGTTTGTTGGTTTTAGAACAGGGAATGTTCTTGTTTAAATCATCAGTGGCAGCTGGTAACTCCCCCCCACACACACACACACCTTCCAACATCCACTCATTTGGTGGGTCCAGCTCTGCCTATGTAATACTTTTCCTGACTCTGGGTGGATTTAAGAGCACTACCATCCCTATAATGCTTAAGGTAAGGTAAAGGGACCCCTGACCATTAGGTTCAGTCATGGCCGACTCTGGGGTTGCGGCACTCATCTCGCTTTATTGGCCGAGGGAGCCGGCATACAGCTTCCAGGTCATGTGGCCAGCATGACTAAGCCTCTTCTGGTGAACCAGAGCAGCACACGGAAACGCCGTTTACCTTCCTGCCGGAGCAGTACCTATTTATCTACTTGCACTTTGATGTGCTTTCGAACTGCTAGGTTGGCAGGAGCAGGGACCGAGCAACAGGAGCTCACCCCATTGCGGGGATTCGAACTGCCGACCTTCTGATCGGCAAGTCCTAAGCTCTGTGGTTTAACCCACAGTACCACCCACATCCCTAATGCTTAAGGTAGTAAAACATAAAAAAGAAATATTAATTACATTTATATCCCACCTCTCCTCCAAGGGAACTCAAGGTGGTATACATGCTTCTCCTCCTATCCATTTTATCCTCACAACAACTCTGTAGTGCAAAAGCTAGGCTGAGAGTAACTGACCCAAGGTTACCCAGTGTGTTTCCTGACTGAGTGGGGATTTGAACTCTGGTCTCCCATGTTCTAGTCCAGCATTTGAACCACTACACCACACTGGCTGTGTCTACACTACACATGTGCTTATTACAGTTCTTATGTTTCAGCATCCCAAATACACAGAAACATGGTTCTTGGAAACAAGGTATAGATGCTTCTCTTGCTTATGACTAGATAGGCAAATTGATTTTTTAAGCTACTGGAAATGTGATGTGTGTGCATATATCACTGGGTAACCTTGGGTCAGTATAAACACTGACAACTGGGAAACACTGGCCTGCAAGCGCTCCAGTTGGAGAACAGCTTTTACCAAAGGTGTGATGGGCTTTGAAGACACTCGAACTCAGGACGCAAGGGAGAAACATTCTAAGAGGAAGGCATGCTTGGCAAATCCACACCGTGATCAACTCCCGCCCAGAAACCAATGTCCCCACTGTGGAAGGATGTGTGGATCTAGAATTGGCCTCCACAGTCACTTATGAACTCATTGTTAAAACCGTGTTTATGGAAGACAATCTTACTCGGCTACGAGTAATAGCCAAAGAAGAAGCAGAAAGAAGGCATATATCTACACAGAAGTAAGTGTTATTGAATTCAATAGGACTTACTCCAAGATAAGTGTGTATAGAATTGTAACCTTGGTGAATACAGCCCTCAGTCTTCCTTCCCCTCACTATAAAGAAAGTTGCCATGATGAATGCATACTATGGTAATTGCCAGTGGCCTGGGGACTTGTGGAGGAAAGGAGGAGATGCTAAAAACATCAACAAACAGATTTTCTTTTACAGCAACACGCCAGTGGTTATGCGTAGCTCTAAGCTCCTAATAAGAATGCATAAGCATCCTACTGTTTGACCCCCAAATGGTCTGTGGAGCTTTTGTGAGCATTCCAAATGAAGGCTTAGCAAGATCACACTGAGCGCTTGTAAAGCGGGCCGTTGCTGGTGCCTTCCCATTTCTCCAAGGCTGAGAAACACACCTTAGGCAGGGTAAAGGAAGGCAAGAGGTGTATCCAAGTCTTTGATCTTTACTGCCACTGGGATGAAGATCCTCAGCAGAAAGCTGGCAACTATGCACAGCATTTCTCCCAAGGAGGAGGCCCTCCAAAGGCCTTCCTGGTAGAAATGACACATAGTCCAAGGGCAATGCAAAAAATTGGAACACTACTGGAAACCGCAGCATGCCCACACTTTCCCTTCCTTTCTGGCTAAGTTCCTGGCTCTTGGAGCAGGGAAAGGGGGAGGCCAAGATTGCTCTCCAGACTTAAGTTTGCCTGCTTGTGATCCCTGAGCAGTGTGCTCACTTTTGCTGGTACTTCTACTTACCAGTATCTCTAGAATTCAGAATGCATTATATAGTATAAAAAGAATTTTTCTTTGATATATTATATAGTAAGACCATGTCTTCCCTTTGCTGCTGTTTTAACTGCACATTTCATTTTCATGGCTTTATACTATACTGTGCAACTGAGAGCATGATTTGGCCCAGTGAATTTATTATATTAGTGTAAAACTATTATTAACAGAGGCTCTTTTATTAATTCCCTCTGTAATCCACATTGTCCTCTAGAACAAGATGGGTCCTTACATGGTAGATGATTCAGGGAGCAGAAATATATCTGTGTGAATTTTAAATAAAGATTTTAATGCAAGGGTATATTATGCATGATTTCTTCTGTTCTGTTTTCATACATAAAATTAGCATGACTTTTTAAAGGGGGTGTGTGTAAAAATGACAACTCCCAGTCTAATTTAAGGTCAACTCTTATGTTCTCAAATGTTTTGTTTGCTTTTGTGTCAGTGATATCTGAATTAGAATGAGTTCTGGTTGCAATGCACTGCCCTATGCCCAGTGTTGTTTTTTCCTGGGGGGATACAGGGGGATGCATACCCTAAACATATTATGAATCTTTGTATTTTTGTCAATTTACTGTATTTATTTTTCCCAATGTGTACTATAAAATGGTGATTTTCTTGAGTCAAAATGAGAGCATCCTAAACAGTTTTTAAGGGGGAAAAGCACTGCCTATGCCTATCTTTTGCAGAGTCACTACATGTGGAAATTTTGCCCAGCGCTGGTTTCAGAAATCTAAACTCCTGTAGGTCTACTTAGTGTTCCCTTTTCGACCGGGACTTTTCCCATGGCAAAATTCAGTGAGTGCCACAACAGAAGCAAGGATAAAAGACAGCCTGCAATAAAGTCAGGTATCATTGCATGTTAGCAGAAGGGGGTATCAGCTAATATTCCATGCCATAGTTCCTTTATGATGATTCATGCTGCCTAGAGTGATTATAGATCAACGCAGTGTGTTCTCGTGCAATTTGTTCCAAGTGAATCAGCATGTATGAGCAAGCTCCAGAATATTCATTATAAGCTTTCCCCCCAATATCCACAATCTTGAGCTTGCCTTTTTTCAGTCTAACAATCCCATTCCTTTCTGGACAATATTTGAGAGCGGGGGAGGGAGGAACACATGTCAGTGTCGGGTGGGGCCAAAGACAAAAGTGGATGGAGCAATGAAGCTAAATTTCACTTTTGTACAATAGGCTAGTTTCTACAAACACACCCTGCTTTATCCTCCCTCCAGGCATTCTGAGAGTCTGAGGACACATTACAGCCAGGCAAAAACATTTGAGGAGAGTTTGAAGCACCACCAACGTGGTGAGTGGCTCGGGGAGAGTCCAAAGGGGCAGATAGAGAGTCCAGAGGACTACAATTGGTTCTGGGACTGAGGTTCCCCAGCCCTGATTTAAAACATCAATATTAAAGAAACAATGAAATGGAGATTGGAGTTGTTCTCAGCTACTAGCAACCAAAAACCATTTCCATTTTCGAATCCTATTTGTTCCCATTTCTGTCGCACTATTTTCCCACCTCCAGATTGATCATGTATGCTCAGAAGTAAGTCCCACTTATCTTAATTGAACTTTCTTCTGAATAGACATGGATAGGGCTGGAGAATCCTGCACAGCTATGGAAGCAATCTTGAGTGCATATGATCTTCGGCAAAGTTAAGCAATTTCAAGTCCCATTGATTTTAGTAGAGAGAGTTAAGCATGTGCTTAAAGCTCTTCAATTAAAATCAATGGGACTTCAAAGTGATTGATTTTGCCTGGAAAAAGCCCAGTATTAGCCACCTGTGATTCTCCTTTGTAGTGAAAAGCTCTCTGCTTTCTCACGTTTGTTTCAAAACACAATGTAATGTTCCCGAACTTTGAGATTCCGCATTATCAGGAGTGGTGCATTCACCTCCATCCCCTTTCTAGTTATGTAACTGTAAACAGAACGCCAACTCATGTAACAAAAGAAGGTGGTGGAAGAGTCGGGCATCCACAGATTGGTACAACAAAGCAGGCGAATTCAGCCATCAAAGAAGAAAAGGACCAATCAATGAAGTAATGGCCTGTCTTCTTTTACAGTTTATCATCCTGGGCGTACCTGGGCGTGCACATTAAATATAAATTAGTTTGACTGGCCGAGATGACTGGCAGAATCCGAGACCTGGGAGAAGAGAGGACTGAGGAAGACTGGAAGAAATTTAAGACGTATTTACAAAAACATTGCAATTTGGTTGAATGTTAAGAAGGATGCTAGATTATAAAAAATTGGCCACCACTAAATTAGATTTGAATTTGATGATAAGTGAGATTAAAGAAAACATAAATTTTTTGGAGAATTGCTAGATTATATTTAGATGAGTGGATATAAGATCGTAAACAAGTTGATAATTTGCTTGGAAAAACCTTTTTACGATGTAAATGGGAGCGGGAGATGTGAGGGAGTCCAAAGAAGCGATGAAACCACGTTATGATATAAGTAAGGTTGTTTATTATTTGTGCATTTGTATTCAAAAATTTTAATAAATATTTATATAAAAAAAATAAAAAAATATATAAATTAGTTTGGCATGGTGAACTGCAGGTTCCTAGTTTTGCAGAACACCCCCTCCCAAAAGGAAGAACGTTTTGTTACCCCAAAAGGAAGAACCTTTTGTTACCCCAAAATGAGTACCATCACATGGAGGGGTGAACTCTGTGGCCCCACAGCTCTCTACCCATTGGGAATGAATGCTTGCCCTGGAGATGTTGCTGCACCCATGTAGGCTTCACTGCATGATTTAGAAACAGCCTACACATGCAGAAAATAAGTCCAGTCCTCAACATGCAGAATACAATGGGGGGAGGAACTGCAATGCCACTGAGTGGTGGGGTCAGGGAATATGTCCCCAGCATGCAGTGGTAACTATATGACAGGGAATGCCTGAAGAGGGCTATTGTTTTGGTTCCAAGTGCAACGTTTCTGACAAGGATCATATCTGCTGTTTTGGTGCATCTAATCTCCATGTAATACACATCACTGCTAGTTCAGATTCTTGTTCTCTGTTGTCTGCACTGTTGCTATTGTTATGCTACGAGAAAGGAAACAGAAGCATGTTTGAGGTTATTTCATTGGTTGTGTGTGGGCTGGGTGCTTTTTAGTTAGGGGGCTGAATCTTCAGCTGTTTCTTATTCCTAAATTTGTCTACTGCCTGAAGAGCTCTGTGAAACCTGAAAACTTCCATTTCCTTTCATTCTTCACTATCAACAAGTGGGGAGAATAGTCTAAGCGTGAGCTGATAAATTTCAGTGCATGGATTCTTCCAGGCATGCGAAACCATAGAATAAATAAGGGGAAAGCTTACATTGTTCTTGCTAATCCAGATTGCTTCCATTTTAAATTGGGCTTTAAAATTCAACTTTTCTTCTTTGTACCACATTTCCATATAAAATGATATTCAAGTATCCCATTTTCTTCTTACAGCATTTATTATTGCTCTAATAGCAGGATTCACTCAAACTACATGTCTGGTGGCTTTATTTAACTCCTTGCCTTATTTATGGCTGCTCAAAGAAAAAACCCATGTGCACTGCAAGGGGAAGCACATCAGCCGCAACCTCTATTACTGTACATTAGCTGTGCCCCTACTACAAACAGGTTTGTGTTCAGCAAGCATGAGAAGAGTCCCTATGCTCATACCAACATATATAGAGAGAGACCTCTTCCTCATGAATGGGATCCAGGATTCTCCTCATGTGAAAGAGCTCTACATGTGTACATCAGCATGCATGCAGTATGTACATGGGGTCCCTTATCACACTAGTCACATAATAATAATAATAATAATAATAATAATAATAATAATAATAATAATTTATTTATACCCCGCCCATCTGGCTGGGTTTCTGCACTCTGGGCGGCTTCCAACAAAACACTAAAATACAATAAACTATTAAACATTAAAAGCTTCCCTAAACAGGGCTGCCTTCAGATGTCTTCTAAAAGTTTGGTAGTTATTTTTCTCTTTGACATCTGGTGCGAGGGCGTTCCACAGGGTGGGTGCCATTACCGAGAAGACCCTCTGCCTGGTTCCCTGTAACCTGGCTTCTCACAGTGAGGGAACCACCAGAAGGCCCTGGACCTCAGTGCCTGGGCAGAACGATGGAGGTGGAGACGCTCCTTCAGGTATACTGGACCGAGGCCGTTTAGGGCTTTCAAGGTCAGCACCAACACTTTGAATTGTGCTCGGAAACGTACTGGGAGCCAGTGTAGGTCTTTCAAGACAGGTGTTACATGGTCTCGGCGGCCGCTCCCAGTCACCAGTCTAGCTGCCGTGTTCTGGATTGGTTGTAGTTTCTGGGTCACCTTCAAAGGTAGCCTCACATAGAGAGCATTGCAGTAGTCCAAGTGAGAGATAACTAGAGTATGCATCACTAGTCAAATTTACAATTGGTGGGTGACAGGGATATGTCACCAGCAGGGGCTAGAGGCTTGCTCACTTAGCCCCACAGCCCCCATACACATGCTTGAAATGTATGAAGGGGTTAATCTGAATCCCCTTTTTGTGGGATTTAAAAATCATAGGTTGATAGCAAGAATCTGGATCCAACGGGAGGATTTTTATCAAGGCTATTGCATGGTGAGAAGAACCCTGTCCCACTTCTCTCACACATCACACATTTAATATACGTTGTAGTTTGGCCCACAACACAGTGCTGCCCAGTACACACTGGGAATTGTAGGGCAGAAGAGAGGGAGGTCAACAGTGCAGGGTGCCAGAGCTAGTGACAGAAATGCTCAAATAATTCTCATTTTGACCCCATGCTCCTCCCTGTAGAGTCGTAAGGTGGCAACACTAATGATAAGGAGGAGGAAGGTGACAGCCAATTCCACCCCCGGGACTGGATGAAAGTAAGAAGGAAGAGAAGTGGGGCGGTGACTGAGGTTGATGTTCTAGTCATCTTAATTGTTTGGTTTCTACTGTCTTAGAGGAGGCCAGACACAAGGAATAGGGAGAAATGTTGGGCAAGGCCAACTTTGACACCCTCCCCACAGCCCTCGCAGTGCTGGCTTAAGCCTTGTAAAAAAGTTGTTGAGCTTTGGGGAGGAGGTGCAAGGCTTTGACAGGGTCCTAGAACCCTCCCTACTCCTTCTCAAAGCTTGGTAAGCTCTTGCCCAGCTTTGGGAAGCAGAGAGTAGGACTTTAGGACCCTGTCAGAGCCCTCATGTCTCCTTCCGGAAGCCAGGCAAACACATACTGGGCTTTGAGAAGGTGACCCCATAGCTGCTCACCTAGTGCTGCTACACCACTCGCACTGCCCTAAATCTGCCACTGACAAGGACTTGTATGGTTAAGGACAAAAGTTTCCTGTACTGTCTTATATGAGCTTATTACTCTTGCTTCTGTCCAGAATATTTTAAATATTTATTAAATATTAAATATAAATTTAAAATATTTTCAAAAGCTTCTGAAAATACATTCTACAATTAGACCTTTCATTTCTCCATTCAAATAAACAAACAAGGCTGTCCTTAAAAAGATAGGTGTTGTACCAAACAGAATGGTTTTTAAAACTGAAAGGCAAATAAATCCTAGAGAAATGCGCCAAACCGCTTTCGGATTAAAAACAGAAACTTTCTTAAAATGAAAACATTTCCGTACTTCATGGATTTCTACCACTTTTGTTTCTAAAGGTAATGATATAATTATTTGCCTGCCTTGATTTGCTCTTTATATCCTTTATGTTCCCTTGAATGCCTGCTTTACGAGAGTGAGTTTTCATGTATCTGAGTAAGATTAGGCACAGATCTCATAAGTACATCACCATGACAACGGACTACAAAGGAAGCAAGGTTCAGGGAAAGCATCTCTGAAAAGGATTCACATATTAACCTCTCTTCAGCTAAGGAGAAACAGAGTTGCTCTGTGCATTCCGTATACAGATACTAACAGCCTGCGATATACTTGTGCTCTCCATTCCACATGCATTTTTCTTCCTGTAGGCCTTTTCTGTATTCTGCAGGCTTCACTGAGGTAGCTTTAGGACAGTTATAATATTCAGTTAGGGAAGCCACAGCTACATGCCTCAGGTTTTTATTGAGACCATTATATTAGGCCTACTTTGGTGAGTAATGCCAAATGCTTTACTTACCATTATCTCTCCTGTACAGGAAAAGAAAAATGAAAACTAATAGACTGCCAAAGATGACCTGGGGGTACCCTTTCAACATAAAAGTTCCAAACCTCTAAAAGCCTGATAAGCTTAAGCGTTTTCTCCCTCTTAGAAGTCAGGGCACGTGTCATATGTTACAATGGGAAACTGAAAATCATCTGTCCCTTTGCAGGAAAATTCATATTTCTAGCCTCATGGCTACTGTTCAGATATTAAATCAGTGCAGCTCTTTTTTTAAAAAAGAAAGGTTTTATTGGCTGAAGAATACACAGAGTCTCAGGGAAGATATTGACATGAGCAACATTTCCATACTAGATGCAAGGGAGGCAGAGGAAGAGGAATAATCTGTTAAACCACTCTGGAAATTTTAGCTCTCACGTGAATATGTGTCTTCCAACATCTCAGTACCCTTAGCAAACTACTGTTCCCAGAATTTTGGGTTTGGGGTTTTGACTGTTTTGGGTTTTGACTGTTCAAAATGGCACATTACTGTTTTATAGAGCAAATGGGTCCTATGTCCATAGCCTTTTGTTCTACCAAGAGGCATTCAAGACAAGTTGGGGCCAGCCATACTTGTTTATGTGTCTGGCCTATTGACATATAAGTAAGAGATGAGAGGATAATATCTAGTTCGGCTCAAATATATTTTCCGGAGATACACATAATTGTGAAATAAAAGAAGGCAAATGACTGATAGGACCACACAAGCACATTCCTGCCATAGCAATCAGTTGGGCAGCTTAGTATGAAAAAAGAAACAGACTGTTCTTAAGCCTTCCCAAGATAATTTTTTGTTAGGTTCAAAGCAAAAATCAAACCCATCCAATATACTATTTGCACCACAGATCATTCCTAACCCCACTGGCCCACCGACTGCATTCCAAAATCTCTTTAATCCTTGAAAGTTATATTTCACCCATGACATGTCATGAAAATAATTAGAGAAAAGTGATTGTTTTCTTTATTATAATCAAGAAACCCAAAATAAAGTTGCAATTAAAGAATTACACTATCCCCAGTGAAACGCTACAATTCCGCCTTAAAGGATTCCTGCCAAAAAAATGTTATACACGCCAATATATATTTATAGGTGTTTGCCAATGACTTTTCCCTCCTCACTGCAAGCCTGCTTCATTAATTTATTGGATGAGAAATAAATATTTGATGTGCAATTAACTGGAGATTAGTATGGAACTTTCCCAGAGAAACAGATGCTCGGTGCTTTCCATGGCTGAAAAGCATTTTACAATGAAGAAAAATATAATGATATTGTGTCACTTCTGGGCAGGGGAAATTGTTCAAAACATTCAATTAGTGAATAAAATGGCTGCTTATTTAATACTTTGGAGGTTGATTAATTGCTGCTATAGAGGGAAGACACCAGTTGCCATGTGTTCACATAAAATGGGTGCCAAGTGCCCATCTACTGGAAATTATATTGAGGTGTCCGCCAGCTTAGACAACACCACTTTAAAGCCCAGTTCATAGCTTGAGTGGCATGGTAACTGCCAGAAAAATGAACTCTATGAGCACTGCATTTGTGTGAAGCTGCTCCCTAGCAGGGCTGACCATATCATTCTGCATATTGAGGTGGCTGCCTCAATGACAGATACTGGAGAGCAGGGAGCACTGCTGAGATATTGAAGGGCAGAGCTCTGTGAGCCCAATGGCCTCCCTTACTCTCTCTCTGTGCTAGTGTGTTGCTTTCAGGTGCAGTGAAGGATGCTGTCATGCCATTAACAGTCATAAAGTAAAATTCTACTGGTTTTCTTCTGTCTGTGGAATTGCAGAGAGGGCATTTTCTCTGCCTCTGGCCCAAAATGTCTTCTTCTTGTTGTTGTTTAGTTGATTAGTCGTGTCCGACTCTTCGTGACCCCATGGACCAGAGCACGCCAGGCACTCCTGTCTTCCACTGCCTCCCGGATTTTCATCAAATTCATGTTGGTCACTTCTATATCTTGTCCTCTATCATCCCCTTCTCCTTGTGCCCTCAGTCTTACCCAACGCCAGAGTTTTTTTTCCAGAGAGGCTTCTCTTCTCATGAGGTGGACAAAGTATTTGAGCCTCAGCTTCAGGATCTGTCCTTCCAGTGAGCAAAATGTCTTAGCCCAGTCTTAATTCCAACAAGGACCACAGATTTGTCCAGTTACATATATTTAGTGCTACAGCACATGATTTAAATGCTAAAGGTCCCATGTTAAGCCCCGGTATCTCCAGGCAGGGCCAGAAAAGACTTCTGAGGGAAATCCTGGAAAGCTGCTGTTAACTAGGGAAGCAAGATGGATCACCATTCTGACACAATATAATATAGCTTTCTATGTCCCTATACTCTTTGTATGTGTGCTGGATTATAATATCAATTATATAATGATTTGTAAAAGTTTTCATTGGCTGACACATCTAACTGGATATCTTGGCTCTTCTATACATAAGAAAAAAATTCATTGGTTAGTAACACCCTTTTGGAATTTCCTTTGCGATGCTCAGTGCTAGTTTTCTAGAAAAAGGGGTGCCGGAACTCACCATGGATGTCACCCTTGTTCTCTTATAATGGTGCCCACCTGAGAGGTGCCAGAACTGAGTTCCTATGAGTTACCCCTGAAAAAAAGCCCTAGTGATGCTAAGGAGAACTAACAGGAAGGCACTGGATTATTTGACACGGCACATCCCAACAGCATTCACAACTCTATCATTTAAAAGCCATATGCTCAATGACAATCACAATTTGGGCGAGGAAGTAGTCACTCGCAATGAATGATTTTGATCTGCATCACAAGACAGCATCTTACAGAATGAACAGAAAACTTAAACGATCTTCATTGTGTGTCAACAAGAGCATAGTAGCCAAGGCAGATGTTGTTCTGACCTCTATTTACTGGAATCTGACAGCTAGTTTAGGCACCATCTGCCACCCTTTGGGGATATTCACTTGGGAGTATTAAACTGCTGATGCATCATTATGCCAGGTGTCATCACTGGTCAGGTGCATCATTTTGGGTGCAGTGAATGGAAATCTCATTTTCATTCACTATTCCAAAGACCTTGCATTTCACCGGGCTACTCCTCATTAACTCAAGAAACCGAAGACTTTTCTAAAGGTAGAAGTGGGGGGGGGGGATAAATCTCTATACTGCTTAATGTATGTTCAAGTCATCTGTTGCCACATTAAGACATGTGGTCTGAAAATGCTTACAGAAACCAGAATGAGAAAACCAAAAAGCTACACCTGTGTAGAAGTCTAAGGTGGTCCTTTGGATTAGATTATTAAAGAGGTATTTCATTATAAAATATACATTAAAAACCTCTGTTTTCTGAGAAAACAACTTATCCTATGATGCAAAACAAAGATCACTGGTTTGTCAATGAAAATAATCCCCTTGGGGTTAAATAAAGTGCCAAATAGTCACTAGGCCAACGTATTACTCTGACATGTCCATCTTTTGAAACTGCCATGGGAATCCTTTGAGGAATGACAATACAGTGGTACCTCAGGTTAAGTACTTAATTCGTTCAGGAGGTCCGTTCTTAACCTGAAACTGTTCTTAACCTGAAGCACCACTTTAGCTAATGAGGCCTCTTGCTGCTGGCGCGCCACCGGAGCATGATTTCTGTTCTCATTCTGAAGCAAAGTTCTTAACCCAAGGTACTATTTCTGGGTTAGCGGAGTCTGTAACCTGAAGCGTATGTAACCTGAGGTACCACTGTACAAAGGTCTCTCTGCCACACAGCACTACAATAGAAAATACGGGTGAAGAGGAGATAGTAGATAAAGTAACAGTATCCGTAAAAGATAAACAAAAGGAATTGTGATATCAGGGAAGTGAAAGTTTGAAGCAAAGGAAGAGTATAGGTTGATATTCATTTGCTTGATCATGAACAGCTCCTTAAGATCAGGTGCACCCATAAGGGGTTGTAGGTTTCCAGGGCTGCACCTGGGCAGCTGCATCATGGATTCAGCTGACAATATATCGTACCTGCACAAAATAACAGGATGAATCACACATTACCCACTGTAGTATTACACCTTCCTCCATTGCATCTTTGAATTCTGTTCAGGCGATATTTGAATCCAGTTCTGGGTCACTGCAGTTCTGAAGCAGTCGTTGGAGATAATTTTAAACCTTGAATTGCTGCAATAAATACTCCTTTGTTAGTGGTGTAGGTTTCATTTGCATTTAAACATTTAAAACCACACTCTCATGCAATCCAGCTCAGCTTTTGCATCGCTGAAGGACTCTGGTAACAAATTCACATGAGTCTGGTGCGCTTGAAACAGAATTAATTTAGTGACGGCAAGAGAACCAATGCATTACTCCTGTGACTAAACAATTGCAACAAGTTTGCTGTTTACATGGGCTTATATACACTCAAGGAAAAAGAGAGAGCCAAGCTATTTGCAATTTACTTAACTCTGACACACATGTTAAAGAATCTGAATTACATTCGCTTTTGGACCATCTGTTTCTTAGCTTCGTCTTGGCTTCCTTACACAGACAGAAACTAGATATTCAATTGGTACTCCTGAACATCTGTGATTTTGTAGCTGAGGACATATTTATAGAGTTGAATGCATGAAAGGATGATACTAGTTTTCAAGGCCTCATTTATTTTAAGCTGAATTTAGTGCAGAAGAAAGGTGATAGGTTAACACCACTGAAGCTATGCCCCCCCCCATTTCCCCCAGGCATGGCAGGAGCAGGGAAAGAACCCTATTCAAAACACCAAGATTCCTCCTTCTAAGTCTCATCCCTTTCCCCCACTTTTCATCAAGTGAATCACTGTTTTTGTTTATGAATCAGTCACAAGTTATTGTAACAATTTTTAGAAATTGGGCCAGTACTTGAAATGTTATGTTGATTGAAAGAAATATAGAGCCTTGGAGACACACATAAGGGTTTTTAGATGCAATTTAATTTTTTTAATTTTTTTAAAAAATGTTTCATCTGTTCCTCTTTTAATAGAAAGAATGAAGACGTTCTTCATCAGCTTGCCGGTGGTAAAAAGAAAAATGGTCTGTGTATGCGAGAAGAAGCCTTAGGCTAACGGAGAAATATGGTTATTTTCATAACGGATAGGAAAGAGAAATCTCCAAGATGAGGAAAAAATGATGTTGACTGTTATTCTGTCTCCTTTATTGGGCAATTCAAAATTCATATGATAAATTATCCAGCTTGATAAGCCTGTGTTAAGTTATTCAAGATAAGTTAAGTTACAGCTGCATATTTAGAAATATTTTTCCAATTTTCTCTAATTCTGTGCAGAGTGATGGACAAACACACACAGAGAGGCACTTAATATGCTTTTGCTACTCAAACACTTGATTTTTTCATTTCTTGCTGTATATTAATTAATGTTATGCTTCCACAAATACAGAACAATTTATGAAGGATGCAAACAATGAGATTTTCCTAAGGACTTTAATGCAGGCAGAGATGAATTGGGCCTCAGATGAGATCAGAGATCCTCTGCATCATCCTACTAATTAGATTGCTATTACTTTAAATCCGCTACTGTCATTTTAAATGTTACTGCTGCTTTAAATCTGATCTTGTTGCTTCAAATGAGGTGGCTATTTACTAGCCCTACTTCTCACCTTTGCACAAATCTTTCAGTTTCAAGACACACTTAAACAAAGCAGTCATACTGGATTGCTAGCATCTTGGGGAGAAGGATTCTAGGCTATATAGCTCTCTGGCTAGTATATGGAGGTGAGATGGTGCCTCCTCTTAACTACTGGCTTTTTTTTCTTTTTCTTTTCTTCTTTTTCTAAAAAAAGCTCTGTTACTTGGAGACTTAAGGAAGTTAAACGGGAAAAAAATGTTTTAATTTACAGAAGAAAGTTGGTAAAACAAAAGATGTGTCAGGAGATAGAAAACTTGCAAGAAACTGTGTGTGTGTGTTTGTTTGGGTGTAAATAATATGTAAAATAATATGCCTAGGACTTGCCGATCGCATGGTCGGTGGTTCGAATCCCCGCGGCGGGGTGAGCTCCCGTCTTTCGGTCCCAGCTCCTGCCCACCTAGCAGTTCGAAAGCACTCTTAAGTGCAAGTAGATAAATAGGTACCGCTTTATAGCGGGAAGGTAAACGGCGTTTCCGTGTGCTGCGCTGGTGCTGGCTCACCAGAGCAGCTTCGTCATGCTGGCCCCATGACCTGGAAGTGTCTCAGGACAGCACTGGCCCTCGGCCTCTTAAGTGAGATGGGCGCACAACCCTAGAGTCGGACACGACTGGTCCATAAGGGCAGGGGTACCTTTACCTTTACTTTAATATGTAAAAGGTAAAGGGACCCCTGACCATTAGGTCCAGTCGTGGCCAACTCTGGGGTTGCGGCACTCATCTCATTTTATTGGCCGAGGGAGCTGGCGTACAGCTTCTGGGTCATGTGGCCAGCATGACTAAGCCGCTTCTGGTGAACCAGAGCAGCGCACGGAAATGCTGTTTACCTTCCCGCCGGGTACTTGCACTTTGAGGTGCTTTCGAACTGCTAGATTGGAAAGAGCAGGGACCGAGCAATGGGAGCTCACCCCGTCATGGGGATTTGAACCGCCGACCTTCTGATCGGCGAGTAATAGGCTCTGTGGTTTAACCCACAGCGCCACCCGCGTTCCTAAATAATATGTATACACACACAATTTAGTGGATGTTACAGATATCAGACCAGGGGATCACCACACCCCTCCAACTGGTATGGGATTCTTCTTTTTGTTTTTTTTGTTTTTTTAATAATATTTTTATTAAGTTTATAAAATACAGAAAAAAAGAATAAAAGATAGATATAGAAAATAAAGTAAAGAAGTTACAAATTTCCATAATCCTTTTTTTCAGCCAATCCAATGGACTTCCCCGCATCTTCCTAACCCTGCGTTCTCTGTGATACAAAACATCAGCAATTTGTTAACTTATTTCAAAACTTATTGTATCTTTCGTTTTATCATGTTATCTAATTTCCAAAATGTTGTAACCGACATCTTATACGTTTTAGCTTGAACATAATAAAGTTATTTCATTATTCCACCTCTGACTTCTTGTACCTTAATTTTCATTTCATTAATTTACAATTGCTGAAGCTAGAATTTCCTCAAAAGTGCATTTTTTAACATTCATACAACTTATAATGTTTTTTCAAATAGTCTTTAAATTTTTCCCAGTCTTCCTCGATTGTTTCTTCCCCCGAGTCTCGGATTCTGCCAGTCATTTCGGCCAGTTCCATGTAGTCCATCAACTGCGTCTGCCATTCCTCCAGCGTGGGTAAATCTTGTGTCTTCCAATGCTTAGCAATCAGGATCCTTGCTGCAGTGGTAGCATGCATAAAAAAAGTTCTATCTTTCTTAAGTACTCTCTGGTCTACAATGCCCAGAAGAAAGGCCTCCGGTTTCTTAGGTAAGTGGGATTCTTCTTTTTGTTCCATCCCCTCCTTACTGAACTGAGACCCAAGTAGAGTGTTACCAAAGAACTCTACTTCTCCTGTCCCCAATTCAACTTTCCGGTTTTTCTCTTGTCTGTATACAGCGGTAGCTTGGCTTGCGAACTTAATCTGTTCTGGAAGTCCATTCTTAAACCAAAGTGTTCTGAAACCAAGGTGTGCTTTCCCATAGCAGCAGGGGACTCAATTTACAAATGGAACACACTCAACAGGAAGTGGAACATGTTCTGCTTCCAAGCAAAGTTCACAAACCAAAACACCTACTTCCAGGTTTGCAACGTTCTTAATCCAAGTTGTTCATAAACTAAGCTGTTCTTAAACCAAGGTACAGTGGTACCTCGGGTTACAGACTCTTCAGGTTACAGACACTTCAGGTTACAGACCCTGCTAACCCAGAAATAGTACCTCGGGTTAAGAACTTTGCTTCAGGATGAGAACAGAAATCGTGGGGCTGCCACGGGAGGCCCCATTAGCTAAAGTGGTACCTCAGATTAAGAACAGTTTCAGGTTAAGAACGGACCTCCAAAATGAATTAAGTTCTTAACCTGAGGTACCACTGTACCACTGTACTCCCCACAGTGGTGTACGAATGGGGGTGTGCGGGGTACAGGCCACCCAGGGTGCCATCACTCACTGAGGGGGGTGCCCGCAGGGCCTGGCCTGCAGTGCACCCGAGCCACACATCTTTCCTGTGGAGTGACGTGGTGGCTCGGGCACCTGTAGGCTCAGCGCTGCCCAAAACAGCAACGTGGGGCTTGCGGACTCCATGGGAGTTCCACACAGCGTGCTCTTCCCCTCTTGCCCTGCCTCAAGGGTGGTTTGCCCCACTCCCTGGTTCAGGGCATTTGCGCCACCCAGGGCACCCGAACTGCTAGCTACTGCGCTGACTCCCAAAAGACACTAATCACTGTCTTTCAAACTAAGTTCAGGGACTTCCTTCTCTGGCTACAGATATTTTCCACAAAGTGGATCTTACACACAGCACTCAGGAGATATATCCCTATCCAGCTGAACACAAAGAACCTGCCATATGTCCAGATTTTCCTGGATATTACCAGAATTTCAAAGGTGGAATTGATGTCTGGGGGGGATTTCAGAAAGGCGGTGCTTTGTCCTGGATCTTAGGCAGGTCCTGGTGCTTTGTCCTGGATCTTAGGCAGGTCAATCGAAAAATCATGTTTAAAAGACAACTTTGTCTTTTAAAGTTCAACAATTTTGGAAATATGGCAACCCTAACCTAGACTCTCAACTGCTTTTCTTTTCACTCCCAAAGTGCTGTCTCCACCTGCTCTATCTAATCAGAGTGAGCTTTCCAGCTCAGCACTTTGCAACCTCTTCTACTCTGGTGGAATCCCATTGCACCGCATCACCAGACTCTGGTCTTTCTGAGTTTTCTGTCAAAGCAGGCTAGTATATGCAGGCTAGTAAATATAGTATGGAGTAAATCTTTCTCTCTCTGTGTGTGAAGGAGTATTCAGACACATTATACCTCCGCCCCATCTGTAGACTGAACAACACAGTCCAGGAAAATCCTATTTTTCTACTGCAGGTGTAGGTTAGCCATTAGGCCCTAAAGATTCATGCTACAGTGCATATCTGTATGCATATCAGTGCATATCTGCAGCACTGACATAATTTTCATACAAAGCAACAAGTAACAACACTGTTATCCTTTTGCACAGGAATAACTCCATCTGAAGGTTGTGTTTCATGTCAAAGCAAATATTGAGATTGAGCCTGGAGTAATTTCAGCGGCATTCTATTCAAATCCATCCTTGAACTTTAAATGGACCTCAACTCTCTAGTTGGTTCCTAGGTTGTGAATCATTTGTGCTAGGCTTCAGTTGACTGACAATAGCTTAAGTACATCTGGCATGAAGGAAAATTATTTGCCAGTTTTGTATTATAGCTATATACTCACAAACTGAGGGAGGTTAATTTTGTTCTGCAAGACACTCATTCATATTCCAAGTGTCTCATCCACAAATTTGACAAGACAAACATGGGTGGTCACCTACTATGCTACATGAAAGAGGCCTTCTGGAAGCTTGGGGAGGGAACCTTACTGTGAGTTCTGAAGCTTCTGACAACAGAAAATGGTGACAGAAAATATATTTTGCACTTCAAAGCAGGAAGGTTCAACCTGACAGGAGATAATGACAAGGCCTGAAACTTGGCCAGAAATCTTTCAATTTGCCTGACACTTCTCCTCATAAGTGGTATATGTAATTTACCTCGTTACTGTTTTTGCTTTTCTTTTTAAAGATTTTGTTTGCATGTGAGGCCAACATCTTGCTGAGTCAGACTCAGATATGTTTATGCAAAATGCTAGCATACATCTTCCTCCAGGACAAGAAAACATGCTGGCAACAAGTAACATTCTTCCTTGATTAATGACTGGAAGATGAAAGGTGACACACAGGGTTTTAAATGCTCATCAAAGAAAGGGATGTAAAATCAAATATTTATTCATCCTGCTTAATTATTATTTTTAAAGCAGAGCTTCCTTAAAAACCTATGAGCTTCCTGTGACTCAGAAACTGCACATGGTTTCCAAGATTGTTCTGGTCTCTGAACAAGCAAGTAGAAGGTAACTAGCCAGGAAATGCATTAGGAGATCATACATGAGAGGTGGTCATCAAACCTCTGCTGAAAATCTCCATTTAGGAGAATCTACCACCTACTGAGGAAGTCCATTCCACTGTCAAACAGCTCTTACTGTCAGAAAGTTATTCCTGATGTTTAGTCAAAATCTCCTTTCTTTTAACTTGAATCCAATGGTTTGGGCCATGGCCTCCAGAGCAGGAGAAAGCAACTTGTTCCGTCCTCCATGTAACAGTCCTTTAGATATTTAGTTGTATTGGCTGCAATTGTGTAAGCCAATTTATTGGCAATCTCCACTGCTTCCTGCTGCCACTCATTGGTGTCTACCTCCTGGTATGCTTTGTAGGGCACACCAGGGTAGGCAGGCAATCACTGGCGGACACCAGACCCAGATCCTTTCAAACATGGCACTTAATTGTCTAAACAGTAGCACCTATGGATCAATCTCTCCAACTGCTTTGTTCATTTATAGGAATTTGAATGTCTTACAAAGAATAAGGCAGTAAAATTGAAATGGGTCAGGTAGAGATGCTTTTTGAAAAAACTTTTTAAAAAAATTCTTCATTTTTGCAAGATTGCAGATTCAGAGTCATTAAAAATGTTCACAGAATTTATCTTCCAATAAGCTTGCATGAACACATCCCCCGAATAGGCCTAAAAGCACATGATTCATGGGAAAAATAGACTGTGATTTGGCTGCTTATTCTAGGAGTAGGCCTTTCTATACATTTGATCCAGGCCTATTTGCACACTGAGGGGGAAAATATCTATGCAATTTAATTTCCCAGTAAAAGTTTCAGGATTTCAGCAAAACCAGCTAGAGGAAACAAATGAAGAACATGTTTTTGTTTTCTATTTTTCCACCTCCATAACTATATTCTCCCTACTCTGGCAAACAATAGACATTAGAGGGCCTGCAATTCGAGAGCAAGAGATTACTTGCCGTATTTTAGTTTAACAATCTGATTTATTGCCAAAATGATGCATAAATGCAACATTATGCTTTGCACAAAAACTAAATTAGATGCTCCAATTGACTGCCAATCTTGAATGATTACAAAAAGTTTCATCCAAGCTGCCACTAGATTTGCTTGTCGTCTCTTTGGATTTTGACCTGTCTCATCAAATAGAGCAAGACTGATCTCACACATGCCACTTATAGCATTGTTGTTGTTATTTAAATATTTTTTATTAAAGATTTCTTGGTTTACAAAAGTATGTGCAATCTCTTTTTTTTCAAGTTACATTTTCTACAGATCGGTTTCACTTGTTGAGACATTAGTGTTACATTAGGAAGAAAAGGGAGAAATATGTGGAGCGACAATCTCATGGCTGGTGTGCATGTGTGAAAGACAGTGGTTTTAAATGTGCTTCCATCAGTTATTTAAACTGATTCACAGATGTTTTACAATCACATTTCAAGTGATTTGTCACCAGGAACAGGGCATAGATGTTCTTCTGAAAATGCATCTGCAATTCTCCATCTTCTCTATAAGTTGCATGCATTTTTACAAATTTTGTTTGCTCCTCATTCTTGTCACAAAACAAACTGGAATTTCATGTGTTCTTCCTGATATCTCAAAATGCTTCAATGAGAAAGAGGTGGCTGCATTGTTCTGATTATGAATAAACAAGTCATCTATTTCACAAGTGGGGAAATACCCCCATCCACCTCTTAGCTCTTAGGAACCACAGCAAGCTGAGAAACAATATTCTTTTCATGAAGTAGTCAGGAAAATCCATCCTCTTGTTTTCATTTCTAAGACTGTTGTTAAGTGGAGAAACATGGTTTCTTTGTGAAACGGACTGAAATTCTGTTCAGTTACTGAACAAAAAATAGGGTTCATTACACTAAGAGGTTTCATTACATGAAAAGGTTTTTGCATGTCATGGGCAATTCCATTTATAGACAAGTTGTGAATGTCTTCTCCCTTACCAGCTAAAGAGGCGGTAAGCGTATGGAGCCAAGGAGATGAGAGAATATACAACCTTTAGAAGACAACTGAAGCCAGCCCTGTATAGGGAAGTTTTTAAATGTTTAATGTTTTATTATGTTTTCATATACAGTATGCTGGAAGCCACCCAAATTGGCTGGGGCATCCCAATCAGCTGGGCAGGGTATAAATATGATGATGGTGATGGTGATGAGGATGATAGAATAGGACATCCCTATTTTCATCAGAGAAATGTTGGAGGGTATGTTACTTTCAGGTAAACATGTACAAATTGCATGCACAAAGTTAATTAGCACCCTGCTTGTGAGCTCCTGAAAAGGGGCATCTGGTTGGTTATTGTGTGAAACTGGACAAAAACAGGCATTTGGTCTGATCCAGCAAGGCTTTTCTTGTGATTACCTAAAATGCAGCTACAATGCAAAGAGGTGGCTGAAAGAACTGGAATTTTTCAGCCTAGAAAAGAAGGGATTCAGGAAGCTTTGTACTGAGCAGGTATTGTACCAAATGTATAAAATCACTGGAGGATTATTATTATTTAAAAAATAATAATCAGTTAATAGCCATCTGTTATTTACTCTTTCAAGTGAATTTGGTAATGCACACAAAAAGCCTGATGAGATCAGTTCTCAGCAATGAGAGATTGCAGTTTGACAGTGAATAATCAGGTGTGAGTGTTTCCATGCAGTCCATCTTGAAACGAATGCCCTAGTCTTGGAAGAGCATTGTTTTCGGACTGCAGTAGTCACCTTTTCAGTAATAGAGGTCACTGAGGATGAATGACCTCAATGATCTTCCTACACTGCTATCTGCCTATTGAAGATCAGGTCAAAATCAAGGTCTTTATAGCCTTTTTAAAAAGGAGGCCAAGCTGCTTAAAAGGAATGTCTTGCACTGAAGTCATGACCTACCACATTAGGACTATTCTTTAGAAACTATGGAACTGTCAACTACATAACAGAAATCTGAAAGAACAAAGCAGCATGAGGCATTATTGACTGCTTATTCAACACAAGTTGTCATAGTTTTATACATCACCGCTGCCACACCTCAGAAAGTCCATTTCATTAATTTGCCCTTCACATCAAATAAAATTATCTTTGTACCAGTTTTCATTTCAGCCATTTTAAGAATGCAGGATACAGCACAGATTGTTTCATTTCAAACATATATAGCACAGATCTGGAAAAGGCAGAGGAAAAAGTGACAACCAAAGCGATAAGAGTTTGGGGCCTTCCTGCCCCAAGAACGATGCAACTTCTTAATGCAGTGTCACTCCAGGTCAAGGTGGCATTCAGGGGAAACCTGCAGTTAGTTTTGCAGTTACAAAAAAGAAAAAGAAAAAATGGTGTGTGGGGAGTGGGAAAAGCTACCATGGAAACAATTCACCACTTCCAACAATAACTTTAAATATCCCTGCCCAAAAAAACTTGCCTTGTTTTTTTTCAGGGGGTGGGGGCTGAATACTCTTACTATAGAAATTGCTCTAGCTTAGTCTATCTCCTTTTCTCTTAATCATCAATGTGCACTGCTGTTTTACAATGTTTCATCAATCCTTCTATGGGCATCAGTATATTTTTGTGTGCATGTGCCCTTCCATGCATGTTTAAAACACTGCACCAAATCTGATGATAAGATTTTGTGTGGTGTTTTATCGGTACATCACAACTTGAGTAAAACACTACCCCAAAGAATTTTGATCAGGAAGAAAGAGGTGAAGCTTAAGCAAAAATAAAAAATAAAAATGCATGCATCAATTCTAGAATTAATTTTAGAAATTAAACAAGCATTCAAGAGAAGCAGAGCAAACAACAGGGAGATGAAAGGAATGAAATATTCCTAAAGTAAGTCCCATTTCTTTCATTCCCAAAATGCTAAATTGTGGGGGAAATTAACATACATATTTATAAAAGAAATCTCCCTCTCTAGTGTGTGTGTGTGTGTGTGTGTGTGTGTGAGAGAGAGAGAGAGAGAGAGAGAGAGAGAGAGAGAGAGAGAGAGAGAGAGAACACACAACCCTGGACCCAAACTACAATGTAAAGTGAAAAACAGTCCACAGCTCTACTCATTGGATGTACACATTATTCTCCAATGTGTGTAAACAGAACATCTTTGTATTGAGTTCTTTAAATTCAAACCAGCTATTGGAAACAACTGAATGATTGACAGAGCACAATCTGGCTGGGTTTCCCCAGCCACTCTGGGCAGTTTCCAACAAAATATTAAAATACAGCAATGCATCAAACATTAAAAGCTTCCCTAAACAGGGCTGCCTTCAGATGTCTTCCAAAAGTCTGGTAGTTGTTTTCTCTTTGACATTCCACAGGGCAGGTGCCACTACCGAGAAGGCCCTCTGCCTAGTTCCCTGTAACTTGGCTTCTCGCAGTGAGGGAACCACCAGAAGGCCCTCAGAGCTGGACCTCAGTGTCAGGGCTGAACGATCGGGGTTGAGATGCTCCTTCAGGTATACTGGACCAAGGCTGTTTAGGGCTTTAAAGGTCAGAGCCAACACTTTGAATTGTGCTCGGAAACTTATTCATAATCCAATAAATCTGAGCAAAATCATTCCTGTTGTGCCCCAAAGATGTGATGGTCAGAAGCAATGAACACACTGAGACAGGTCCTGAGGACTACCTGGGTCACAAAATGGCAGCCTCACTCAACCAAGAAGGCTGATTGGCTCCCTCCCTGCTAACCACAGGAAGCCGGGTCTTCTGACATTATACTGGGAGAACAATTGCCACTGGAAACTTAAGCCCTGCATGACTCCTACTTCAGTTTGGTCAAATTCCCTCCTTTGGGGGAACTTTGTCAGCAAATATAAATAAATTTAACTGCCACCTTTTTTCTGCAAAGAATTATACGTGACAGAAAGCAAGAATTAGTCATTTGAAGCACTGCACTACGCAAATCCAAATGCAGAAAGTTATGCAGTTTATTTGAAGAACAAGATGTACTAATAGCAAAATCCATATGCATAACAATTAAAAGATATGCAATTAAGCTGTTTTGTATCCCACTGCCTCTTTATAATTAGAGTTCATGCTTCAGAGTACACAAGGAAAAAAACAATAAAAATGAAAATGATTAAGTCAATTAATGGGATTACTTGCAAAGAACGTGAGTTTGCAGCTCTGTGTAGAAAGTGTATATTTTCCAGCCACAAACTGAACATATATTTAAAATCTAATTAATGTCAGCAAATCATTTTAGAGCATTTCCATGGCAAGAAAAATAAAAACCCTTTGATTTTCTTTCTTTCTTACTGCCCTATTAAACAGATTCTCTTACTATGCAAGCACAATTCCATTGCATCCAAACCTGTTTACAAATTCCATCCAATACACCTATGTATAAACACTTGTTTGACAGCGACAGATGCAATTCCTATGGCATTCATTTTAGATAAACAGAAATTGTGACAGCAATCCCTTGGGCTCTGTTGGAGTGTTTGTAGCTTTGCTCTGACAGCCATCAGACTTTGTTAATTTCCGACACACATAATCTATTCAAACCAATTTTCCTTTAGTAAAAAAAATGTATGGCATCATCATATCCTTCCTGGTATAGCGATACCATCTTCTCCTGGCTTAGTGGGAAAAGAGCCTGGTGGAGTCTTGTGAAGTTCTCCAAGGAAAAAGACAAATGAAAGATCGTGACCATTTCTTTTGTCTGGGCTAGTTTTCCTTTGAGGTAACATACCCTTAACTATAGTAAGTTTTCTTGAAGGGTGGTATCCAACACTTACTGTTTTATTATCATTTATCTGGTCCTTCTTCCAAGTAGCTCAAGTCATGGCAAATGGGCTTTATCACATATTTCCCTCTAAAAGTAAAGTGGGTGACCATAGTAACAGCATGACAGTAAAATCAGGCCTTCCAGAAAGATGGGGGTGGTTTCAACTTTAAGGATTGTATACTACGGATGTTGGTTATCATTAAAAAAATAATAATCCAGCAACCCTAAAATTAGAAGACCAAGGGCTGTGAATTTACAACTGCACTCATCCAACCATAGATGCTTTGAAGCACTTATGGACACACAATTATGACCATGTTCATGGAAGGGCATATGGTCCACCGCTGCCTCCCACTTCCCTCTAGTCACTTCCGTCTTCCCGTCTCCTTTTTACCCCATCTCTCAAACAAGTAGCCTTCTGAGAAGTTACCTTATCCCATCTTCTAGCCCTGGGACTAAGAGGCTGTATACTTTCCAGTGAGGGAGATTCAGCTAACTCTCTCTCCTCCTGTTCTGTCTCTTCTTGTTGTTCCCCACCATCAGATCAAAGCTAACACTGGTACACAGTACAAGAAAATGTCACAGGTGTGCTTCTGGTCAGCACCAAAAAAAAAAAAAAAAAAAAGCACTGATCTTCATATATCATGATTTTTACATAGGAGGACAACAAAACCACCAAGAATACAAATGTGGAGACAGAGGTGAACTATAATCTGATGACTGTTTTCAGGAGGCCATATGTAAAAATTCTGATTTATAAAGGCCCATGTTTCACATCCATGTTTTTACACTATGGCATTGGTAGAAAGCATCAATTCTACACTAGAGTAATGTCAATGGGGGCAGATGTGATCTGTTATTTGATGATGGATGAGCAGGTGAAATCTGTGCAAAAAGAGGCAATTTCAAAAACAAAAAACAAAAAACCAACCCACACATTTTAATGGATTTAATCTCTCTCTCATCTGTCTATATCTATCTATATCTATCTATCATCTATCTATATCTATCATCTATCATCATCTATCTATCATCTCTCATCTGCCTGTCTATCATCTATCTATCTAGCAATCTATCTATCTATCTATCTATCTATCTATCTATCATCTATCTATCTATCTATCTATCTATCTATCATCTATCTATCATCTATCTATCTGTCTGTCTATCTATCTATCTATCATCTATCATCTATCTATCATCTATCATCATCTATCTATCATCTCTCATCTGCCTGTCTATCATCTATCTATCTAGCAATCTATCTATCTATCTATCTATCTATCTATCTATCTATCTATCTATCATCTATCTATCTATCGTCTATCTATCTATCTATTTATCATCTATCTTTCTATCTTTCTATCCATTCTTTCTCCTGGCTGGTGGTCATTCTTTCCTCTTCCTTCCTCCCCACAGTCAGACCATTTCCCTTCCTACAGCATCTCAGATTGCATCTCCCCCCCCCAACTCTCTGCTGTCAATTTAGCAGCTCAGGTCCCAGTCTGAGCCTTGAAAAGCACACTGAGTTGAAAGAGGAAGTAGGAAACATAATCAGTCTTCTGAGTGTCTCTTTCAGCTCTATGTACTTTTCAAATGGGGGATAAAAAAATCCTAACCATCCTTGCCACCTAATAACAAAAGGAGCAGTGAGGTGGGCAGGGACTCAGAAGATTAGCAGCATCATAGGTACCACACTGGCAAACCTTCATTATAATATAACTAGACTCTTAGGTTTTTTAATTGTCGCTGTTATTTCTAATCAGAACAGTCTGTTCCTAATAAGACAAAGTCAGCCCTTAATCACTGGTGTTGTTTTGAGTGAGTGCAACGTCTTGGCTTCAAATTAACATCAAATTTGTAATGCCATGAACATACAGAGTGCAAATATAGCAACAATATTTCAAAGATGAAGACATTGTTTTCTGCCCAAACTCTTGATCTTTTTGGATCCAGCTCATGGCTTTAGGTACCCTTTGGATTTATTTCACTTCAGTTCTGTGTATATAGATAGTTCAGAACACCACACACCAAGTCATGATCAGGTTTCCTCCCATTTGCTAAAGCCTTGCATCTTCCTTGTGCCAGCATCTGAGTGACTGAAGGGGCTTCCAGATGGAAGTTCATGGTAGAATCAGTACTGCCTCCCATATGCAAGTTTTTTGTATACAAATCTAATAAATGAAACAATACTAATAAGGAATAACTGGTACTGCCTCTTGTTTTTTGCAGTGACAACACCACAACAACATCAAAATGCCAGCATAAACATTAAAAAAATCCAGATTTCCCTTATTGCAGAAAATTCAGTAAGTAAAAATAACCTGTTATAAAATCTGAGGTCAGTGTTGGGGTGGAAGCTCATTAGCACATTGTCTTTGTATAGTGATGTTTCCAGTGGGTGGTGTTTTATACTACACTCCTACTTCCACCCAAACTCCCTGCAGCCATTTTGTTTCTTGTAGCCCAAACAATACAAACGTCTATTTCTGCCAGTGGCAACTTGCTAAGGCACGTTCTAATTTCAGCAATCCAGTTAGGCAGAGCTGTGCTCTTAAGAGCTTCACATAGTACAAGTGAGGGATTACCTAAGACACCAATCAAAATACATGCATGGGGCTCAAAAAGTATTTTGATACAGAGGTCTTCTCCATCCCTCTTGTGCAAGCCTTAATCAGATAGATAGATATCACTCTTGCACAATATCTCAGTATTTTTAAAAAAGTGAAAGAAAAAAATGAGAATAATTGAAATGGATATTCCATGATGCCCATCTCCCCCACCTGAAAAGCATGATGATAACTGAGAATGATAACATTGATTATTGCACATTTCTAGGATCTTCTAAAGAAACGTGCATCTCCAGGCAGAGGAATACTTGCACACATGCCAAGAACAAAACAAAAAAGCATAGGGGCAGGGCCAGATTGATTGAAGTGGGAAACAAAAACCACCCAGATACATTCTATCAACCTCTGTCTCATTTTTCTACTTGTGCTTGTCTTCTGTTGATCTATCATCCAAGTGCATGCCATACAGTCAACTATTTGAAATTACATGAATCTAGGATCTGCTGTCACTAAACTTCAAAATTTCCCTTTGGAGATGCTAATCAGATACAAGATTTTGCTGCACTTCCAAATGAACCTTTTTTGTGTGAAGAACACCTTGCTTCTTTACCCCACTTTCCCTTCTCCATCCTCTCAACGCCATTCTTAAGGTGCCCCTGAAAGTGTTTATTACCTATTGAGTGCTGCAAGCTGTGTGAATGATTCACTGGGAGCCATCAGAGAGTAACAAGAGCTTTTATGATTTGGTTGCCAACAGTGCCAATAAAGCATAATGAGTTTAGCAAGATAACTGACTTCCTAGGCAGCCAAAAATTAGAACTGACAGACAGGTCCAAATCAGAGGTCGGAGCCCAGAGATGGTGGTCGTATTTATATTTATTTTATTGTTATTTTGACTTTAAAGTTTGATAGATAGCCTTAAGTGGAGCAGTATATAAGCAAGACAGGCAACAGTCTATCCCACACACATCACCATAAGCTAAGCTGAATGGCAGAATTTCCTACATCAGGATTGCTTAGCAACTCCCCAATGCCTCTTCTCTTTGTTTACAATCTGTGGCTTCTTTTTTATATATATATATATATATATATATATATATATATATATATATATATTATTAAGGGTTTTCTTGTTTTACAGTGTAAGTGTAATGCCTCGTGTATTTTTTTTCCCCGTGTAACATTTTTACAAATCCATTTCATTTGTTGAGGCATTAGGGGGAGAAGAAGAAAGAAAAGAAAAAAAAGAAGAAGAAAGGAGGGTGGAAGGAGGGGAGATGGATGGGGGTGGGGTGGGGTAGCGGTGTTTCTATTATGCTTAATGTATGTAGTTTGGTGTCAGCGTGCTTGTGTTGTTCACTTGTGTTCCTTTGGTGGTGAGAGAGGTTGGGGTTGGCCTAGGATGTGATTGTTTGTTTGTGATTGGCTGTGGTGATCTTTGTTTTCGTGTGTGAGTGAGGTGGGTGGGTGTTTAGGATCAAGTTAGCCATATTGATTTGTATGCTGTTGGTGGATTATTGTCATTGTCCTGTTGGGCTGTGTATGTGATAAAGGGGAGCCATACCGGGGTGAAGGTGTCTTCTTCTGTTTGTCCCCGTGTCAGTTTCAGTTTGTTAGTTAATTTTTCTAGTAGGGCTGTTTCCCATACTATTTGGTACCATTGGTCCATGCTTACTCCTGACAGGTCTCTCCAGTGTCTGGTTATGGTGTTTCTGGCTGCTGAAAGTAGGTGGGTTATGAGTTCTTTGTGGAGTAAATGGGCATTGTTGTCTTGGAAGATGTTTAGTAGGGCCAATTCTGGGGTGAAGTCTAATACTTGCTTTGTTATTTTACATATTTCTTGTATGGCTGTTGTCCAGAATAGTTGGATTTTGGGACACTCCCACCACATGTGGAGGTATGTGCCTGTGGAGGTGCACCCTCTCCAGCATTTTGGTGAGGTTCCTGGGTGTATTAGCACTAGTTTCCTTGGTGTTAGGTACCACCTGTAGGTGAGTTTCAGTGTGAGTTCTTTTCTTTTCGTTGATATGGATTTAAAGGGGGGTTTAGACCACATTCTGGTCCATTGAGTGGGGTTAATCTCATAGCCTATGTCATTCTCCCATTGTTTTTTGATTGCGTCTAGGGGATTTGCGGGATTTTGGAGTAGTATTTTGTATATTGCGGATACCGTCCCTTTACCATTTCCCTTTGTTGTTAGGAGGAGGTTTTCAAAGGTTGTCAGGGGCCTAGTTGCTGCTGATTTTACCGTTGGGTTGTTTAAGAGGGCATGTAGTTGGTGTTGTGTTAACCAGGGCATTTGGGTGTCTTCTAGTTTGTCTTGTATTTCTTGTGTTGACAAGGGTTTGTTATTTTTATAAAAGTCTATTAGGCGATATAAGCCTTTGGTTCGCCAGGCTTTTATCTGGAGGTTTTGTGCTGCATGGTGGAATAATGGGTGGTACGCCAGGGGGATTAGTGGGGATGGGGTTGGGGATAGTTTGCCTATTTGTGTTTTCCATGCTTTGAGCATGGTCTGTGTGTACCTGTTAAGTGTTGTGGGAATTTTCTTTAGTTTGTTTGGGAGGAGTGGGTATGTTGTGGTGCAGGTATTTTCAATTGTGTCCCTCTCTAGGTGTACCCATTGTTTTGTCTCATCTTCTAGTATGTATGGAATTACATGACGTATTTGGTTGGCAATGTAATATGCTTCTATGTTGGGGATTCCCCATCCTCCTTCTGAGGTGGGGAGGTGCAGGTATTTGGGGCTTATTCTTGGTTTTTTATGTGAGAAGATGAAAGAGTGTAGTTTTCTCTGCCAACTGCGGAGTTGGGTTGAGGGGATCCAGATTGGGAGGGTTTGGAATAGGTAGGTTAGTTTTGGGAGTGTGATCATTTTGATCATGGCTATTTTGTCTGAGAGAGTGAAATTCGTGTTATTCCATCTCTTTAGGTCTTTGTTAATTTGCCGCCACAGGGGCTTGTAGTTGTGGAGGTACAATTTGTTGAGGTTTCTGGTTATTTGTACCCCTAGGTATCTGAACTTGGTGTGGCAGAGTTTTATTTTGGTGACCTTCCTCACACCCAATCTGTGGCTTCTTGACGTCCATGTGATCAAGGACAAAACTTCCAGAGCGGAATGAGAAAAGAGTCCTCCTGCAGGTTTAAAGATCCAAACCTGCAGGAGGAGAAGTTTCAAAAGTCTTCAGGAAGGGATGGTGAGCATTAATGGGCCAGCAGGGATCCAGCTGAAACTAGACAGGGTGACCCCCCAAGTAGGGAAAAGCAGCCTTGGGTGTTTCAAAACTCCCTATCTGTGGCTGCAGCAGTAGCAGGGATAGCTTAACTCTCCATTTAGGATGCTCCCTCATCCCCCCAGAAATAACATTTACTCTGCTTTCTCTTGCTGCACCAGACCCTCAAACGCACTCCTTAATAATTCATAGGCTATTGGATTTTGAGACATTATTTCTCGTAATCCACACACATATATTACAAGCAGGAGCGATATTGTGAAATAGGGTGTAGTTAAAATCCACTTAAAAGAGGCACATGAAGCATGAAGACTAAGCTTAATGGAATATACACCTGCAAGTAAATTCAGGTATCTAAATCTATGTAACTATGCTGTGCTCATTCATTTTAGAGGGCCTGGTGTTGCTTCATCAACCACACAAAGTATAAGCGGATGGGTAAATGAATAAAGGTCTGTCTTTCTCATCCTCTAAACCATCATTCAGCAGAGCACTCCAGCCTTGCAGAGGACCATTGCGACAAAATCCCACTTTAAAAATACCATTCGTATCTGAAGATTAGCAGGCCAGGTTAGCTACAGGGGTGTCAAGAGTTATGCTGTGGCTAAAGGGGCATCTCTTCTGATTAAGTAGTCTATATATTTTTCCTAACTAAATCGGGAAGAAGAACATACCCTCCAACGATTCTAGATTCAGGTAGGTAGCTATGTTGGTCTGACGCATATAAGGGTCTGGTGACTTCTGTTTCAATGTATCTGAAGAAGTGTGCATGCACATGAAAGCCTATACCCAGAACAAACTTAGTTGGTCTCTAATGTGCTACTGGACAATTTTTTTAATACCCTCCAACATTTGTCAAATGAAAATAGGAACATCCTATTCCATTCCCTTCAGCATTTCTCCTGTAAAAATAGGGACATCCAGGGCTTTTTTTCAGTGGGAAATCACCAGAACTCAGTTCTGGCACCTCTCAGGTAGGTGCCATTGCCATTCTAAGAGAAAGAGGGAGGCACTCATGGTGAGTTCGTGACATCTCTTTTTTCTAGAAAAATAGCAGTGAGGAAATCCTATTCCACGCCCTCCAACATTTCTTTGATGAAAATAGGGACGTCCTACAAGCTGGATGAGCATTGTGATACATATACGGTAGATGTCTCTTGCTTTCTTGGAATGATTATCAAGCCCTGTCTTGGCCTTTTGTTAGCATAAGAACCAGTTCTTTTATGCACTTACAAAAACACAGGGGGAATCATTATTTTTAAAGGAATAAAATAGGGCCAATTGTGGGCATTGCAGAAGCATTAGATCATGCAGTTCTTACTTTAAACAGGTCAGCAGTCCTTCTTGAAGCAACATAGTTACTCAACTGAACTGAATGACGAGTTCTCAGGACACAGTTAATAAAAAACCAAACACATAAACCCTGGAGACAGTCATTCATTTCCATTTATAGACGTGATCTGCAGCTCTCCTACCTTAACAAGATCCTCCCTGGAGGCAAAATTTGAAAGCAAATGATTTTTTTCCATTTTTAGCACTAGTGACTGATACAAAGAGCCGATTTTCTGCTATCTCATGAGCATTAGGAGGAAGAATTGAATCAATGCAGCCCCTACAGAAAAATAGAATGATAAACATTAGTCAGCCTTAATAATTAAACACCATCTAAATAATTTAGGAAGGGTGGAAAGCGCTGTTTCTCCACAGTTATTACAAGACGCCATCCACACAGAATCCTCTCAGTAGCATTTCTCTGGGGCTTTACATGAAACCAAATTTAAGAGGATATTTGTAAAAAGAAATACCCACCTAAGTTTTGTCATAGCTTGGTGTTAGTGGTCCAAAGTGTAGTTTTCTAGGATCTTCTGCAAATTCATAGGTATTTTTGGTACACTCCTGAAAAAGTCCCCCCCCCCCTAAAAAATATAGTTATGTACAATGCTATTTTTCTATTCATTTCTTACAAACCCTACAAAGCAAAACATATTTCTGAAATAAAAACATTTGTACCATCATAATCTAGTTGAGTGGGGAAGATTAGGCAGTTTTTGTATTTGTTTTTATTACCATTGAATCCACATTTCTTAGGACTCTCATGATCAAATTAATCTGCAAACAGACACAATTTCATTTATGCTTACCTACAAATCACTACCTTTGTTTTAATAAAATGTTTAGTGACACCTGAAATTCTAGTCAGCCAAAAGACCATGTACTGAATGAGAAACTCTTATCGGATCCTTCACAAGCAAAGAACATCGTTGAATAGACTGAAAGAATCATGCAGATTTAAATCACAGAAAGCTGTGGGTGACAATTTTCAGTTATTTTTAATGCCACAGACTAGGAGTTGTAATTTACTAAGATGAATGCTCATTAAAATGCAAAAACAGCTTAAACAGCTGCAGGTAGCATATGGGCAATACCCATGGCAGTGGAAATTTAAGAGAAAATTAGTTAAACAGCAGTGATTTCCCACCACTTGCAAAAGCCTTTGAAAGGGTGTGACCAAGGGTAGTGGCAATGGCCTGGGGAAAATATGATACAGAGAACCAAGGGTGGTAGTGTGTTTTTTAGATCAAATGGTAGGTTCAACAGATAATAATAATAATAATAATAAATTTTATTTATATCCCGCCCTCCCCAGCCGAAGCCGGGCTCAGGGCGGCTAACAACAATCAACAATCAAACAATCAGATATTCACACATTCTAAAAATATTACATTATAAAAATCAATTAAAATCAAATTAATGGCAACTAATTAAGCAAGATTCTAAGCAGGTTGCCAGAGGAGGGAGTCAGACTGCGCCCTGACCAAAGGCCTGGTGGAACAACTCTGTCTTGCAGGCCCTGCGGAAGGATGTCAGGTCCCGCAGGGCCCTAGTCTCTTGTGACAGAGCGTTCCACCAGATTGGAGCCGCAGCCGAGAAGGCCCTGGCTCTAGTTGAGGCCAGCCTAACCTCTCTGAGGCCTGGGACCTTGAGGATGTTAGTATTTGCAGACCGTAGGTTTCTCTGTGGGGCATACCAGGAGAGGCGGTCCCGTAGGTACGAGGGTCCTAGGCCGTATAGGGCTTTAAAGGTTAAAACCAGCACCTTAAACCTGATCCTGTACTCCACCGGGAGCCAGTGCAGCTGGTATAATACCGGTTGAATGTGATCTCGCAGCGAAGACCCCATAAGGAGTCTCGCCGCGGCATTCTGCACCCGCTGGAGTTTCTGGGTCAGTCTTAAGGGCAGCCCCACGTAGAGCGAGTTACAATAATCCAGTCTGGAGGTGACCGTCGCATGGATCACAGTGGCTAGGTCAGGGCGAGAGAGATAAGGGGCCAACTGCTTAGCTTGGCGGAGATGAAAAAATGCCGCCTTTGTTATAGCTGTAATCTGCGCCTCCATAGAGAGGGAGGTATCGAAGATTACACCCAAACTCTTAACGGACGGTGCTGGCACTAATTGCACCCCCGCAAGAGATGGGAGTTGCCCCCTCAATCCCATATCATCCCGCCCCAGCCAGAGGACCTCTGTCTTCGAAGGATTTAACTTCAACCGGCTCCCACGTAACCATCCAGCCACAGCTTCCAGACATCTCGCCAGTGTATCGGGGGCCGAGTCAGGATGGCCATCCATCAACAGATAGAGTTGGGTGTCATCGGCATACTGATGGCAACCCAGCCCAAAACTCCGGACAAGCTGGGCGAGGGGGCGCATAAAGATGTTAAAAAGCATCGGGGAGAGAATCGCACCCTGAGGCACTCCACACACCAAGGAGTGGCACGATGATAATTCCCCCCCGAGCGCCACCCTCTGTCCCCGACCAGAGAGAAACGAGCGCAGCCATTGAAGGACTGTGCCCTGGATCCCCACGTCGGCAAGGCGGTGGTCCAGGAGTTCGTGATCGACCATGTCGAAGGCTGCTGACAGATCTAGAAGAATCAGCAGCCCCGACCCGCCTCGATCCAGCTGCCTACGGAGATCATCTGTTAGGGCGACCAGAGCCGTCTCGGTCCCATGACCAGCACGGAAGCCGGACTGGAATGGATCCAGAGCAGATGTTTCATCCAGAAACCTACCAAGCTGTTCAGCAACCGCTCTCTCAATCACCTTACCCAGGAATGGAAGATTCGAGACCGGGCGGTAATTGGATAGATCTAAGGGATCTAATGATGTTTTCTTTAAGAGCGGACGCACCACTGCCTCCTTCAGTTCCCCTGGGAATATCCCGGTGCCAAGGGACAAATTGATGATATCCCCCAGGGGGGCCCGCACCTCGTCTGGACATGCTCTAATCAGCCATGACGGGCACGGGTCAAGAGGACAGGTGGTGGGCTTTCCAGCTTGGAGGAGTCTGTCCACATCGGCTGGAGATATCCGGTCAAAATGGTCCAATACTGGACCCGAGGACAGTCGAGGGGCCTCCAGTTCCTTTATTGTATCCAAATTGGCAGGGAGGTCATGGCGGAGCAACAGGACCTTCTCCGCAAAAAAGCTCGCAAATGCCTCACAGCTGTGTGTCAGATTGTTATTTAAATTTGGCTGTCCTTCAAGGGACGTTAAAGACCGAATTATACTAAATAATTGCGCCGGGCGAGAGCTAGCGGATGCAATGGAGGCCGAGAAGTAAGACTTCTTAGCGGCCTTCACAGCCATCTCATAGGTTTTCATAAAAACCCTATAAGATGTTCTTGAGGCTCCGTCATGGGCACCCCGCCATACTCGCTCCTGACTCCTGATCAGATATAAACTGCTGTTGGGCTTCAGTGAGAACCAGCAGCAGTAGCATTGAGATAACTGAAAGGGGAAGAACAGAAACTTCGTTGCACTGCAGTTTAAAGAAAATGGCATTTGCCTTGAACTGCGGAGTCACAAACATTGTTAGCACGTACTACAAGCAGCACGTTCCACAGAGTCACTGAATTGCTGTGTTGTTAAAAAATACACTTCTAATTATAGATGCTGTATTTAGCAGTTCTGATTTCTGAAGCAGATACTGAAGTTCCACTAGTGCAGATAATTATCATGAACCCACTTCATGTCAGATTCATTCAGATTTATATTCTGTTCCAGGGGTTGGTGGATTGTTAGGGTAGATTTATACTGAGAAGTCGCATTATCAGGATGTGAATCGAAATGTTCCTTTAGATGTGCGTCCCATTGAGCTTATCAGGCAGAGTCCATGTTGGCATGCCTAAACGCAATTTCCCGCAGTTCTTTAAGGGAAAGATATACACAAGGGGCAGCTTGTTAAGCAGCTTTGCTACTAAGCATTTGAGTGAGGAGGACAATGTCTGCCCTTACTACAAGCATTGTGTGGTGGTCAATGGAACACCACAGTGTGCAAGCGAGCAGTTGGCTAGCTATGCTTACTGGCATCATCCATACAGGTGCAGGTTGATTGCTCTCCATCATCTCCATCAATTTGCAGGACCAGCTGGTGGTTCACACTAGAGCAAGAGTGGGGTACCTTAGGTTCTAAAGATGCAGTTGGACTACATCTCCCATCAGACCCAAGAGGAGCCACAATACAACAATATTGGATGAGCCACAGGCTCTCCATCCCTGCTGGCTTCCAAGTACAGTGGTACCTCGGGTTACAGACGCTTCAGGTTACATATGCTTCAGGAAACAGACTCCGCTAACCCAGGAATAGTACCTTGGGTTAAGAACTTTGCTTCAGGATGAGAACAGAAATTGTGCGGCGACGGCACTGCTCCAGTGGGAGGCCCCATTAGCTAAAGTGGTACCTCAGGTTCAGAACAGTTTCAGGTTAAGAATGGACCTCCAGAACGAATTAAGTTCTGAACCTGAGGTACCACTGTATATGCAAGGTTGTGGGGCAGAAAATGAGAAGAATCTGCAGAAATGAAGTGAGAGGTTTTGCACATTCCTGCTTCTAATCTTCCTGGCTTCTTTGAGTACCTTCACACCACCGTGAAGATCTGTGATCTGCCCTGAGATCTTTTGATGATGATGATTTTATTTATATATATATATGATGATGATTTTATATATATATAATAATGTTTTCATTATTTTTACAAACAGATTGCGCCTACATTGGCTATTGCCAATTCCACTAGCTATGTCAGCCTATTTTGCCTTTGACACAAAATTAAACAGGCTATAGTAATTTTTTAAAAGGCGGCGGGGGGGGGAGAGAGACTGTCATTTCTAACTACATGACCGCTCGTCACAAATACTTACTTCTGCATACATACTACAAAGTAACCGAGTAAGAATTAGAAAGTAATTATATAGGTCAAAAAAAATTATTCGCTGTCACTGCCCATTTCCCCACATATAATCTTGCAACACACAATATAGGCAAAAGGGTGACAGTAAAAGATAAGAGTATGTTTTCATAAATCTATCACTGCTCCAAAATGTTTAATTTGGAAGATGCTGGCAAAAGCGTGTAGCTGCACTGTAGGTGTGCAAGATACTGGTCATATTATTATGATTTTAGTTGATAGCATCCCAAATGAGTAGATTTAAGCTATCTTTTAAAGATTTGCAGGTTCTTTTTCAATTACTTCTATATTTTTGGGCACTGTTAAAAGAACAGTGGCAGTCACAGATCCTGAAGAAGCTCCTGCAAAGGCCTTCAAAAACTCAAGTAATTTCTTGCCATGTTTGGAAAGAGCATATGCTGCCCCCAAGTGGTATATCTCTAGAAACCCACAAGCTGCAAAGAAGAAGCTGAGGTGATTCATTTTTGCTCTGGAAAGAAAGTTTAGAAAGGATTGTGAAAGATTTTTCAACCCCCCCCCCCCCCAAAAAAAAAAGAATTTTCCACTCTGGTGTGTGACATAAGGCTTAGAATCATCAGGACATTTTTAATCTTTAAAAGATACAATTAAGTTCAGCTTCCAAAAATAATTGGAAACTTGCATTAATACCTTTGAGGCTCTTGTCAAAGGTGCTTTGAAATACAATTTAACAAAGTGTTACATTTTTTTCTACTTCTCTAACTGTAACGTTATTTTCTATCTTTAAAATTCACTCTGACAATTTACTTTCATATTCTACTGTAAGACTAAACCAGTTCTTACTCATACCTCCAACCACTTAGCTGCTTATTCAAGCAGGTGTCTTAAACCAAAAAAATATGTAAATACTTGCTGTCATTACCCAAAATATTTCGGAACAACTGGTGCTGGCTAAAATGCTAACAATCCCTAGCTACTCCAGTAATTCAGCCGGTCATTCAATTCCTTTTAAGCATTTATATTGAACAACTAAAGCTGCAATCACATATAAAATTTCCTGGGAGTAAGCCCCACTGAATGCAATGGGACTTACTTCCAAGTAAAGATACATATTAGGGTGCTGAATGTCACATCTATAGAGAGATGTGGCTTCTCACCCATGGCCCTATTTTCATGATAATGTTTCTTTGAATTAAAAAATGCTACCATCAGCATCTTGTACAAAATTATAATGAACGTTTTCTTATTTAGATTAACTGGAACACACAAAAGTTCTCATCTCTGTCAGTATGACAACAAAATGATAATATGGTAACATAAGGGTTTCTAACAACTTACATCTAGAAAGATAGGAACCTTCATCTAATAAAGAAATCAAACATGCTGAGTTGGAAGAATCAATTAAAACTGATCCCACTTGCTGCTAAATATTGCATAACTGGCAGTGCAGTGAGACACTAAGCATGTTTACTCAGAAGCAAGTCCTAGTGAGCTTAGTGAGATTTATCTGAAGAAAATGAGGTTCACTTCTATCTTTACGTATTGATCTTTGCAAGGCAGCTTAGGGTTTCTGCATTTTAGATACCACCTACATCAGCCTTCCCCAATATGGTGCCCTCCATATGCAGTGGACGAGATGGTTGGATAGTGTTCTCGAAGCTGCAAACGTGACCCTGACCAAACTGCGGGAGGCAGTAGAAGACAGGAGTGCCTGGCGTGCTCTGGTCCATGGGGTCACAAAGAGTCGGACATGACTAAATGACTGAACAACAACAACATATGCAGTGGCCATTAGCTCTGGGGTTGATGAGAATTTTATCTTTATGGTTCCAGATTGAGAAGGCTGATCTAGATTTGAGGCTTGATTCACATTTTCATTGCAGCATGGAACATCTAACCTTTTCAGCTGTGTCAATAGTGAAATGTCCTTGTGTGCAGGTACTGGCTGTCCATTCATAAGAAGGAAAAGCAGCCAACATATAGTCAACATTAGTTGGATCACAGCAAATAAAATGAAGTCACAGGCTGGAAGTAGACTTTGGGCAGCTACCAGAAGTACCTCTCTCTTCCTACTGATAGTGATTACCACTGCATGGTGTTACGCTGTCATATTTCAATTCCCACCCAGCAAGATGGGACAGCAAATTGTGTGGAGTGGCAGCAGGAAAACTCATTTGTGCGATGACAAAGCATCATGGATTTCACATCAGAAAATATTAGGATAAGAGGAGGAGTCACAGAATGGCCTTCATTAAGGCACAAGATCCGCTACTTTAGCTTAGAACAAAAATTGAATGGCTGGCCAGAAAGAGCTAGAAATGGAGTATTTTGTCGGGGCAGGGTCAGATAAACTCAAAATAGCAGAAAGTTCAAAAACAACACAGTCATCAAAAAAATGCGAAAATTTCCTGAAATGTCTGAGCAAAAGTATTGTAGGTCTCCATAAAGTCATTACATATTCCAGAATTAGGAATATGCAGTATAAGGTTGTTGGAGCATCTATATTTGCTTGCAGTACTACAGTGGTACCTCGGGTTAAGTACTTAATTTGTTCCGGAGATCCGTACTTAACCTGAAACTGTTCTTAACCTGAAGCACCCCTTGAGCTAATGGGGCCTCCTGCTGTTGCCGCGCCACCGGAGCACAATTTCTGTTCTCATCCTGAAGCAAAGTTCTTAACCTGAAGCAATACTTCTGGGTTAACGGAGTCTGTAACCTGAAGCATATGTAACCCAAGATACCACTGCCCTATTCCCATAGATGTTTCTCAACATAAACTTACAATATAAAAAAATTGGTGCAGGTGTACTTTTTCATTAGATTAAAAAGATGGATGAAAAGGTTGGCATTCCCTATTCTAATTCATGTGAGTTCAAATTACCAGCAAAGAAACTTGGATTAAGGCAAAAAATATAAACTGTGATGGGAGAGGGGAGGAAGGGGGAGAGGGAGGCAGCGTTTGGTTTACGCTTCTCTCTAAGTCTCCAGATACCATTAGCTCAGAGAATATAGTAGTCTACAAAAGATATGTAAATCTAATTAAGTATATCTTTATATTTCCTGTAGCGAAAGCTGCTGCTTGTATTACCAAAATCCACTAGAATAATAAGCTTTAAAAAATATATAATTTTCCCAATGTAATCCACTTACCGCTCTGTCTTCTGCACATTTTTTTTTAATCCAAAAGTAATATAAAACAAATGCAGAAAATAATCATTTGGGGCTGCATTGTGTTTTCAAGATTAATTGTCTGGAATTACACTAACAACATTAAGCAAGTGTGGGTGCTCAACCACATCATGACTCTCCAAGTCTCACCAGCATAAATAAAGTCAAAGGCAATGATGATGAATGTAGGAATCCCTGGCAAATGGCCGTCCAACTTCTGTTTAGATGCTTCCAGTGAAGGAGACTCCACCACCTTCCGAGGTAGTCCAGCTCTTACCATCTTACCATCCTGATGTTTATTTGGAATCTCCTTTCTTGTAATTTGAATCCATTGGTTCGGATCCTACCCACTGGAGCAGCAGAAAACAAGCTTGCTCTCTCTTCCGTGTGGCCGCCCTTCAGATATTTGAAGATGGCTTTCAGTCTTGTCTTCTCCAGGATAAACATCCCTAACTCCCTCAACCATTCCTCATAAGGCTTGGTTTCCAGACTGTTTCTCATCTTGGTCACCATCCTCGGCATACGTTCCAGCTTGTCAACATCCTTCTTAAGCTGTGATGTGCAGAACTAGACACAGTACTCCAGGTTGGGGAATCACAAGACCATTCTGCATGTACATTTATGTATTTATTTAGTACATCTTGTAGCCTACCTTTCTTGCAACCTGGAATCCTGTGGGGGTTGCCTATGTGGTTCCCAGGCAGTCTTTCATCCAGACATTGACCACACTAGACCTGTTTAACTTCAGCAATGCTTGGGCCTAAGACCCCAAAGCTGATATCCAGGCCCAAGAGAGGCAAGCTTTGTCAGCATCTCTGTTAAAAGGGTACAGATGGGGCTAAGGCATTTAAAGGGGGGGAGCCCAAAGAGTCCCAACCTACAGACTTTATTCTGACATGATCCATTACATTCTATATGATATCGGGATCTGAGGGTATGTGAAGGTTGTTGGAATCTCCACTCGGCCAAGCTGATAAAGCTCATCTTCCCGCCGAGTCCTTCAGAATCGCCCTCCGACGAATAATTAGCGACCTGAGCCTCTGATAAGGCCTCAGGCATGTTCCCCCATTCAGCAGAGTTTCAAAGCAGCAGAAGTGATGAGATTTATGGCTACATCGCTATGCTTTATTTCTTACTACGCAGACAGCAAAGAAATATACATCCTCTCTCTATGAAAGCAGAGAGCAACTGAGCAAGAAAGGAACAAAGGAACAGGAAACCCACTAACATCACATCTGTCTCCCTTCTCCCATGAGACTTCCAACAGCCTGGACTGCCTCTGGAATGTAAACAAAGTCCTGTGACTCTAAGCAGCTGCTCAGTGGCAAACAGAAACTAACAAAGCTAACACCCAGCTGAAGCTAAGGGTCTGGTCTGGTCATGGTCTGTATGGCTGACAACCATTGACAGCACCTTCAGGTGCTCTGCCTTGGGTTCCATTACAGAAAGAAGGCAGCGTATAAATGTTAATCAATCAAAAAATAAAATGTGCCCCAAATTCACAGGAAGCACTTCATCTTGAAGTAATGAGCAAGCATACCCTTCCAAAAATTTTGCAACATTGTAAATAAGCACAGATGTTGATTTTTTTTTTATAAAAAAAAAGGAATTCTGATATCGCTTATCATTTTTGTAAAATAACCCAAGAAAAATCAGCTTCCAAAAGGAAACGAACCATTACTCACTTCCATGTAAACACAGTTGAGATCAGGGAGCAGAAAATACCACTGCTTGTTTCCACCATTTTCCTAGCTTAATTAAGATGAAATATTTATATGACATTAATTAGTTACAATTACTTGGACGCATGCTCTTTTCTAAACAGAGTTGTACAATAATGCACTATGGAAATCTAGAATTAAACCCAGACAAGCAGTCAGTCCCCATGCAAAAAAGTGTCTGTTGCTGGGCTGTACCACTTCTTTAGAAAATGTGGTGAATTGGAAGATGCAAACATTCATTTCCTCCACCTGCAGTTTGAAATGATAGAGTCCATCACCTCCTGCCCACCCCCCTTCACGTTTAACAGCAGTATATTCAGTCAGGGCGAAAAGCAACACTTATGAAATTATAATTTATAAGTTAATAGGCATGATTCTTGAGACAGACTGCAGACTAAATTAACCATGTAACAAGCAAGTAAAGCAATATGTAAGAGAGAAGTAATGGAATAATATGAATATTTTATGTGGACAGAAGGGGGGAACGAAAGAAGACCCAAAAAAGGAACTGGAAATGCCTATTTTAAAACAAAAAAACAAAGACTGCAGAAATATCACAGGGAACAAATTAAAACTTGATGTGCTCTGCATGCAAACTGCAGCCTATTAAGCTAAGAAGATAAAAGGAATTGTCAACGAACAAACTGAGTAAATCGGACCGTAGTTAGAAAAAGACCAAGAAAAATATCCAAAGGCTAACCTGTCAATAAGGTTCAGTTTGCACATTATATTTTTAGCTGTACAGTCCTGCCTCGGGGTGGATAAACACACATCTGAAGCCACTACTGTCCTGACTGAGAGTGCAGATTCTTCTACCTGCTTTTACAGGACAACACAAACCTATTCTGGCTCTCTCACATTACAGCTGAGGGAAATGCCATGGTGGGGACATAGAGCTGTGTCCAACAGTTGTCCCATTAGCGTAATAATTTTTGCCTGTAGGAGGCTCCCTTGACCTCTCCTCTCCCTCATGCACCTCCCTGTTCCCCTCAAAAGAATCTGTTCTGGGGTTCCCTCAACCCTCTGGAGCAATTCAGGGGGAGATTGGGAAAGGACATGCAAAGAGAGGAAGCCCAGTTCTGCAGGCAAAAGTCCCTATAACAACAAGGTAGCTTTGCTGGATACAAGCGTGTCCCTACAATAGTCTTTCTCTCCACTGCAAAGTGAAATATTGAGAATACTTTTGTGGTGTCCTGGAAGAGAGGAACCAATAGCAGCAACATTAATCAGGATTAATCAGGATTGTAGATTGTAGGATTGTAGAGTTTCATTTCATTTTCATTTCACTTTTAATTTGTATACACTTTTCTATAATAAAAGAATCGTAGAACTGTAGAATTGAAAATGCTATACAGAAGACAATTTGTGTATAGGTGAACAACAGAATATACAAGAAAGGTAAATCATCTTATAACAATACAGTACAGTACAGATAAGTGATAATAATAAAATAAACTACTTATATCAAATAAAATAATATCCAATAGTCCATTAGAATATAATAGTACACAATTAAATAAACTCCCAAAATAACAGCAAATAATAATTTAACAGAAATTCACTCTCAACCATTACAATAAATCATTACTAAATTATAATCAATAAAAATAACCGCAAATTTACAATATACAAAATACAATACATGTGTGCTTATCCATCCCAAAGAAGGACCATACATCTAAAAATGTACATAAGTGTCCTGTACCCTCCTTGAGTATTTGTGCCTGGTTTGCAGACTCTGGCATGTGACCTCCTAGAATGGAATGTAGCCCTCAAGCTGAAAAAGTTTATCCACTCTTGTTTTCCTGAAGGGAAGAGCCTCAGCAAGCCTAAGACTTGTATATGGATACTGCAGTTGCATGTAACGGTAAAACCATGGTTTAGCATTACAGGACCAAGCCACAGCAAACCAAAGGCAGCCATACTGTCTACTCTAGCAGAGCTTGGAAGCTTTTGTTTACATTTTAGACTAACTGCAGCTTGTTGTGATATCTAGATCCAGAAAAACTGCAGTTAGTCTTAACTACGGCTGGTGGAAGCAACCCAACATCAAACCATAGTTTATGAAGCTGACTAGTTTTCACCAGCCCTTGCTAATATAAACCCCCACTTGAGATGTTATAATAAGCTTCTATTAGTCTAAATTGGAAGTGAAAGTTTCCAAGTGCCTCTTTGTGCTCATATTGGGGGGCGGGGGCGCTAACCACATCTTGTCCTCATAATGTTAAATCACAGTTTAGTGAACTAGGCCACAGTTTGTTGCAAAAATGTAGCAAAGAACAAATTTTAAAAAAGATTAATCAAGACAAAATTTCATTCTGTCAGTCTGCATTCACTCCAGAAGTACTCTGACTGATATCTTCAATATTTTGACAAGGTACGGAAATACAAATTTTAAGCTCATTGATACAGGGGGTGCAGTGGGGGCGGAATTCAAACTGTCAGAATATTTTAATAAGGAAAACTGAAAACTAATGTAGACATCTGACAACAACTCTGTGGTACTGCAGTACGCTCACATTTATTGAATAAAATTAAATAAAATTAAAAAAACAGCTTCAACATAAAATAGAACATTGGACTTGAAAGAGAAACTGAAACATTTGAATCTGAAGGTTTTTCATCTAATCCAGCAAATCCAGCATTTGAATACCCTTTGCTTCCTAGTAAGCATCTCAAGCTCTTGTTTAGAAAGTGGAAGCTAAATACTTTGATCACACAAATCATCATAAATCCAGAAACTATGTCCACCATCTGTCCTTGGAATGCACGAGGATGGATTTACTGCAACATTTACTTGGTAAATCATGGCAAAATGAAAGGTGATAAACGAAATGAAACAAAAAACAGAACCACAAAGATCAGGACTAGTTTTGTTTCCTTGCAATACCCATCAAAGAGAGAATTCCCATCTTCAAAAAGATATTTATTTACTTGTCTAGAGTGCAGCTTCTGCCAATGAATTCAGTCAGAGAAGTTAGTCAAACAAAATATTTTTGAGTAAGAAAGGTCAAAGATCACTTGACCACAATGGCAGACTTCTCTTGAACTGTGACTCAGGGCAGCCAAAAGCACAATATTGCCTGGCAAAACACCATTTCTAAACAAGACAATTTTCTTTCGGAGCAATCCTATCCATGCCAAATGTCGGCTGAGGGGAGCTATGAAGAAGCAAAGGGACATCTCCACCAGCAGGGAGCAGTCATTCTGAAGGCCCTAAATACTCTCATGAAAACTCTGTGGGCAAAAATATAGTTCCACCAGTGCTTCCATGGCACAGCCAAATCTGGAACATTCTAGAGTTTTCTGGATCCACCAAACCTTTGCTCCTCAATTGTACTGGGCTCTTTGAGAGTGCCAGCCTGAAGCCAATGTAACCTTTCTTTAAAAGGTGAGCGGTGTGGGTGGGGGAACCTGGCCTCCCATACTAGGAAGGTTTTGGAAGTGGCAGATTGTTCTTTACTTAGGATTGTTCTGATGTTTAGTCAGGAGATTTGGACTAAACATTAGGAAGAACTTTCTGACAGAGTTGTTCGACAGTGGAAAAGTCTCCCTCAGGAGGTTGTGGACTCTCCGTCCTTGGAGGTTTTTAAGTAGAGGTTGACTGGTCATCTGTCATGGATGCTTTAGTTAAGATTCCTGCATTGCAGGGAGCTGAATTAGATAACCCTTGGGGTACCTTCCAATTCCACAATTCTATGAGTCTATGATTGCAAGATGATTATGTATTTGAAACACCTTGAGCACACACAAAAAGCTAGCTATTGTCTATTGATAAGAAAAATGTTCAGTAAACAGCATCGGGACAACATTCCAGGATTTCCAAATAGTGATCAATTTCAAGGAACATCTAGGAAACAGCAAAAAGAAAAAAGTTGGCAAGCATTGATAAGAGGCTGCCAACAGCTTTCCTTCAAAGCCCTAAATTTCCACTCCGCTGATGCATTAAAACATAAGCTCTTCTAATAAACCTATTGAGACTAATTTTCTTGCCTTCAGCATACTCTGAAGAAGTTCTAAAAATACAAGACAATTGCATTACCGTATAAAACTAAGCATGACCCACACAGGTTACTCAATACCACCCATCCAGCATATTGAGCCAGCTTTTTTTTTTCTTCCATAGAATTTACATGAAAGAGTCAATTAATGGCTAGGCTAGGGTAACTGAATAAAATATGAAATGTGGCTGGGGGTGGGGGTGGAAATCAAGTTGCAAATGGTGGTGGGGAAATAGGCTGGAATCCTATACATATCTATTCAGAAGTAATGTTTATATTACCTAAGGTTTTTTTATATATATATAACTGACAAATTCGATTTGTCAGACATATGGAGAGTTAGAAATCCAACTGAAAAATACTTTACTTTTTCTCAGAGGCAAACCAATCATTTTTGAGAATCGACCACCTATGGATATCCAGAGACTTGGTTCCTAAAGTGCTAAAAACTGTAATTTGCCCTTAAACTTGCTCTGACCATAATGCAGTTTTTGTGGAACTGAAAATGTTCTTACAAGGTTCCTTCAGATGGAGAATGAATGACGATTTGTTGAGGAGTACTCCAATTGTAAATAAAGCCCAAAAAGCCCTGAAGGTTTATTTTGAACTTAATGTCAACCAGGGAATGGAAACTAGGGTTATTGGGGATGCCAGCAAAGCAGTAATGAGAGGATTCCTCATTCAACAAAATTCAATTAGGAAAAAGACACAGAATGAGAAAAAAGATAAAATTTTGGAACAACTAAAAGACAAAGAAAAGAAGCTTAGAGGAAACCCAAAGAATTTGCAGATACAAAAGGAAATTAAAGCCCTTCAGAAGTAAGGTTTATAGAATTCAGTTAGATTTACTGCAAGATAAGTTTGTATAGGATCAAAGCCTGACAGTCCAATCCATGCAGAATCCCATCCCATTCAAAAATAACTGGAGTGAATCAAGGAGACTCTCTTCTGAGTAGACACGCATAGGATAGTGCTGGAAATCTAACTGAACTGATTGGGATTGACTTCCAAGTAGGGCTGTGCATGGTAGAGCCATTAAAACACAAAATGCTGCAAATATGCCTGATAAGGCTGGACCAATATTTCAAATAAAGGTCTTTTTGCGGGGGCAGGGGAGCAGAATTCTGAGGCACTTGTTTTGTTTAACTCTCCCTCTGTGGGGCTGCCAACTATTTCCCTGGCGCCCACAAAACTTGTGACGCCACCCTTTTGCTGATCATGATGTGGTTCTCTTTTTCTGCCTTGAAAAGTACACAGAGACTAAGGAAGAAGTTGAAAGACTGACAGTCCTTCCCACTTTCAACTCTATACACTTTTCATGGCGCATATTAACTCTACTGGAGATGACTTTTACCCAGATCAAAGTTTTCATGGTCACATGGATGGGAAGGAGTGCTGATTCAGAACAAGGGATCCTGAAAAAGAAGGAAGAAGAATGATCATTGGTCGAAGGATCAGCCCCAGTACCTGTCCCAGGCCACACCCCTGCCTGCAGCCCATTGGCCTGCCTGGCAGGGGCGGGCCAATTACACCCTGTTACCAGGTGGGTGGCACCCAGCCAGGCAAGCCCCGCATGGCGTCGCAAACTCCTCCCACCCATTGGGAGGAGGTGAGTGGGAATTATCACATTTGTATCCCAACCTTCCTTGGAGGTGACCAAAGTTAAAATCCATCTTAATTTATTCTTGGATAGCTTCCTCTGAAAGGAAAAAAAAAGGTCCACTTAGACAGCTTCACACCTGAGCAGCCACAGATATTATGAGCCACATGCAGTACAATCTAGACAGGTCTACTCAGAAGTGCTCTGGAGTTCAGTGGGACTTCCTACTAGGTAAGTGTGTAAAGGACTGCATGCACCTCAGAGGCTGTAACACTTTATTCTGAAAGCTATTACCCACAATGGTGTTTACTTCCAAGTAATTGCTCAGGAGCAGAATGTACCACTTTAAAAATCATAAACTACAAAAGCAAAACTAAACTATTCCCGTGAGCAGCATAAACAATATAGTTGGGAATGCGTATTTTGCCATTTTAAATATACTGCACAGATGTTAAAGAGAATATTACATTATTATTTTTTAACCTTGCTTGCCTCTCTCCCCACCTTCCAAAAAAACCAGGCTCCATTCAACATGGGAACTTCCTCGGGGAAACACATTATAGGGAACTCATCATATATAAGATTTCTGCCTGCCAAACATCTTTTGAAGGTATAGCAGTCCTAAAAGATGTGGCAGTACTATCAAAACTGTGGAAAGTGGGATTTACTACTGTGTTATGTGTAGGAAAGGTGGAAGTTTGAGGGTCCTGCTCCTTATTGTTTTCTGTATTTGACTGACAAGAAATAGAGAAAAATAGAGATCTAATGCCAATATGCCTTGGTCTTGTACACAGCAAGTGCCTATTAGTGTCAGTTACAATTTGTTCTTAAGGCATCGCTAACAAGGTCCAAAATGGAGCCAACAGTCTTGAGATTTAAGGCATCATAATTTACTACTTATTTAGCTAAACCACTGGGCACCTTTGTACAATTCTAACAAATCTAATGATCCTGGCCAAGTAACTGAATTTAAATCATCATCACCATCACAGTGATCTAGCACACGGTAGATCTGGCAAAGCACGGTTCCCACTTGGCAATACACTGCCTTCTTGGTCTCTGAAATGCAAAACCAATGTTTTAATCTGTTTTGTGACAGGGAAGGTTGGAAGGTAGTTGGGTCTGAATTTCAGGATTCCTCTGAATCTGCTGCTATGGTTCTTCACGCTTTCTACGTGTGGCCTCCAGCCTATGTTCTGAAATGAAATAATTTATCCCATTACTAGTTCAGCAACTTTAAAATAAAAAGTGGCCAAAGCGCCTGGTGCTTGAAGCCAGCTCCCTGTCCAGCGCATCCTTGGGGATCCTGCCATCTTCCATTCTGTGAACATGACCAAGCCAGTGTAAACATCGCTGAGACAGGATTGTGAACATGCTGAGGATGTGGGCTTGGGAGAGCACATCTTTGTTTGAGACTCTGTCCTGCCATGTGATGCCTCAAATCTTCCTGATTCTGTGCATGTGGAAGACATGGAGGTGTCACTCCTGCCAGGTATAAATTGCTCATGATTGACTTCCATAAAGCAGAGTGCTCAACACGCAAGCCTTTCTTCAAACCTTTACCTTGGTATCGGTCATTAGCATCACATACTCCCATACCCTTTTGGAGAGGTGAGCCATTGCAATATAAGGATTTGATTGGTTTTATTTATTTATGGGATTTTACTACTACTCATTTTGTGCCTTCCATACTTGTCAGCAAAGAAATATTTTTATAATTCAAACAGTAGAGCTTAGTGTCTGCACATATGGTATATTTTACAGTGCCATTATTTCACTCCTAGTTTCTATAGTTAACACTTCCTGGCAGGAATGAGAGCTTGGGAATTAAGTTGGAATAAAAAAAAATAAATCTGCTTGGCATTGCTTTTGGCGGCCAAATATTACAGCACTAAGCTTATTTAGGTCCCATGAACTTAATGCAAATGTCTGCCAAAACTAGCCGAGCATCGTTTCCCGCACTTAAAAACTGCTATAAAATGGCAGATTATACTGGAAGGCCTTCGACATTTTAATGTGTGTTTACAGGGAGAGAAGTATTTTTAGATCAGGTTTCACCTTTGAGGTTTCATAAGCAACTAAGCAGCAAAACCATCTCAGTATTATTCCACTGTTTCAGTATCAGGATGGCAGGTAATGAGATAGTATAACAATAAGCTTATGGCAAAAGATGATGGATTGTTTTTCAGACCACTTAATCCACCTGGCTCTAGATGGTAACAAGGCATTTTTTTCCAGCTTACAATATCTGAAAGAATATTTTTTCTTTAAAAATGTAGTTAACTAGGTTCTTTTTGTTTGGGCAAGACAGTTACAGTGAGTCAGGCGCTGGATACGAGGGCTCTACTATCAATTTAGAGCTCTACACAAATGAAGCCCATGCTATCCTCTGAAAATTAGATATGGCTTTGTGTATTGATATTTCCTGGGCTTTTTTTCAGGTGGAACTCACAGGAACCCAGCACTTCTTGGGGGTGGCCATTGCCATTATAAAAGAATGAGGGACATGCTCATGGGGAGTTCCAGCACCTCTTTTTCTAGAAAAACTGCACTGGGTATTTTCCCATTATTTGTGCCAATCATTCTTCTGCATGGACAAGCTCATCCAGATTTGTGCTCGTCCCTTGGCTAGAAAGCAGGGGTCCAGGCAGTTGTCCCACACTTTCTGGACATGGGGTCCAAGCAGTTTTGCCCTTGTTTCACTGCTTTCTCTCTCAAACCCCACTCTTTAGTGATAAACCTAGCAAATGTCAATCTAGAGAAAATCCAATTGACATTTGCACTGATTCAGCAGTAAAGAGTGGGTTTTGAGGGGGAAAGCAGTAAGAGAAGGGCAAGCCTGGATGAGCCCAAAGAGAATATGGAAAAAGCCTTGTTTGCAACTTCAGATCATGATAAATATGACAACTTTAGACCTATATTCTTCCTTTCCTTGAAATGTGGTGGCAATGCCATTTCAGGAATTCCTGAATGACACATCCTACCATAACCTATTATGAGTGGAAGCTGATTGAACCTAGACCTGGTCAGTAGCCTAGGAGGTCAAATGGGCAGCACCTAGGAGATTTCCCTGCTAATTCTCCTTGACCTCTCAATGGCTTTCAATACCATCCACCATTATCCATCTGGAGCTGCTGTGTGAGGGGTGGGTAGTTTCCAATTCAAATTGCTGGTTGTGATCTCAGGACTGCAATACCTCAAGGACCACCTCTCCCCATATGAACCGATCCAGACCCTGCACTCATCAGCTGAGGCCCTTCTTCATGTGCCTCCTCCACGAGAGACCTGGAGGGGCAACACAAGAACGGGCCTTTTCTGTGGTGGCTCCCCATTTGCAGAATGCTCTCCCTAAGGAGAGGCCTGGTGCCTCTGTTATATATCTTTAAGGTAAAGGTAAAGGGACACCTGACCATTAGATCCAGTCGTGGCTGACTCTGGGGTTGTGGCGCTCATCTCGCTTTATTGGCTGAGGGAGCTGGCGTACAGCTTCGGGGTCATGTGGTCAGCAGGACTAAGCCGTTTCTGGCAAACCAGAGCAGCGCATGGAAACGCCGTTTACCTTCCTGCCGGAGCGGTACCTATTTATCTACTTGCACTTTGACATGCTTTCAAACTGCTAGGTTGGCAGGAGTAGGGACCGAGCAACGGGAGCTCACCCCGTCATGGGGATGCAAACCGCCGACCTTCTGATCGGCAAGTCCTAGACTCTGTGGTTTAACCCACAGCACCACCCATGTCCTGCACCAGGTAAAAATGTTTCTCTTCAACCAGGCTGATTAACACTGTGGCTTTTAAAATGTGCTTGTGGGAAGGGGTTTATAGGTTTGTTTTTGTTTTTTTGTTTTATAATGTGTTTTGTATTCTCATGTTGTATTTTTCTGTTGTGAATTGCCCTAGGATCTTCGGATGAAGATTGGTATACAAATTTAATTAATTTATTAATTAATAATGCACAATTATGTAATTGGCAGACAGTGGCACAGTTAGCATGATGCTGTTACATTAGCTCTTGTTTTAACTACTATATTCCTATCCCATTTTTTTTAAAAAAAAAAAAACTTTGCTGCTGGGTTTGTGTGACTACAAAACTCTGATGTACCTGTGGCATAGCACCTGCCAGGTTAGCAGAACCATAGGATTAGAACAACATTATACTCATGTGTTCCTCAACATTCATGCAGCACATTTACAACTCTATTCTTTCCCCCATCGTGGCTGGTTCTCTTGACACAGGTTAAATTTATCTTATTTCCCCATCATTTTTGGAAGTGCATTTACTGTTTTCTTTGTCATCTCTGAGCATCCAGCCGCTGTTTGCTCTTACAGTTTACCTGCCAAAGTTTATGACATTGCCTTTTACCTGAAATATATTGTCTCTTGTAGTTCAATATTTACTGGCATTATTTTCAAACATCTCTCCTGGAAGTTTCTTACACTCTCCTTGTGACATCCAATGTAGTGCAAGTGTGCAACTTAAACCTAAAACCTGAGTGTTGGGAGAAGAGCCTGTGGAGCAGATTTTGGGGGTCTGCATGAGCCTGGAGAGGGGAAGAAAAAACAGATGCCCCACAGTGCAAACATCTCTCCATCCCACAAGCACGTAGACGTCCTGAGGGTGTTGCCTGCTGTAATAAACTTTTAGCAGACTGTTACATAATTGCATTTTGTGAAATCAAATACTTTTAGTATGACAGCCCAAGATATTTGGGGGCCTGGGGGGGGGGAATCAAATTTCACCTCCATGGTGGTTAAGATACTGTATAATAACTTACTCAATCATTGACAGCAATTGACAATTTATTGCACTTTAATGATGCCCAGAAATTGCTGCCTGAAGAAGGCCAGATCATACCAGATAGGGCTGGTAGTGTGTCTGGCTGTTAATCAGGAGGTTGGTGGTTCGAGCCCAGCCAGGGACAACTATGGCCAGGATTCCTGCATTGCAGGGGGTTGGACTAGATCACCCACACATACCTTCCATCTCTACAATTCTATGATTCTATGAAATCTAATGTAAAGACCACAAGGAAGGAGACAGCAGAGCTTCCTGCCTATCAGCCAAATCCAGTCTGCACATGAGCACCAGTCAAGTACAGTGGTACCTTGGTTTAAGAACAGCTTAGTTTATGAACAACTTGGATTAAGAATGCTGCAAACCCAAAAGTAGATGTTTTGATTTGTGAACTTTGCCTTGGAAGCAGAACATGTTGACTGTGTTCCATTTGTAAATTGAGTGCCCCGCTGCTATGGGAAAGTACGCCTTGGTTTAAGAATGCTGTGCTTTAAGAACAGACTTCCAGAATGGATTAAGTTCATAAACCAAGGTACCATTGTAGTTGAAAGGCAAGTTTCCAGATTAATTGTTTACAGCGCCTTGATATGGGAGTTCAAATAATAACTTTAAAATTAGAACAGTAAATTAAAATAATAGCATCCTCCCAGGAATTCAGCTAGGCGTCATGCTAATTACCACTTATTCGCAAGTTTGAAGTCAAGGCCTGTTGGCTTTGTAAATGTAAAAAATCTAATTTTAACACTTCCCATGGTACCAAGGCAAACTTAGATTAAAAGGGTACATTTCTGCTGCCAAGCATGTTGTTATTTAACAGACAAATTAAAACCCTGGGGAAAGCTCCTATCTCCTCTCAGATTCTGATTAGATGTAAGTGTTTTTAAATGCTGATTTGGTATGCTAGAGCCTACAGGCAACAAGGAGGGAAGGAAGATGGAAACAGAAAGATACAGAAAGACCCTCACAGCTGAAGTCTGGATGTCCTGAGGCAGAAAGGAATATATTCATGTGCCAGGATCCCAGTGGTGGCACAGGGTGAACACTGTGCCCTGAGACAACAAGAATGATCAGTATTAGGGCTGAGCACAGTTTTAATTTCTAATTAAAGCCTACACTTTCAATACAGCAAAAACCTTTAAATGAACCAGTGTACGTACAACATACGTGAACAAAAGAGCTCTTAAGGGACATGGAACTCTTTGAGAGAGGGCAATGGGTCTGATCTCCACAAAAACAAAGCCAAGGTCGATTGATTCCCCCCCCCATTGTTTTGTTATTCCATTCCTAATTATTGTTCCATCACAAATGACGTTGTGATTCATGTTTTAAAATCAGGGCTGTGAAGAAAGCATTGACTTAATAACAAACACCACCGAACACTGGCTGAAGACCAGTGTGGAGAGAACCTTATCACTTTCTTCCCTCACTTTGTGTCCAACTGTGTGGTAAAATTCTCCTCACCGCTTGACATGATCCTATGCAGCCAGCCAAGTGGTTACATCCACTTATCTGTTTTCACAGATGTTTGGGACCTAGGGAGAGTGGTTGCTACTTTGCTTCTGGCTGTCCAATTGTATTTTATCATGGATCCGGGTTTTTAACAGTTACTTTTTAAGACTGTACTTTTGTTTCGATAGTTAGCCACCCTGGGAACCTTTGAGAGAAACGGTGCAGCACAAGAACAAGTAATACTGGAGGCTTGGTATCACGGATGAAGCAGGAAAGCTATGACTGACTGCAGGTGGCCAGAAAACAGAAAACAAAAAAGGCCTCGCTTGCTCCTGTGTTTTCAACACAGTTTTAACATGGGGGGGACCCAGCAATTGAAGCTTTCCACTGCTTCTAATTCCTGCAGATATAACAGTTATTGGCAGGTTTAAAAGTTGGTGGTAGGGCCTCACATGACAGAATGCGTATATGCAGTGCTTTTTGTCTATAAAAAAAAATGTTTAGGGGTACTCTCATTTTCCTACTCATATTGAAATACTGCCCCTTAATCAGGTCAAACTTAGATTCACAAAATGCTTAGGGGTATGCAGACCCCTGCGTCCCCCCCCCCCCCCGAAAAAAGCACTGCATGCAGATATATATATATATCTACGAAAATCTACGAAAGCATATATATATATATATATATATATATATATATATATATTTGCTTTCGTAGATTTTCACGGGTACAGGAATGCAGGTTTTGGTGTCCTCGGGTGTCTTCCCGTGTAAAAGTTGGGGTGTCTAGGCGACGTTTCGACGAGGTCTCACTCGTCATCTTCAGGCTGGTGCTTTTCGGCTTCTTGGCTCTGTTCCAGTAACAAGAAGCCGAAAGCACCAGCCTGAAGATGACGAGTGAGACCTCGTCGAAACGTCGCCTAGACACCCCAACTTTTACACGGGAAGACACCCGAGGACACCAAAACCTGCATATATATATATATATATATATATTCATTCATTCTCCACATAGAATGCTAAATGACAGAGACAAGTATTTAAACTAGGCGTGAAGTAGCCTGGTAAGTGCTGCAGTGAGGTGCAGATCATCAAGTTCCACAGGGGGTCTCCGTGGTTATTGACAGGTGGCATTAGGTGATGTCATCTGGGTGACAGGTGGGCATAGTTTATATAAACAAGATGGCACCATGGATCATTGGGACAGGCTAGGCTCCCCGTTCCTGGTTTCAACCATCATGTGAGCCCTTATCTGCAGTTAAGCATTTGAAATATCAAAATTCATAGTGGCACAGATTCTTCAGTTTGGTGAGAACTGGTAAATGGTTAATTGTATTGCTTGTTCTTTGTTTATTTTTAAATCATGTAACTCCGAGGGGAAATATGCCGTTATAAGATATTTGTACAAATACAATAATAATTTAATTAATTCTAGGTTATTTTTGCAGAAACAAAAGAAATACAGTGGTGATTAAAATATTTTATTTTCTACCTGAGTATAGCGATTCTGCATTTCCCAGCACAGGTAACACACACACACACACAATCCAGGCCTATCAATTTAATATAAACATACACATGCTATTATCATTTGATTTATGCATGTGATTTAGTAACATGCAATAAATAAATGCAATGAAGTTAAAATGAAATGCTGGCACATATATGATAAAAATAATTTTATCACAAACTGAGTAGCATTAAACATTTCAGGATGGCACTTACGAAACGGATGTATTTTCAGTGACACATATTCTGGATTTCTCCTGCAGAGGGCAGTGTAGTACAATAAAAGAATGCTGGGACCAAGCAGTGCAATTTTCCCCAGGTTATGCAATATGCCTTTATAGTATAACACAGAAGTGTAGAGGGTTGACTCTCAGTTCTTTTATGTTTCACAACTTTATACTGCTAGCTGTAGTGAAGAGACCCTCAGAGGCCATTCACCTTTCTACTCTCTATTCTGTGTTGTGATCTATTTGGAGAGAAGCATGAATCAATCTTGTCTCTTGACTGTGTGGCTGTGCTGTTTTCAGGAGGATGCTAGACCACCTGAGCAGGTAGAACATCGGGATGGGGAAAGGCCATCAGTCTTATCCTGATATGTGAACAGCAGCTGCCTAAAAGAATGAACTCAACCATGTTTTGTAAGGGGGAAACCATTTTTTGACGCATTCCTCTTAGCTTCAGTGTCAAAATCCATCCCCTGCTTATTTCGACTTCTGCTAAAACGGTGTGAACTTTTCCTGAGCATGAAGATTATACCTTTTGGCTATCACATCTATTATTTAATTAATTAGTTTACCTATGTATATGGTGCCAATTATGAAAGTACCCCAGGCACAAGCATGGACAGCGTGTATGAAGGTCCTGGGCTGCCCAGATGACAAGACCTCCCTCTCTCGGCCTTGCAGATGTGGTTCAAAGGAAAGCAGAGCAATATGTTTGGCAACAGCTTGGCAGCTGCTTTGCATGCAGAAGTAACTGCTTTTCAAGCAACTGCTTTTCATGCAAAAGGCCTCAGGTTTGAGGTTCAGTATCTACAGAAAAACTGAAACCCTGGATAACCATCACTGTGGACAATCCTGAGCTAGATTAGTAGTCTGACTCGGAATAAGGTAGCTATCTCTTGCTAAGTTTCTGCGTCCCCATTCATATCTGCTTAAATGTGAGAGGAACATCTCACACAACTAGGGATTACACTTTATCAGATTCTCAGATTGCGTAGACAGATGTGGGTCAGTCTCCTGCAGAATTTCTCCTGCAGGAGACTGAGCACATAGGATGATGTGCACCAGGATGTTCTGCGTGCACCCCTGATTCACATTCACATGTTCAGGTAAGCACTTGAACACACCTTATGTGTTACATGAGAATATCCCTCCTTGAGCTAGGACTAGGATTTTCTTGATCTCAAAGCCTTTCAGTTCCAGCAATTTTGTATTCTGAAGATGTGAGAATCATGTTTGCCCTACTAGATCTGTCACACAAATCATAGTTTTCTAAAGCTGCCGCATTCCCAGTTTATCTTTTCTTATCAGAAATCCCCAACTGTTTGAGAGAATTAAAAAGTGTTACGTGGCAACTTGAAAACCTCTTACTGAAAATCTCCAGTGAACAACCTCTTAGAAGTCCATAACCCCACTTTAAGTGCACTAGATGTGACTCCTTAACGGACCTTAAATTGAGCAAGGGAATAATTAAACCAAAATAAATAATAATGGATAAACACTTTAATTGAAACATGACAGAAACAAAATCAATTAAACTGTATTATATAAAAATTAAGCCTACTAGGTAAATATCTACTCTATTGATTTCTTATGAGGGGAAGATTCGAGTTTTATTACTGGTTCATCATGAGAAGTGGCCTAGGAATGAGTAATCTAGCTAGGTTTTATTTCATGCTAAGGATTTTGTATTTATTTCAATGGAATCAAACACTTTTCAGACTCTTGTGCTAACCTATAGTCCAAATCTTTATGAAGTGATGATGAAGTTTTGCCTTTCACTATCAGTCTCCTTTGGGTGAAGAGGGATGAAGCATTTTCACTTAAAATATAGCACCGTATGACAACATTTTGAAGAGATCAATACGATATGGGAAATGCAGGTAAAAAGCACTTGTAGCATGCTTCTGCTGAGTAGCTGACAGAAGAATTTTACAAAGTCACATGTTGCAAGAGAATGTGATATAGGTGATAGACTGCTAAACTTTGACTTCAGTAATCCAGATTTAAATTCCTCCTCAGCTAAGAAGCTCATTAGGTAGCTTTGGGCAACTTACTGCCAACCTACCTCATAGGTTTGTTGTGGGGATAAAATGAAATTCAGCAGCGGAGATTACCCTAAAGTATACAGCCCTGAGTTGTGTGGAGGAGGGGTGGGATACAAAAGCAGTAAACAGTAAACATAATTCACGGACTGGAAGCAATGGGTTTGTGCTAGTTTTAGAACTTCAAACTACCAGTATATTCTAACAAAGTAGCAAGTAGGATTTATATCTTGCAGGCATATTCCCTTTGGCCTTACTAAATTTGTTGAGAGAGAGAGAGATCACTTTGTATCCATATTTGTGTCCCTCTTTTGTCTATAATACAGTGGTACCTCGGGTTACAGATGCTTCAGGTTAAATACGCTTCAGGTTACAGACCCTTCTAACCCAGAAATAGTACCTCTCTTTCTTTTTTCTTTTCCTTCTCCTCCTGCAATGAGGCTACATTTTAGTATTTTAATGTTTCAATATTTTAATGTTGTATTTTATTTTTGTTTTTAATTTGTAATCATTCAACTTGTTTTTATTATTGCTTGTAAGCCACTCTGAGCCCGGCCTTGGCTGGGGAGGGCGGGGTATAAATAAAAATTATTATTATTATTATTACCTTGGGTTAAGAACTTTGCTTCAGGATGAGAACAGAAATAGTGCTCCGGCAGTGTGGTGGCAGCGGGAGGCCCCATTAGCTAAAGTGGTGCTTCAGGTTAAGAACAGTTTCAGGTTAAGAACAGACCTCCAGAACGAATTACCGGTAAGTGCTTAACCCGAGGTACCACTGTACAGTAAAGCAGTGGGGTTTGATTTAGTGTATGCCTTTCAATGTTTACATCTGCATTATATGGGTTAGAATGCCATTTTTCAGTGTTTTCTTCACATATATTTATATACGTTCAACATTTAAAAAAGAAAATCTGTAGGATCTTAGGATATGAATGACAGCTCCTGTGTGGTATGTCCTATGATCCTGTAAGAAATCTAGCCATTTCTGTCCTGCTGAAGCTCAAATTATGATCTTGATCATTTATCAATGCAGATAGTGAAGATCATCACCTCACTACTGAATATCTGATCATATTCCTATCTGGAGGGATCCATTATAAAATGAAGATTACCATACTTTGGGTCAATCTTTAGGCTGAACTTGTATCCTAAAGTTTTTCAACCATGTAGACTTTCATAGGTTCCCAAGTGGTTATAATAAGTATTCTATAAAATCACACCATAAGTTCATAGCGCTATAGGATTAGGGGGTTAGTTTGGCTAATGCCTTGTGGGTCCTAACCAAGCCTGTGCCCTTGTAAGGCTGCAGTTTGTAATAGAAAAGATTGCTGAAGTGGTCAAATAATCTGTTTGTTAAATTTATAGCCCAAGCCAAGCACCCAATCTACATTAGTTGGCCATATTGATATAAGAATAACTAGCTTCCAGAATGACTGAGTAGGTTTCTCCCTAGCCCTCCAAACTTGTCTGGAGACCATGTCATTTTGTAGGAAGGAGAACAATAGGCTAAGATCTAGCATTTGTTTTGGTCTGTGCCGAAGCTGGAAACTGAAAAGAGACAGAGCTTTGGACTTGCCACAGTCTAATACAGGGTTAAGCAGGCTTGAGTCTATTCATTAAAATGGGCTTAAACATTCTTAGTTTTATGTTGGGTTGTGGTCATTCTCCGTGTACAATGTACCTTATTATGGAGTAGGTCTTTTTAAAAGTAGGAATTAATGTGGCTGCCCTTTCTGTATTCCTCCCGCAAAACTGAATTTCAGAAGTTATGTAATTACTTCCAATGTCCCATCTGTCTGCAGTCCTGCTGTCTGTTCATGGACAAAAAAACATTAGTACCCTAGAAGAGCAGAACTGAATTTAAATAGTTCATTTTGGAGAAATAGTATCACAGTATAACCGAAATGCCAAAATACATGTAAACGTGAAAGGTCTAGAATATAAGCATAAAAAATAATATACTGAGTAGAATGATGGACATTTGAGGATCTGTAGCCCCAGAAGTCTTCATTTCACAGTTTTCCTGACACCATTAAAAGAATAGCTTTGCTGCTATCTGGCAAAGGTGCCTTTTATTGTTTTTCTGTTGCTTCTGGGCAAATCGACTTGCAATTAATCACTAGTTTTTTCCTGATTATAACTTTGTTCTTTTCCTTGAAAATGAAAAGATCATTAATAATCAAGGGGAGTCATTCCTGTTGAATTCAGTGTAGAGTTATAGAGGTCCTCAGTTAGTTTAATTAGTGTGCAATAGTGGCAGCGATGAATAAAGTGTCATCTTCAAATGTCATTCTGAAGTTGAGCAGATAACTCTGTTGAAAGGAAAATTATAATTATTATTTGCATACTTCTTTGCATGTGTTTTACGGAGGGGGGGGGGAACCTATTCAGGCCAACCGTGTGGATTTTAAAACAATACATTTAATATGAATATATACATTACATTTTTGAAATAAAATGCTCACTTTATTTCTAGCACTGTAATTTAGTATTTTCGTGTGATGCACTATGATATTAGCTAGAGAGTGGTTGGGCTTGAGGGCCACATTGCCTTCTGTGCAACCTTCCGAGGGCCACACAACAGTGGTGGGGGCCAACAGAGGCAAAAGGGAAGGAAGCAACGAATGTACATTTCACTTTTGTGCAGTAAGATAGCTCGACACACACTCACACATCCTTCTTTCTCCTCCAAACGGACTAGCAAGAGGTGTTTTCACAGTTCAAGGACACTTTGCCAAACACTTGGGGTGCAAAGCAGAGCTGGTGAGAACCCCAAAGAACCAGGGATGCTAAATTTCACACAGTTATTTGAACTGACTAGCCTCATCTTTGGCTACTGTGGTAGGGATAGATCCAAATCACAGAGCATGGTGAAAAGAGGAACCCTCAAAACAGTTTGCAGAGAGAGCTGTTCAACAAATAAATCAGGGGAGATCAGCCTGGAGGAAGTCTCACAGGATGGTGGTGCATTGCTCTTTCCTAGATTTGCTTGCTTCTGCCAGCTCTGACAACCCAAGTCAACCTTGGGAATCAGTTTGCAGATCCCCCTTCTTGGTATCTTTGTGTGACTTTACATGCACTATGGAAACATCATTTCCCCCAGTCTTATGAAGTAGTAGCTCCCACATCAATTCCCTACAGAAAATCATGCATCTCCTATAGGGAAGACACACGAATCCCCCTTTTCACTCAGTTTATAGAACTATGATAGGTGACTCACTTACACATCTGCTTTCACATCATGTGCAAATATTATCTTTAATATGAATTTTAAAAAACCCTGCTACTTGTCTTTTGTTTCCCATCATTAGTCTCCTCGTAAAAGCCTGAACCAAGTTTCATCCATCTTAAAAAAAAGAGCCATGTTGTGAAAGAGAACATTTTTTCTCAGAAATGGGACAGGTTTTACCAGGTGCTTCAGCTAATTGTCTGAAATAATGAGACACTGTCTAGGAAGAATAAGTTATAGAAGAATGGCTCCAATTAACTGATAAAGACCAAGGTGATGATAACAAAGGGAAGCTGGCAACAGAAATTTCCTGTTTGAAAACATATCCAAAAAGGCTCTTTCAAATATCACAAGTTAATAGCCATGGCTTAGGCCTGCCAACAGCCAAAAGAGTGAAAACCCTACTAACCTAATAAAAAAATAGTCAAAACAAAACAAATTCCTTCCAGTAGCACCTTAAAGACCAACTAAGTCAGTTCTTGGTATGAGCTTTCGTGTGCATGCACACTTCTTCAGATACACACGAAAGCTCATACCAAGAACTGACTTAGTTGGTCTTTAAGGTGCTACTGGAAGGAATTTGTTTTGTTTTGTTTTGTTTTGACTATGGCAGACCAACACGGCTACCTATCTGTAAAAAAAAAAAGTGCCAGGATAGAATAACTTTTTATGTCCTTCATCATTTGCAGACACCACAAGAGTCAACAAATACCTCCAGAAGGCCTTCCCTAGTCAGCGAGAAAGATTTCTGGATGGTTTATCAACTACTTCAACATAGAATCTTTGTCAACCGTTTTATCCATTAGCTCAGTTGGCCTAGAAGTATGAGCTGGGTTTTTGTGGGTTAATTGTTACTCCTCTCCACAACCGCCTCTTGTACTGGTAGTATCTTCCTCTCAGAATCAGGTGCCTAGGAACAAGAGTTTGGAAGAGTTTTCCCTCCAGTCTGACCAATCCCAATTAAATCAAGGTTTCTTTCCTGTTCTCAAACACTATTTGTTGTACTAAGTGTGCAAATCTGTAGGAAAACACACACTCACACAAACACAAATGCAGTATATAATCTCCAACGTATAAAATGCAGTTTGCTGCAAATATAATGTGACTTGTAACTTGGCCAGTTTCACACAGATTGCTGTGCATGCCCATTGTAAATTCCTCTATGACAGTTTTCTTCTTCTTCAATGAATAGCCATTCATATGTTTGAATGGTAGAATACAAGCCAGTTCCTGATGCCGAGAAGTTGTCGTAGAAGATCCTGTCGAGTTTAAGGCCAATTTCTTTAAACCACAAAGCTCTAAAGGCAATAGACACTGTGTCTTTCATACTAGCCACCATTAGCATTGCTAATTTTGCCATTTGATACTGTGTTCAATTGATCTCTGGACTGAATGGTGTTATGTTTACACATTTCTCCATATTATGTTTTCTTTACCACCATGTTCCATTTTGCCATGGGAGTTCAGACCTGTTGTGCTCAGCTATAAATATTTGACCCCACATTCTCTCATTTGTCTGTTTTCCCCTGCTGAGCCATTGCCTTGTCTTATAAAAGTCAGTGGGTTTGAGTGAGGCCTGTGAATGATAGCCTGTCAGGGGCGGCTAACCTTGTTGATTTACACAGCATTGCCCCTCAGCAGGTAACATCCTGGAAAAGCAATGAGTGTGACAGGTTCAGAACAGAAAGGGCATGTCTTGTTATTACAATAAAGGAACAGTGAACTTTTCTGTTGCCGCTTTGTGTTGTTTTCGTTTTGTTTTATCTTTGATGGCTATCAGTAAACAGAGCCAATGTCCCTGGTTACCTGTCCTGGGAGAAATTAAGCTTCGGCCTGAAAACATGTGAGCTCCTAGTTAGGTCCTCATGTCTTTAGTGCAAACATTTGAAGGATCTTCCTAAGCATGTTCTGTTGAACTTGCTTAGAAATCTCTTCATGATCAGGAATGCTTGTAAGATAGTTTGCTGCTGTGAGGAGATTTCTAAGTGCATTCACCTGAACACACTTAAAAGCCCCTTCAGATCTTCACCCTAATTGTTCAGAGATCTAAATAGGGGCCTCCATGCATGCATGTTCCTGCACATGGGTTTTATTCAACTAAGTTTTACTTAGAGTAGATCCACTGAAAGAAATCACTTTTGTATAACAAGCTTACTCCAAGGGATGCAAGATGGTATACATGGGTTTCTCCATACACTATTTTATCTGTGTAACAACCCTGCAAGATAAGTTAGGTTGGAAGAAGATGACAGACCTAAGGAAACCTGATTAAGCTTCATGGTTCATTTGCAGATTTAAATCTCATATTTGAATCCTGATCCAAGACTAACAAGTCAATCCATGGAGTTATTAACTTTTCTTAAAAACAGTAGTGATTCATACATTTCAGAAATAACATTTCATTTATACTAAACTGTTTCCACTAAACTGGAACAAGTCACATTTGAACTAAAGTTCATTTGTAGTTGTTTTGCTTATAAGTTGCCAAATACTGCAAATTGTTGCCTAGCAGTCATTGCAAGATGGCACTGAACAGTCTCTGAAGCCCACTCCCACGCTACTGACATTCTGGAACTTACAAAGAAGTAAAAAAGCAACAACTGTGGCAACCACATCCATTTCTCCTGAGGACAAGCACTGATTCACCCCAGCTTGGTGGGCCAACCTCTCATGCACTAAAAGCAAGGGGCGGAGCCAGCAGAAAGAGCCTGGGAAACTGGCAGCAGGTGAGTCCCAGAGAGTGGGGAAATGGGATTGCCATTATAGAAGGGTCATGCTTTGATAGTCAGGTTAGGAACATGCCAGCAAATGCCAAGCAAGGGAAACTGGGAGCCTTTATATGGAGGCTGCAAGGCAAGGCGGTGTAAGGGTTTCCCAGAAACACCTGGTCTTATCGACCACCCAAGAAAGGGAGGGGGTTCTTTGAGACAAGGAGAAGCTCTGGGCATTCCCCTTCTTTTGTTTCCATTTCTTTATTTTTCATTCACTACTTAATTAAAACAGAAGCAGCACTCTGTAGCTGGCATTGAAAGCCCACTGCTACCAGATTTCATGAATTACCTCACTTAGGGAAAGCGATAGAGGGACTCCCTTTTCTGTTCTGTGGTGGAGGGAGTGGGAAAATAGTTGCAGTAGGAGAAAGGTGTTGATGAAGCAGCAGAGCTGATTCTCTGACTTGGTTAAACATACAAAGACTTTGTAGAAACCTCTTTGGCTTGGAAATATTATGTCTAATAATTGAAGGGGAAGACTTGTGGAAAATAACTTGGAAGTGTTTGATATCAACAGTGGGAATTTTCTCTCTCTTACCCATATTTCATCCGTGTGTAATTTCTCTGACAGTATACTCTTTCATCCTAGTCAGAGTTAATACAAGCTCTACCGCTGTCTACCAACTTTAAAAAGTTGACTACTGCTAGCACTGTGTGTACAGACACATCTTCACCCAACAGTGAAAATGATTGTGTTTTCTCCATTCCTTGAAGAAAATGTGTCAATCAGATTTGCCTTGGGTTTCTCTGTATACTGTGCAAAATCAGTCTAAGCCATGTACACACAATTTCTAGACCTATAGAAAAAGATTACCCTGCCCTCCTCCAGTTTATTCACTTCTACATATTCTTTCCAGGAAGTGGAATAAAATGGGGGGATATTATGTGGACTAGGAGCCGGGAGATCAAAATTAAAATCACCACTCTGCCATAAAGTTCACTGGGTGACCTTGGACCAGTCACTGTCTCTCAGCCTAACCTATCTGACAGGGTTGTTGTGAGGATAACATGGGGAAGAGGAGGTCCATGAATACCACCCTGAGCTCTTTGAAGGAAAAGTGGAATGGATACAAACTCAATAAGTAGTAGTAGTAGTAGTAGTAGTAGTGATTATTATTATTATTTATTTGTACCCCACACATCTGGTTTCCCCAGCCACTCTAGAAGGCTTCCAACAGAGATTAAAAATACATTAAAACATCAGTCATTAAAAACTTCCCTAAACAGGGCTGCCTTCAGATGTCTTCTAAATAATAATAATAATAATAATAATAATAATAATAATAATAATTAAAGAAGGTTAATACTGTAATAAAAAGTATATCTCCAGCCTGCCTGTCCTGATTTTGAAGTGGGGTAGGGTATGTGTGTAGCCAGGTTTACAATCATGATGCCCCATTGAAAAATCATAGGATGGGGAGTAAATCAGAGCAATTTGGCCACACCTCTGTGACCTCATTGGCCAAACCTCTGTGACCTCGTAGCCCCACCAGTTTCAATAAACATCAGCCTTCACTGTGCACAAGTATAGACACTTGCAAAGTAATGCCTACAAAAGTGCTTTTAGAAAACGCCAATCCACAGTGCTTCAAAGGCAGGAGTGTGTACACAGGCTTAGAAGAGAAAACTCGCTGGGCTAAAAATAGAAATATTCCACTAGATGGAACATTGGTACTCAAACCACTTTTTCTACGGCCAGCTGTGATTTTTGGCAGAAACAGGAAACATGCACAAATGTTCGTTTATTAATTCAGGATTTATCACAAATACCTATTCACAAAACTCTCTATGTGTGTTTCAACCACCACACCCAGGTACTGCTAGTATCTGGCAAGGAAATAATGAATGGTTCAAAAGCTGCTTTGCAGAATTAAGGTTTAGTCTTCCTTCTGCAATACACAAAATGGGTGAGCAAATTCAGTATATAAAAATGTTGAAGAAAACGTGTAGATCGAGATCTGATACACACTGTACTCAACAGATGCATTTTTGTTAGTAAACTGTGTGAAGAGAAGAAACATATCTGTAAATGTGTGTGTGCCAGGGAACTGTGACAAATTGCAACTCCCTGGTCACCACTTGCCCATCCATATTTACTAGCGCTGATATTGAGAGATAAAAAATTAGTAATTGCAACTTTTTATAACACAATGTGTCCATGTCTAAGCTTGAGTCATTAAATGGGGGGGATTTGAAGCAGGTTTAACAAGCTTTTTTTAGAATACAAATTAGTCATGATCTTCCAAAAGACCATACAATAATAAAAACAGTATATTCCAACAGAACCCCCCCCCCCAAAAAAAGCCATTTAAGTTATGCTAACTTCCGCAGGTGTCATAGAAAGTCAATAGCGGAATGGTTGACCTAGGCACTTTGGTAAACTTCATTTGGTTCTTGCTAGCCAGAAAACTTTTATCTGAAAGGCATTCAGTAGCAAAGGTCACTAGTGCCAAGTCCTTTTTTGATCCTACTCCCCACAGGCACACTCACTCAAGCTAGCATTGCAACTTGTCATCATTGTAGTAAGAGCTCATGTGTGATTTGTCTTCTTTTTGGACTTCTGAAAAAAGACATCTCCCACATCTCCTTCATGGTGAGATGTGCAAATTATCTTGAGAGGGACATAAAAAATCAGATAGGTGAGACTCTTGGAGCTCCTATCATTGTTTCATCATAAAAACAGCCAGCATATTGGCAGATGTATTGCATATATGCAATAGAGTAGTTGGTTATGAGCATTCTGCAGGGGGCGTTTCATAATGTGGACCTGTAGCAGTTACAGGGCATACGATTCAAGTGAGTGTTCATACAGGACAGAAATAATATGGGAAATATGACTTCTGCTAGATTACCTAAGTGATTTCTAAGTCTACAGGTCATCTTGAAGTGTGTGTGTGTGTGTGTGTGTGTGTGTGTGTGATGCTATTCCCAATGAAAAGAGTAGATATTTGTACTTTGAAGCCTATGGACTGATGGTGATCTGAAACCGGAAAAGGGGTTTTAGTTCGGTGATCTGATATTTCCCCCTAAACTTAAACCTAATGCAGATCTTTCTGAACTCCCATTGTCCCTGACCATTGGCTATGTTGGCTAGGACTGATGAGAACTGGGAGTCCAAAAGGCCCCTCATTCCTGCTATAGAAGCGATGTAGGATAGGCGTTTACCCCGTGATACAAAAGTGTAAGTGGGAATGCTCACTAGTGTCACCATCCATAAAGCCATTGGTAATGCAATTAATCCCAAAAAAATGTGTCCACAGCAGAGCTAAGATTCAACTAAGATTCAACAATGCAACAATGACTTGGGGCATGCTGACAATTCTATTGCTATGGTGAATATATAATCTGTTTTTCACACTGGCACTTTCCCAGATGAGTCAGTTGAAATACAGGAGGAGGCTACTAAATCTCTCAAGAGGGTTGATAGTCTTGTAGAATTGAGATGCCAAGTTCTAGTCAAAACAGCATTTTCGTGTGTTTATGTACAGGAGGTGTCCTTCAGCCAAAAAGTCTTGATTTCTAAACAGAATAATAAATGCCATGTGTCCAACTTTCCCTACCACATTTCAGTTAACCTTGTTAAGCAGGTTAGTTGGAAAAATACTGGTTTAATATATCACAGGCAGTGACCTGACCAAATGACCTATGTTACTCAGATGAAGAATATCCGCTTTCTAGGATTACTAGAAAGAAGGGCAATAATAATAATTAAAAACTTTACAGCCTGTCCACCTTTTTGTCAGGCTGCTGTTGCATTCCTGAGTGCCAGAAGCTCAGATGGAGTGCAGGTGAAAGTGAAAATGCCCACATTTTTATTTATTGATTATGTGGATGATGCTTGCACAGCACCCTATAACATAAAGTTTTTTGGGCAGCTTGCAACAGATAAGTATGGAAACTTTATAAAATATAAATATATAAAATAAAGCATAACATCAAAAGTAACATAAATACAAGAAGAAAACAAAGCTCACCGCAACCCCAAAGTTAAAACACATTGCTAGAAGAAGAAAAAAAAAGAATAGGAAAACTATGAGTATTCATGGCTAGGGGTGGGGGACAAGGAGTTTAACTCTTTCTCTTTCTACTACAGTTTCAGCAAAAAATAATAATAATATGCATTTCCTAGGTTGCCATTTGCATTTCAGGAAAAACTTCCATTTGCAGAGCCACAGCAGGGATAGAAATAAACTTCCTTTTCCCGCTCTTTTGGTATGAAGGCTGCTCGGGTTTCCCCACCACTGCCATTTATATAACAAAGACTGCACCATCATGTCTAGCTTGGCTTTTGGTTGAAACAGTCCCATAAATGTCAATGGGGAGCTCAGGGAGACTGCGCCCATAGAATCATAGAGTTGGAAGAGACCACAAGGGCCATCGAGTCCAACCCCCTGCCAAGCATAGGCTCTTCTGTTTCCTCCTTCATAGCCACATTGAAGAATGGATTCTGAATAACTCTACAGTCAAATGCAGCCACAGACACACAAAGCTGATTTTATCCTGACCAATCCAGGGGTCAACAACATGGACGTAATGGTGTCTTGAGGTCTTATGCAATGCCCACAAAGCCTCTGATCTCTCCCCACAGTCATGAGAAGGTGAGGGTGCTTACCCTTTTCTCCCGCAAGTACACAGGAGGAGGAAATTGGAAGGAGCAGAAGAGTTTAGAAAAGTTTGTTACAGTTATTTGGGAAATAACATAAGAAAAGATCAGGGAACTTGCAGGGAATACTTGAACAGAATGTAGAGCAATATTGGACTGTAGGCGAGAAAATATAATTTCAGATGACAGGCAAAGTTTAGGAGCCTGCAAAGTTGTGAAACAGCAAATCAAACGGTGCTTATGATTGGTGGGTGGTGATTTAGTTGCTATAGACAGCCTGTGGGGAAACACAGGATTGTTCCCTTTATGAATAAAGAAAGTTGGAAATCATTCCTAAGCAATGGCCCTAAGACCTTGGTTTCGATGTGCAAAACTCATAGGAAGTGATACATGTGTTGCTGAAGGGAAGAAAGCCAGCCCACTCATAGTCCTGTCACTTTATCCTAAGAAATCCTCTAGTGTCAGCTTTGAACCATAATAAAGAGAGACTTGGGAGCGCTGCCCATATAAACAGTGCAAAGCTCATAAAAAAGGAAAGAACCGTAATTCCAATCACTGCCTGATCCTTCCTTTCATTGTACTTCATTTTAAACATTAGTTAACTTTCATTCTGTCGTCCTTTATGGAACAATGACAGCATGGTTTGCGCTGCAATGAAGCTTTTTGTCTTTTCATGCTGCAAGGGCAGCAAGGAAATGTGACAACTTAAATATGCATCCCCTCTCCCTGTCTTTCTCCCAGTCCACCCCCTACCCCTACCTCATTCTAATATCTAAAGCATCTGAAAGGAAGTGATGTCCATTGAAGAAACTGGAAAAAGACATTTATACAGTCCAGCAGTCAGGACTGTCACCATCGCCCTTGTCATATTCATACTTTAATCCTTCATAGAAGGCTTTATTTTTTGGCAGCTCCAGTGTGTGGGTCCATAGTCCTCCTTGTCTCTATGCACTTTTTTGTTTGTTTTCTTTGAGAACCTATTCAGTTCCCACACATCCAGGGATTTGCTTTAATGTGCTCCAAAAAGCCAGAATAACTTTGTATCTTTAGAAATATGTGACAAATGCCAGAAACGGTGAGAAATGGCATTCAGGTGCAGAAATATAGTCAGGTAGAATCGGGGGGGGGGGGGAGATAGATGATTATTGTATACAGAAACTTTGCCAGGCTGGCATCGTTTCTGTCCACAATTTAATGAACCACATCCTAACACAAACAAAGCAGTGTTGTTTTTAAACAATTTAAACATATAATATGCTATAACAAACTAGTTAGAGATTTGCAACTCCTTGGAATAGCTTAATTCCATTAGGCGAACAGTTAAAAACATGAAAGATTGAAGCACTTGGTTAACCCCATAATTAACTATGGCATAGCACATCAGCAGGTGCTAGGAAACCCAGCCGGATGGGTGAGATTTAAATAATATATTATTATTATTATTATTATTATTATTATTATTATTATGTCCTTGAGCTTGTGAATGCATTTTCCGCAATTCTAACAAGTATCTCCTAAGCGTTTGTGATGAGAAAAATCTACAAGTTCTGAGGTAATCTCTTGTAGCCAAGTTTACATACATTAAAGATGGCTGCAGTATACTGATTGCCTCAAAGGACGGTTAAATCTTGAGAGAAAGTTTTAGAGAAAACTCAATTCATGTTTCCCAAGAAACAAAACAAACAGGAACATTACTTTTATTTGGTATGGGAATTTTGAGGACATCCATCAAACTAACAAAGTTAGTTGCTCTCGTTGTTGTATCTGAGAATTATGCACACAGACGTGCATAGATAATCAAATATCTACTAGGGAAATTTATTGTTTTTCTCTGTGCAGATGACAATAATGTGATATGATGTGGGGAGGGAGCAAACGTAAGTTCTGGGTTCCCAGGGTGCTTTCAATGAGTTCTGCTCACGGAGATGCAAAAGGAATTTAATTATTCCCAACTGCTCATTTCATGCTGGGGCATAAAGGCAGAAAAATAGAATTGGAACTGGTGGATGAAGGAGGAAATGAGCTACTTAAAGAAGCTATACAACTTCATCCAGATTACAATTCTGCCATGACATGTTTCTAGAGTTAAGTTGATGTGTCACAAACCTCTATACCTTCTGCACTTTCTGCTTTATTAACTATCATTACCAAGATGTGAAAAATAAGAAAAGAGATATGCTACAACAACATACTGTAACATATGTTACAGTTGGTGTTGGCAGGAATTCTGGGTTTGCTTTATTCAGGAGAAATAATGATGTGCTGTTATTGTGCAGGAATTGGGTGGAGGGAGGAAAAATGAAATATTGTTGCATAAATAATTATTTTGTCTTTCTTTGCCATTTCATGTTTTTTTATTATAGTGAAGGTGAAGTGAATCATTATGTTGCTCTAGTATAGAGTTATTTTATAATGATACTTTTTAAAATTTAAAATATTTGTATGTCACTTTCCCATAATGCTCAAAGCAATTTACAAATGAAACATGCATGAAATGCATGTACAGTGGTACCTCTGGTTACGAACTTAATTCATTCTGCAGGTCTGTTCTTAACCTGAAACCGTTCTTAACCTGAGGTACCAATTTAGCTAATGGGGCCTCCTGCTGCCACCATGCCGCCGGCGCACAGTTTCTGTTCTCATCCTGAGGTAAAGTTCTTAACCCGATGTACTACTTCCGGGTTAGCGGAGTCTGTAACCTGAAGTGTTTGTAACCCGAGGTGTTTGTAACCCGAGGTACCACAGTCTTTCCATCAAATAACTAATGAGAGGACTGCACAAATGATCCCATGATACATGAGGTAGAGTTGCCATATTTCAAAAAGTAAAAACCAGGACAAGTTGTTGAGTTGTTGAGCTTCTCTTTTTTTACAATTTTTTGATTGGCTTGCCTAAGATGAATATTTCAGAAATTCCCCACAGACGTCAATTCCGCCTTTGAAATCCCAGTAAGGTCCGGACATATGGCAGCCTTGCTGAAGCTACGTATGTCTGGGGTTTGGTCCATGTGTGAATATAGGAACCACGTGTGTGCCACCTTAAGAACATAGGCTAATGGATCAGAACCCACAATAAGATGGGCATAACAGCACCACCCACACTTTTGATGCCCAGCAATTAGCATTGGAGGTAGGAGAGTGGAGATAGGACATAGCTATTATGTCTAATAGCCATTGATAGCACCACCCTCAATGAATTTGTCTTATCCTCTTTTAAAACCATCAAAGATGGTGGCCATCAGTACTTCTTATGGGAACAAATTCCAGAGTTTAGCTATGCAGAGTTTAACTTTCTTTGGCTGTTCTGAATCTTCCAACATTCTGCTTCATTAAATGCCCCTGAGTTCTAGTTTCATGAACACATGGGATTCCATGGCAGAAGAATAGTGGTATATAAATAAAACTAAATGGAACAAAAATCTCTTGATATGATATTATAGTGAGAGGCAGTGATTGAAAGCCGGTAGGTGTAGTATCATGAAATATTTTCTCATCCAAATGAGTAAATAGCTGGTATGGTCACTTCAGTGCTTTCCAATGTATTGAAGGGGTATTTTACTTAATATTCACAGCGAACTTTCTGAGTAGTGTTACCAAAGCAGCTTGGCGTCCTCCTGTCCTGTTCCTTTAAAAAGAGGTGTGATGTGCAGAACTTAGCAGCTGAAGCTTTTGGGAAGAAACATTTTCTCCTGTTGTCCAGACCAGAAAGTACAGCTATTGGAGTTGTTTGTGAAGTGAAGTTTGTGTTTGTGAAGTGAAGTGAAGTGATGAACACATAGCTCCCAAGTGAGTTTTGTGGTCCAATAGAGATTTAGCCAGAATCTCCCACAGAAGAGCATTTTAACTTTTACCTCACATACCCATAAGGAAAACACAGTAGACTTTAAAAACAGCATGAACATTGGGGGAAAGCACTCTGAAAAGCATACCTCCTTTGGGATTGTTACTATATGTGCTCTGCTTAGCCACAGGAGAATCCTGCACATATCTAACTTTTGTTTTAGATTATTATTATTCTGCTATTATCCTTCTTACATTTTGTGTACCTAATAATGGGGAATATATTCATTGTTCTGTTTTTACTTGAATTAATAGTAGGAAACCAATTACATCCTCCTCTCCAAAAGCTTTGAGATATTGGCAGTAAAGATCCTACTTACATGCCAGGGGCAGCATTATTATTATTATTATTATTATTATTATTATTATTATTATTACCTTTTTGCAAAATGTATAATAGGTTTGTTACCTGTGCATGCTAACTCCTTACTTCCAAGTAAAGCTGAACAGAATCAGGCTGAAAGGTTGCCAGATCGTAACCAGGAGAAGGCCTTATACAACTTCCCAGTTCTAAAGTGTGTGTCCCTTTCATTCTTTCCAATATAGACTACAAAGCTTAAACCTGGAAACAATGGTATAGTTCATTATATTTTCATCTACTGACCCACCGTTATGCACCTCATAAGTCTTTCCACCTTTTTAAACTGCCCACTAATTGTCCATTGAAGTTCCCAGGTGAGTTAATAGCTAGGTCATTATTTCAGTTCCACTGAATTTAAAAGAAGTAATAAGAATGCTCATTGACCTACATAGATTCCATTCAAAGTTCAAACTCTTCATAAGTGTAATAAGATGCCTCCTTCAATGAAGACACACTGTCTCTTTCTCTCCCTCTCTGCTGTACTTTCAGAAGGGCAAGTCCAAACAGGAACCCACTGCTTTAATAGCCATATATTTGATGAAAAGATGGATTAGTTCTCAAACAGAAGAGGTGGGTGAGCATGTTCTAACTGTGGGTGGTGTGGTAATTAAAAGTCATGAAAACTACACCCTCTGACAGATCATTAGACAAAACAGTATGTAGAAAATGTCTTGTCATGTCTAATTACTATAACTGCTGTTGTACCGGGACATCGACTCCTGTGAAACCAGCAGGAATGACTGATTTTAAGGAAGATTCTCCTGCTACGTTTACATTTATTCTCAGGTGTGATGGAGAATATTTGAGTCTGATCTGCATCTACAGCTTGACTGGGGAAAGATTTAAAATGTTAGGTTAGGAAGGCTTAAGTAAGGCTTAAGATAAAGGATGGAAACAGCTGAAGGATGTTCTTATTTCGGTGAATATAGCTGATATTGGAAAGCCGGGAAAGCTTTATATTGAAATCAGAAACAGAGCATAAGCTGTCAATGTTTCCCCCTTTTTAAGGGAAATTCCCTTATTCTGAATAGGATTCCTCACAAGAAAAAGGAAAGTTGACAGCTATGCAACAGAGATTATAAACGTAGGATCACTTGGATTCTGTATGAATGGGCAAAAATTGATTTCTTTCTATTTTTCCAATCTCCAATGGCAACACCAGTTTGGGATATATATATATATATACAGTATATAAAAAAGGAATCTCATGAAAATTCGCCAACAGGTAAAAGAAAGCACTTCTTAACATAGTGCAAACTATGGAACTTGTTCCCACCGGAGGCAGTGATTTCCACAATCTGTTGTTGTTGTTTAGTCATTTAGTCGTGTCCGAATCTTCATGACCCCATGGACCAGAGCACGCCAGGCACTCCTGTCTTCCACTGCCTCCCACAGTTTGGTCAAACTCATGCTGGTAGCTTCGAGAACACTATCCAACCCTTCTCCTTGTGCCCTCAATCTTTCCCAAGATCAGGGTCTTTTCTAGGGAGTCTTCTCTTCTCATGTGGTGGCCAAAGTATTGGAGTCTCAGCTTCAGGATCTGTCCTTCCAGTGAGCACTCAGGGCTGATTTCCTTAAGAATGGATAGGTTTGATAGCCACCAATCTAGACGGCATTAAAAAAGAATTAGACTCCCATCTTCTTATAGGAGATAAGAACATAAGAATAGCCTGCTGAATCAGACCGAAGGCCCATCTAGTTAAGTCATGATGGCTACTTGCTAAGTATGCTTCTAAATAATAATTGCTGGAAACCACAGAGGGGGTTTCTCCAGTAGCATTTGGTTGGCTGCTGTGAGAACAGGATGCTGGACTAGATGGGCCTTCGGTCTCATTCAGCAGGCTATTATTATGTTCTTATCTTCCATAAGAAGAAGGGAGTCACCTATCATTAGCCGCTGATACAGCCTGAGAAATTGGACAGGAGTCAGCTGAACTCTTACCCATTCGGGGAGGTTTTCAGATATACTACACCAACTTGTAACATTCAGACATGTTGCCTCCTAGTAAACCACATGCATCTCCCTCAAAGCAATTATATTTTAGGCTGCTGCTGCGGCAACCACATCCCTTGACATTAGATAGTGAATTACTGCCAAGTTAGGAAGAGCATTATCAACAAAACCATGTGGCTAATCCATAATTCCCTATAGCTGCCTCAGAAATAATCGTTATATTATTGTGTCAGTAAATTCACTGTTCCCTCCTCGATGGAATTAACACCCCAAGCATAGAAATGCATCAAGTGTTTTATTGATCTGGAATTGTAATATGCTTAAATCCTTGACCCCACAAACATGTGTGCCCAGTCTAATAATAATAATAAAAACTATCAGCACGTTTTAGTCATTTGAACTGTGCCAGAGCAGACTCTCTTAACATTGGCAGAATTGCTGGGAGCTGTGGATGCCTCCCCCCTTAAAGCAACAGTGGCTTCTTTAAAGCAGGTAGACACAGGCACCCACTTTCATCACCCCCCCCAAGCAAAGATAACCAAAGTGGTGGGAGCGGAAGAGGCTTTTCATGGGGTGAAAGAATTTGTGCAAAGAATCTCCCATTCCAGCTCACCCCTTTGGAGGTTTAACTTTGAATTACAGTTTCATTTTTCCATTGAGATTATTAATATTGTCCAAGCTGAATACTGGAGCCTGAGTCTTATGCTGTCAGTTCCATTTAAAGTAGCAGATGCGTAAGTTTTTATATTTGGAATATTAAATTATTTACACCACATTACTGTAAGAAAAGAAACTCCATATTTCCATGAAATCCCGCTACCATTTTGTACCACATTCCCTTTAAATTATATTCCCATGTAAATTAACCAAAGAAAATTATACAACTGACTTAAGAAAATTGACTTAAGAAAATGTTCACAATTCTTTGCTAATGCTTAATGCTATATTTTGCAGAAAGGTTTCCTCTGTGGTATAAGGATTAATAGCCATTGCATCCGATTTTAAGGTTGCAAAATGTAGATGCCAAGACATGAGGCATATATCTGCTGATGATAAGTAATGGTACAGAACTAGAGAGGGTGGAAAGAATGGAAGCAAATTGAAAGATCTTTGATTCTCAGTTACTGTAGTCACTTAACCTTAAGCTTGAGAAGGGCAGATATAATTGACAGCACTTGGTGGTGGTCTCTTAGGAACATTAAACTGCTAGAAGTTGAAGCATCATGGAGAACTGCAGTTCAGTGTCTTTGCTGTAACCTTGTTTTATTCCACATCTGTGTTTCCTTCCTTTTTCCAAAAATTAAGGAACAAAATATATAGCCACTATGGAAGATCTTGCAAGATTTCTTATTAAATCCATATCTAAGTGAGAGACAATTTCTAATTCAGCCATCACTAATGATGCCCAGAACCCTCCGAATAGGCCTAATTTGGCTCAGAATTTGGGCCTTGACCAAATCCCGTGCACAGACTTTTTCTAGTAACTAGGGCTGCCATACGTCTGGAATTTCCCAGATATATCTGGAAAACAGCAGCGAGAAACAGTGTTTGGGCAGAAATCAATGAAATGTCTGGGAAAATCCAGACGTATGGCAACCCATATTTGTCGGAAGTCCATATTTTGGCGAGTTTCCTTAAAAATAGCTCAAAAACTTAATGGATTTTCACGTTGTGAAATATGGCAACCCTACTAGTGACCCATATAAAGGCTAGGTTCCACTGCCAATTGTCATAATGGAAAAACTTCACAGGATGCATAAACATTTCTTAAGCAATTGCACCTCATGGGCTTCAGTTAGAAGTAAACGTTCAGTATTTTTCCTAATACAAACCAAGCGGATTCAAAAACATGATAGTTTAACATTTAAATGTCTTCTCACAATGTTAAAGTTAGGCTTGATATCAGCAATTGGCCCTATTGGAACTGAAGGTTGGGAACAGGACTCAGAAGGTCTCCTAACTCTTTGACCCCAAGGAAAAAAAGCAGCTGAGTTGAATAATATGGAGGGGGCATTGCAAAACCACTGTTGCTATTCCCAATAAAATGGCATGGGTAAAATGCCCTACTAATGTGACCTATGCTGGGGCCAGATGAGATTCCCTTCAATAAACAGACTTCAGAGGTTATAATTCCTGAATTTTCATGGAATAAGTCCTATTCAAATATTGCAATAACCCACATGTTTTCTTTTTTAAAAGTGTGAAGTGTGCGTAGAGTAGTAGCTGACCTTTAAAGCCCTAAACAGCCTCGGCCCATTACTCTTAAGGAGCGTCTCTACCCCCATGATTCAGCGGAGGTCCAGCTCCAAGGGCCTTCTGGCAGTTCCCTCCCTGCAAGAAGTGAGGTTACAGGGAACCAGGGAAAGGGCCTTCTCGGTAGTGGCGCCTGCCCTGTGGAACGCCCTCACATCAGATGTCAAGGAAATAAACAACTATCTGACTTTAAATGTTTTTAATGTTTTATGTTTTATTGTGCTTTTAATTCTGTTGGGAGCCACACAGAGTGGCTGGGGAAACCCATCCAGATAGGTGGGGTAATAATAATAATAATAATAATAATAATAATAATAATAATATCACTAAGTGAGAGAAACTGAGAAGTACATTTCCATCAGCATGGATGCTATTATTATTATTATTATTATTATTATTATTATTATTATTATTATTATTATTATTGCAGCATCCATGCTGATGGAAACGTACTTCTCATTTTCTCTCAGTTGGTGATAACTTTTCTATCCATTTCTAATGGCTCACAAAGTATACTAGTTATGTAACAGGCCACTGGTTTCTGCTGGGGGAAAAACACCTGCATGGATAGGAATGGGCCAGGGCAGGGACCTCCAACATTGCAAGTCTTGTATGGTTACTTGAAGGACAGGCCCCTTTTATACACTTGCCTCTCCAGAAATGCACTTTGTGTGTCATGAGACCCACCAATATATATTTGTGTTGCAACCACTGGGGAAAATTTTTATTGACAGCTCAAAGCAGCTTGTGAAGTTCCAGCAACCACAACATTCTTTGCAATATAATAAATTATTTCGTCAAGTTATTTGGGGGCCAGATGAGCTTTAAAAAAACCTGAATATGCACATCTGTCATAAATATAAGAAACAAATCCAATTTATTGTACTTAGCTGTTCAACTAATTATGGAGCTGTACTTTTTCCTGGCCAGGACTATTCTATTTTGCTTCAGATGTTGATTATCTTGTTGAATATTCATTCTAATATCTCACTTGCTACTATGTTTAAAGGATGGCACTTTTCCTATAGAAATCCAGAAATCTCAGTGGTTGCCACAAAATAGACTGTGTTGACTTGTTTTTTTCTAAATTCCGCCATTTTATTTTTCTGGATTAATGCTTCCTATCAGGATCTTTAACAGAAAGGCATTAAGGAAGAAGAAGATAGGATGGCTGATTCTTCATAAACACTAAAAGGTTGTTTTAATCTCAGCTTGAAATCTCTGATGGATAGTTTCAAGTTAGCAAATTGCAAAATGGGAGTTTAAGCTACTCAACAAGACTAAAAGTTAACCTTCTAATTTGCTCCTAATCTCATTACAGCCCCAGAGGATATATTTGCCATAAAGGCAATTGAAGTTTTTGAACTTATCAGCAGGAGGATTTAAACAATCTTGTGGTGAGCAGCGTAGAGTAGCCATTGTGAGAATTTTGAAAAGGGTTTCAGGTTTAAGAGGAATGCCTGTATTAGTGTGTGTTGAACCTGCCACTCAAATTCTCATTAGTTTCAAGGTCAAATGATCTGACACAAATAATTTCGTGCACAACTGCCCTTTCTTTTGAACACTGTAGGAGTTTGACATCTGTAGTCTCTTTGAGCTGCCTTTAAAAACAAGAAGAAATTGGAAGGTCATTAGCAATTTGTAGTAATAAAATGACATTTATTCAGAAAAAAACCAAACAAATCATAACTCCCCTACCCAATTCAGCATTGCAAAAATTCCAGCACACATGGAAACCAAAAGAACACTGTGTTCCTCAGCAGTGAGAATCACTAGCCTCAGTTTGTAATAACTCTACTGTGTCAAATATAAATATTAACTTTAGGAAATATGAACTATAATGGTTTACTTTCTTTCTTTCTTTCACTAATATTTTATTGTTAAACCAGAGGGGCTTAACAATCCATCTCTCTTCACAGGAAACTCTGGGAATTGTAGCTTTGTGAGAGGAACAGGGCTCGCCTAGCAATTCTCAGCACCCTTTACAATTATTTGGAGGAAGCCACGACCATTTAAAGTTTTATTACAGTGCTTTAAATGTATGTATGCTGTGAATGTAGCCTTAGAAATTAAAGAACTGTCACAAAGGGAACAATGGAATGGAGGGGTGGCCACTCTCTGCGCCATAGGTGTAAACAGGACTGCAACAGATTGCATAAAATGAGCATTGAGTAGGGCTTTTCTGATATCCATGCTTTGACTTTCTTTGCCAAGTCTGGCTTCCATATTACTGACATTTTGGAGTCAAGCAAAAATCTTATAATAACTTATTCCAGTGGCAGATTATTAATATAACTGGTTTGGGGATTTGGATGAACTGAAGTAGAATAACCTTTAATGAGAGCAACATCTATGAGTACTTGTGGGTTATTGCTTATTTTAAAATACTATTTTATAAAATATTTCAGTATTTATCATCTTGAGTGCATCACAGAAAGGTGATTTGGGGGATGGAATAAACAAATCAAGGTCCTTTGTTGGTTGCTTTCATAATTCCCCTAGGAAAACTCTCCATATCTAGGAAGACAAGCAAGGGAAGGTGCCCTTTTAAAATGTGGGGTTGGGGGGCTTTATTGGGTCGTTTTTATTCTGATTATGTATTTTGTCATTTTATATTTTGATTGTATTCTGTGAACCACCCTGAGACCTCCAGGTATAGGGCAGTATAATAATAATAATAATAATAATAATAATAATAATAATAATAATAATAATAATAGACTTTCCCACCACAGGTGAATAACTCTAGTCTAGTCCAACACTTCAGTGTCAAGGCGACAATCTGATATCCCTCCCTGGAGGCAGCTGTTGTCCTAAAGTTTGATTCTTGAAGCAAAGGCATTTTTAGAAAGACGTTTGTGAAGAGACAATAGACCCAGAAGCAGAATTTTTGGACTTCCACAGCTCAAGATTTATGGGGGGAAATAGAACTGTGTGTGGTGGAGGCTGACACAATTCTTCTTTCCAGCTAGTGTCCCTTGTGAACATTAAATACAGTTACAAATATGTAGGTCAAAGGAAACAGCAAACCCAAATGTGAATTTAATATTGAATTGAACAGAGTGTGTGTGTGTATGCATGTGTGCGCACACACAACTTATTTATACTCCACACGAAATGCCAGTATCATATAACCGTACTCGCAAAAGCTGCATCAACAGAAATACTGTGCTTCAAATCCCTCTTAAGTTTACAATATGGCGTCTGGTTTGCATTTCACCTCTGCCAAAAGGGATAAAACAATCTCACTCTATTCAGATTCTGTAATCATAAAAATAAACGTACTTAGTGAAAATAAAATACAAATCATGTATACAACTATATAATAAAAGTTCCTATTCCAAGCAGATCAGAGGCATTGTTAGTGTGTTGATTTTTATTTTATTTTTCTTTCATTGCAGTTCTTTTTCTTTCGTTCTTTTTTTTGCTTTGATATGCTCCACTTTTGTAATTTTGTACTGCAGAAGAGCTGTCATAGCACACAGTATACATCATCGACTTCTAGAATAAGCTCTATTATATTTAATTGCCTTTTTCATTGGCTTTGGATGCTTCTCTAGTGTGTGTATGTGTGTGTACACGCTATAGTTTAACAAATCACTTCTTGTTCCATTTCAGACTAACCTTCAATTTCAACAGAGCAACCAGGGATCTGAAGAACTACTATATGTCTAGCTAAGATCTTGTACAGCTTAAACAGGATTTTTCTTCCTTCCTTCCTTTGAATAGCAGTAAAGGAAGCCATTTCACAAACCGCTTTTGAAACTCCCCTCAGATTCAAAGTTCATTGTATATTAATTATCAGCCCAGTTTTCTGAGCTTCATCTTCAGGAAATGGGATGGAGGCTTTTATCACTTTAAACAAGTACGAGCCACATGCAAGCTCAAACTACAGCTTGTGAAAGAATATTGAATTGCAAAATGTTTTGTAATGTCTTTGAGTTTCACAGGCAACAAAGTGAATCTGAAGAGTCCACCTCTTTCCCTCTCACCCACAGGATTCTAATTGAATCAGAGGATCTGTACTGTAGTACAGTGCAACTTGAAGCCAGAATTCAATCTGGGCAGACCCAAGATGAAATAGAATAGGCCTGAGGAACCTATAGCCCTCCAGGTGGTGCTAGACTACAACTCCCCTCATAACTACAGTTCACTTGAGCTTAGAGAAAAGGCCTAAGAGCAAATGATGAGAGCTTGAGTCCACAACATCTGGATGGTCATGGGTTCCCCAGCCCAAATATAGAGTAGACAACTCCAGATGTTGTTGGTCTACAACTCCCATCATCTCTGACATCAGATGGTGCAGATGTAAGCTGAAGCCCAACAACATATACTGTAGACATCACCACATTGGCTATTCCTGATGTAGTCGATTGGGTGTTGGACTCAGAGTGGGAGGCCTGGTCATGAAATCCTCTTTCAGCTTGAGAACTCTTCAGACAATCACTGCTTCTCAGGCAAACCTAAGTAAGGATAAAATGGGATGACACCCCCCCCATACATGCTAACCATGAGCTTCTAAGAGGAAAGGGAAGATAACAATGTAATAAAATAAATAACCTGAACCTGGCTGAAGATATGTAGCTAAAATAGAAAATGATAATGCATATAGTGATGGCGAGTGGATCTGAGTGGATGCTTCTTATAAGTCCAGAGTAATCTGCAGGTCATATTCCATTTACATACTGAAGTGGGTGTGAAGTCATCCTTGTTGTCACCCGATGGAACTGTCTTATGTAACTCTATGCCAGTATCATTTATCAAAGAGCTGTGCCAGTTGGTTTTTCAGACATGTTGACAATCCCTCATGGTGGCAAATAGGTATGGTAAATCCTTGAGGAGGAGAACATCTGGGTCCAGTCAAGACTCATTTCAAGAAAAAGTCTGGAAAAATGTAAGGGGGAGTGGAACCGTTAACTACATTGGCATTGACATCAAACAATATATAAACTCCTAATATAAGGTTAAAATTGGATTGCTTTCACTCATATAATAGCCACTCTGACATTTTTTTGTGACTTTCCACCTATTGCAATGGCTTGGTGACAAAACATGATGGAACTAAAAAATGGGGCCATTAGATTTTGGAGCAAGTTCAAGCTTTCTGCTGACAAGCTATTGCATTTCAGAAAGGGTGAGCAATATGAGCTGCCTAAATTGGCTAGAGAGTGCTTATGAGTGGTGGAAAAAGAAATCCTAGTAAACAAGCATTCTGTCCTAATAAAAGGCATTGCTTTGGGGAGTGAAATGTGCTAAACTGTTAAGGTACATGGTGGAAAGATTGCGCTCTCTTTGGCTATGCATTTTAAAGATGCTGTGCTGCCTGGTAACAATGTGCTGGACTGGTGTGGGGCAATGGTTGGAGTGTTGGCCTAGGACCTGGGAGACCAGGAGTCAAATCCACACTCATCCATGGAGCTCACTGGATGACCTTGGACCAGTCACTGTCTCTGAGCCCAACCTACACCACAGAGTTGTTATAAGGATAAAAATGCGGAGTCTCTTTTATAGGTCTAGGTATCTCCTCCCACATTCTGCTTAAATGGCAGCATTCAATTAAATGTTTGTGCTAGTGCAATGATTAGTGCCAGCACAATGGGGGTTTTTTCCAATGAGGACAACCAATCTATGTGAAGGGTTGATTCCTTTGTGTACTTGCAAAGAATCTATTCTCATTGCACAGTGTCCTCTTGAGTGAACCTAACAGTATCACATAATTCCAGGGCATACACATAGTGCATGTGCCCACTGAACCAATGTCTTCAGTAACAAAAGTGACACCAAGAGTTTCAAGTAATGCAAAGGATAGCATTTGGTAGGCACTTCACATTACTATTCAGAGCCCAATTGTGCAAGATCTAATGAAATGGTTATTAAATACAATCACACCCACTAATGTCCACATAATGTATTGCCTTTTTTATCCCTGAGCAATAGGATTTATGATCCCTCAGTAATGTTGTCTTAAGTGCCAGCAATTCTTTTCTAAAATAGCCTCTTTCCAGCATTGTATGAAGACATTACACTGATATGCAGAGTATTAGAATTCACAGCATTGGTTAACTCTTCCTCCAAATTATTCTGATACGTAAGTAACAATGTGGCAATATGATTTATACTCAAATTAAGCTTCCAAAAATTATGCACCATTAAGATTCTGAGCAGTCCACTCAATCTTGAACAATATTCTGATATTCATTTTGCTACGTCTCGTATTTTCTGTCTCTGGACACACTTAAGCAGTTTAGCATTGGCAGGAAAATATTTTGTTTCCCTTTTGCAACTTGGCAAGCTGATCAAATGTGCAGCCAAGAATGATATAAAGAACCTCCAACTGTCTCTGTTCAATTTGTCATTCTTTCATCCATCACATTTCAAGAAGATGGATGATCAGCCTTTTGTTTTTCATTAGATCCTAACCCAGATTATTCAAATAGGGAGGTGCTGATGCAGAACAGCAACATCCCTGCGGTGGGTCACTGGAAAACTAAATTTCCTGCTCCCATCCAGTGAGAGAACTTGGGTTTTTCAGCTGTCAGAATAGTGTATATTTTAATGAGGTGCTTGAATAAACAAAGCTACAGGGGGTTGGGTTTGTGTGTGTCTGTTAGTGTTCATTCACTCACAGCCAGCTTTTCTGTTATGTATGCATGCAAGGACTCATGAGGATGTACATTCACAATCATGTATGTTACACTTGCTAAGGGCACTTTAACAAGCACCATTTGCACATGGCATCCATATTATGCTGCAATTTGTTGCAGGAGTGATGGAGAACCTTTGGCCCTCCACATGTTATTGGACTCCCAGCAGTGGCGTAGTGTGGGGGGTGCAGGGGGGGCCGGCCGCACCGGGCGCAACATCTGGGGGTTAGGGTTAGGGGGCGCAAACCCACGGGTTAGGGGGTGCAAATCCACGGGTTAGGGGGTGCAAATTACTTGCCTTGCCCCGGGTGCTGACAACCCACGCTACGCCACTGACTCCCAATTCCCATCAGCCCCAGCCAGCATGGCAAGCTGAACATCTGGAGGGCTATAGGCTCCCTACTCTGTGGTAGTTTAAATCTAGGAAAAGGGTATCAGCTTATGCTACAAAGTGCTGTGCATTACATGGGTGAAAGGGTGAGCATCCAGCTCTCTGCCCAGCTGCACCTTCTGCATCCCCACCCACTTCCTCAGGACATCAGTTTATAAGGCATGGGGAAGGAGCATGCCCCTTAGTGGCAGTGATAGAATTTTGTCTACAGAGTGACAAGGGTAAAAGGGTTGTAGCTCAATGAGAAAGAACACAAAAAGTTACAGGTTCTATCCCTGGGCAGCTCCAGGTAGAGTTTGGAAAGATTCCAACTGAAAACCTTAAAAGGGGAGTGGGGTTATTGGTTTGTTCTTGTTTTTATTATATGTTTTCTATCCTGTATTTTCATGTGAGCCACCCTGAGATCTACGCATGAAGACCGATATAAAAATTTAATAAATAATAAAGCTGCTGTCAATATTGTCTATATACAGAGCTAGGAGCGAAGACTGGAAAGGCAGCTCCCCATGTTACTAAGCTCTTGCATTTCCACAACAGCCACAGCATCAGCAAAAATGTTGAGTGCTCTAGTGACTTCTTCTTTTCAGCTGCTATTAGTCGCTTCCTGCCTGCCTGTCATGTTCATCTCCTGAGTCTTTCAGTCTAGAATCATTCTAGACCAGGGTTGCCCAAACTTGGGTGTCCAGCTGTTTGTTTTTTTACCACAATTCTCAATATCCTGAACCACTGGTCCTGCTAGCTTGGGATGATGGGGGTTGTAGTCCCCCAAAACAGCTGGAGACCCAAGTTTGCAAAACCCTGTAGACCAGTCTTTCTCAACCTGTGGGGTCTCAGATGTTGTTGAACTACAACTCCCATCACCCCTAGCTAGCAAGGCCAGAGCTCAGGGATGATGGGAGTTGTAGTCCAACAACATCTGGGGACCCACAGGTTGAGAACCGCTGCTGTAAACAGATAGCAACATGTTGAAGGCAAGGATAAACTACATTCCAGATTGAGGAGAAATACATTTTTCTGCCAGTTAGGTTAGTGCTGACTCAGCCTCTAACTCCCTACAGATAGAACATCTTCTGCAGCAGAAGAATGCTTCAGCCCACAGCCCACCTCACCCTGGAGCTGTCCAAAGTCCTGCTCTCTGCTTGGACTTGACTTGGACCAAACATTGGACCTCCTACTCCCATAGAACTGGATGCTGTGAGGATGAGGAGCTGCTTTTCTCCCAACCTCTCATTTCTAATTGGCTTAGGGAAGTATGGGGGAGGGTACCCTTGGGCCCTGGTGATATAATCTCATCTAAAGTTGACCAAAAAGTGCAGAGACTGGTATTGGCAGGGATTCCCTTGGCAAGCCTTTGGTTCAGACTGATCCAAGCTGGGTGAAGATACCCACGTGATTTAGAAAGGGGGAGGCTTAACTGGCCTAGTTCTTACTTTATGCTGGAGAGATCTGCATCTTTCAATTTGCGTTCATGGTTCGCATTTTGCTGTTCATTGTGGATCCCTGGAATTAATAAAGATGTGGCCCTTTAGTAATCCCATGTCTGCCTCCTGCCATCATTCCAGACTGTGAGAGCCTTGATAATTTATCAACAACTACATCAAGGATGTTTGCGTATAAGCCTACAGTTTGCTTGTAGTTATTAATATGAAAAGAACAATGAGCCATTGTTCTTTTAAAATTATTTTGAGTCACCCCATGGACCCTGAGGGCCTGGTGTTTGGAGTGGAAATATTGTGGATCTCTCTGCTGGTGTGCATTTGACTTTAAGCAAAAGCAGAGAACTGTCACACATGAAAACATTCTTTAAAATCTTGTTGGAATCTCTATAGATGAAGAAAACAAAAGGCGGTGTGATCAACTCCATGTGCCCCAAATGGCTTTGTATGTCAAGGATGCCTGACAGCAGTCCTCCCCAGCCCCCAGCCCTGCAATACACAGTGTATAGAAATCCAATTTTGAAATACAGAGAAATACATGAAGAAAAATGGCCAAAGGTGTCATGACATATCCGCAGGCCCTTGCTAACCGTTAAAATATGCCTCTGGATTGCAGCCAGTGATTTCCCTACTGCACATTATAGATATTAACATTTCTGTCCCACCCCTCCCATATTCCCCAATGTCAGGCATATCCTGGCTAATCTTGAGGAAGTCCTCGAAATCCAGTTTAATTCCTATTTTGAAATGCTACATCCGGCCAAATCTTCAATTTGAAAGAAACATAAACATCTGGGTGCTTGCCGATGAGAAAAACATGAAAACAGAAGGCTTGATCCAGATACAGCCATGAGCACAAGAATGCCACGCAGAGCCTGTGCCAGCAGTGGTCATTGTTGGGCATCTGCTGAGACCCATATCCCAGCAGGTGGTCCTCTGCCAACTCCTAGCATCCCCTTTTCCTGCTGCTGCTCCTATTTGCTATCACTGCCTATTTACTTTCCCTCTCTGAGCTTGCAAACTGGGATAATAGCATGAGTCGTTTCCTTGATTGAGTACAGAGGGCAAAGGTGAGTGAATGGACAGTGGTGACTGTGGTGAGGAGAAGGAGGTCCCAGTTAAAGGGGGAGGCATGGAGCCAGCTGGCCTGAGAGCTCCCCAAACCTGGAGGTGCCTTTGGTGCTATGAACAAGAAGTATCTAATCAATTGTGTTGATGTGGATGCACATTTTGTATCTGTGTCAAGATGGCAAAGTTGCAAATACTCATTCAGAACTAGATATCTGTCAGGTGTGGGAGTCAGGAGCGGGTCAGCAATAGAACACCTGGTGTCAGTGAAGTTAAATCTTTATTCAAAGAAGTCAAAACACCACAGGCCTAGTGATCACAGCAACTCTTCTCAGTAGGTCTTGCCTCCTTCCCCAGCAGCCTCTTTGCTCCATCTTCTTCATGTTCTAGGAGACCAGCAGACCTGATCACAACAGGAGGGGGAGACCCTCTGGCTTCTTCAGCAACCTCCCTCATCTCTGCCTCTTTGCCCCGCTCCTCTCCAGCCTCTGCTTCTGCATCTGATTCTTGACTACTATCTGCCACAGTCTCTCCCTGCTCACTAATCCCTGTTGCCTCTTCAGCTTCTGACTCCTCCTCCAACTCTGCACCATCTTTTCCCTCTGACCACTCATCATTGTCTCACAACCAATCCCCTGGCTCTCAGCCTTCTTCGCCTGGGGTGCCATTGGGGTTCCCCAGCTGGTGTCTCTCACCACTCCTCAGCATCCAGCCAGTCCATGACAATATCTATTATGTTTGTGACTTCCAGGGGCCCATGTGCCAGTGGTCAGCTAAGCCAGATACAAGGACTAGGCAGAAGCAGAGACAAAAAATGGGCAAAGCAATGGATGTAGCCTTTGTACTGTAGGCTACATTTAAGCAGCCACGGGCCAGAGGTTTCCACACAACCACAGCTCCATCCAGTAAAGCAAGGGACATAATCACAGTTCAACAACCCATTCCAGCCCAGCAAAAACCAAGGAGGATATGGAGCAAAGCCAGTGGAGAAGTGGTGTCTAGGAAGAGTTTTGAGGGCTGGGTAGGGAAGTTGAAGAGCCACATTTCTCTCTCTCTCTCTCTCTCTCTCTCTCTCTCACACACACACACACACACACACACACCATCTCTCCCCTAGAAAAACACAGAACACAGAAGAAAAGAAGCACTTTCTTGACATGGAAATTAAAGGAGCTCTGAAAGCAAAAATGCCCAATTAATTCTTACTGCATGTGATATGTCTTCCACGACCAGTTGTAATTCTTTATCTAGATCAATCAGCTTCCCTACCACCAGTACCTCCATCTTGCCTGGATTAAGCTTCAGTTTGTTTGCCCTCATCCATCCCAAAACCACTTCTAGGCACTCGTTCAAGTGTTCCACAACCTTAAATAAAGAAATAATAATCAGCAATATAATTTTCTCAGCTGAATCATTATCATTCTAAACCTGAAGAAAGTGTAATCCCCTCTCCTTCTAACATAAAACAGTCACAAAGTGAAAGATTGTCCTCCGACTTGCATTTCACATAAACAAAGCAGTTTCAGCTCCGAGCTACTGAACTTCTCACACATAAAATATACATCTGGTCTAAAACTGTCACACACTGGATGTTTCACTGCCTCTTTTTATATACCTTGATTCCAAAACTCTAAAACAATGTCAGGCTCACACTGGAATAAAATTTACATTCCTTTGTGCATAGCAAATTAAATTTCACTCCAGAACAAACAAGACTGACATTTTCAAAAGGCCCTTTTCTTTTGAACACATATATGGATTACACTAATTGGAGTCTTGTGAACCTCATATTCTTAGCGCCCCGTCAGTCAACCTATCCACTTTCCTCAATAAACATGCCTTTCCATTTACAAATAAAATTAAATCAACCTCATTCCCCATAGCATTCAATCAAACTTACAAAGATAAAATATCATACGCCCCACTGCTCTTCTGCCTTGCTATGTTCTGTGAAGTTGTCAGAAGCAAAGGTGCTTATGGATTCATGTCGTGATATTAATTCAGCCCAATATATCCAGAAGAGCAAGGGTATATTTTAGTCTATTTTTAAAATGAATGGCGTGCCTAATGAGGAAAGGAGAGCTAGATTGAAGCATGGAGGACTTGAAGGAAATACAAAAGACCTGGAAACTTCTTTTGAGTCACTTCCCAAAATACACTGAGTTGAAATGGCTGAAAATAACTTTGGCAACATCACTTAGATCACCATTGTCGATCACTGACCTGGTCTGCATGCCACACTAAGCCAAACCATGGTTTAGTGCTAAGGAGCAAACATGAGCTCCTCCTTTCGTCCTGCTGCTCCTGCTCACTCCCAACAAACTATGAGCTCCAACCAAAGTTTGCCATTGGATTACCCCTTGTGATCTGTCTAGGGGAGATCTCGCACATTTCCTCATTCACTCAGCAATAGTTTGGCTTACCATTATGGGCAGACTGGGCCATAGTGTGTGTCACTTGGAAAACTCATTATCATATGGTGCTAATCTCACTAAGAGATTATTCCAGAGAGCTGCAGCAATAAGAATAACTGAGTCATAGACTTGGATGGGAAGTCCATCCCCCTGCCAATCTGCTGCTATGGCATAGAACAGGGGCCGGCAACCTAAGGCCCATGGGCCACAAGCAACCCATGGGGGTTGTTTAACTGGCCCATGGACCCCTGCCGCCCACTCAGGGACCCTCGCCACCCACTCGGGTGGCTCCCATGCACCACAATAAACCAGCGTGGAGCAGAGCGGGGACTGCCTTCCGCGACACTGGCCAGCTTCCCATTGGCTGCAGGAAGCTCCGCCGCGCCAGAAGGAGCACTGGAAATAGTGTTTGCACATCTGTGCATGCGCTCACACTCTAGCCCACCACGGCGTCTGCGGGACCGTGAACCGGCCCAAGCCACAAAAACTTTGCTGACCCCTGGCATAGAACCACAACACTGAACGTGAATAATAGACTTTAATAGAAACAAACTATACAGCCAGTTCTTCAACCATTGTTTGAGGTGGGCCCAGCTTTGTACTTGAAACATTAGACATGCACTGAATGCCTTTCTATTCTTATAGGGGGCTTAGAAGTGGCGTCGGCATCCATTTCAGGCAATACCATATCTATTGGGGGCAAGACCTCACCCAAAATTGGTGTGATCTCACCCCAAATTCACCCTGGTGCCAGCGCTACTTCTCCACCAGCAGCAGATGTGGCAGGACACACAGTGGCAGAATGGGTGATGCAGGGGGTGGCAGGTATGGCAGTGCTGGTAGCAGTGGCGGCAGCAGCAGGGTGACACATCATGCGTCAGGTGATGAAGCTAGATGTGCCCCTCCTGCTCACAATCACAATGAGTGATTTTCCTGGCAGGGATGGCTTCTTGAAATGGGATAATGCCTCTTCCTGGACTGCATGGAAGACAGAAAGATGTCTGTGCGTAAGGCACTTGCATGTCTGGAATGCAGCCAACTTTATAAAGGTGAAATTCTTGCTCTCCGCAGGTTTGCTTCCCACCCCACTTTTGCCTCTGGCCAGAAATGACCCACTGGGAGGGACAGAGCTACTACTCTAGCTTCCTAGCAAATGAGTCACTGTTGCTTACAAGGAGTGAGAGGGGAGAGGTGGTGAGTTGGCCAATGCAGTGCAAATGCATTGGCAGGAACACCGCATTGTCTCTGTTGATGAATTTGCCCCTTGCCAACCCCACAACCACCTTGGGCCTCCCTTTCTCCCTCCTAGTAAACAACAGGGGCCTACTTGCTGAGAAGCTAGAGCAGCAGCTATCTGTCCCCAGCAAGCTGCTTCTGCCTTTGGTCCTTGCTCATCACATGCCTGCAGCTTCCAGCAGGCTGCCCAGAAGGCGATGTGATAAAATAGAGGGTTTCGTTGTCAGCTTCTGAATCCAAATCAAGTTTGAGGAAACCTCTCTGTACATTTGTTAGCTGTAGACAATCTTGGCTCAAGCCTGCAGTTTAAATGCTAAAATCTCTCTCATGTTTTTATCTATATTTTAATTTGAATTGTTTTCTAGGCTATTTTTGCTTTGCTGCTGCTTGGCTTGGCTAATTGCTAATTTAGAAAAAGTGATATTTCACTTCAAAACATAATTAGTAACCTTCTGTTGTTTCATTAATTTGTCCTCTAGATTAAAATTGGTTATTTATTTATGAGTCGCCTTTTACATACATCTTGAGGTGCTTTACAAACACACAATGAAAACAGCTAAAATAGTTTAAAAAGCAGTACATACAGTGAAAATAAGCTGAAGGTAAGTTTTAAAACAATGCAAAATGAACACCTAATGCAGAGGCCTTTTCATTCTGCTGGCCTTGTCATCCATCCATCCATCCATTCATTCACTCATTCCAGACTCTGATTGTCTAAAGATCCAGGAACATAATGTATCTTTCAGCTGTTGTGTGTTGTCAGTGCCACAATACCATTTTTTGGTGCCACAACTAGGTGTCTGGGAATGAATCTAATCTTTGCTATTGATGGACCAGAGGAGAGTTTCAAATGCTAATCTCAATGCCCATGTAGGTTCATATGGATGAATGTGGTACTTAGGATAATAAGATGGTGTTGGAAATACATTGGATGGTAGTTCTGGTTCCTGATGATCTGTGACAAGTTCTGGTGGGAATCCTGTTTGTGAGACACTAGTTCACTAATCCTGTCAACCAAATTCCTTTATTTACATTAAAATGTATAGGCCGCATTTCAGCTGACAAAATACCCAAGGCAACATACAATTATATTAAAGAATGCAATATGAAAACAACTTATATTACAGAGGCTGAGAAACGCAAACATTGTTTGTCACACCCTTCGCAGAGAGAGGGAGAAAGGATCCAGATTTTGCAGAGTAAGGTGGTTTTTCAAGTAAGCTCCCCCAATTCTCACTTTTTATTGCACCTAAAATGGGTGAGGACCCCCCTTCCCAAAAAGTTTCAGTATCCAAAGAATACTGTACTCAACAGCAGTATGCAATCCGTAGAAATGAGAAAAATATACAACAAAACCACTTTGCTATCCTATAAGAAATCAAAGCATAATAAGCCAACAGAATTCAAGCTAATAACAAGCTAACATAATTCATGGATCCGTTTTGCATGCAAGGCAGTACTAACAATATATCAGCAAGGAAATAAAAACTAGATCACTCCATCAATTACAGGTTAAATTATTACAAGCAATTTACAAATAAATATGTGGGTGCATTGACTTTCTGAAATTAATCATTTCCCCCACCCTTTACTACTTCTCCAGGAGTTTTCCCTTCAGACTTGGTTGTTCTTATTCTCCTTGGTGCTTCTCCTTGCCTTTAACTGTTTCATCCCCCTCTCAGACACATTGTCCCTTTGCTGCTGCTCTGCTTTCACATTTATCCAGTCAGATCCCCAACTCTGAAACATTTTTCTCTGCCACTTCTCTGAAGTCCCAATATGGGTTGGTCCATTTCCTCAGCACTAGAAGAGCCAGAGAACTGTCTTTCCCCCTTCTGTCCTTCATATTCTGTAACTTTCACAGGCAAATGATTGGCACCCTTCATTTGTGTTGATGCATGAATATGACTGTTGATAGTCCTCACTCTCCAAACTATATGCTCACTGGCTCACTGGCTTGAAAGACTGTTTCAGAAGCTTTTGAAAGTCTGCTTTCATTTTAGTCATCTCAAATCATCTGAGACTCAAACTGTAGACTCTACGAAAGTTTAGAGGTTGGCTTGAAAAGCAGCAATATTCATTAGGTTCGCATCACATAAAATATTTGAGGAAGGACACCCTGAAAGGGAACCAAAGGGATTGTGCATGTGTAGTGAATTTTTCTGACCGCTAGGTGTCATTACATGCCCCACCATAGCAACACAGCAAAATTTTCACGGGCAAAGATGGTGGAAGCATGAGCAAGTCAGGTGGAATTTGTGATCTCAGAAGCAGTCTGTTGATAAGATAGAATGAAACATGATACAGTACAAAAGGGATTAGTGTCTTCTTTACCTGTATGCTTTGATCCTGGACTCAAATTCATTTATCAGTGTGTGTGTGTGTGTGTGTGTGTGTGTGTGTGTGTGTGTATCTCCTATCTGAACCACAATTATTCCATACAGATGCCAAACACACAGGTTTAAGCTATGAAAACTCTCATTTCCAACTAATTTATTTTTATTTATGTGAGCCATCCAACCCACGGTGGAATCCACTATCCTACGCAATTTTATTGAGTGAATTGGGTAAATTGGCACCAGGGTGTAAGCCAGTTTAAATACATTGGCCGTATAAAATAGAAGTCTCGATAAGTTAGATAAAAGCTGTGGCTCTTTAATTAACCCACCATGTGTGCCCTTCGCTTTATTCCTGGCTGTAGGCGCAAAGGTCTTCGTACAAAATCCAGACACAAAATTTTACAAAACTCAGAGTAATGAAGAATTCCTCATTCACCAGTTCTACTTCAGAAACAAAACCAGGTAATTCAGAACTTCAACATCCATGGAGAAATTTCTAGGGATGGGGAGAGTTTCAAAATTCATCTCTGTGACTGTGCAGAGGTATAGATGTACAGAACTGTACATAGGTTACGGATGGGAGTTGTAGTCCAAAACATCTGGAGGGCACCAAGCTGATCTAGTCCAACATTCTTTACAAGAGTCCGGCACTTGGGAACCTATCAGAAATTGGCCATGCCCATTAGCCCATTGGTGGACTGTGGTCTGCCTTCTTGTTCCTGGTGTGTATAAGCCTGAGGGGCCTTGACAGATACAGACTTGTGGGAAGAGATTGTACATCAGTGGTATGCATGCTTTGTGTCCAAAGTGATCCGGGTTCAACCATTGGGGAAAGACTCCTGTGTGAAACTCTGGAGAGCAAAAATATAGACAATAGTGGCTTGCTGGACTAACAATAAAAGGCAGCTTCTAAGGTTTGGTTCATTTGTTCCTGCAGAAGACTTCAAACAGCGCTATATATATTTTTAATGATCTGAGGAAAAAACGAAAATTGATTGGCTTTAAAAGGAGCACTTGGCAAGTTATGCAATGACATAAATCTTGCAGCGGTGGCAATTTCTTAGTGGTGGAAATCACATATTGGGAAAAGTTATAAAATGTAATATGGAAAAAAACACAGCAAAGCAGAACTTGTGCTACAGTTTCTGTCATTGAAGCTTAATGGGTAATGGTAGCAGTCAAAAATGAGACACAGCCTTCCACTCCATCCCTGCATAAGCCTGTAAAACAACTCTTCCATGCTTCTCTGAGGCCATGAACTGTTAATATTATGAATGTCCTCTATATTGTTTTCTTCCTGAAGTCTGTAATATTCTTGTAAAATAAGTCAGTAAAAGCCAGCATTTATTTCTTATCGCATTGGGATGAAGCAGATGCAAATAAAAATAAAATGCTATTGTATGCCATAACTGTAGAATGGGGCTTTTTGGAGACATAATGCTCATAAAATGGTTTAAATGCAAAACAGTGCATGCATTTCATTTGCATTAGCAAACCTCCAAATGCTAATCTCAAGAGATAAGTGAAATTACAGTTGATTGCATCCATAACTGGCTGTTATGCAGTGTTTCTCAGACAATCAGGAACCCAGCAGCATAACATGGTCTCGTACAGAAGCTATTCAGGGGTCAGAAAGCAAAGCTTTATGAATTGGGGGAGAGGGAAAAGATTATGAAGGATAAAAGGATGATCTTCCATATCAGGTTTTATGGCATCATATATTGCATGGATTCAATCTAAAAGATTATGCTATCCATATAGGCAGCATGGAAGGAGAAAGCAATAAGGCCGTCAACATGTGCCTTTCTGCTTTGTATGACAAAGTGAAGGGAATGTGACACGTTCCTGAATGAGTTCACGTTCTTGTTATTTGTGGGGGGTTTTAAGTAGATGATATAATTTTCTAGCCATGAATACTATTTCCTAGGATATGGGCTGTTTCTATAAAAAAAAGAAAAAAAAGAAGGGGGAACCAACATGCATACTTCAGACTCATGGAGATGAAGAATAACATTCTGGAAAGCTCCCCACAATATTTCTAGTCCAAATGTTGCTACTGGTCCAGCATTCTGAACATGAAGGATGTCTGCCATAGCTTTTTACTGATATCCCTTCATCACGGAAAGTGTTTCAACAGCTTTCCTAGGCAGCCGATTCTGTCGTTAATTTTTAAAGCAAGTATTGGGAACTTGTGGTCCCTGGACTCCAACTCCCATCAGCCCCAGCCAGCACAGCCAACAGAGAAGGATGATGGGGAGTTGTAGCCCTGCAACACCTGGAAGAAGACAGGTTCTCCATTTCTTTTCTTTTAACTAAGGCCTAGTTTTGAATTATGGTGCTGGAGGAGACCCATGGACTGCAAGAAGATCAAACCTACCCATTCTTAAGGAAATCAGCCCTGAGTGCTCACTGGAAGGACAGATCCTGAAGCTGAGTCTCCAATACTTTGGCTACCTCATGAGAAGAGAAGACTCCCTGGAAACGACCCTGATGTTGGGAAAGATGGAGGGCACAAGGAGAAGGGGATGACAGAGGACGAGATGGTTGGATAGTGTTCTCGAAGCTACCAGCATGAGTTTGACCAAACTGCGGGAGGCAGTGGAAGACAGAAGTGCCTGGCGTGCTTTGGTCCATGGGGTCACGAAGAGTCGGACACGACTAAACGACTAAACAACAACAACAGTTTACATGTCTATGGATTAACTTATTTCTGTTAATGAGCCATCACTGATGTAACATTACAGGCAGAATGTTTGCATCCTCTCCTCCTTATATGAACCCATTAACCTGTGCTAGGCCCATGGGTCCACCGAGCCCATTATTGTTTATTCTGACTGAAGTGGCTCTCCAGGGCCTCAGGCAGAGGTCTTTTTCAGCACCTTTGAAAGGGCTATGGTGAATTGAATCCTGCAAAGTATGTCTTCCACTGAAGTCCATAGTGTTCCATAAAGGTAAAGGTAAAGGTACGCCTGACCATTAGGTCCAGTCACGGATGACTCTGGGGTTGCTCGCTCATCTCGCTCTATAGGCTGAGGGAGCTGCGGCGTTTGTCCACAGACAGCTTCCGGGTCATGTGGCCAGCATGACTAAGCCGCTTCTGGCGAACCAGAGCAGCACACAGAAACACTGTTTACCTTCCCACCAGAGCAGTACCTATTTATCTACTTGCACTTTGACGTGCTTCCAAACTGCTAGGTTGGCAGGAGCTGGGACCGAACAATGGGAACTCACCCCATCATGGGGATTCGAACCACCGACCTTCTGATCGGCAAGCCCTAGGCTCGTGGTTTAGACCACAGCGCCACCCGCGTCCACACATTAAATCAATTAACAGTGGAGGCTAGTCCATTAGGGCTAAGTGGAAACTGCCCAACAACCTCAACCAGCCCCCAACATGCCTACCTTCTTTGTTATAACCAGTCCTTGGGATGGGATTGCCTTTCAGCTTCCTCTTCCTTGGTCTCAGTGTTGCCCTTGGAAGGGAGGAGGATAGGGACAAAACTAGAATTAGTTGACTGCCTGTCATTGGCTCTAACTACTTTTACTATTGGGACGTCGCCACCCCTTTCCTCCTTCCATCTTTCACTACTGGGAGAAAGTTGAGATGCTGGCCTACCACTGCCAGCAAGAGACAGCCCACTACCCCCCCCATGAGTGTTGAAGAGCTGAGTTACATAGTTCCCAGCTGGAGACTGCATTGGACCAATTTTCCCTCTTGTCTGCCTCTTGGGCTCTCTCTTGTGGGCTCTTTCTTGCTGGTGATGGTAGGCTAGTGACTCAACTTTCACCAAGCAGGGAAAGAAGGAAGGAGAGGAAAGGAAGCAGCAGCGATTGGAGCAGGACTCCTCCACTGATGGCTCCATCTGCAACACCCAAACATCTGGCAAAAGCCTCCAGCATGGAACCCCATGTGGTGAGACAGGGTCTCTCCTGCTGTCAGTGGTAGGCTCATATCTCAACTGCATAGCCACAATGTAACTTTCAAACTCCCCTATTTAAGAGATGGGCCGCTTATTTTGCCTAAAAGTAATGAGGCTATTCTGAAGCAATTTGTCTGAGGATTTCAGCCATAGTTTCTGAGGATTTCAACCTTATGAACATCCTATTGTAAAGCTTTGCATTGACTGTTGACATTTGAGCATCTGATGAAATTTGATAATATTAATCAAATATTAGTCTGGAGGAATCAAGTTTATTTGCACAAAGCAAAATACAAGCTTTATTAGGAAAAATTTTTACAAGAGGCTATGACATGGCTAATGCAATCATCCAAAACAAACCCTAGCATGTTCAGATGGTCAACAAGTGCATTTGTAAATGTAAAAGGTCACAGCCATTTAAATATACTGGATTGGATCGAGCTGATGAAAAGCTGACTCTATTTAAAGTTCATAGTGAAAAGTCCCTTTAAATATGTAAGGCGCTCTTTCTGAAATATTTCTTGTGGCAGTTCCTTGTGACAATAGGAACAATTTCATGGGCATTTTGATTTTTCAGTCCCTGCATGGGAGTTTGCATGGGAGTTACTTAATTGCTTCCATTGGTTTCTGTTGTTATACTTCTTGAAATAGTCTTTGAACAACTCAGTGGCCTGTAATAGACCTCTGGTTCACCTGGAATCGTAAGGGCAGAGGAAGTTATCCCCCCCCCCCCAATAATTATGCTTGCCTGACAATTAAAGTTTTGGCACAGGTCTTTGTTCATCCACCCACAACGTCTGGAGATGTCTGGAACAGGCCTTTTTGAAATGTTGTTTAGTTTTCACACTTGGATGGTTTTAAGTCCCTTATTCCTTTTTGTGTATATGTGGCTAACGGATGTATTCGTTTGCTTCTTGTTCTGCCAAGCAACAGAAGAGAATGCAGAGCAGAAACAGGCTGGAGCCTTCACTGGTTCAGGGCCCAGATCATTACTGTTTCTTATAAGGACCTAAGAAAACTTTAAGCCAGGAAGCTTCACCTCTTTCATGCAAGGAACCACAAGATGTATAAGCAAGAGATCTTGCCAAAATGACATCTTCAGAGCAGCATTCTGCAGCATTACAGCTCTGGTTTGTTATACTAATTAGAGCCTCAGGTTATGCACGGTTTTTAAGAGTGTGGATGTAAATTTTGCTCCAGTTCTTTTGGAAGATGTGACTTTTCAAGTCTTCATTTTCTTCATCTGTTCAGGATCAAAAGTTATTTTGATCCTGAACAAGTATCTGTAATGTAATCTTTATAGGAGGTTGTGAATCATTCTGAGTTTGCAGAATCTAAACGATAACATTAATTTTCTTTTTCAGCCCCACTTATCTTTGGTAAGCATAGCAAATCGTCTATTCCTTAAAAAAAATAAAAAAACTGTTGATGGGATCACTTAATCTATAAAACCTCTCAAAAATAACATGATTTCATACCTGGTTAAAATGATCTGCTAGTGCTACTTTTTAATGGGAGGGGGGCAGCTTTGAAACATGGATGCTTTGCTAGTGAATACTGTCGAGCTGAGCTCAAAATCAGAATTTATCCAGGACGCTACTGCACTGATGCAATAGACCTTCAGCTACAAAGTCTTGTTAGATGGTAGACAGTTATGCAGGCTGGTTTAAGGTATTTTGCTATGCTAGTCAAGGGACATGATTCCTTCTTTCCTGGCTCAAAGGACTGCCATACCCCAGGCAGCATAACATTTCATATGAATTATCAACAGTTGTGCCACCATCAAAAAGCACAAAATAATCTACATAAAAAGGATTACTCAAAAAGCCAAATGGCAAATGATAGATTGTCACTTATATGCATTAAATAAATTTAAGGGGGGGGGGGTAAGATTTGCCTTGTATTCATATCTCTGGGTATTTGCTGTAAAACCAAGTGAAATGGGTGGCATTCAACTCTATTCCTCCTCAGAGTGGACCAAATCAATGGGCATCACTCTTCTGTACTTATCGGATTATTCTTGGTCAGAACTAGACAATGCAGGATCTCCTATGGAAGTCACCCAAGGAGATGCGAAACAGTGTCCCTTTTCTAAGATGTCTTGACCAAGAATGATCAACAGTTCTGTTAAAATAAAATGAAAACTCTCTGATATCATGTACTTCATACATGCCCACACTTCCATCTCTATTTATTCTATACATACATACATACATACATACATACATACATACATACAGTGGTACCTCGGGTTAACAACTTAATTAATTCTGGAGGTCCATTCTTAACCTGATACTGTTCTTAACCTGAGGTACCACTTTAGCTAATGGGGCCTCCTGCTGCCGCCACGCCGCCGCTGCACAATTTCTGTTCTCATCCTGAAGCGAAGTTCTTAACCCGGGGTACTATTTCTGGGTTAGTGGAGTCTGTAACCTGAAGTGTCTGTAACCTGGAGCGTCTGTAACCTGAGGTACCACTGTATAACTTTTAACACATTGAGACACATGGGGGGGGGGTTAAAACTTTGCTCTCGTGTGTGAACTTTGTTCTCGCGTGTGAACATTCAGCCTGATGAAATCACCAGAGCTATTGTGACTGTGAATACAATAGTTTTATCTTATTCCTAATTCATTCTTGTCTGTTTGCTTTTGCTCTTTTAAAAAATAACACCCTGAAAATAATGGAGTGACATGACAACATGCAGAAAGGCATGCTTTGCCAAGTATCTTATTCCAAACTTGTAACATTTGGTTTAATTTATAAATGGACATTATGCCCTCTTTAAAAATGCTTTGGACAGCTTCTGTGAGAATTAGTGAGAGCCTAATGTCATACATTCTCAAAATGGATTTATAAACCCAACCTACAGGTGAAAGCCATTTCATTTGCCTTTTTACCTGGCAGTTGGGAATCATTTATGCTGGGGTGGGGGGAAACAAAAAAGAAACAAACCATTCTTTTAGGAGGCGTCATGGGGATAAAGTGTAACTTTTGCTTGTACATTCATTCTGCTCATCCAAAAATAATCTGTGGCCAGATGGTGAGGGTGGAGGAAAGCGACATATAAGCCAGAAAAAGCAGACTGACATTGTTTCTATAAAAATATGGGTTACATGTAGCACTATAAAGACTTCTTTGTTCAACATAGACTGTAGACTGATATCTGTGGGGGGAGTTCGAATGGTTGAATGGCTCCAAAGTAGCACGGATCTTGTAGCTTGATTTTAACCTTGCTTCCTAAACATCTTCTGTCAATGGTTGCTGGGATTCATTGGTACAGGTAAGGTGGAAGTCAGAACCAGAGTCAATGGCAAACAGAACCAACTGGTTTTGTCTCCATCCTCCTCCCTGTTTAGGATCCATGCCAATATTTCTATTTAACAGATATAAAACTGAGGCAGAACCTGAACCCTGCGATCATCATCTGAGGTCCGGAGGGTGGCATCATGAGAACAGGTCTTTTCAGTGGTTGCTTCCCACTTGTGGAATGCTCTCCCTGAAGAGGCTCATCTGGCACTATCATTGCATGTTTCCAGGCACCAGGCAAAAGCATTCCTTTTTAATGTAATGCTTTGATTGACAGCTGGTTAGACTAACGCTGCGGCTCCGCATATTAAGAATGTGCATTACCAGTTCCATAGAACAAAATGTGTTGCCTTATTAGAATCCCCCTTTTTAAATTACATATGTGAAATGTTTTTTCTCAAAAATAGATGTATTTGTATTGTAATGAAAACTTGCTTAAGGGGAAAAAGCATACCTCTTCCACACTCTTATTCATAAACAAGACTTTGTAGTGTTTAGACTCAGTGCTTCAACTTTTATTTTTATGTTTTTGCCTTTTCAAATCCTGCAGTGAACGACTGTCTGCCGGCTGAGACCCATGCATAATTTCCCAGTGTGCCCCAATCTTCAACTTCCAGGAAGATTCAGGAACTGGAGCAGGAATTACATTACTTGATTGTCAGATGTTCTCATCGTACTGGCCTCAACCATACATGAACTTCTGTCGCCCTTGAAGTTTACAAGTTAATGAGATCAGTTATATAATTGAGAAGATATAAAAATGACAGAAACAGACAGCAGTAGAGCTTCATGTATGTTGGGCAGACCAGGAAGCCAACTGGAGTGAAAAAGGCACACTCAATTGCCTGCAGGGTTCTTGCTAGCTACACTTTACTAGTTTAGTTGTTTTAGAGCATTTCAGTCTTAAAATACATCAGACAAAAATTGTTTAACCAATTTATTTGATTAAGTTGTACTACTAACTACATTTTGACTGGTGCATCAATGATTCTTTCATTGACTGACAATGAAAACTTTTTTTGGAATGAATTTCCTGGACTTATTTTAGTGTGTGTTTTAGCAAATGTTACGGTAGTTCTTATCTGGGCTGTCAAGTAATTAAAAATTTTTAGTTGAGTAATCACTGCTGTTTTAAATATATTTAAAAATTCTGATACAGACAGTCTTTCTGAGATACTGAAGGTAGGACTTGAATAACTTACAATTTAATTAACAATATTAACTGCCTGTATTAGAAGGGAGGGAAGGAATATTAATTCTGTCTTTCTCATTTTGTATGAAAGTAATGTACAGAATCTAAATACGCACGAAAAGGATGATGTTCAGTAACTCTCAATTAAAATGGGCTCCCACTGATTGATCGGTTAACAGCTTCAACTGATAGCTCTGCAGATAAAACCGAGAAAAGCTAGCAGGCTTCCCCACACCTGCCCAAGATTTTCCAAATCAGATCCTGAACCAAGACTACCAGTTTATAGTGGAAAATAAATTGAGAGATTTTTGTGATGGCCAGTGGCTTTTCACAAATAAATGTACTGACCTACAGCTCAGAGTTCAGTGTATTTATGTGAAAGTGACGGTGTTTCACCAGTGAAGTTGAAGTGCTCAGTGGTTTACTGCTTCTGGTGAACCATGGTTATTCGATGGAAAGGAGTGGTGTGGCCCTTCGGTGCCTAAGCTGGGCATGTGGACAGTCACTGCAGCTCTCCAAGATCCCTTAAGGGGGTCCCACTATAGGACGGGGGGGGGGTATCTAGCCCAATGCCTCTTCCACCCTGAAGTTGTGGTGATAGTTATGAGGTAGGAAAAAACCCACAGACCCTGCCCATCTGTCTATAGGAACTGTCTGGGACCCAGCCAACCTGTTTATAGGAATGTTCCTCCCTGGCCCTGAAAACAGAGACTGATAATTCTCCATAGCAAGGTTCAAAAACTGGGCTGTTGCCCTCCCTTTTGGACAGCCCTGAAACCACAGTAAAATAGGGAGCGTGGGGGGAAAGCCAGGGAAGAACTGTGGTGTTGAGTGCAGCACAGCCTGCCTTTTATTCCCTTGGAGTGGACCCAGATGAAGTTGCCGCTCCAGGGCACAAACTCCAGTCCCTGCAGAAAGGGGGAACAATGCTTCACTTTTTTATTTATTACTGCATTTCATTCAGATGCCTTTGCTTCATCTGTTATTTGAGAAAAATCGGCTGAAACATTATTTTCAGAGTCAGTTGTCCCACTTGGACTGCGATTTATTTGGCAACAGATTTCAATTTTGTATAATGTAAATCTGTTGCAACCATTCAGTTCCAAGTGCCACACCAATTTATTTATTTACTTTAAAATGAGCCTTCTTCGCCGCTTCTTTTTCTGTCTTATCCTCTTTTGCTACCCCTTCCTCTTGCACTGGTCATTCCCTAATAGTCACTTTTAATCTATTAACTGGGGAATTTTTCTGTATCTGTATTTCATCTTTCTTTAAATCAAGTATGTATTGGGGCAACCTTTCTGCTTTTCATGGAGAAAATGTCTGATCAACTGAAGTCATTTATCTTGGGTTATAAGCCATTTACCATACCCCTGAAGAAACAGTTTGAGGCACGATTAAGAGACATCCCGAAGCCCTTACTTTGGCCTAAGTATTTTTGTAGTAGTTTCAGGGTAGGAGAGATGTTTTAGCAACACAAGTTCAACTGAGTACTATTTTTTTTTAACATATATTATATTTATTAAAGATACCTAAAACCTGCCCTTCATCCATAAAATACCAGGGTGGGGTACAAAATACTGAATAAGCTTCAACCATGCAATAAACACAGAAACTAGGGAATAAAAATCATTATAATAAACACTCGGCCAGCTGCTACTGCACATGCTTACTTGGGAGGATAAAGGAGGTACTTGACTCACCTTTTGACAGCTCCTGAGTTATTCCAGGTGGTCTCACCTAACCAAGGGAGATCTGGGGCTGCCTCAACCCAGTTTGGCCAAAGCCCAGGACAGTCTGAATCTTAAACTTAGGCCAAATTCAATGTGCATCCCTAGTGAACTTTGCAAGGGGTTGGACTAAATGACCCCCAAGGTCCCTTCCAACTTGACAATTCTATGATTTTATAAACATAATATGGAAGAAGCAACCAGATTTCATTGTCTGGTGACTTCAGTGAGGGCAAATTAGCACTGGTGATATCAGATGCACATCAACCTATGACTTTAAGTCCCAGCAATACAGTGTGGATAGACAAATATTTAGATGCTGTTGTTGTCTTGGCAACAGTGTTGAGTTTCCTCCCTCTGTGAATGCTGTTGTGCCTTTTCCATTTTCCCTCCAGAATTGTTGAAAACACGGGGCTCTTTTCAAGGGGTGAAAAAATGTTTTCAAATGCAAACTCTTGGGTTAGCTCAGCTCCACATTACTCTTTCAGTGGGTTAAATTATGACTAGGCACATTTCAATTTTCTACAGCACAAAGCAATTGTTATTTGTTAATATGTTCTTTTTTTGGTGGGTTGGAGCAAATGAGTTTTATTCTTTTAAAGTGGGTGCTTAATGCTTCACATACGCTTCAGATTACACATTATGAAGGGACAATCAAAAAGAAAGGAAAAGGAAATCTAATTAGTCTTATTTCCTAACTTGCTGTTACTTAAAACATTTCATTTCATGAAGTTTAGAATTAAACAATCAAATGATCCATTCATCCTGCAGAAAAAGTCTTTTGCTGAGCAGACCACATCAAAATAGATTCTTTTTTGGGAGGGGGGATGGTTCAGGGCTCCTTGAAATCCATGCAACTTTTTCAAATAATGAAATGGCAACCATAAAATGGAAGTGTTAAACTTATAAGCCAGTTGGCAAAACATCAAACAAAGCATTTCAAATACTTTGTTCTTTGTCTGCATTGTTGATGCTACCTTTTTAAGCTCTCAGAAAGATTTGGAATTTTAATTAGCCCCCCCCCTTTTTTTATTAACTCTCTTTTTTTCAACAAATGGCTCCTGAACCTGGAACAGATCACACTAGTTGTTAGCGAAGAATTAGGTGTGTGAGGTTTTATGTGTTCTTTTGTGTTATGAATGTTGATATAGCAAGCCCTTTTCTTTGAAGGGTTTTCCTAATCACAACAGGACACACGTAACAGGTTTTTTAAAAAGAAAAATCTTATGAACTGGAAAACAAAACTGCAGAGTGCCAGTGATGGGCTTGTCTTTGCTTTCTTTCTCTTCTGGTCTGTCAGGTCACAGATTTATTTAGGGCTGTGCGTGTATGTTTGAAAACATTAAACCCAAATGAACCAAACTAGGCCCTTAAATCCCAAAAGCAAACATACTTGAGCAGAAATTGTCTTTGTCTTTTGCAACACTTATCCAAGTTTACGAACCAAGACATGTGCTGACAGGGTAGACTTTTGTGGACAAGTAACTAACTGTTACAAGGATGAATCAAAAGTGATGTATTTGCCTAAGCAAGGTCAAGCTTTTGCAAACACACGTATGCACCCACGTGGAGATCTGGGAGACAATGCAGACAGCAGTCATTTGAGTTGGAAGAAGCTGACATTCTGATGTGAAATGGCACTGTATTTCTGCATACAGTGTCAGCCCTGAGTGGTGCAAACATATTTGATTGACAAGATCATTGTTTACACTTGATGGAGAACAATGAGGGAGACAAAAAGAGCTCTTTTGCTGCAGGAAGCTCTAAAAAGTCTGCAGAGCCTCATCTGTTTCTACTTCATGTGGGTTTTCCAGAAACATCACTTCAGGTTCTCAAGAACGCTAGATGCAATATAGGAACTGGCTTAAATGGCATTTTATTTATTTCAGGATGCCTTCTCAGGTCATAGAATCATAGAATCATAGAGTTGGAAGAGACCACAAGGGCCATCGAGTCCAACCCCTTGCCAAGCAGGAAACACCATCAGAGCACTCCTGACATATGGTTGTCAAGCCTCTGCTTAAAGACCTCCAAAGAAGGAGACTCCACCACACTCCTTGGCAGCAAATTCCACTGTCGAACAGCTCTTACTGTCAGGAAGTTCTTCCTAATGTTTAGGTGGAATCTTCTTTCTTGTAGTTTGGATCCATTGCTCCGTGTCCGCTTCTCTGGAGCAGCAGAAAACAACCTTTCTCCCTCCTCTATGTGACATCCTTTTATATTTGAACATGGCTATCATATCACCCCTTAACCTCCTCTTCTCCAGGCTAAACATGCCCAGCTCCCTTAGCCGTTCCTCATAAGGCATCGTTTCCAGGCCTTTGACCATTTTGGTTGCCCTCCTCTGGACACGTTCCAGTTTGTCAGTGTCCTTCTTGAACTGTGGTGCCCAGAACTGGACACAGTACTCCAGGTGAAGTCTGACCAGAGCAGAATACAGTGGCACTATTACTTCCCTTGATCTAGATGCTATACTCCTATTGATGCAGCCCAGAATTGCATTGGCTTTTTTAGCTGCCGCGTCACACTGTTGGCTCATGTCAAGTTTGTGGTCAACCAAGACTCCTAGATCCTTTTCACATGTACTGCTCTCAAGCCAGGTGTCACCCATCTTGTATTTGTGCCTCTCATTTTTTTTGCCCAAGTTCAATACTTTACATTTCTCCCTGTTAAAATTCATCTTGTTTGTTTTGGCCCAGTTCTCTAATCTGTCAAGGTCGTTTTGTAGTGTGATCCTGTCCTCTGGGGTGTTAGCCACCCCTCCCAGTTTGGTGTCATCTGCAAATTTGATCAGGATGTCCTTGAGTCCATCATCCAAGTCATTGATAAAGATGTTGAATAAGACCGGGCCCAAGACAGAACCCTGTGGCACCCCACTAGTCACTCTTCTCCAGGATGAAGAGGAACCATTGATGAGCACCCTTTGGGTTCGGTCAGTCAGCCAGTTACAAATCCACTGAGTGGTAGCATAGTCAAGACCGCATTTTACCAGCTTCTTTACAAGAATATCATGGGGCACCTTGTCAAATGCCTTGCTGAAATCAAGGTAGGCTACATCCACAGCGTTCCCTTCATCTACCAGGCTTGTAATTCTGTCAAAAAACGAGATCAGGTTAGTCTGACATGACTTATTTTTCAGAAATCCATGCTGACTATTGGTGATCACAGCATTCCTTTCTAGGTGCTCACAGACTGTTTGCTTAATGATCTGCTCTAGAATCTTCCCTGGTATTGATGTCAGACTGACTGGGCAGTAATTATTTGGGTCCTCTCTTTCCCCCTTTTTGAAAATAGGGACAACATTTGCCCTCCTCCAGGGACTTCACCTGTTCGGGACTTCACCTGTTCTCCAGGAATTTTCAAAGATGACTGCCAGTGGTTCTGAGATCACATCTGCCAGTTCTTTTAATACTCTTGGATGCAGTTCATCTGTGCTGGTCCTGGGGGAAGGCACCGTGGGTGTAAGCAGAGTCCACACGAAGAGGGGCGAGGTCCAAGACGGGGAGCCGGGCGGGGAACAGGTACGCTGGAACAGGAGGCCGAGCTGGGAACTGGAACACCGGATAGTCAGGAACAGGAGGCCAAGCAGGGATCAGGAACACAGGAAGGTCCAAAGCCAACAACGACGTTGCTCCCGCAACCTGGGGCCAGGCTGACTGGGCTTTTATCCTCTTCTAAGGCCGGGGGCGGTCCCGGCCCCCAGGAGCCCCGCCTCCTCTGGCCTTAAGGCGAGCACTCCTCCTGGGGGCAACCAGTTCCCTTCGCCTCTCTGCCCTAAGCCTCTGCAGATCAGGAGAGGCCGAAGGGTTACTGGGCCCTGGAGGAGGCTCACCTGTGGCCACTGAGTCGTCAAGCCCCTCTGGGGCCAGAAGGGCTTCACCTGGGGCCAGCTCCTGATGCTCTGTCACAGGTGCAGGCTCTTCAGCATCTAGGCCTTGCCCCAGTTCAGCCGGCCCTGGAGGCGGGGACTCCTGTGCAGGCTGGGATTCCTCTGGTTCATCCTCTGAATCGGAATCCCAGGCCATCACACCATCCCCCCTCCCAGGCCCCCCCCTCAACCGAGGGTCCGGACCCGGCTTGCCGGGGTACGTCGCATGGAACTCTCGGAGGCAGGCAGGTGCGTGGACGTTGGCCGCTGGTTCCCAGGAACGGTCCTCCGGTCCATACCCCTTCCAGTCAATGAGATACTGCAGCTTTCCCCTGCGGTATCGGGAGTCCAGGATGCGTTCCACCTCATACTCAGGCTCTCCCTGAACCAACACTGGCTGCGGACGGGGACGGTTCGGGTGGAACTCGTCGGGTGGGGCCACCGGACTCAGCAGGGACCTGTGGAAGACCGGGTGAACCTTCAGGGTTGCGGGTAACCGGAGACGGAATGCTACAGGAGAGACTTGGTCCACGATAGGGAACGGGCCGGTGAAGCGGGCGTCCAACTTCCGCGAAGGTCGAGAGGGGTGGAGGTGGCGAGTGGAGAGCCAAACCAGGTCACCGACGCGAAGTTCCGGCCCCACCTGGCGGTGGCGGTCGGCCTGGGCCTTGTACGCTTCCTTGGCCTGGTGCAGTTGCTCCACCAAAAGCTGTTGCTGGGACTGGAGCTCTTGAAGCCACTCCGTCACCGCCGGGACCGCGGATGCCGGCAGCACATCTGGAAACAGCCGTGGATGATAACCGTAACTGGCCTGGAACGGGGTCTGCTGGGTGGACGCATTCACCGCGTTGTTGTAGGCGAACTCCGCCAATGCCAGGTGGTCGACCCAGTCATCCTGCTGGTAGCTGCAGTAACACCGGAGGTACTGCTCCAGCACCGCGTTCGCCCGTTCCGTCTGGCCATCGGTCTGTGGGTGGTAGGCTGACGAGAGGCAGACCTCTGTCCCGAGGGTCTGGTGTAATGCTCGCCAGAACCGGGATGTGAACTGAACGCCCCGGTCGGACACCACGCGCTCTGGTAGGCCATGCAGGCGGAAGACATGCTGAAGGTACAGCTGAGCGGTTTCCTTGGCTGTGGGTACAGATGGGCAGGGGGTGCAGTGCACCATCTTGGTGAAATGGTCGGAGAACACTAGAAGGCAGGTACAGCCACGAGACGGGGGTAAGTCCACTACAAAGTCCAACGAAACCGTGTGCCAAGGGCGCGGTGGAACTGGCAATGGCTGAAGTAGGCCGGGGGGTCGCCCGGTAGGACCCTTGGCGCGCCGGCAGACATCACAACCAGCAACGTAGCGAGCCACGTCGGCCTTCAGGCGGGGCCACCAAAACTCACGACTGACCAGATGGGTGGTCCGATACCGTCCAAAGTGCCCCGCTGCTGGGGCATCATGGGTCATCCGGAGAACCTCCAGCCGCAGTGGCCCTGGCGGGATGTACAGACGGCCGTGGTGCAGCAGAAGGCCCTGATGCAGGACCAGCCCCGGATACTGTGGGCTGGACCCTTCAGCCAGCTCCCGGAGTCGTTCCTGGGCCCAAGCGTCGACCCGCTGCTGTTCCCGCACCCGAGCCTGCAGTGGTTCCGCCTCCTGGGTGGCCAGGAACGCAGCTGGAGGTAGGATCGTGGTGGGTTCTGCTTGCTGTACCGTGTCTGCGTTGTCTTCAGGTTTCCGGGACAGGGCATCTGCCTTCTGGTTCTGAGAGCTAGGGATATAGCGGATCCGGAACTGGAACCGGGAAAAGAACAACGCCCACCGGATCTGTCTTTGGTTCAGCTTGCGGGTGGTCTGGAGGTACTCCAGATTCCGGTGGTCGGTTCTCACCTCCACCGGATGTCGTGCCCCCTCAAGATGGTGGCGCCAGACCTCAAAGGCCACCTTGATGGCCAGTAGTTCCCGCTCCCACACAGTATAGTTACGCTCCGCTGGTAGGAGCTGGCGGGAATAGAAGGCACAGGGCAAGAGTGGCGCTTCAGGTCCATTCTGTTGAGACAAGACGGCACCGAGAGCCGTACTGGAGGCGTCGGTCTCCACCACAAAGGGTCGAGAGGGGTCAGGATGTTGTAAGATCGGCGCCCTCTGGAAACAGGCCTTCAACCCCTGGAACGCCTCCTCTGCCTCCTCGTCCCAGGAAAACGGCGTCTTTGGGCGCAGTAGCCGGGTCAACGGGGTGGTGCGATGAGCATAATCTGCGATGAAGGTCCGGTAGTAGTTGGCGAACCCCAGGAAACGCTGTAGGTCCTTGCGGTTCCGGGGTGCCGCCCATTCTCGAACCGCTGCCACCTTCCCAGGGTCCATCTGCACCCCATCTGGAGAGAGCCGGTGACCAAGGAAGTCCACAGTCCGCTGATGGAACTCGCACTTGCTGAGCTTTGCGTACAAACGGTGCTCACGCAAGCGCTGCAGCACGGTCCGGACATGTCCCTCATGGCGAGCCGGGTCACGGGAGTAAACCAGTATGTCATCCAAGTACACCACCACGTACTTGTCTAACAAATCCTGGAACACGTGGTTGATGTAGCGTTGGAACACAGCAGGCGCGTTGCATAAACCAAAAGGCATAACCAAGTATTCGAACTGCCCGTACCGGGTCCCAAACGCTGTCTTCCACTCATCCCCGGCTCGGATCCGAATCAAGTTGTAGGCCCCCCGGAGGTCCAGCTTGGTGAACACCTGTGCCCCTTGCACCCGCTCCAGCAACTCCGAAATAAGGGGCAAGGGGTACCGGTCTGGGATGGTGATTTTGTTCAGGGCTCGGTAATCATGGCAAGGACGGAGTTCCCCACATTTCTTCTTAACAAAGAGCACTGGTGCCGCAGTAGGCGAGGTGGAAGGCCTAATGAACCCACGCTCCAGGTTCTTGCGCAAGAAGTCCTGTAAAGCCTCGCGCTCTGGCTCTGTTAGAGAGTATAAGCGACTCACCGGTAGGGGCGCTCCGGGCTGGAGGTCTATACCGCAGTCAAAAGACCGATGCGGCGGCAGCTGGTCTGCCCCCCGTTCCTCGAACACGTCTTGGTAGTCCCGGTACACGGCTGGGAGCGTGGGTGCTGCCTCCTCCGTGGGTGCGGCCGCTAGCATCTGCGACTGAGCATGGGAACATGGATCTGGGAAGTGTACGGTCCGTTTGACCCAGTCAATCTGAACGTTGTGAGCCTCTAGCCAGTCCATTCCGAGCACCAGGGGGAACCGGGGCATGGAGGCAATGTCCAAGGTTCGCACCTCCCGGTGCTGCTGGAGACACAGGACCAAGGGCTGGGTCTCCCGAGTGACGGCACCCGAACGCAGGAGCCGTCCATCAATTGCCTCCACCTGTACCGGTTCTGGCTTGTTCTGAAGTGGCACCTGATGATGAGCGGCAAAGGCAGCGTCCATATAGGAGCGGGTTGCCCCCGAATCTACCAAAGCGTGGGTAAGAATCCAGGGCCCACCTGGAGGGTAGAGACGCACCGGTACCATGAGATGTCGCAATTCTACTGGTGAGGGCCCTTCTTGCATGGTTTGGGACCCCACGTTGCTAGGGCCTTCGGCTACCGAGGTTGGCGGTTTCCCTGCGACTGGTAGCTTCTCGGGACAGGAACGGGCGTAATGTCCACCCCCACCGCAGTAAAAGCACAGGTTCCCCTCCCGACGCCGCGACTTCTCCGAGGGGGAGAGCCGAGGTCGCGCAGCCCCGAGCGGCGTTGGCTCGACTGGCAACTCGGCTGTGGGCGTGGACCTGCTGGGAAGGACTGGCGCCAGGAGTCGGGAGTGCTGGCGGTCCCGGGTCTGGCGACGGTCCTCCAACCGATCGTCTATCTGCAGGCTCCGCTGAATGAGGGTATCCAGTGTGGTGGGACGATCCATCATGGCCAACTGGTCCAGTATCTCGTCCGACAGTCCCTCAAGATACTGGTCCCGTAGTGCAGAGTCATTCCAAGACAAGTCTTGTGCCAACAGCCGAAATTCTGTGGCGTAGGCGGCGGCTGTGGACTTGTCCTGTCTCAACCGACGAATCGCCCGATTGGCTTGGCTCTCCTTCAGTGGGTTACCAAACGCAGTCTCTAAGTGGTTACAAAACCCCACATAGTCCGTTAGCAAAGGAGAGTCTTGCCGGAGCAGTGGCAAAGCCCACTTGGCCGCCTGGTCCTTTAACAAACTGATTAAAAAATGCACCTTGGTGCGGTCGTCAGGGAAGTTCCGGGCTCGCCCCTGAATGTACAACTTGGCCTGGGCGAGGAACATGGGAAAACTGGCCTGGGTCCCATCAAATTTCTCTGGCAAGGCCACTGGGTACTTGCCTGGAGCTAGGGCGTCGGCCCCAGGATCTGGAAAGGCTTCCAACCGCTGCTGAAGCGCCGCAACCACATCGCTTAGCTGCTGAACGGTGTGGGTCAAGGCCTGGTTTTCCTGGGCCAATGCCACCAGCGCAGCCGCCTGGTCAGCCATGGCCTCTGGCTCTTCCCGAACGCACCCCAACGAAGGGGGAGTGCGGGTGTGGCGGGAGCAAACTGTGCTGGTCCTGGGGGAAGGCACCGTGGGTGTAAGCAGAGTCCACACGAAGAGGGGCGAGGTCCAAGACGGGGAGCCGGGCGGGGAACAGGTACGCTGGAACAGGAGGCCGAGCTGGGAACTGGAACACCGGATAGTCAGGAACAGGAGGCCAAGCAGGGATCAGGAACACAGGAAGGTCCAAAGCCAACAACGACGTTGCTCCCGCAACCTGGGGCCAGGCTGACTGGGCTTTTATCCTCTTCTAAGGCCGGGGGCGGTCCCGGCCCCCAGGAGCCCCGCCTCCTCTGGCCTTAAGGCGAGCACTCCTCCTGGGGGCAACCAGTTCCCTTCGCCTCTCTGCCCTAAGCCTCTGCAGATCAGGAGAGGCCGAAGGGTTACTGGGCCCTGGAGGAGGCTCACCTGTGGCCACTGAGTCGTCAAGCCCCTCTGGGGCCAGAAGGGCTTCACCTGGGGCCAGCTCCTGATGCTCTGTCACAGGTGCAGGCTCTTCAGCATCTAGGCCTTGCCCCAGTTCAGCCGGCCCTGGAGGCGGGGACTCCTGTGCAGGCTGGGATTCCTCTGGTTCATCCTCTGAATCGGAATCCCAGGCCATCACATCATCTGGCCCTGGAGACCTGAATACATCTAAACTAGCCAAGTATTCTTGTACTATCTCCTTAGTTATTCTGGGCTGTGTTTCCTCTGCTGAATCATTTGCTCCAAATTCTTCAGGTCGGGCATTGTTTTCTTTATCGGAGAAGACTGAGGCAAAGAAGGCATTGAGGAGTTCAGCCCTTTCTGTGTCCCCTGTTTGCATTTCACCATCTTCTCCTCTAAGTGACCCCACTGTTTCTTTGTTCTTCTTTTTGCTACGAACATACCCATAAAAGCCTTTTTTGTTGCTTTTAACCTCTCTAGCAAGCCTGAGTTCATTCTGTGCTTTAGCTTTTCTGTCATTCGGCATATTCAAATCACAGTGGTTTTCTGTGAGGCAAAAGCTGCAGGAAGCATACCTGATAAGCCCCCAGGCTTTCATTTCTTGAAAGCTGCACACTCTGGCAAAGCACGGGCTGCCAGTACACAGAGGGGTGGGAGTGGGAGGGAAACGGATAGAGCATGCATGTACACTCAATGCCTAATGGCTTCCATGCCACCCAGAAATAAGAAAATAATTGTTCCGTTGTCTGGAGTGGTCTCTTCCTGGTTTTCATGGAGAAGCCGTTTTCAACGGAGCCCAGTGACAGCAGCACACAGCTGTATTGAGCTAGCACTGCATGTTGAATTTTTGTAAAGATAAAGGGACCCCTGACCATTAGGTCCATTCACGGATGACTCTGGGGTTGCAGCGCTCATCTCGCTTTATTGGCTGAGGGAGCCTGCGTACAGCTTCCAGGTCATGTGGCCAGCATGACTAAGCCGCTTCTGGCCAACCAGAGCAGCGCATGGAAACGCCGTTTACCGTCCCGCTGGAGTGGTAACTATTTATCTACTTGCACTTGATGTGCTTTCAAACTGCTAGGTAGGCAGGAGCTGGGACCGAGCAACGGGAGCTCACTCCGTTGCGGGGATTCAAACTGCCGACCTTCTGATCAGCAAGCAACCACTTCTGTGGCACACACACACCCCACACACTACAACTCTGGCTTCATATATTTCTCCTCCTCCTCCTATAAAGGTAAAGGTAAAGGGACCCCCGACCATTAGGTCCAGTTTTTGCTTAAAACAAGTAATACTGCTAAAGTAAAGGGGACTAGCTCTAAGAAAACAGGATTTAAGCATTTTACCCACACTTGGCATAAAAAATAAGCAAAACTGTTCTCTGTTCCATGACTTGATAGGATTTATTTCTGAGCTGGCAATCAAACATTTCTTCAAAAAAGAACACTTGGTGTTGTATACTGTGACCCTCCCTGAGATCTACGGATGTAGGGTGGTATACTAATACTAATACTAATACTAATACTAATACTAATACTAATACTAAAATACTATTTATAAATACTATAAATACTATACATATAATTTACATGGAGACAGAGCTGTACAGAATGGTAGATTTCGATCACATCCTACTTACCCCAGAAAATAATGTGGATTCTAATTCTGAGGTAAATTCTGTGAGTTAGAGCCAGACTTAAGTCATGCTTAAAGTAGTCCCACTAAAATCAATGGGACTTAAAATTTAGTCATAACTAGACATGGTGGAGAAAATAAGTTTTGTCTGCAATTTAATGAAGCACTACCTAATTTGCACTTCCTGAATCAATATAAGAACCAAAACACCTATTCTTTGAAATCCACACTTCTCCAAATTTTGCGATGGAGTTCACCAGTCAAACAATATGTATAAATAGAAATGCTTGTATTATGGCGAAATGCACATAAAAATGCATATATTAGTGAAAATAACATAAAAATGCAGGATATAAAAGGGAAATGCTTGCAAAAAAAATGTATATATTAGGCAAAATTGCATACAAACATTAGGAAAATACAGTAAAATGCTGATAAATTTGCATGAGGATTTTTTAAAGACACATAGAAATTGTTGCAGAGAGGTGAAGAACTGAGACAGTATCGAATGCTGGCAAAAGAGGATTTCTACTTCCTTTCCTCCCCACCACAAACCCCTAAAATGATTTTGAGAGTATACAGGGGTCCTGCAGGGAACAGGAGGAGAGGCCGTTCTGTTGCATGCATGGAAATCCCTTGTGCCAGTGGAGCTGCAATGTTGGATAAGGCCCCAAATGTAAGATTGGAAAAATGAGAAACTGAGAGCAAATGAAATGGGTGGATTTGTCCCTAGTCATGACATCAATCAATTCCAAATCCAGCCCTTTGAGTAAATGTGCCCCCATGATAATCTCCAAAACTGATCCCATATGCACCAGAGAAATCCTGTGAATATTATAACAGAATAACAGAAGATGCAATCATAGGTCTGAAACACAGAGCTTTGTACCGTTGCTGGAGCCATGTTCAAGCTGAAGACCTACAAAAAATGACAAGCTGACCTTATCTGAAGAAAGCTGACATTGCTTCTTGACATTCAACATCTTATGTTCTGCTGACATTTCAAAAGCTTTATTCCTTGGAAGGAAGGAAAGCTTTCTAGTATCTTTCCCTGGTTTAATAACTATCAAATAACACCTACCCAACACTGTTTTACTGTCATGCAGTGGTTTTCAAATGGCTTATTTTGATTATCTGAATGTTGCCATTTACACTTCCTGGGAGACATCTGAGAAGGTTACAGAGAATTGTTCCTGGGCCAGATCTTATAAAATTCGTCTAATTACAAAAGCATAAGTAGACAGCTGGCACAGATTTGCAAATTTTCAGTGTGTTTCAATATAACTAGGATTTTATTGCTTCTAGTCCCCCCCCCCTAAAATAACAGCATTTGTATAGAACATATCCTTTAACTGTTTTAATTAAACAAAATGCTTGAAGAGTGCATGGTCTGACCCAGATTATTTGTTCCTGTTTTGCAATTTCCCCCTACTATTCTTCAGAAATGCCAGACACAGGAAGAAAAATAATAATGAATAAACCATTGCTTAAAAACAAAGCTGGTTAAATTGCTTAATTTGAAAGAATTATAAAGGGAATATTATTTGCAGGTCCTGAAAAGTGGCCAGTCATAATTTCAAACTGAAAAGTTTTAGAAATGGCAGATTTCCAGTGTAGAAAAAGAACTGAGTTGTAAAGGCGCTTTCATTTAATCAGCAGATATGGCCCCTGACTATGAACATTTTTGAAGAGTTCATCCTGACACCTCTCAGACATGAGATGGGCAGTGAGTAATTGTACCAAAATCTAGACCAGCTAAGTATATTTTAATGCCAAAGTGAATTTTCATGAGGTTTGAGGAAGGAGTCGGCAAAATATCCCAACCTTCTACTGTTTTGTGCATTTTCTCAATCATTTCTGTAGTCAGGATTTCTCCATTTTGTGGGACCATATGTTTACAACTCATGAAAGTGACTGCTATGATGTCACACAGCACAATGGAGGCGATAAGACTTGGTTACACAATAACAGCCTTCTTCAGGTGTTAAAGCGGGGGAGAGTGGGGACAAACCTGTTGACTCTGCACCGTCCATTGTGTCCTCATCAGTGGTTTCATGGCCTTTCATGTGTTAGGAAAAGAACTTCTCCAGATGACAGCTTTTTCTACTTGTGCAGACCTCATGTGTTGTTTAGAACCTGGAAGATCACTGTACAGGGAGCCTACAGAATGGAAGAAGACTGCCCACTGCAGAAGTTCAGCCCCCAACATTTGGAAGATGATAACAGTGGCAATGGAGGTGTAATGGAAAGGGCTTATCCCCTCTGTATCTCCTACAACATTCTTTAGGTCCCGTTATTGGCCCTGTTTAGTGGTTTGAGCCTGAGCCCTTTAGTGCAGTAAGCAGAAGGTAGACCTAGAATTTACACCTGGCCTGATCAATCCAGACACCTAATATTGCCTGCCGTTCACAGCTGAATGTGCAAAACTATTATTTTCTGCGACTTGGTGGGGAATCTTAGGTTCCTAGCTCAAGACCTGGATAACGTGGCAATATCCCAGAATCTCAAAATGAGCTGATACCATTTTCTCTCCCCTTTTCATAATAATCTAGGCTTCTTATTGTTGAGTACTTACAGCTTCCGAAACATTTCACAGAAGCACTTCTTTTTTCCTATCTTATTTCTAGCACCATTTACTAATAGTTGTTATTCAATGCCACTAGCCCACCAAATTCACAGTAAATGGTCTGAGGTTTGTGTAGCCTATAGTACAGAATCTAGAGTGGCTAGCCAAACCTATGGTGCCATTTTTAAACCAACAAGGTTGAAAGGTTTAATGATTATTTTAAAAGATTACTGGTTAAAGCTGTCTAAAATATATGTCCTATGTGGCCATAATTGTAGGCAGATGTTTAATGGAAATTCCATGAGTGTGTTTTTTAAAAATAATATTTATTAAAGTTTTAAAAGTTACAGAAAGAAAAGAAAAAGAATTAAACATAACAAAACCATACAATACAATACAAAGACAAAAATACTACATATACATAACAAAAGTAAAACAAAAACAATTAAAAAAAACCACACCCAATACTTTCAATGTTGTTAACTTTCATTTACTTGTTTCAGCGACCTCCTCACACCTCCCTTTTTTTGTATTCCACTTCGATTAATTGTTTCAGCAAATCCTTTCCATCTTCCTCAATTTTCTGTCCTATCATTTAACTTAACAAATTCTAACATTATTTTTTCCTTTAATCCATTTACAATCTATTGTACTTAATTCTTTATAGCATTTCTGCTAAAGCCATGTAACTTCATTCCAACATCTTTCTAACATTCCTTAATTTTACAATATTTCTGTAGATAATCTTTAAATTTCTTCCAATCTTCTTCCACCATCTGTTCTCCCTGGACTCGGATTCTGCCAGTCATTTCCGGGAAATTCCATGAGATTTTAGAACGAAGGGCAGCACTTAGATGCCTTTCATACTGTACACTGGCAATGGAACCTGGCACTGATCCTGCCTTCAGTGCATGGGACACTCAATTAATTAATCAATCAATCCATTAATGTTTCTGATAGAGAAGTGTGAACTCACAGAGGAAAATGGGTAATAGTTTTATATAAAAAAGAGGGGGACACACAAAAATTCCTGATAGATATTTGTGTGTGCTTTTCCCATATTTGCCCATTATATACATTATCCAATTAATTCCCTTTCCCTTCTCCCAAGCAGCTCATCATGCCTTCTATATTGTCTTTGAAACAGCCCTTTGAGGTAGTCCTAGCTGAAGATAGCAATTTACTTACAGATACCCCAGAGCAATTTGAAACATCTCAGCTCAGATCTATAGGGTTACAGCATTTCAAATGAGAGGCCAGTGAGGAGCAATGTGGTGGATAAACAGCTGCTTGCCTGCCAGCTTATACCAACCAGGGACAAAGGTGAGACTCACAAGTATTTTTCTTTATTGCTATGCCAACTCCAGGCTGGCATAGCTGAGGAGCCTAATAGTCAGTCCCACTGACTTTGGCTTTGGATCCAGCAGATTGAAGCTGCCAGCCTTCCACCCCACCCACAAACACCTCACTTTACCGCTTGCTGCTGGTGCTGGGATAAGTACTGACAATAGATTTCTACCCATTAGGAGCCCCACAACCAACAGCAGTAGCACAGTACCTCTGTGGCTCCCCTCCTATGGTGCAGACTGGCAGAGAGAAACTTGTCATCTTAACACACAACCTAAGCCATCAACACACAACCTAAGCCATGGTTTCATGGGGTGACTATTCTCTTCCTCCACACAACTGAGTTCATGCAGAAGATAATGATTGAGAAAGGGCTTAAACAAGGATTTGAACTAGGGTTTCCAGCTTTCAGCCTCAACACTCCAGCTGCCATTTAATCCACTGTGCAGTTGCTCAACCTCTGTTTTTGCTGCCTACCTAAAACTCAAAATGCTGCCTGAATAGAAATGAGGAGACCCTAAAGTACCTGGTGTCATATGTGGCTATATTTCACTATGCTGGGTGGCTAGTTGAGTAGGTCTGCTTGTTGCAATTTTAATATATTTAGGCATTTTTATATCTGTATTTAGAATATTCGGAGTACTTCATGTTCACATGTGTTATTCCAATGACACCTATAAGTGAAGTCAATATTATTCCTGAACTGGAGATACCTGGCAGATGCTGGGAAACAATGGCTCACAAAAGGCACCTGGAGATGTTATAGTTACAGATTTACACTTCCTGAAACAATATATGCACTGACGCTGTTCTTTAGGATTCACACTTCTTGGTATTTTGTGATATGGTTCTCCAAACAATGTGTACTGAAAAGAAGTTCATATATTCAAGTAAAGCATCATAAAAATGTATGTGCTGGTGAAAATAATATATGATAATGTATTATACTAGGAGAAATGACTACAAAATTGTGCATATTTGGCAAAATGACATACAAAAATTATGTATTCAGAGAAATTCACATTAAAATGGTGGTGAATTTTAATGACTATTTATTTGAAAAACATTTGCACATTGATGCAGAAATGTGCAGAAGGGGACTTAGGATTGGGAAAATGAGAAGCTGAGAGAAACTGAAATAGTCAGATTTGTCTAGCCGTATTAGAGCTGAGGTAAAATTTGAAAAGGCGACTTCAGTGCTTATACTGTTTGCCACTATCTGATTTTTCTTTCCAAAAAGAATAGTTGATAACTGATCAGGATATTATTTTCACACATTTCACAAGAAAAGAAAAAGAGATTAATGTAAATGGCTAACAATAAACTCATATTTGCTGTTCCTGTACAGATCTCATTCCTCATCCCCTTAACTAAGCTTAAATAAGAAACTGGTCCTCACAGAGTTACAGTTACCAGAGTAATGGGGAAATCAATCCCTCTTCCCAATAAAGACTGGGAATTGTACATCCTATTGTTGCTTAAGGGTGCTTATGTTAGGGTCTCCTAATAAGTCTAAGCACCCTTAAACAACAGCTCCCAGGATTCTTGGAGGGGAGCCACGGCTGTTGAAAGTGGTATGATACTGCTTTAAACATATAGTCCAGATGGGGCCACTATTTGCCCTGTTCCAGCGTACAAGTACAAAAGCAGACTCTCTCATGAGTATTCCTAGGATTCTTAGTTCAACCCAGTTGCCTGATCAAGTTCTATAACACAGTCAAATAGCCAGTAATAGTGCCAATCAGCAGTTCAGCAGGAAGAACAGAAAACTCGGTATAGATTTCCCTTCTACTCCCAAATCATTAGTATTGCTGATTTTTCTAACTGAAGCTATACAGACACAGACTTGACTGTTCATAAGCATATGGATCAGAGTTACAGTGTGACAAAAATAAAAACAGCATAAAATATGAAGAGCCAAACATTTACATTTTTTCCATATCAGAAGTACAGTGTCATTTGTTCATTCTAATGTAATGTGTCATGCTCTTGGGCAGATAATTGGACAGCCATGACGCATGGAATACTTGTGTCAAACATTGTGTCCAAATGCTGTCCACAAAGATGATCCCACGAAACAGCTCTAACAGGAAACAAAAAGGCAAGCTAAGAAACCGGAGCCAAATCTGGAATGTATCATATTCCATCAGGGGGCAAAGCCATTTACAAGGTGTCTCCTCTTAGCAATGGGTCTGCTTTACATCAAATTAATAGAACAGCTCATTTTTTAAAAGTGGTGACCATCTGCTTTTCAACTTCATAGGAATAGCTACATTCAGTTCTGTCATCTTGAAGTTTCTTGCCTGACAATTATTCACATGGCACTGCCATAGCATCTTTTAAGAATTTTCCTTTTCCTTGTTAGTAGCTTTATGATTCTTTTGCTCTTACTTTTTTGGCTCTATATATGCAATATACTTTCTATTCCAAGTACGCATTGTTTCACTAAAGTCCTGGCACCTACTAGATTGAACATTATTTTTATACATGGCTGTTACAATTCCATTAGCCTTGAGCTTTTAGGTCATACCGCACTCAGGAGGTCTCATTAGGATCTGAAAATCATCAATCAGATTGAGAATGGCTGCTTGTAGCAGCACCCCAAGTGTGTATTTGGACCAAAAGCAGAAACTAAGCTGTCTGCTTGGAAAATTGCATAATCCAAGCAAATCTGTTGTCTTTTAAGTGTCCTACAGAGCATAAAAGCTAACCTTTATATAATGCAGTTTTACAAAGGTTAGTGACTATAATAACGGCTGCCAGAAAAAAAATACAGAATATCCCAACATATGCTTTTGGTTACCCAAGTTTTAAATGGTGGGCTAATGCAGAAATAAGTTATAAGCAGAGTCAGAAAATGGCAATCACAACATTTAAACACTGAGGTGGTTTGCAGCCCAGAATTTTTGCTGTCCACTATAATGCCAAACTGAATAATGTTCTCTGCGGGAAATTGAAATATAGTCAAAGGAAGCTTAAAGTATAAGTGTGATAGGTCAAATCAATTATCTGAATACCTTACGCCAATATGAAAAGGTACACACACTGCTCTACAAAAGTCTCTGCATTTTGCAGCCAATCAGAAAGAATTCCTGTGAATAAATTCATACTTTTTGGCCTCCCTGTCTTCCACCCAACCAGTCTGAAAGGGCACCAACTGCCACTAGTCACTAAGTGTAGTGGAAATGTATAATAAGACAGACTATAAGCAGGGAGACAATATACAGCCTTGTCGGAAAGGAGTACAACAAGGCTGTATATTGTTTCCCTACTTATTTAACTTATATGCAGAATTAATCATGTGAAAGGCTGGGATGGATGAATCCCTAGCCGGAATTAAGATTGCCGGAAGAAATATCAACAACCTCAGATATGCAGATGACACAACCTTGATGGCAGAAAGTGAGGAGGAATTAAAGAACCTTTTAATGAGGGTGAAAGAAGAGAGAGCAAAATGTGGTTTGAAGCTCAACATCAAAAAAACAAAGATCATGGCCACTGGTCCCATCACCTCCTGGCAAATAGAAGGGGAAGAAATGGAGGCAGTGAGAGATTTTACTTTCTTGGGCTCCATGATCACTGCAGATGGTGCAGATGGTGACAGCAGCCACGAAATTAAAAGACACCTGCTTCTTGGGAGAAAAGCAATGAGAAACCTAGACAACATCTTAAGAAGAAGAGACATCACCTTGCCAACAAAGGTCCGTACAGTTAAAGCTATGGTTTTCCCAGTAGTGATGTATGGAAGTGAGAGCTGGACCATAAAGAAGGCTGATCACCAAAGAATTGATGCTTTTGAATTATGGTGCTGGAGGAGACTCTTGAGAGTCCCATGGATTGCAAGAAGATCAAACCTCTCCATTCTTAAGGAAATCAGCCCTGAGTGCTCACTGGAAGGACAGATCCTGAAGCTGAGTCTCCAATACTTTGGCCACCTCATGAGAAGAGAAGACTCACTGGAAAAGACCCTGATGTTGGGAAAGATGGAGGGCACAAGGAGAAGGGGACAACAGAGGACGAGATGGTTGGATAGTGTTCTCGAAGCTACCAGCATGAGTTTGACCAAACTGCGGGAGGCAGTGGAAGACAGGAGTGCCTGGCATGCTCTGGTCCATGGGGTCACAAAGAGTCGGACACGACTAAATGACTAAACAACAACATCTCCTTTATGTGTCTTACTTTAAAGCCTAAATGTTGAAATCTTTTAAAAACTGAAAACAGAACCACCACCATCATGTCAAGGCTTTGGCTTCCATTATTTTTTTGAGGTCAGAACCAATGTCAACTTGTCAAGACTTCCTCTTCCATCATTTTTTTTCCAGAACCAGATTATTTATGGGATGAGGGAGGAAATCCTTTCTATCTATAAGTTGCTCAATTTGGAAGGAATGAGTGTTTGTCTTGGTTAGTTGTGAAACAGAAGACTTGGCAAACTAAATGGAAAACTGGAAGATCCTGAAATATGGCTTACATTTCAAGTTGCTTTAAGATGTGTTTCCTGACTCTTCAAAACATGTATTCTTGGGTGAGAATGCACTGGATAAATTGGAAGTTCCAAGTTACATTGGCTATCAGTTATCAGCTTCAATAAAAACCATAGGATGTCTGTTATAGTGGACTTACCTCTGAAGTCAAATAGGATTGTGAGATGAATCACTGTCTGTAAATGCAAAGATCTCCATATCTTATTTGGGGAGGGTTCCCTTATGAAGTCATAAGAATGATTCAGTTGTTCAGATGCAAAGATATTTCAGATTTATTAATGCACAAGCCAAAGACCATTAGCTGTAACTTCAGATTAGGTTCTTCATCTTAAATCAATTTCTGCTAAAAGAGCACTAGAGAACCTTTTCTAAAATGGACAATTGAGTTATCCTTTGTACTTTATGTGTACAAAGAAAATCAGTAGAATACACAGCAGTGCTTTTAAGGACTTATCTCAAAGTCAGGACCAAGCCATAGGTAAATGTTAGAGATGAACTTGTGTTCCGTTAGAGCAGGCATAGCCAAACTTGGCCTCCAACTGTTTTGGGACTACAATTCCTATCATTCCTGCCCACTGGTCCTGTTAGCTAGGGATGATGGGAGTTGTAGTCCCAAAACAGCTGGAGGGCCAAGTCTGGCCATGTCTGAGGGTCAAAGTTAAAGGAGTTGCAGAAGCAATGTTGTCCAGGAAAGGCGCAAACCCAAACATGAAGCCCCAAACCACTTGAGTGGTTTGATAGCTCTGTCTGTAGAGCAAGGGACTCTTAATCTCAGGGTTGTGGGGTTGGGCAAAAAATGTATATCCTGCATTGCAGGGGGTTGGGTTAGAAGACCCAAGGCTGCGGGGAGTCTGGTGTGGTGCAGGTGGACTGCAGGAATGTCAGATTGGCTCTGCTGATGCACCTGCACTTCATGAAGTTCCTTGCTGCCTTCCCTTCTGCCTGTGTGTCACCAGCAATGGTGCATGGTGTTGGGTAGCCAGATGAGCAGTGCCACCCCACAGGCCATTACTGCAGAACCACTGACTGAAAAGCAGATTTGGACCATATCCACAAAAATTGAATCTACAGGCCTCTGGAATGGGAAAGTGAATAAACCCAGCTAAGCTCCTAAATTAATGGAGAACGCCTCTGAAAAGAAGGCATCTGCCAATACTTGTCATAAGGGATATCAGTACATTGGGGATACAATTTCCACCTTATTCCTGATGAGGTTGATTCACTGATCTCTACCGCTCCATTCCAGCTCACTGGAGTCACCCCAGAAAAAACCAAATCAGATAAGACATCTGAGCAACAAACAACAGTCACTCCTTGAACGCGGTCCAGGAAAATCCAGGAAAGGCACTTCCACAGTCCCTGTGACCCATAACATAGAGCACCCCCCCCCTTCCCGCAGCTGTGGATTGTGAGTCCTCTACTGCTTGAATTTACATCTGGCAGAGTAATTTGTGTTTTGGGAGGCCCCTTAGAATCTTGGTGCTGCCATGTGCATGAATATGGTCTACACTCCTTCGCACATGGTAAAAATGTGCATCCACCCAGCATTCAAATGTTAATGTTTCTAGCTTAACGGCCATCTGTATAGGCTGGACTGAGTTCAAAAGAGGTCTTCTCCTCCAAACCTTCCTGGAAAATCCCAATGCAAGAAAGGGTTTCAATAAACTTCAGAATGAGTTCTATTATTATTTTCTCATTGCATCATCTGTCTTGCAGCCAAAGCCAAAGAGAGACCGCTGCTAGCAAAGCTGGGATTAATTTATTGTGCTTTTTATCATATAGGCCAATGCAACATGACTGAAGGCAGTTGGCTGTGGAAATGACCTTTCCAACATTCCCCCCACCCCACCCCGAGGTTGGCTTGTGCGGTGCTCAGAGCATAGCTATATGGCAGTTGCCTCTTTAAAAAGTCCAATGAATACACGAAATATTTCAGCACACTGAAATATAACAGCAAAGCAAGAGAGACGGCGACCATTCAGGCTATTTGTCGGCATCTCATTGATGGTGAATAGGACTGGCAGGGGATACAATCACAAAAGCAGCTCCCCAAAATCTTAACCCAGGAGCTTTTCTCCATGTAGAAGAAATGTATTTGCATCCATACTATATGGAGCTTTTTAATGTACATTTTCTAATTATAGGCAGATGGGAAAACAAAGACTAAAACTGCAAATGAGAAGTAACCTACATCAGCCACTGCTCATAAGATTGTGAGATCGCCCACTATACAATGAAACGATTATCTGACTGTGCTCTATAGAAAATAATCATTTGCATGGATGTGTTTAATTACCTGACTGCAAACTTAAATATTGAAAAGAAACCTTCAATGTAGTAAAATGTTGGCACTGGTAATGATGGTCTCCATCCCAAATTGTGCTGCATCTTCTACATGTACTCTTGAAGATTTTGTATAATACATTTAACATACATAGTGTACTTGAGCAAGAAGCTTACATATTGATTTTGAGGGTTTCCAGCAGGATTTAGGTAAATGCTGCAGAAAGATACTATTAAGTTTTGAGTTTGCTGAATGGCTTTTATATCAAACCTTTTTGTGTGGTGTCTAATTTTTCTGCACTGTTTTATATAGATTTTTGCAATTCTTTGTTGTACATTAAAATGAGTTGATTTAAAATCTTTTTTATTATTATTAACATAGAACTCTATTGAACACTCAACATCAACCAACACATCAGTGCACAATAATATAATATATACAACCTACATACACATATCTTACAAAGAAAAAGAAAAGAAAAGAAAAAGAACAAAAGATAAAAGATAGAATAAGTAAAATATACTTTCAGTTATTCTCATTTCTTGTTTTCTTGTTTTACCCACAGTGCCCTGTTATTATTTTGTTTTTCCAATTCTTTACAAAAAATTCTATTGTCACCAATATATTTAAATTTTATTTAAATTCAAGTATGCCAAACTTGCCATGATAAGGTGAACACAAAATCCTACATCCATCAATATTCCAAAGAACTATTCAGGTACTCTAAGAAAAAGCATAAAAACGGAAGCCCCTTTTGCAAAGAAAGATGTTTTATTCTTTTTTTTTAAGAATCTGAAAGACAGGTTTTTGACAGCACTAGTTTGCATGCAAGTTCAGTCCCCAAATATCCAGGCAGAGCTGGGAATGTCCTTTCTCTGAAACCCTGATGAACTGTTGCTCATCAGTGTAAACAATATTGAGCCAAATGGATAAACCAGACTTCATATAAGGCAGCTTCCAAAAGCAGCTAATCAAAGATACTTTAGAGAGAGGTGGGAGGAAATATTTCACAAATACATAGAGTTCAGAGCAGTTAATTCTAACACAAGCCCAATGGCACTGGGGATCAAAGGCAGGAAATTAAAAAACACACTAAGGTCAAGAGTCTTGTTTTGGAACTAAAATGCTGACAAAAGAAACACAGTAAATATTATTTTTAGGCTATAGCTTGAAACGTAAAACAATCAATTGCTGAAAAGTGCTGTTCAAAGATTTCAGTCAAAATCATTGAATCTAGGGATTTCAGAGTATCAATTTGAGGCTCATTGTCCATTGAGTTAGGAGGCTGACACCTGCTCCTTCTATTTGATTTTTCAAAAAGAGAGAAAGGAATCGAGGAATTTGATTTCTGTGAATTCCGTTGTGGACTGACCTGATGTGCACATCCCAGGCTAATGTGTCGATCGGAATATCATTATCCGTCAGATGTTGCACTTTTCTCCAAATTTTGCAGCTCTCGGCGAAATGCACAAACACAAATCCCACTGTGTTAACATACATATTTTAAGATTAAGATATCCTGAGACCTCCGGGTGCAGGACAACATAGAAACTCAAAGAAAAAGGAGAAGGAGAAGGAGAAGACTGATATAAAATAGATCTGTATTTTGTGATAAAATTGTAATGTAGATTTTTTAAAGGAAAGATTAATATGGAAGCAGACTGGAGCAGACTTATTAATAAACATGTAAAACAGATGTGGACAGGAATTGACTTATCCCTCTATCCCCTATGCTTCTCCTTGAGACAGCTTGGGAAATCTGCTGGCTGAAGGTTTCGATTGAAAGACAGGCTAGAATTATTACATTCTTTAAAGGACCTTTTGTCTTTACTGAGCATTTTAGAACTCGTGTGCTGAGGGAAACTCCTCCCACTCTGAATTCTCAGCCTCATCCCCTGAAAACGAAGAGCCTTGTCAGGGTCACATGACACAATTCATGTTTCTCAGGAGCTCCTGCCATAGAAACATGTTCCTCCTCCAGCCTCATGATGTTGCCATTCCACGATGGGATGCAGCAAAGGCAAACACCACATGTGGCAAGGTCATTTGAAACATTTACCAAACTATGGATCAGTAAGTATTGACTCAGAAAATTTAGCCCTAGGCCTTATTTAGAGATGCTTAACCCTTGGAGAGTGGGCTTAAAAGATACATTCAGAATTATTTAAAAGTATTTTAAAATGTCACAGTATTTTGTACATATAATACAAGAAATATATCCTCTCTGACTAATACTGATCCATAGTTTGGTAAATGTATCAAATAGCCTATAGCTTTTTTGTAAGATATGAAATGTCTTCATAAACCTAAGTAGAAAATGCAGTCATATATAATAAATTAGACTAATTGATTTTTAAATTAACTTGAAGCCTATGCAAAATAAGGTGACAGATCACATACTTTTCATTGAAGGAATCATGACATTGCTACACCAGGTATGCCAGGGATCACCGATTACCGATCTATAAAGGCTCATCTAGTTTGGCCCTGTATTTCCTGACGTAAAAGCAAAAGGTTGTAGCTGGGGGGGGGGGACCCATTGTATTTGAAATGCCGTAAAAAGGTATTTATATTCATCTCTTTTACAAAGAAATTGTCTATGTAATTTGAAGTCAGCTATAATAGAAAACATTTTAAACACTTGCACTATTTTCCTAGAAATGAAAAACAACAACAGCATTAAATTCTAATTAAACTGCCATTATAAATCATGTTGCAGAAACAACAAAGGGCAAGGAATTTTATAATAACCTATATAACAATTTGGGTTTAGCCAATGTGCTTTAGGGCATCATTCTGCCAGAGCACTTAACATTTCTAATGCCTGTACAGCCATTTAATTTCAGTGCTCAGTTCATATTATCAAAGGAATAATATGATCCTCTTCCTTCTCAAAACAGTTTTTCTGGGATCCACTGGGAACATATGCATTAGCAGTTAGATTCCCCCTGGAAAAGAAAGGAGCCTCCATCAAAGAAAGATTACTCCCATACTGGTAGGACTTCACCTCCTTAAGTTGCTCTGCACATGGAAGACAGTTTGTTCGGATTTAGTTAGGTATGAATTTGTCTTTCCTTTCTATCACTTCACAGGATAAAATGGCTAGGAAAAAGAGCCTGGAGACTGTAAATAAGTGTTAATTAGAAGTTAAAGATGTTAAACTGTTAAAGAGGTGTTAAAGTGCAAGTAATTAGCTCCAATTAGATGTGGGAAGCATTAGAACATGGGTGCTTGGTAATCTGTCAGACATACACGGAAGGTTATACAATCCAACATTTATAGTTCTGAATATCTGGTATTTCTTATTATCCATAAACTTTCATTAGAGCAGGCTCACTATTCAGCAAAACTTATACAAATTTCACACACATGCTGGATAATATCTAATCTTAGTCACACCCTGAGTAGATTCACTGAAATCAACGGACTTAAATCTAATCTGCATCCATTCTGGCATGTCTGGCGTTGGATATTACCTGTAACTTTTGTTTCATGCTATTTTATTTTATTTTATAATTGGAGGGGGGGCATCATACAGAAAATACAAATTTGGGATTTTGCAAGAAAACTAGAAAATTTGACAAATTTGTTTCAGATCCTATTCTTTAGCCTGATGTTCCCCCTTTTCATCTGTATTTTTTTCTTCAAAAATATCATATCATTACAATGAGTAGACTGCAATTCTTTAATAGGTATAATATAAAAAGAAAAGGAGGGGGGAAGGGAAAATATCATTGTCAGATTTCATTCCTTGAGACCAAGGCATAGTTCAAAATGGATAGAGGTCATTTTCAATATTTTCAATTCTCCCATACTTATGATAGCCACGGCAAAGGAAGGCAACAGTGATTCCATCTCTCAGCATTTTGTTTTAGACCATTTTTTTCTGCTAAATTAAATAATATACCATCTCTGTATGTGAATGATTACAAGCATTAGATAACCTAGCAAAATTATTATCTGTTCCCATTGTACTATAACTCCTGTTATTTCCTTGGTAACTTGTCGAAAAATATCTTTCCAGATTTTTCAGCTTTAAACTTTCTTCTATGGAAGATAATGTCCCCCTTTTCAATGTTTTTAGAGTTGCCTAGTTTCTACGGCTCTTCTTTACAAATTAACTCTCGCTGTCTGCTTGTTCTCAAAAGCTGTCCAACACATCTGTCAACAAGCTGGAAAACCTGCAGCTCACATATCTGATCACATTTCATAAAGAAGACAGACCATTTGACTCTCAGGTGACTGCTGGTAGCTTTGATCAAGACTTCTGTGCCATCAAACTCTCTTTTCATATTTAGTTGAACACAGCTGAATAGTCATAATGATTTCTGCATTGGATCCAGGGTTTTCCCCGCAAGTGCATACAAATGAAATCAGCGTTAGATTAACCTTCATGCTAAACATGCTATGAAGCCAATTAAGGGACCTTATTCTAACATACACATGCAACAGATGGGGAAATTGTGGCTTGAATTCAGTGGTCTTCCTCTACTGATGGAAGGCCCTTTGATCCAGCAGAGGCTTCCACCAGCTGAAAGGGGAGGCAGGGTATTTTTTTCTAACTCCCCCTGAAGCCCCTACATGCACGCAAAATCTGCTCCAGTGTAGTAGACAGAGGAGTATGAGAAGTAGTATAGGGATCTGCAAGGAGAGAGTGTACTGGATAAAACCCTGCTCTGGAGGTAAAGGTAAAAGGTAAAGGACCCCTAGACGGTTAAGTCCAGTCAAACTAGACTATGGGGTTGCGGCGCTCATCTCATTTTCAGGCCGAGGAAGCCGGCATTGTCCACAGCTTTCCAGGTCATGTAGCCAGCAGGACTAAACCGCTTCTGATGCAATGGAACACTGTGACAGAAACCAGAGCAAACGGAAACACTGTTTACCTTCCCGCCGCAGCGGTACCTATTTATCTACTTGCACTAGCATGCTTTCGAACTGGAGCAGAACAACGCAGGAGCTGCAGCAGAACAACGGGAGCTCACTCCGTCGCGGGGATTCATACCGCTGACCTTCTGATCGGCAAGCCCAAGAGGCTTAGTTGTTTAGACCACAGTGCCACTCCTGCCCCCTGCTCTGGAGGATAGGACTCTAATCAAGGGATTCATGTTACAAGAATGGTGACTCTGATCATGAAGAATGATCTGACAGTAAGAGCTGTTTGACAGTGGTACTGACTCCCTTGGGAGATAGTGGACTCTCCTTTCTTGGAGGTTTTTAAGCAGAGGTTGGAGGGTCACCTTTCATGTATGCTTTAGCTGAGATTCCTCCATTGCAGGGGGTTGGACTAGATGATCCTCTTGATCCCTTCTCTGATCCTCTATGATCCCTTATATGATTCTATGATGAATAACTGCGAACAGCAGAGGAGACATCACTAGTTACCACCAAGGAGTAAAACATGAACTAGGAAAACAGTGACTAAAGGAACTGAACATCTGAGCATGTATAACTGAGTGTTGGATTATGCATTCAGAAAGTTATTCTGCTAATGTATTTCTCTGTGGATTTCTTCCTTTCTGACTCCTACTGAGCCTGCATCTGTTATTTTCAGCAAGTAGAGATAAGAATATGGGACGGATGTAAATATGATGCAGTTTGTTGATTAAATACTTGGCCTGCGTTTATCTGTTGGAACCCTCAATATCAGGCAGACACTTTAATCAAGCAATAATCCTGAGACAATGGTGGTCTTTAGAAAAGGGAGAGAGATCAGGCCTGCCGTGTCCAGAATTTATTGCAAATACATCCATGTTAGACTTTGCCTAATAGCTTAAATATGATAATCAAGGAAAATATTTGTCATAACATACAAAACCACATCTTAAGAGTCTCTGGCTCTGTCCAGTGATTATGTAGATCCCCTCTGGAATCAATTGATTTCCCTTTGATAGTAACTGGTAATGTGCCTCATTGCACAGTTATGACATTCCCTGCAAGCAAATACATCAGCAGTGACCACAAACGTGCATGAAAGAAGCAGACACATTGCCAGTTCGGTGTCTTATTTGGACAATTGGATTGTAGTTTAGCCAGTTTGAATGCCTCCACCCTTATTCCCATGATTAATTGGTTGCACCACCTAAGTCTGGGCAGTGAGATATTTGAGTGTTCTCCTTCACAGTGCCTCTTTGTCTTCAAAAAATAGAATTGGTATACTCAACTTACATTTACCTCAGACAATGTATGAAACAAATCTATTTGTGCTCCTCATTATAAGACCTTTAGGATGGCCTCCATTTAATGTATGACCCTGAAACTAGTACCCCAAATTACAGGGCAAATTTTAAATATGCACAGCGACAGCAACAAGGTGAATCCAGTGTTGATAAATATGCCAAAGTATTGAGGCACTTCTTGGAAATCTCATAAAATAACTGCCCTTTGGTGTTCAAAAGGTTTATCTGTTTGTTCTTTAAAAATGTTCCAACACATAGCAAGAGGAATTTACTTATTTATTGCATTTATATCCCTCCTTTTCCAGCCATGGATGACATCTAGCTATGAAGAACATAACAAACTATATGGCATTAACTGTATTGGAAGACTGTGCCAACAAGCCAGCAAGCACATACCCCTGAAATCTGGAAGGAAAGAGGTGTAATCTCTTCCCAGGGCAGAACTAGGCTTCATTTCACCCGGGTCAAAGACCCAGTCTGGCACACAAAACCCATGCACATTTGCATACACACACACACACACTGGTTGGGGGCCTCAATGGCACCCCTCTGGAGGCTTCACTCGGGGGGGACCCATAGCTAACCCCCCCCCACACACACACCCATAGCTACGGCACTGCTCCTATATAGCCAATAACTGAAAGAAAGCACCTTAGTGCAAATGGAGCAGTGGTGCTGAATAACAGCAAGTATTCAGAACTGCAATTGTAGGACATGTTCATTCTTAAGAAATTTCTGGTTCAAGAGTAGAGAAAACAGGAGGCGTTGTGTTCAGATTTCCGGGAAATCAGTGGTACCTCTGGTTGCAGACACGATCCTTTCCAGGGTGCCGTTCGCACCCCAAAAAGTCCATAACCAGAGTGACGCTTCTGTGCATGTGTGAAGCGCGATAGAGCGCTTCTGCGCATGCGCGAACCACGCAGAACGCCTCTGCGCATGTGTGAACCACGCAGAATGCTTCTGCATGTGCACATGGGGCAAAACCCGAAAGTAAAACACTTCCGGGTTTGCTGCATTCTTAACTCGAGAAAATGCAACATGAAACGTTCGCAAGAGGAGGTATGACTGTACTCCTTTGTGTGGCTGTGCCACCTGCACTGATACTATGATTCCCCTAATCTGCATGCACTGGTGGGGGGATTTGGTTGATCAGAGACCAGCACAATTGCTGTGTGACTTGCAGAAAACAGATTCAAAACCACCGAAAATGCCCTGCAGATATCAAAGGACTAAGCACTGTGGAATTAAGTGATTTACAGTACTGCAACTATCACAGACTGAAAAAGAATCTTTGATTTTCTACTTTTGAGAGAATAGATGCTAAAAATGTTCTGTTCCAGATAACGTTGTTTTCTCCTAGACCTGCTCCTAGCCAGAAGAAAATCTGTTCTCTGAACTCAAGAAAAGACTCAAGGAAACCGATTGCTTGAAGCAAACCAGTTTTAAACAAGAACCCACTACTCAGCAGTTATGTTTAACTAGAAGTTCAACCGTTAAGTTTCGTTCATGGGAAATGCTTTCTCTCTCTTAGGTACACAGGTGACTTGCACCTTAATAAACAAAAAGGGGGGTTGTAAATCAAAAACATTTATTTATCTATTTATTTATTTATTTGCTGATTGAGCTGCCTGCTTTTGAGCTAAATTCCATATTCTTAAGGTGATCAGTGTGGGTGGTCTTGGCGTGCTTTTTCTGTTTAATTAAAGGAAATGTTGGCAAGAATAACTTGAATGCATTTCTAAATAGATGTATGAAAAGTCATTTTGGGGGAGGGGTTACTGGAACTTCACTGATGTTTATAATTATGATATTTTCAAGGATGAACTACAGAGCACCATATGGTTCATCATACCACAGCACACTGATATCAGACAAAAACATCATAACACATTCTCCCTCAACTGTTAGACATAGTCAGTTCTCAGTTAACAACATTCAAAGTGTTCCTTTTCTGGCTTGCTCTCCCGTCTGCTCAAGGAATAACTGAAACAGAGCCATAACCAGACTTTTCTGGACCCAGTGCAGAGAGATTTCTTTTTTTAAAGGAAAGTGTTTTGCACATTGACAGACAGGAAGGGGAGCTGAGCTTTTATTATTAGGAGCTTCCAAAAGATTGAACCTCATGGCCTTCCCCCTCTTTTGTGAGTGTGAGTGGAGAGGGAGAAGGATGTAGATTGAGGTACTCCTGCTTCCCTATATGTTGCTGCAGACTGTTACAATTATACAGTGCTATTTTTCTAGAAAAAAAGGTGCCAGAACTCACCATGAAGACCTCCCTCGTTCTCTTAGAATGGCAATGGAGCCCACCTGAGAGGTGCTGGAACTGAGTTCCGGTGAGTTCTGCCTAGAAAGAAGGCCTGAAATTATACATTGCAATAAACAAAGATGATGGTATTCAATTAAGTTTTACTCAGAGTAGAAATTCATGGGCCTATCTTAATCATGTTCATTAATTCCAATGGGTCTACTGAGTAAAAGTTGATTACCACCCAGGGCTGCCACCACAATTATGGATTAAGATCAGTAGACACTATAAAGTAGTGTACTACAATTCTCAGCACCCATCAGTAGCCACTCTGAAGCAAGCCTAAAATTTTCATTATTATTATTATTAATGGGAAAAGCAAACTGTATTTTAAAATCAGCATTCCTCAAACATGTGGCGTTAACACAAATAGAAGATTATCAGATTGTACATCTTTCAAGACGGAACTCAGCAACTAGAGGTTTGGAACTTGGTCATAACTAAACCTATGAAGTACCACCAAGTTCTAACAGTGCCCGTTGGTTTCTCAGTATGAATTAATATAAAATAAATATTGACAATTCTCTTGGTTCTGTTTATAATATTCTGGCTGTAGACCAGCACAGGCCTCCTATAGATTCTAATCTTTAATGCAGCCACATAGCAATAAAAGAGTTATCATTTTTCATAGAGTTCAGTCATAGAAGGATGAGGGGGAGACTATCTGATTATTGCAATAGAAGACTTTGCCTCTGGCAATACTGCCTATATAAAGATTGCATTTTCAGTCAAATGACAGACAGTATCCATAACACAGACTATTTACCTGTTTGTGTGAAACCACGTAAGCCTTCATACAAATTATGGTTGACACTGTGGCCAAGAGTCCATTATTTTGTCTGTTGTAGTCAAACAGCATGGAGCCTCTGGGGTTTGGCTCTTTCTTCTGGGCGGATGTGCAATGCTGTCAATTCTTTTCAAAACAAGAGTAAGATTAAACAGCAGAAAATGACTAAAACTCAAATAAGAGGCCATAAACTTCACAACCGGAGATTTATTACAGCAGCATTGTACTGAACATTGTTTCAAACTGTATGAGCTCAAAAAAGGAAACTTGTTCGAGCCAGTTTTCAGACAGCTCCCTTGCCTTGGCACCCTGACATCTGTGTTTAATAGAGCCACAGTTTCCAGTTGTTTTCGGAGAAAATACTGGAAAAAAGACAGAAGATGTTCTGTCTCGCATCTCTGAGCATGTAAGACTGGGAAGAAGAGGGTGACTTCATGGTGGTCAATAGTGACAAAATCATGGCTGTCGTCAGTGCTTTTTTCTTAAAAAAGATATGTTTAAGGGTCCTCTCATTTTCCTACTCATATTGAAATACTGCCCCTCATTGAGACCAAACTTAGATTCACAAAATGTTTAACGGTATGCGTACCCCTGCGTACCCCCAGGAAAAAATAGCACTGGCTGTTATCATTCCAGAAAGTTACTCTGCTTCCCAATGAATTTTTGAGTCCACAGGGTTCTTGTGAACAATGAGCACATTTGCATGCAATTAGAAGAGCTAGCATCTGAAAGGACACTGGAGAAAAGAAGATGCTGTTTCTCGCAGATTATGTCTCTCTAACCCCAGGCTGCTTGACAAAGGAGCCAAAAACATTGACCTCTTGGCTTACAACATGATTGTAGCTAACAGAGGTTAGCTGGGGTCACAGTCCTGGATGAAGTCTCCAGGGGGCGCCACTGAGGATCCCAGCTTGTGGGAGGCTTCCTCCGACCATGGCCCCTCCTTGCAGCTCTGGAGTCTAGAAGCATCCTTCGTGTCTTTTGTAGCATGGATCTCGAGCTGCTGAGCACTAGAGGGATGTTAATTTAGGGTTACCAGACGTCCCCGTTTCCCGGGAACAGTCCCTGGATTTGTGAATACATCCCTGGACAAATCCCATCCCCGGAATGTGGCCAGATTTCATCTAATGTTCCCGGGAAACGCAGCAGCGGCAGTCTCAGCAGCCCAGAGCAGTTGGCTCTGGCTGGCTTCAGGAGCTGCTCGGAAGTCCCCATATGATGGTCGTGCGGGGGCTAAGATGCAGCTTCCGGGCTGCCTCCACCTTCCCTGACCCCAGCAACTAAGCTGTGAAGGGAGGCTTCATGCTGCCTATTGGAGGGGGCAGGGATGTCTCAGTTAGGCAACAGGAAGCCTCCCTTCCCAACTGAGGGATCCTTGCCCTCTTCTGCTTGCACACAAGTAGGAATGGGATTGGGGCTGCTCCAATGGGAAGGGAGGCATTGTGCTGCCCGAGCCTCACCACTGCCACTCTCGGCCCTCCTTCTCCGCCTTCCATGCCTGACCCACCACTCACCGCTTCCCCACCACCACCACCAAAGAACCAACAACTCAGGGGCTGCCCAGGCTCAGGGAGAAAGGAGATAGAAGCCTCGGAGGAAGGGGAAACGTGGCCACCCCGCTGCCACCGCCACTGCCATCGCTGCAGCATCAATGTCCCGAACATGTAGTATGTATGTATGTATGTATGTATTTATTTATTTATTTAAAGTGTCCCCGGATTGATTGAAAAAAATCTGGTGACCTTAATAATTTGCATGGGGACGCAGGAAAACCATGCATACACTGAAAATCATGCATAGAGCCTGATCTGCACAAGACATCTACAGCAGGTTCATGCATGGCTTCTCCCAAAGAATCCCAGGAACGGTTAAGAGTGCTGAAAGTTGTGAGGAGACCGCTATTCCCCTCACAGAGCTACAATTCCCAGATTGGTTTAATAATCGATCCTTCTTTCTTGGAAGTCTCTCCAGATGTGTGCTATAAAAGACAATGCCTCTCTGAAACACTTCCTCTTAATTCCCTGCAACATCGCAGCCTCCCAGCATTAGGGCACTGTGGACGCTGACAATCTCTTTCTGGGACTCGGGTGGTCCTTGGTGCAGCCTTTTTCACCTCTTAATTTTGATTGACTTACTGTGGGTCTGGGTTTTCCATTTGACTGTTTGGAGTTAATTGGCCTTTAGGGACGACAGGTAAATGGCTTGGAGCACTCGGGGTAAGCATCCTGAGGCACGGGGAGGTGGGGGCATTTCTCTAACTGCCTCCTATTGGCGACAGGCTGAGGGTGGGCTGCTTGGTCTGGTGCTCTGGCAGCTTGGCAGGTACCACCTGCTGAACAGTGGAGGTGGCTAGCACTAGTCAAGTCAAGCATCTCTTGTGCTCCTCATTAAGAACAGATGGAAACATGGTCACCCATCATGCCAGCTTGTGTGACAAAGCTATTCTGGGGTGGTTTGGTCCTTTGCAGAGGACAGGAGGACTTCCCTCTCTGCCTGCACTGGCTACACCTGCCTGCAGTTGTTGGTTGAGAGATTGGTGCAGGTCCTCAAGTTATATTTTTAATAGATACAATCTTTCTACCAAGTTTGGTCTCTTAAATTGACTGCTCTTCGCAAGAAAGAAAGAAAGAAAGAAAGAAAGAAAGAAAGAAAGAAAGAAAGAAAGAATTCTTTGTTTCTTCTCTCTCTTTTTTGCTTTTCATTCTTGGGTGTCTTTGCTTCCGATCTGATTTTCCATCCTTTTGAATTTGACGCTTATGCGCCTTTCTTATCCAGGCATGTCAAAAGACAGCTGGTTTCCATTCCATACACAAGTCAATTTTCATCACATGAAACCAGACCATGACAAGGCCCTTACATTTGTAGACAGATCCAGTATTCGGAGAACAATCTCCTCAAGTCTGTAAAAGTGTGCAGTAGAATACCTATCAATAAAACAGGCCTGCTTTTTTAAACAGAGACATGTGTTACACTATCTGAAATGATAAATGCCCTTTTCTTCTGGAAGGTGTATTGCTGTTGCCTTTTAATTTTGCATTACCCATTTTGGATGACTTCCTCACCAGCATAGTTTATGTCTGAGGTCACACAGTAGCCAAGCACGAGTATTCCTACTAATTAACTAGAACTAGTCACTTAATAATTATTTGTATGAATAAATTTTCATAGTATCAGGAGCCCCATAAAACTGCAGTTTTAAAGTCCATGGCTATGGTACGGCCATAGAAAAGAAGGCTTAATTCATCAGAAGTTGCTGGAGGATGTTGCTGAGCTGAGACAGAGCAACGGGAGCTCACCCCATCATGGGGATTCTAGCCACCAACCTTCTGATCGGCAAGCCCAGGAGGTTCAGTGGTTTAGACTACAGCACCACTCCCATTAACTCCAGCCAGCACTAGCAGGGGATGATGGGTGTTAAAGGTCCAAAGCATCATGACAACATTAGTTTGGGGAATGCTGCCCTGAACACTCATTTTGTGGGCTCGCCCTGAGGGAGTTTAGCTTCTATTGTACATCTGGTGGCTAAACCAATAGCAGTCAAAGAAGCCATAAGACCACCCTTTTTAGTGCGCACACACTGTACCTTAAAAGCACATTCCAAGCACAATCGTCATCCCCACCCCCAAGAATTCTGGGCACTGTAGTTTAGGCCTCACAGTTACAATTCCCAGCAACCTTGTGTTTTGAATGTGTGAAGTTATAGTGCGTACACAACCAATATCTGACACCAGAGCATATCAGGCAGTGATATTACTAAAAGGGTGGACAGATGACACAGAAGAGAAGGGGAAGGGAAGAAAGATTGTTAGGAGGAACACTTGATACTTGCAGCCTTTTATTGCCAAGTTGCATAGATATGGGAGCAGTGGTATGGTTAAGAAAAGAGAGCCACTTCCTTTTCCAATTCTCTCCAGCCAGAGCTCAGCCAGCACAGATGGAAGGATTTTTGCTCTTGAAGGGTTAGTTTGTGTCCTAGATTCCATCCTCCTTCATCTGGGTGCAAGGGTCCTCCTTGTCTGCTCTATTTTAGCTTACTCTTGTCTGACTGTCACATTTTGTTTATTTGGTCATCGCAAAAATTGCATTACAGTACGAGCTCAACTTTTCAACTCACAAAGGGTGTGACACATGGTGCCAGTTTTGCTGTATACATTTGTTCCATATATTAAATCCAGCATTCCTAGATTGTTTAATGGATTCATGTCTCCCATATATATTTTTTATATTTCAGTTTCAGTGGTTTGCTATTCCTGAGGGACTGAACAACGAAGCCAGATGAGGCCAGATCAGAAATAAAACAAGACCATTTCCAGAGTGAGAATATTTTTATTTTGAGGATTTGTTATTTTATTAGATACAAATTCTGTCAGAGGGAATAATGCACTTTCCACATCTCTAAAGCAATTCCTTTCACCCATTTGCCAACTCCAGTGTGTGTGGAAAAAGCAGTGCATGGCTTTAAAATATTAACGGAGTTATTTACAGATTACCTTCAGCTAGAAATTAAAACAGAGAGAGACATATCTTTTCTTCAGTACCAGCCCTTTCATTGGGCAGAGTGAAACAACTCCCTCAGGTGACAGATTCTTGGGGACTAACATTCCCCTAAACTAGCCTGCTGTCTTCAGATGGAGTGGAGGATTCTGTCTCATTTCCAATGTTGATGTAACTGCAAGTCTAGTTAGCTTGTGCATGTGGAAGGAGAGGGCACCATCAGGTAGCAAAATGTCTTGGACCAGCCCTACTTTGCTTTGGTTTGTTTGTTTGTGTTTGTTCCAAACGAGTTCATTCATAGATCTTTGGTTGGCTCAGTGGAAATGGGTTTTTCAATGAGTTGGTAGTCCTGTGTCTAGGCCATATCACTTCACATGGGAGGCAAACATGATTGAACGCTACTTGCATGCAGAATAAAAACAGGTCTCATACAGTAACAGAGTTGATAGGAGCACCAAAGATCTTCTGTTTCAAACCTCTACCATGCCAGAATCACAGCACCTCAGGGAGAAGAGTGGGGCAGCAAAGGATGACAGCTTGGAGATTTCAAGGCAGACTTCAGGGGAAAGAGGCAAACTGGATATAGTAAAAGGACATTGCAGGAAGCTGGGGAATAAAACAGGAGACACAACCAAGAGCAAGAGTGGCCAAGATGACGTACAGACTTGTATTGACAACTTGATGTATGGTTGTCATACATATAGCATGTAATTGTAATTTCAGAGACATTCATATAGGAGAGGACAGATAGGATGCCTTCTTTGACAACGCAACCCTCACTAAGCATTCACTGTGGTATGAAGTGGAAAAGAGGAGCCCAAAAAGACACCAGGCAACTGGTAAGCAGTGCCGGAAGGTCCTTCATGAAGTGAACCACACATCCTTCAGCTGAGGAGGGGACTATTTTAACTAATTTTTATTTGCATTTTATCTTGCAGACTTCTACATGATTTTATCTTGATAGCATAATAAACCTTGACATCCAGGACACATCAAACCATGTTTTAAAAATTCTCATTCTCATTGTTTCTTTTTTAAAATCTCTTGTTACCCTTTTAATTTTTTAACAATTCCTTTGAGACTTACAAAGGTCTCCAAAGCATTATGTTTTCTTGGCAGGGAATTTTGCCCTAACTCCCCCAGCTCCAGTTTTAAAATAACACTGATACTTTTCCTGCTGTTAAAATGTTCCTCTTAGGTTTCTGCTGTTTTCCAGTCATGAGTGACACTAAATGGGGTCTGCTTATAAAAACCATTATTTTACTAATATTCAGCCAGTCATTCATGAAACTTTGGCTAAAGCTGTTTCAAGATCCCAAGGCCTTTTGCTGATGGTTGGTTCCAATTTAGTCGCTGGTTTATTTTCTTTGTTAAGAAAATACCATTATGATTCTTAATGCTAACTTCCATGTGTTTAAAGGGAATTTATCTAGAATTTTCTTCTATATGATGATGACCTCTGACAGATTTACAGAAGAAGTATGCCTGTTCCAACAGGTGCTGTTGCTGGTTTTTTGTGGACAGAAATCAGCTGCCTTTAAACATGTCTCTCTGTCTGATCCAGTTACATGCAAATGTTCAGTGTCAAAAACCAAACTGACCAGCTAGGACTTAGTCAACTCTTCTGCTCTTTGGTTAAACGTTTTCAGGAGAAAGCAAGTATACAGCACTCAAAACTTGCAAGTGAATTTCCTGTTATACAATAAAAGCTTTTGTCAGGGGCTCAGGAGCTGAGGCACAGGGAAGATGGGAGATGGAGAGCGAGGGGGAGGAATCCGAAGGGAGCGTAGGAGGGGACAGTGGTCCGAGGGATTCCATGAGCCTCTCCAGCGAATCGGAAGATTCACAGAAGGGAGCGCCAGTGGCCAGGGGCAGGGGGGTCCCAAGGGGAACGCCCCAGGAGCAAGGGGGCAGCAGGGACTCCCAGAGCAGTAGTTGGAAATCAGGACCAGCTTCCCCACCAGAGCAGAGTGGGGGGGAAGAGTCCCAGGCATCGGGGCCAGTGCTTTCCCCACCAGGGAGAGGAGACGAGGCAGAGTCTACCACGCCTCCCTCGGAGAGTCGGACAACGGAAGGGAGGTCAGATCCGGCCAGTGTCACGGAAGAGGGAAGCAGTGATAGAAGTAGTGTAACGGTTAGGAGAAAGGTCACTGGGTTGGCGCGAGAAGCAAGTTCAAATGTACAGGAGCGCGGGACAGCAGAGAGTGAGGATTGGGAACCGGGTCCTAAAGCACGCCGGAGGCAGGGGGAGGAGCTAAGCGACTCAGCGTCGGAAGAGTCCAGAAAGGGCAATGCCCCAGAGGGCAGGAGGACCCAGAGGAGAAGAGAGCAGCGCAGGAGGTGGAGCAGGGCTAGGATCTTAAACTGGTGTGGAAGGGGCGGAGACTCAGACAGGACTTCGCCGATCTAGAGTCTAGACGTAGGGCTGCACGCTCTGGCTTTGAAATGGAAATTAAACTTCAATAAAGGCTTTTGTACATAACATCAGCCTGGCGTTGGTCCTCTGTGAGCTGGGACCTAGAGGCAGCTCTGACAGCTTTCATGAGTGTATTTCATTACAAGCCTGAAATTTCAATTAGGCTTTGCCAAATAGAGAGAGTAAACTTTACTCAGTCAAGACAGAATGTAGTTTCTTCCTCAGTGACAGGGTGAGGTTGTTGTTTTGCTAAAATAGTCTGCAACATGATATTGGTGCATTAGCCGATAGATTAAAAACAACAACAACAACAACAACAACAAAGTGGTTCTGCCAACCTAGCAGATCGAAAGCATACCAGTGCAAGTAGACAAATAGGTACAAACTGCTTTGTGATGGCACAAACTGCTTTGTGATGATATATACAAAATCTGAAAAAGGGAGCAAGGAAATGCTTTTCCACAGCAAGCAGAATATGATATTTATTTTCAATATTTTCAATATTTATAGACCACTTTTCACCATAGATGGCCACAAAGTGGTTTACCTAGAAATCAAGGAAATATCCCATTAATCAAAATAATGCCGTATTTAAAACAAACACAAACAAAAGCCACAAATAAAACCACCAGTCAGGGGAGTCAATAAATATTGAATTACATGTTACATTTATCCACATGTGTCCTTGGCAGTAGTTCTTGCTCGACTAACAAACATCTCAAGAAGCATACAAAAATCTACAATGGTTATGTATCTATCATCTATCTATCTATCTATCTATCTATCTATCTATCTATCATCTATCTATCATCTATCTATCTATCATCCATCTATCTATCTACTCAGCAATGGCCCTTCCCTGCAGTGCACATGCTCAGTACAGCTGAACTGGAATATAGGAGCTGGGTTTTCTTTTGCAAGGTTTTCGAATGTCCTTCCACTTCATGACAATAATATCAGAAAATGTTGTGACTCATAAATAATGATCAGGTTACATACTGGTGCACAATGCAAGAAAACATTACTGGCTTAGGACTGGCTTCAATCCTGTTTCGCAACCCTACCTCTGTGGAAAATGCTTCCACATGTCTATGGAGGAGGGGAGAATACTTGATTCTTGCAATAGATATTTACTGTACATAGGGTGCTACTTTGGAGTTGGCACAGGAGGGAAAACTGGAACACACCTATGCATGAACAGAATGCTGCCTATATCACTTTAGATCCAGCTTACTTGCATCATTGGTAAGCAAGAATGCTAACTGCTTGCAGCTCTATACAGAGATACTACGTGATTGAGGTTGACTTGGAATATTCTGCAGTCCATATTTCATTTGTATATATTTGTGTGTATGTTGCCTTACAGAGTAAAATATGATGGCATTACTCAAAAGGCCAGACTGTCCTGGGGCCTCTAACTTAATCTGCAGTGGCCTTAAGCTGCAGTGAAACCTAGATAAATCTGTTCAATATTAAATATTAGCCAAAGGGCAAGAATAAAATCACATTTGGATTTATAGGAGCCATCGTCCAGAAGTTTTTTTGTGTTTTCTATTTTTTCTTAAAAGTTGAATTAAGGAGAGTTGATTTATGTCTTGCAAAAATATTCTCTTCCCAAATGATTCCCTGAAGCAGCAGTCCTTTAAACAGAAGTGCAACCTGAATTGACCTCGAGCTGTAATAATCTTTATTTAGAAGGCAAAGAAGAATTTCATCAAAGGAGTCACATTCACTATGAAAACCTGAGCCATAGATCAAACCAAGAAAGGTCCAGTGTACTTAATAATCCTGGAATAAAAATGAAAACAGAAGTGTTCCCTAAAGGAATCGAAGCTAGTGAAATTTCCATTCTGGACATAGAGAGCTCTTCAGATCTCTTCCATGTTCCAATTCTGTCTTGTATACTTATTGCCAAATGCCACCCCAATCGTTGGGTGGTGCTTGATTCCAGAAGTCCAAGGCACTTACTCAGGGTTCGTGTTTCCATTTGGAATAAATCACACAGCGACTGTGGTGTCATTATGATATATGATTTATTTACACATATATACAACCTGAGCCTACAATGGAGGGGTTCACAGCATTAACACCCCCAAAAGGTCTTGTTTCTCCCATAGCCCACAACCTTGGATTAGAACAGAAATCAAACATTACTCACAGATGTTGCTCTGATTAGAGAGCTCTCCAGCTCACTGCTTTACTTCTTGGTCACATCATTGCAATTCAATGCTAAACTCTGGCTTTGTCCCAGGTTTGGATGAAACTATGGCTTTGCTCACAGTGGTGCAGCAGGAGGGATAAAGGAATAGAAAGTGGTTTCAGTCGCCTCACCAGAAGCCCACCTTGAGCCCTCACCCACCATACCAAATTAGCGTAATTTATTTTGCTGTCCACATTAATGTTTAGGATTTACCGTAATACTCTAAAATAATAATCTAGGTCCTGTCATAATCTAATGGTCTGGTGCCATCACTATCTGTTTCTTAGTCACCAGTCAAAGTTCTTCTTCATCCAGGCCTATGGACCTTAATCTTCTGCTTCTCTTTCCATGATATGGGGTAGAGTTGGATCTCCTGTTCCTGAAGATGTCTGATCTGGCCACAGTTGCTCATGCCTTACCTACATGCCATTAAGATTACTGCAACATGCTGCCTTTGAAAAGTGCTCGGAAACTTCAGCTACTAAACCACTATGGAATCTTTATTACCCTGTCTAGCCAATTAGTTATCATTATGTACTAGTCAACTTGACCTTACTATGGATAAAAACACTGAGTGTCATTTCACTGTTTCTTACTCAGACTTGTTCTGTTGCATCACAATAGACCACGATTATTGTGTATTCTGGTCATGCCCTTTAGTGTTTGCAGCCCATCCTTGGCTTTTGTTCAACTTATGAATTTAATAAGTATTCCTTTCTGTTCATCCCACCTATGAAAGAAAATACTAATCAATGCCAGATTCTGTCCATTCTTTGTTCACTTTCTCTTTTCCATCTGTTCTCACCTGCCCAAGAATGACTTCTACTCAATTGCATGCCCACTAGGATTCCCAAACTCTTGTAAAAAAATGAAATAGGGACATGCCCCGAATCCTTATGCGACTCAAGGAACTGCCTGATTCACTATAGTGCTTTCATTTGTTTCATTTGGGGCATTCAAATATTGAATAAAACAGAATCCACTTTCATCAATGAATTATTTCGAACTGAGGGTAACCTTCCTCAGCTCAAGGCCCACACTGCCTCATGGGGAAACTTCCAAGGGGTGAGCGGAGCTGCAGGCAAGATTAGGTAGAGCAATAGGTGTACGTGTGCAGTAGGCTACCTTCCAGCTATACAAATGTTAAAACTATCATTAATAATAATAATAATAATTTGTATCGCACCCTTCTTACTGGGTTGCCCCAGCCACTCTGGGTGGCTTCCAGCATACATAAAAACATAGTAAAATTAAATCTTAAAAAGCTTCTCTGTACAGGGCTACCTTCAGGTGTCTCCTGAATACAATATACTTGACAGGAGATGGGAAGGTATTCCACAAGGTTAGTGCCACTACTGAGAAGGCCCTCTGCCTGGTTAAACATTTCTATGCCCACTCACATTTCTCCATCCAACAAACAGGAATAATGTTCACAAGGGCACAATCCAGCCAGGCAAAAGCATCTGAGAAGGCCACAGAGCAGGGCTAGTGATGGGTGTGGCCAGGGGGAAATCCTGAGGGCCAGATAGAGGCGTAATGAAGATGGACAAAGAAAGGGAAGGGGATCAAGCAGGGTCATCCTCAGGTCCACATTCACACTTGGAGTCTTTTGTAAGTGCTGCACTTTTATGATCTGCATCTAAGGATGGGTTTTATATGACCATTTTTAACAGAAAAATCACGTGACCAAAACACCTCCAATTTTTAAATGATTACTTGCCTCTCTCACATGGAACCCATGCAGCAAAACAGAGACACAGAAGAGGCACTGGCATTCTTCAACTCAGGAATTCACTTTTGTTGTATAGTGTTATCGACAAAGGAAAAAGTAGCCACAGAAGAATTATATGGAAAATTTCCACATTTTGGCTACCTATAAATTTCCATATTTTGGCTACCTATAAAATTCAAAGATGTAAATTCTTCATAAACTGCCAAATTGGAAAGAGCAATCCAGTTTTCAATGTACTTCCATGCCACAGTTTTGTAACGTGGTGAGAAAAATAATGGGAGTAATACTGCCATGCTCTAGATTTTATTTCAGCTTACCCTATGACGCAACCTTCATGGTACACTTGGTAAGCAATTAGTGGATTGACTTTAGAAGGCGTTCTCTTTTGTATAGGACAAGGCATTTTCCTTGTGGTTTTTATGCATAGTGGGACAGAGCAACCTTCTGAACTTGAACAACTAATAGGTTCTGTTGAGGGGGATCCATTCTTCCCTGATAGCAGAATAATGAGTGAATGAATATTTGCTCTGTTTGTAAAACTATTTTAAAAGAAAGCTGCATAAAAGCAAAATTCACAGGATCAAAATGTTCCTGATGTTACAATTTACGGACACAACGGTGAGTAAATGATACACTGCATGCAGTATAGGTATGGCTGCCAAAGAAAACTAATGGCCTTAGAGAAGGGGTGTTATCTGATGTCTATGTGGAAGAAAGTCCCTCATGTAACAAATGATTAATTCAGGAAACATCTGCTGCAAAAGCAACTTGAAAGCAAAGAAGATTGCATCAGAAAGCCAACATGCAGACAAAAACCTCTCCCAGTTTACGGCATCTGAGGAGTGAAAAGAGAACTCCTTGTATAAATCTGTGCTGAAATCGAAGGTTGGTAATTAAACTAACAGGGCCAGCCCTACCATTAGGCAGAGGTGCCTCAGGCAGTAGTTGCTGAAGGCAGGGGTGGCAGCCTCTGGCTATAACCCTCTGTGGAGAATAGAACTGTGTGAGCCACACAACCTATCCTTAACCTGTGGCCTAAACTAACGTGCTGCTCTCGGTGCAGGGGAAGATACTGTCCCATCACAACTGCTATGTTAAAATCAAAATAATAATTAGAGAATTTGCTACATCTCCTCAGCTGCCCAATACATGCTATTTTTGTTATAGGCCATATGTAAAAGCGATTTCCTACATTGGGGACTTGTTTTACCTCTTGTATTTAATACACTGTTTCATTTTATGGTGTGTGTGTGAGTTTTAAGCAAACAGAACAACATGCTGGCTGTTAACACATGAAAGGTACGGGCCCTACAGCAAGTCTTTCACAGGCCATAACACTTTATAAGAACCACAGGTGAACAACAGCCAGACCTTCCATACTCCCAGCAGTATATGTTGATCTCCACATGAACAAATATATAAGCACCACAATTGCTTTGTTAAAGGTCCTGCAGTCTTTCAAAAAGCAAATAAGGGTTTGGGTGAGAAGGATCTAAATTAGTATCTTGCAGGAAGAAGAGACTGAGATCCCTGACACCTTCAAGGCTTACTATTTCATTATACATGTAGACATATATTTTCAAAATAGCGGCCATCTTGTTCTTCCTTAAAAACCAACAAACTTATGATGGCCAAAGCTTTCTTGAAAACAGATGGGAACCTTTCTTCACATCAAGACTCTTTTTCAGATGCATTCCCATCCGGACAACTTTCTAGAGGCCAGAGTTGAAGGACACATTCCAGCCAGGCAAAAAACCCCTGGGGGTTTCAAATAGAGTCAGTGAACAGTGTGTCTCAGGAAGGGCCATCACCTGAGGAGATTCCTGGGCCAGACAGACAGACCTGGAGTGCTGCATTTGGCGCTTGGAATTGAGAGTTATTACTGTACTCCTGATAGGTGTGAGTATGTGAGAGAGTTGATGGGATGATGGGAGGGTTTATGGGAACATAAAGATAACAGAAATAAGAAGAATACTCTCAGAGAATGAGTAAGTTTAAATGTTTTATTATCTGCGTTTTACAAAAAAAAACAAAAAATGCATAAAATCTTTTTCCTAGAACCTGATCTTGGTTTTAGATCCTGGATTGTTTAAAGTGTTTAAAGCATGTCTCCTGGGTTGGGTGTCATGGTGAACTGGTTTAAGCAAGCACGAGAGAAGCTCTGAAGCTGGATATGTGATCTCAGAAGAGATTAAAAGAGACCATGTGGGTACAAGGTTCATTCACAAGTTGATAAACCATGTATTTTTCAGGCTTGCATCTGTGCTGTGGAAGCTCATCTTCTTTGTCCAGTCCACAAATGAATCAACCTAATGTGAGCTTCCCAGGCTAACACATGGGCGGAATGTGGTGGTCCTTCAGTTTTCTGGCAATACATTTCGGGACTCAAAACCTGTACAAAAAATGTGTATTAAAAATGTACTTTAGGCTAAAAAAAAATGCAACAACAACTAAAGAACATATTTGACTGAGACATATGTTCAAAAGCAATGCAAAATTGTTTGTGTGTTTTAAATTGCAGAGTAATGGGGAAACAGACCCTACAGCTTCCTCCACTATGTTCTACTCAGTATACAAAATATTTCCACCTGTGCAGTGCAGCCACCTGCCAAGTCCTCCCAGCCCACATATCTGACACCATCTCCTGTTAGAGTTCCAAATCACTAGCAGACACAGAGTTTTACAAAAGATATGGATAAAAATGTAAACTAAGCAATGTCTCCATTTTCAATGAGCAAAGTTGGTGAAGTTAACTTTGCAGATTACAGGCACCCCCCCCCCCAAGTTACATGCGATCGACTCATGCATGTTACCAGGAAATAAAGAATTCAATTCAAACCCAGAAATGGCGGAAGAGAGCTGGGGAATTCTTGTGACTCATGAGGAGGCCCTCCCAAGAGCCCAAAGAGGAAGTCAGTGAGGGGCAGAGGAAGCCCCAAAGAGACCAAAAGTTCAACGGGGCTTTGTTTACACTGCTCAATCTCCCTGCCTAACAGCTGGCATCTGGGGTAGCGCAGCCCCTGCTTTCCTGCACATCCTCCGTGCTCCTCCAGCCCCCCATGAGCTTCAATTCTAGTTGTGGATATTTTTGGATATAGTATTTTTGGTATGGATTTGAATAGAGTGTGGCAGAGAGGGCATTTAAAGGGTGATTAGAGGGAGCTCCCCACTTTACGTGATTTCTTTATGTGGAACGTAACTCCCATGGAAGGGAGGAGGTGCCTGTTTTTGACTTTCCTCTTAAACACAGGGAAATAAAAGACAAATTTTGTTATATATTTTGGTATATATTGTGTCAGGGAAGAAAACTGGACAGCTTATTTTGCTAGAGTCACAAGTATATCTTTGTGTGTGAGTATGAATTCAATCGGATCCTTTATATCACAGCAAGAGTACATTAAAAAGACATAGTACAAGATGACAGGTACTTTTAATGCATGAATGAGTATGCCCTTTTCTTGTTATAAAAAGGCCCAGTATAATTTCCTTGTGACTCTGTTGGTATCCAGGCTTGGCTCACCTGAGGAACCATGCTTTTAAGGCATCCTTTAAAACTGAATGCTCAGCACTAATAGAATTCGTCAGGAAGTCAGGAAAGAGATGCATATGAGCACAAAATAAGAACATTGTCTTTGATGCTGGAGTTCCTAAATGCAACCTAGATCTGTCTCTTTCATGCATTGCATAGACGACATGTCCCCACCCCCAGCCCACCCCGCTGCATATAAAAGTATGGAACTGCGCTTAACTTTTCCAAAAGGTTCAAAAGAAACATTCCCATACTCACAAGTAACTATTTTCCAGAACAGGACAATGTCACCTACGTTAAGCAACATTGCTTAGCACAGGAAATTCTCAAGGACTGAGGAAAGATGTTTACTGTGTGTTGAGACCCAAAAACCACCCCCGCATTGATGAATAAGACACAAGGACACGGATATTAGGTTAATGGTTATTGGGCAAATTTAGGCCACTGGAATTGACCCAACTATATCTGACTCCTGCCCGTCTTGCAGGGAGTCCTGTAAGGGTTAACCACCGGTAGGGGGAGCCCCATCGATGCAAACCAACTCGAGCTCCCCCTGGGTGGCTGATGGGGTTGTGGCATGGCCCTAGCCCAGCCCTGGGCTTTGGACAAGATCCACACCCCCAGATTCCTTTAACAGAATACCCTGAAGCTTGGAGGGGCAGGTGATGGCCACACCTCACCTCCCCCATCATAAGATCAACCAATGCCTAACCGCTAAACTTTACAAAGTTGTGATGATTGCTATGAGGTAGATGAAAACCAAATGGCCCATGCCAATTTGCCAAGTGGAAAAATTCCTACCAGGCCCCTCAATGGCAACCAACCAAAGTCCATAGCAAGACCAATGTTGAAACCTGAAAATAGGGGGGGGGGGGCAGGCAGGAAATTGAGGAGGAAGCTCTCTGGCTCACGCCTCAGTTTAAATGGGGTCTGGCCACACCCCTCCCAGCCAGCGGACTGGCTGGCTGGACAATGACATGGCCGGGAACCTCCGGGTGATGCGGGACTTCGTCCCCCACCCCAGAGGGGAGTGGGTGGCCACGCGGTCCACCGCAACTCCTCCCCACTGGGAAGTGGATTTACGTTATTTTGTGGTACGAAAAAACCGCCAAGAGTTTTTGACCATAACAATTTCTAAGGAAAGATAATATTGATATTTCCATCAATGATGGGGCAGACACTTTTTGCCCTGACTGCAGCCTATCTGCAAAGGAAAAATTCCAACCTGGTCTTTTATAGAGAATTTCGCCATTCCCCTGCTTCTCTAGATTTTTAAATGAGGATGCACAATATGACTAGATGCTACCAATTATCAGCTTCCCTTCTGGCTATATGGGCACCGAAGTACTTTAGCACCTGATAATTGGTTGAGTTCTTTCACCCATAATGTCATGCAGATGGTGTAAGGAGAATTTGTTGGTCCTCCAGGAGTGAGAAGTGGTTTCACTCCCCACATTCATGTTAATACGTACAGAAAATTCTGCCAGACAAGGTTCAGATGTTCCAAAATGTGACTTGCTGAGACATAAGCAACCTACAAGGAGATCATCTTTAAAGTTATGCTTTTATAGCCTCAGACAAAATTCTATTGATACTCCCAGCTTGGCTGATGGAGTCTGGTCTGCATATCTTCTGCACACATTCTTCACTTCATAACATTATGTGACCTTCTATGCGTAGAGCAATTGCAATAGTTTAGAGGGATGGGTGAAGAAGTAAGGTATGAAAGGAAGGGATGTTATGTGCACAGTGGGAATGGCACCAAAACAGGAACACTATACCAAGTTCCTTCCCATTACACAGCATTTCGAAATCCCTAACACAAGCTCCAACACTACCACTTAGGAAGCTTTTGTACCCTCATTCCATGTCATTGTGTACCAGTCTTGGGTGGGAAAATTTACACTGCAATGCTGAATCATGTAGTGAGCTTTCCTAAAAGTTACGGGGCAGGATAGAGCTTGCCAGTGTGATGTCATTCTTGCCATTGTGCACACAACAGGCATAATGTCTGGTCTCTGCTCTCGGGGTGAGGGGGTGCAAGGGATGAATCTATGTAAGATTTATCTCTAAACAAAGGGCACTTGAAAAGCATGCAGAGAAGAAGCGCCATAATTGGAGAAGTCCTTCTCTAGTGTAATAAATGAGAAAATTGACTCTAACTTCACAACTCAGAGTTTCAACGTAATGCCAGAAGGGTTGCTTGGTCCCAAATGGACCTACCTAAACCTTATGAGATTCTTATTTGGGTGCCCTTGTGGGTGAGGTATGATTGATGGCTACTAGGAAAAGGACCTTCTCAATGGTGGGACTCTGGCTCTGTTCATTTGGCACCAGGAAATTTCTTCTTCTTTTTACTTTCCCAGGCTTTTTAATCAGATTCAGGTATTGTCAGCTTTAGCTTTGTCGCCTTCTTTTATTCTACTTCTACATTTTTAATGATTGGCTTGCTTTGTTGCATGCATTTTAATTTTGCTTTTATTTGCCTTGCCGATATATAAACACCTAAGATATATAGATAAAATACAGAATAGCATAGAGGTGGGTGGGGTTTTTTAAATTCAGTATCCCTGACTTTGAGGCCCACTGCCAGCAGTAATGCCTTCTGTGGACAGCCACACAAAGGTTTGGGCACCTTGCCCTGTCATTGTGGACAAAAGTAGATTAATCTGGATAATAATTACTTCTGCAAGAGCATTTAATATATGCACCTTCCTTACAAGTTTGATATATTTAGCAGGGAAAGAGTTATGTGAATTTTAAACTAGTCAGATTGTTCTAGCACATCCCAGTGACATGCTGAGAACAGATAAAGTTGGGGGTGCATAATTCTTCAGCTAAGGCAGATGTACAGAATATATCACTTTATTACCTAGCAATAATAGGCATAATTTAGTCTCAGCTTTGATGTTAAAATGTGTCAGTAGCTTAGCTGTTCCGACAGCTGATAGCTTAATGCTTTTGGTTCATTATCATTAATTTTCAGTAATAGTCTTTTTCTCTGGCAGCATAATGAGATTTTTTTTCCCCACATCATTTAAAATAACCTCAAACCTCCCACTCCTAATCTAAAACTTCAAGCAGCTTCAGATTAAAGGCGGGAGAAAGCAGAATATCATAGTATGAAAAGAGCAACGGTCCACATTTTGCAAACATTTCCAAACAGCAAGCAGGAAGCAAGCATCCGCATTCTAACAAGGATACTGTTTTAAAACGCCATGCCTTCATACCGCATTGTCATAAATAATGTGTTTTTCACACAGTTGGACAAACTGCAGTCATAAAGCCAAAGTGGAACCAATGTGATGCCAGATAATTCCCAAAATCACTGGAGAGATAATAAATAGTTCCACATGCCGGACCTTATAGACACACAGGGAAAGCACTTGTGTGCTTGTATTAGTAATTATATTCACTGGCTCATGGGCCAATTCTGATCCCAGAATTGCTATTCCATAAAATAGGACTTCAGTCATGATCTTAAGCACACTTAATTGCAAGCATTCATATAGAATTTGCTTCCAAGTAAAGTTGTTAAGGGTGGGGCACTGCAATGTGATTTTAATATAAGCAGAGCAACACACCGATATTTGGAGATAAGTGCTTGGTTCAGAAATTTATGACCAGAGTGTGTGTTTTCCTGTTTCCCGCCTTTGCCAGTTGAAAGTGGAGACACACAGTGACTTACGGGCAGCAGGAGGTGATGATGACCAGAGCCAGAACCACTGTGGAAGAGAGAGGAGATTTAACAAGAACGGCAACAAATAAGAGACAAAGCCAGCTGGAAACAAGGTACCAACAATTCCCCAGTAAAGAACTGGTGCCAGAAACCTCCAGAACAGGAGTGGCCCTCCAGATGGGTGCTACAGTTCAAGAACATCTGGAGGGCCAAAGATTCCCCACACCTGCTTCCGAGCATCACTGAAGCAGACAGGCTTTGACAGCTAGTGATGCGAAAGCTCTCTTGGCTTGGTTAGTTATCATCAGCTTGGTATTCGCAAGCTGCTTTTCAAAGGTCTCAGAGAAAATGTGCTTCCCGCCCTCAGAATCCCTTTCTCTGTAATGTTGGCACATGCAAGTTGATGGTGCCACGCATGTGCACAGTATCATGTATTTCTACCACCATCTGCCCTGTGGAAAGGATCCTGAGCACAGGAAGCAGGTGGAAACACCTCAGAATCTGCTTCAGTTGGACTTTCCTTCCCCACTCCCGTGCCCTTTCACAAAGTCATCTTTCACCAATTGTCTGAAGAGGATTCTGGGAAAGAGATTGGTGAAGGAGAAGACCACTTGCCAGCTTCAGTTGGACTTCCCCCTTCTGGCTTCCAGAAGGCCATTCAGCATTAATTGTCCTGTGGGATGGATCCTGATTACTTGTTATGTATTTACTGACCACCATCAACTGACCTGTGGGAAGGGCTCTGGGCGAGTGAGAAAAGCAGGCAAATATCACCTGAAGGCTTGATCTAGCTAGGCTACCCCCTCCTTCCATCCACAGCGCTATCTACCACCAGTCGTCCTGGTTGGTTATTGGTTGGTTGGTTATTCCACTGATATCCTGCTCTTCCTCCCAAAGGAGCCTATGACAGGAAACAAACAAGCATTTCAAGAGCCCCTCTAGGCAGTTTACAGTCTAACGCAATGGTGGCCAAACTCGGCCCTCCAGCTGTTTTGGGACTACAATTCCCATCATCCCTGATCACTTGTCCTGTTAGCTAGGGATGATGGGAGTTGTAGTCCCAAAACAGCTGGATGGCCAAGTTTGGCCACCATTGGTCTAAAGAATTCCTTTAAAATACCAACAAAAGCAAACACTAAAAACAAATTAATAGTCTTTTAAAATAAAAAAAAAGAAATACAATCACCAATTTGAAAATCATTCTACATAGTAAAAGAGCATGCTAAAAATTGTGCACTTTAAATCATTAAGATTGTGTGCCTAGTTAGACTTGCCTGAAGCAAAAGTTTTCAGCAAGCACCAAAAGTTCATCTGAGGTGCCTGTATAATACCAATGGGCAGGGAGTTCCAGAGGTGCTGCCACAATGAAGTATTGCAAGGGCAAACTGAACATGGCACTGATAAAAGTGCCAGTTCCACAGATCAAAGCGGACAAGTGGGCATGGCAATCCTTCAAATTTAAGTTACTTTTTTTCCAGTTGGTCTACTCAAAGCATGATTACATCTGGATACAACTCTATAAAGTCCTATTAAGATAGTAGGCCTAGGTTTTCAACCACACAATATGCTCTTAAAATCAAGGAACTGTTGATTTGAGAATTTTGAATTGTGATAACCTTTATCTGGTGGTCCCCAATATCTTGCATCTGAGGGGCGCCCCTTGTCCTTCCTAACTTTGTGCCAAGCACTTTGGCTATGTAGCTCAAGAAAAAGGACCAGGAGAAAACACCCTGTTTCTGAGCTCAGGCAGAGACGGCTAGTAAAATTTTAGAGTGTATCTGTTTTCATTCACTATTCAGCACCTTTGTACCTTCAGGCAAATCACAGATCCCAGATATATATTTTGAGAAGTGGTCGCCACAGTGATGATGGATGCAACACACCCTCTATATATAGTACGACAACAACTGGGTGAGAGGTGACACAATTCTTTTACCACACATTGGACGCTATAAACTTTAACTTCAAGCAAATGCAAGCCGTAAAACACTAGTGATGGCTATACCAGATGGTGCCGGCTGTAAGATTTTAACAGATATCTTTATTCTTTTAGGACATTTTCTTTATACACTTTCTCATAAATCTAAAACAAAAATACCTGCCTAGTGACCAGCAGGTCGTAGATGATCGATGATTTTACTATACCTTAGATGTAATAAACCATACATGGAGATCAGTGATATGTACAGTATTCAGTCAAAGGCAGAATAGCAGGATTCTGGGTCTAGACTTTCATAAATTTAGTGAAGTAGAAACTTCTAAGAACATGGGTCAGTAGATTAATGTACTCTGGGTTTGCATAGCATGACTGGGCATGTGTTAACAGTGTGGCCATTACTCTTCTTGAAGGTTGCCAAGTAATACCACAAGGCTCACAATAAAAAGGAAAGCATGTGAGAAAATAAATCTGCTGGGGTTTTATCATTATTTTGGCTAATTATCTGTGTTTTATTAGTAAGGGTTAATGTCATTTTAGAAATCCCAGTTGAGATCTCTCTCTCTCTCCATTGCGAAGTTTATCTCAGGCCCTAAACTTAGAAAAGCTTTTCAACATAATCTGACTTTTCTTTATTTATGCACTGGGGGAACTGAAGCCACTAACCTCATTGCCGACATGCTTAGATAAGGCGATTAAATTCTTATATCATGTCTGAAGAAACCAAAAAATGTATAGAATTTACACGCTAAGAGTAATGTGTTATGCCCGAAAGCACAACTGGATGGAATAAAGATGGAATCACTTTTCTAATTAGTTAACAAACAGACATAAGAGAGCATCTCTGTTACAGAAAGCATTTTAAATAGATGCTTAAATCCTAAGATTTCTGTGGTGGCACCTCTACTTTGGAATGCCCTCCCCAAAGAGATATGATTGCCTTTAATATTAATTACAATATTTTCAGAGACCTTCCTATTCGCCCCAGCATTTTAGATAACATTTTAGTCAGGATTGCCTTCTCAGTTCCTCTAAGAACATTTCATGTTTTCACTCTGCTTTTTAATCTTGTGGCTTATTGGTTTATACACTTTATTCTTAAATTGTGTGATTAGTTTTCTTCACAGGGTTGCATCCCATCCTGGAATCTTCTGATGAAGGTTGACTAAGAAATAAGGAATATATATATATATATATATGAGACAAATAATGGAATATGTAGTAAATTTCTGAAACCACAACATTCAAAGGTTGGAAAGTTTGATGGCATTGCATAGCCTGTGGTGGCATTTGCAGTGTTGTCATGTAGAATTCTACGCACAACTTTTATAGAGCAGCACATGTTCCACATTCTAAACCGAAAGTGTCAATGGTACGATGTTGACCCAAGCTGTTCTCATGGTCTGGTTTCTCATGCATCATCTTGTGGTGGAGGCCCATTAACTAGCAGGGAGTCGGAATGCATCTGTGGAGCTGCAGAAGCCACCAGTTGTTTATCTATCTAACAGAGAATTCTTTTGACAAGCCCATCACTACTACTGGAAAGGAATGCTATATTTGTTTGGAATGGATATCGAGGTCAGACCTATTGGGAGGGCTTCATTTTCACCCCAGAGAGGGCTTTTGATGTTAGTGATACCCTTCAAACATAGTTGCCCTTGCTATGCAGAGGACAATCTTATTTCCTGAATGTGGTATCTTCACTCACTTGTACTTTTCCAGCAGAAAGAAAAGCTTAAGTAATATATCCCCTAGGTGACTTTTATTAGCATGCAGTTAACCCTGCCATTAAGGATTTGATTCCTTTGTAACCCTCATCTAAAGTGCATTGAATTTACATTTAGGTATGGAAGTTGCTATACAGCTCTCAAACAAATGTGCTGTTGTTTCTCTCTCTATAGACAGTTAACATGGTAATCAACAAATAAGTATCGTCCCCCATTTACTCTCATTCCTAGATGCAACAGTGAAGCAATGCATTTGGGACAAAAGTAATACCAATATAATTTAATAATTATACACAGTACAAAAGTCAGAAAGGAAGATCCTCAAAAGACGCTTCGGATACTTTGTGTTCTGCTCAGAAATCAATCATCCTAAAGCTCCATAGAATCAATGGCAATTTCTTTCACCAAATTTCCTGCATTCCAGATCAACGTGCTTCCCCCTGAAAACAGGAGGATGCAGGAATGAGACAGTCTATTAGACCAGATGCACATTGTACATTTAAAGCAAATTCCCCACCCATTGAAAGCACATGCCTTTCCCCCAAAAGATTCTGCGCATTGTAGGTTCCCCTTGCCCAGAACAACATATCCCAATCTGCTTAACATGCTACAGGATGTTCGGGGGGGGTGAGGAAATGTTGCATGCTTTGAATGTATGGTGTGGCTCTGCCCTTCGACTTTGCTTGGAGAGGCATTTCTGAGCCTAGATGAAGGGAGAACTTAAACAACATTCAGCACGTGGTTAGAGCTGTTGGGTTTCGTTTTGCTCATTTTGAGCCATTCAATGAATACAGATGAGGAAAGACAAAGTAAAGTACTTCACACAACATATAGCTGTGGAATTCTCTCTCAGAATATGTAGTGAAGAGGATTAGACACACCCAGGGAGGATGAGGTTACTAATGACTATCTAGCTTGATATTACCAACTGACTGGCACAAGCTCCCAGTGGATGGTATCCAAGTAAGTTTTACTCAGAATAGACCCATAGAAATTCACATTAATAAACATGACTAAGTTAGGACCACTGATTTAAATGGAACTACTAAGAGTAGAGGGACGCAGGTGGTGCTGTGGGTTAAACCACAGAGCCTAGGACTTGCCGATCAGAAGGTTGGCGGTTCGAATCCCCATGGCAGGGTGAGCTCCCGTTGCTCGGTCCCTGCTCCTGCCAACCTAGCAGTTTGAAAGCACATCAAAGTGCAAGTAGATAAATAGGTACCGCTCCAGCGGGAAGGTAAACGCCGTTTCCGTGTGCTGCTCTGGTTCGCCAGAAGCGGTTTAGTCATGCTGGCCACATGACCTGGAAGCTGTACGCCGGCTCCCTCGGCCAATAAAGCAAGATGAGCGCCTCAACCCCAGAGTCGGTCACGACTGGACCTAATGGTCAGGGGTCCCTTTACCTTTACCTTTACTCTGAGTAGAAGTTATAACTAGAAATGCTAGAGATTAAATCTGGATTTTCCTGCATCTAAAGCCCTTGCTCTTCCGTTGAACCACAATCCTCTTTTATGACTGGGGCCAGTAACCTTTATTCCCCCTTCCAATGATCCTTGAATGTGACAACTGGGGAAATGGAATTAACAAAAAATGTGGGGAGAAACCAGAACAACTTTGGAGGCATGCCCAGAATAAGAAATTGATATAGGACTCTGCAACATGGTCCACCAGTCTTTGCAACTCACAGGAAACTTCAGGAGTCAAATATCTGTGGAAAGTGATGGTAGCAAATTTGAAAGTCACTGTCCTAACCCACCCTGCTATGATATCTAATCTTTTGACTTTCCTATTTAACTTCCAGCTGGGTGTGTAGACAGTTAAAAATGAAGCGTGCTACTGATGCTTGCCAATATTGTCTTTGGGTCTCATTACAGCACAGCAATGCTCCACATAAAGCCGAACCCTTTTGCTCACTGGCAGCTACTTAACTATAACAAGACTCCATTGTCTGCCCTAGAAACATAAAACAAAAATTAAAAAGAAAGCCACCTGTAATCTGCCGGCACTCAAAGGAAATATAAGCTAAGGTACAGGGGGAGCAGAGATGCAATTCGCCTAACAGTCCAAATCAGAGAGGCATTTCATTTGCATTCCTTTTAAATGGTAGGACTTATATGAATACACCTCAAAGCATTCTGGTGGTCTGAAGAGACCAGGGATTTGCAGACTTTGCATCTGCTTTTGTTAAAAGAAAAAAGAAAAAGGTCTGTTTTGCTGCTATGGTGACAAACATGTCCAGGAAAACCTGAGGACAAACGCCACTACTTTACGTTACTTCAGTTGCAGAGTGACAAGTGTCAAGGAGAAGGTAAAATGATTAATTCTCCCTTTTTTAATTTTGTGAACTGCTTTCTGCTTTGGGAAAATATCAAATTGCAACAATCTGGTGAGGGAAAATATTAGAGGGGGAATAGTGACTTGCTTCTTGGGTTTATTTTTCTGTTAATCTAAGAATGTGTTCATTTCACTGGGTGGAATAGGAGAACATAACTACTTGCCAACGTCATTGTATATTTAGATTTAAAAAAGCAAATCAGATGGAAGTCATTAATATAATTTGGAAACAATAGCGATAGGTGTTTCATTTCTAGATTAACAGGGATGGGTAGCAGTTTTCATGTCCAATATTATCTTGGCAGCTGGAGACAAAATTAAAGTGAGTACTAAGGACTATTAGGGAACTTTTTTTGAAAAAGAAGAAGTGGGTATGTACTTTTGTTTTCAAATACTGGCATTTGCATTTAAGTTTAATTTCATGCTTTTCTTTGGCTCTCACTTCTTTCACATCTGTTCACAATACACAAACACAATGTGCTGTTCTGGAACCATTTTAAGTTCTGGTAAGCTAAAATACATTGTTTTTTGCTGTCCATCTTTAAATTCCTTGGAATCAATGTTTTAAAATAATGCATCGTCATGGACTGGTTGGACGCAGAGGAATGGTGGGAGGAACCAGCTGGGGAACCCCCAAGCAGTGGCGTAGCTAGCCGCTCAGGTCTTGGGTGCGGCCCACGTGTCCTGCAGCCATGGGCAGGGCAATCTGTCCATGGGAGCAGGGGGCGCTGAATGGAGACTCTCCACCACCTCCCCCTCAACTGTAGGGTAGCTGAGGGAGAGGCAGAGGGCAGATGTAAGTCCCACGCTGCCATTTCAGGCAGCGTGGAACCTGCAGGCGCCCAAGCCACCACGTCACTCCCAGGAGAGACACGTGGCTCAGGCACGCTGCAGGCCCTGCGGTGTGGCGCCCAGTGCCAGCCATGTTTCGTTACGTTTGTTGACTGAACTAAAAAGTTTAATGAGCCCATTTTAAAATTAAAAAAACAACAACTCTTTTTTGTCATTTTGTCACCCCCCTCAGTGATGACACCCAGGTCAGACCGCACCCCTCGCACCCCCCTTCCTCCACTACTGCCCCCAAGGGAAGAAAATTCAAAGCCTGGGGCGTGGTGGTGGGCAAACTTGTCACATATAGAGAGTATAACTGTATGCAGGATTGCAGCTGGCGATTGGCACACTTTATGCTACAGTTAGAAATGAGGGGAGGGGAATCAGTGGGTGAAGGGCAGCCGGGCAGGAAGTAGCTGCACCACAACCTGGCTTCCCATAAACTACATCACTTTGAGAGGAGCAAGGTGGTGAGGAATTTGGTGCAATGCAGGTGCAGTGTTGGGAGCGCCTGATTGGCTCTCTGTTGTGCCATCCTCACTACTGCCTCTTCCCTTCTGGAGAAGCACATTGATGCCGATAACAGGAGACCAGGTGTGCAGTAGCCTCCCTGCCCACCTCAAGTGGGTAGGAACCAAACCAAAGTAGCCGCGCTTATGTCCCATTCTGATTAATGGGAGCTCAGCGAGTAATGACTAACTTTTCACATTGATTTCAATAAGACCTACATGTGGCTTACTTGGTCCAGATCCAGTCCAATAGAAATGAATCTTTCGACCATCTGCCTATTTTATTCTGCAAATGATCAGATGTGTGATTTGGTTAAAAATGGGGTACTCATATTAGCTATTTTCTTTGGCCACATATACTTGAAATCCAGTCTAGAAAATGAAGACCATAATCTAGCTAACTTAAGTTCTTTTCCATTGTGGGAGACATTTAAGCATGTGTTTCAACTCTCTCGCTGAACTCAATGAGAGTTAAAATATTGGCTGGACTATGCCCAATATATGCTTGTCCATGGATAGTTTAGCATAGCTATTTCTGTTTCCATTGAACCATCACATGTCAGCTTTGTCTGCAATTGAGAATTTCTAAATCATTTTTTTTAAAAAAAATACTTTGTTGTTGTTTCTATAAACCTCAAAACACATTGTTTGGTTTCAGTTTCAGTTACTGGCAAATGTTTAAGAGTGGTTTGAATTCAGTCTGATCAAATTTCTGGTACTCATTGCTTGCATGAGCATTTTCAAAATTACTGATGGAATTGTTGGTATTGATTGCCCGTTGAACAATAGCGTGTGTGTGTGTGTGTGTGTGTGTTCATGCTCCGCTTTTATCCAGTTAGAACACATATTCTTCACATGTTCTGAAAACACAATGGATTTGTGCATGTGATAAAAATAATTGTTCTGTCATTCTCTATGAACCATTTGTACAATACTTAAATCATTTCCAAAGACTGTTGCTCTTTGAAAAAGCAACAGCCTTTGGAAATAATTTACAGTGCATGTGAATCAGATCAAAATGTACCACACTCTTTCAGTTTGATGCTGCAAATTTAAGCAAATAAGGAATGTGATTTGGTAAAATATATTTTTTGTTAACTGATACAGATTTTGTGATATTAAGGAGTTAATGTTCATAAATATTAATAAAACTATATCGGTTCTCATGGCACAAGATTAGACCATAATGTTCTCTCAGATCAGCTGATTATATAAACAAAGCACTCACTCTTTCTGGTGCCTTCTTTTGTTTCATGCGTTGTCATTCTTAATTTTTTATTATGGCTGTTGGAAGACAAGTTTTTTGATAAAGAGAGGGGGGTGGTGGGAGCTCAAAAAATAGAGTTTGTAATCTGGCTACAGGGTAAGTGAATGACTGGCAGGGAGGCATTTGGAGTGGGTCAGATCCTTTCAAAATTTCATGGGGGATGGAAACCCATTCATTTCTGAAGAACTGTCTAGAAAGGTTTGGAAAGAACAAAGCCATGCCAAATTGAGATTGGGAGAAATCTCTCATCACCATTCACAACATGAAATTGAAAGATGGCCCATTCTCATCTTATCACATTCCTCAACAGTTAGTCCTCACAGAAGCCAAGTATTATTCAGTTCTTTTCCTGCCCCATCTATATTTAGTTTCAATTTTCAGAAAATACCAATGTAGTTAAGAGAACGAGCAAGATGCTTGAAGTCCCCTCTTCAAATCACAACATAGCCACAAAATCACTGGGTGGCCTTAGATAAGTTTCTGCTCCTCATATATGGATAAAATATCTTGGCCTATCACACAAGATTGTTGTGAAAATTACTGAGATACTTACATGGAACATTCTGAGTACGTATGAAAAAGGCACTAAGTGTAATATTGTTGACCTCGCAAATTGAAATATCTACTATATTCAGAACACATACAAAGAGAAATAACAAGCAAGCACATTTCTTGGTGAAGCACATTTCTGGGCTGGGGGGGGGGTCCTATACAGTGAGAAGAATAACAATTTAGCTAAGTAAACTGGAATTGTTTTAAAATATTATTGACAGACTGATAAAGCCAGCAGGCATGGAACTTGGTCGAAAGAACAATAAAATCCCTTGCCTCCCAATTGTTTTTCCTTGCTCTACAAGGTCCAGAGCCAACAGGTTGGTATGTTCATAAGGATTCAATCTAGTTCTGAGCACAGTGGGGAGTTTACTTGATGGCTCTTTGAACTGAGATTAATAGCTTAGCTAACCCTTTTTGATCCTGCCATTTTGAAATGCTTTTAGGAATAGCCGATTGAACCCTTTTCCCCGCATAGGCCTCACTTACCTTTTACTTCATCATGGCTTTCACTTGCTTCATTTTTATGATTAAAAAAGCATGGCTCTAGCAAGGTTTGGAAATGACAGCATATGATTTCTGTCTTCTGTTTGTGCCATACTGCCGCCTTAAATACTTTAGTGGCCAATCATGTGCAAAGTTGTTATTTCTAAACTATAACACCATGAATCCCCCTCTAAACAGAAATGGTCAGACCAGAGGTCACCCTTGAGCAGTTTGATTTGTCTCCCTTAACGTTTTGAAACAAGCATGGAAACTAATCAAAAGTTTTCTCAATATACTGGTGTTCGTGGCTTTCAGCCACAGACTGGGACTAGGAGCTGATGGTGCTGTTACCGTATCCTGGTTTTAAAAATGCACATGAAAGCAACAAATGTACAAAAGATATTAATGACAGAGGACTCAAACAAGAATACTTCGTAGGGAAATCGCAGTGCTGACCCATCTGTTTCCATTGATCAGCCTCAGATCTATCATTCTGAAATTATGAAGACAGGCATGAATGAGAAGAACAAGGAATGATGGCAAGATAATTCTACATTTGATCTTAGCTGTAAAGCTGTGCAGGAATTAATGACATCAGGTAAGGACAGAGTTGAGCAATAGCCTCCCAGCAACAGTGTTGCTGCCACTCACCAGGAGAAGGAGAAGTGGTTAGGTCAGGGCTGTACAGGTCCATCGATAGGAGGACCAGATTGGCTCTGCTGATGTGCTTGTTCATCCTGAACTCACTGCCTCCCCCATCATGGCAAGCAGTAGAGAAGAATGGTTCACTCTGACTCCAGGAATGAATCATTTGACATTAAAGTCCATTGAAAACTGAAATTGACTTTGAAGGGCATATAGTCAAACTGGTGTCCCTTATAAGGAACAAGCTCCTGGCAAAGTTTCTGAGCATTCTCCATCAATAAAAAAATCATAAAATGAGAGGGAGATGGTAGGAGAGAGATCAACCTAAAAGTGGGATAAGATAGCTATTGAAGTTTCAGATTTCTCTCGCACCAAATATCTGCATTTTCCCATCTACTCTTTTGAAAACGCTGCATAGCATGGGCATACATGATCTGATCTGTAGGTGAATCTGAAGCACTTCTCTTTCCAGCCAGATAATGGGGTGTTGATTCTTAAAATGGCTTTCTGATCTCTGTTTCTTCAGGGTTTCCATATTTGCTTAGAGAGTTATCTTGCAATAAAAGCCAGGAAAAAAAGCTTCAATTATGTGTACTTACAATCAGGTTTGGGAAGAGTTAAAAGCCTCTTCTCAGATAATGAGATGGTGGTCATTCTTGATTTAAAACACTCTTAGCAGGTGTGCAGAAGACTTTAGAGTTTTGATGTTTGAAAAGGCTTTTCAAAATGAAGGTGATGATCAACTAGGCATGAATTGGTATCTGCTGTTTTTCATTAACCTTTTTGCCAAGGTCAAGAATTCACACAGACTTGAACAATTATTTACAATTTTGATAAAACTCAATCCATTCAGAAAGTGGTGCCTGCACTCTAATTTCCATCCCTTAACAGTACCAGCAGGTTGCCAAATCTGGTTAGGAATGTACTACTATAATCTCTCTCGATTCCTGATTGACTTAGATCATTCATGTAAGTAATGAAGAAAAGAAGTACCTTCACTCTAAGTTGACTTTGCTTGCCCTCGATGACAAAGCTGACTGGCTTGTAGCACCATGGCGTCACCATTTTCACTGCATAGTCTCTGATCAGCTGTGACCACTCTGTGAGTAATGGAGGTAAGAGAAAGAAGAAAGAAGTCCTAACCAATAGTATTGTTGTTGTTGTGTTAAAATTTGTATACTGTACTGCCCTTCATCTGAAGATCCTAGAGCAGTTCACGACAGAAAAAGTACAGAAGTGGCAAACAGAAACAAGAGCTAGAATGAACCATGGCACTCAACGGGATTGCAAAACATGAAAATATTTGGTGTAGCCTGTTATCGCAACAATGTAATGTACCAAACTTTCTCATAAACAGGAATTAATATATGCTTTCCCATAGATGCTGGCTATGAATTTAGAGAGGATCATACACTAAACATTGCACACTCCTAACTAGGTAATTTACTTTGTTAGGAAGAGCCACAATCACCAAACCAGCAACTCAATTCATAAACTTTATTTGATGATTTGAAATGAGGGAATTGATAAAGGTAGTAGCAAGTGGTGGAGCAGAAACAACAACCCAGGGATGATAAACGAACTTGGAAATCACAGCATAAGACAAAGACAGAGATTGTCAAATTGTGTCTTTAGCTGCTATTATTCACATGTTTCCAGATATATCATACTTCAATACAGCCGTGATAGAGGAAGCAGGGGCGGTTGCAAAAATTGTGTAGATGACTGCTCTGCCGTCTTTCCTTTCCCTCTTCCAAGAACAGGAACATTGTATGCTACATGATCTAGCTGGCCAAAATCAGGAGGAAGCCCTTCAGAAAACAGCCATCAAGAGGGAGGAGAGGGAATTTAGAGGTTATGAGATGGTTGGAGTGGGGAGCCTTCTGGCAACAGGCTCTAGACTGTGGGTTGACTATAGTGCTCAGCTTCAGATTAGCATGCCAGCAAATCTAGCTGTCCGGCAATGCTTAGCAATAAATAGATACCTCTACCTTGGTGTTGTTGTTTTTTACATGATCAGACCCTATCTGTCCTTTCTGTTGCTCAGTGTAGATAGCATATTTCAAACTGGTGTTGCTCACTATAAAAATATGCAGTCAGGATACTTGATAGTAGATTAAAAGCAAATGAAATTAAAACTATAAAAACCCACATCTCCGATATCTTTGAATCTTAATACACTCCCTGCGTTACATCCCCTCCGCAAATATTTCTATACAAGACACATTTTTCATCATGAGTAAGTGCTTTCAGATTTGTTGCTAATTTTTATATTTCTCTATCCCCCCAAGTGCAACATGATCCACACCACATAGCACCGAAGCCCCTGATGCTAAGGCAAACCTCAGCTTAGGCGAGTAGTTGGGGTCCAAAAATGCTAAACTAAAAAAAAAAGGAGTAATGTTTAAAGGAGACAGCCAGACACATGCGGTGAGCAATGCAATTAAAGTGGAAAGAAACTCTGTGCACCATCACAGAATAATTGCTCAAGGGGTTTTGTGCTTGCCTCACCCTTTCCCAGATGCAGATGCATTACCATAATACAACTTTTAAAAAAATAGTTTGCGGGCACATGAATAGCAGCAATAACATGATCAACACATCCTAAGGAGAGATTGGGTGGGGAAGGAGAAAAAAACCAGGAAAGAATTGTCGCAGCTAAGTACCAAAGAAAACAAGGGCTGAGATACATTTCACTGAAATTTGGGGATCCATCTATCAAAGTAACTCACCCTGTTTTCTTTTTCAGGAATGTCATGCGACTGTAAAGGAACTCAGTTCACATAAGGTTCAGTGACTGAGAAACTGGTCCAGGATCAGCAAAACACAGAAGCATCTAGAAGAACCAGTTTGATGATTTGCAAATTCAGTACGTCGCAGTTGTGATCTGGACAAACGGTGAAGCATTTGTCTGGTTAAAGCATTCCAAAAGCTACCGAAAAAGCCAATTGCTATCAGGTTTAACACATCAAAAAGAGTTGCATGAATTGACTAGGTTTCCTGTGGATGGTTTCATTAGCCAGCAGCCTCCCTTTCCATACTTATTCTTTTTTATATAGATTTTTGCATTCATGCTGGTTTTATGACACTATTACCGCACAACTATGGATGCAAGTTTCAAGCATATTCCCATCAAAGAAAAATCCTGCCCCAATCCCAAATATCCCTTCATGAAGAAAAAGAAAAAGAGATAGGGAGCTTCCAAATGACCTGTTTATTGAACATTAATCCTAATTTGTTTTGGGAGATGCAAGACCACATGGGCCATTTGATAAGCATTCATTATGATTTGTTTGCAAGGATGTTCAGTAACCCTGCATCAGAACAGGCTTTTCAGTGAATGTCCCCACCACCTATAGCAAAAATCTGATCTCATGAGAAAGCAAGTTACGGCAACCTGAATTCGCAGGAATGTGATTTAATTCTGCCCCCAAATAGCAACAGTTTGGAGGTGCCCATAGAGAAGAAAATAAAATAGAGAAAACTAGATAGCATAATGGCAGGGGAGATGTCTTACCTTTCACGTGTACTGCACAGTGGATGAGGGAAGGAGAGGATGAAAGGACACAAAGGAAGCAGACGGGGGAGAAGACCTAACTGCCTTTGATGGAAGACTTAGAGGGTTTGGCACAAAGTTTGTGATGTAAGATGGCAATCCTAGCTGATAGCATGGTGGAGGAAATACATGTAACATGAGAAACTGGATAAAATAAATTCTGGAAAATATGTAACAAGTTTCTTTAAAAACCTTGGTTGCCAAAAATCCATTTAGGACATCTCATTCACCCATTTACAACATTAAGTTCCTATCCAGGAGCAGCCCAGCAACAACAAGGAAGCTTTGAAGTGCAAAAGGATGTGAGGAACCCATATCTTAATTCCTTCCCACACACACACAAAAATTAGACTTATAAACTGGAAGGATATTGCTGCAGCAGCAGTGGAAATGGAGTAGTGGGAAGTGGAATGGCAATATGCAGACAAACAGGGGAAAGTACCTTGATTCAGACAATTGGTCTGTGTACCCCAATATTAGCAACAATGATTGGCGACAGCAGCTTTCTAGGATTTCCCAGACCTACAAGGAGATGCCAGGGACTAAAAAAGGACCTTTTTGCATGTAACACATGTAGTGTACCACTGAGCTATGTTCCCTCCACAGACCCATCCTCTGTTGCAGTTGTCCATATGGAGACAGGGTAATGCTGTCCAGATTGTGAACTGGCAACCCTTAAAGGTTAGGGAAAAGCACCATCTTGGTGTGTGGCCCTGGCAACAAGATCAACTGCTTTACAGACTCCCCAATCCATCCCTTGACTGGAGGATGTCTTTATTCTTTGGACCCCATTGGAGCTCAGTGGATATGCTCCACACTACTGTACTTTTGTCTGTTATTGATTTCTCCCCCATCTCCATTAACAATGGAGGCCAGTCATGCCAACTTGAATAAGATATTGTGGGGTCTCACCCCACATAATCGATCACATGACGCAGTGCGCACACACCATTTGAATGGGAATGCCCGTCAACTTTGTGGGGGCTTGGCCTCCTCAAATATTTCATTGTGGGAGCTGAAGCCCCCACAGCCCCTAAGTTGGCTCTTATGATGGAGGCAGAACCACAGGAGTCATTAGCAGATCCAGTACTAGCATCTGTTTCTGAAGTTTTAAACAATTATCTCCAACAACCAGCAGAAATATTAGGCACAGTGTTGTATGAAGTGGGTTTGGAATGTGTTCAACCCACCAGATTGGTTTGGAAATAATGCAACCATTCAGTTTGAAACTGATTAACTTAAATCTCATTTTAAATCTATATTCTCTCCCCCCCCCCTCCCCAAGTTGGAAACACTTGAGTCAAAAGCACCTGGGGGAAACTCTGATACTTCAGAAGGATCGTTGGATCCAATCTGTTGTTGCTCATTCCTGTACGTAGCATTCATTCACCTGGCATGATCAAATTCCAAATAGCCTTGGAAATGAAAAGGAAAACAAAGTGAAACTTGTTTCTGTTGACCTTAGGTGATTTTGATAGATACTGATGGTGTTTTCCTCAAAGGCCCATAATGTAATACTAAAAACCAATATACATCAAGTTAAGTACTGCAGCTGTAAAGATCTTTCATGGGTAATCCTGTTGAACTCAGTGACATGGCTCAGAAGTAAATTTATTTTGTGGCTGTGTAGCCTCTGCTTCTTGGGCTACTTGAGCCCAGTCTGAACCCAGGTACCCATTTCATAAAGAGTTTTTAATAAAGAAGAAAGTTGCCCTAAACATATTAAGTATGCTTTACTCACATTGCCGAGCTACAACATCTGGGCTGCATCACCCACATCTGTGATGCAGTAACTTCCGGACAGGCTAGGAGCTCCATCATCTGTTTCTTTAAAGCAGGGGAAGGAAATCCTCAGTTTGTAAACAGACTTTTGCCCAAATAGCTGAAGGTCCTCCAAGCTGGAATGAGACAAATCAAATAACTGATTACTTATCTATTATCAGTGTTAGGGGATGGGGAACCTGAGGCCCTCCAGATGTTGTGGGACTACAACATCTCCCTGTCATCCCTGACCATTTGCCATACTGGTTAGGGGTCATGGGAACTGGAATCCAACAACATCTGGAGGGCTACAAGTTTCCCTTCCCCGGGTCAAGGCATACAGATATCCTAGAGGTTGCGTAATAGGCTAGTGTTGGATGGTTCATACACATACTAGAAAAGGGCCTCCCCACCATATACATGGCAGAAAAGTGTAGACATTTGCAGGCACCCATCACATTTGGAATGTAGCATGTGATGCAGTTCATTCTTCATATATGCATGATCCTTGCTTGTAAATATTTGCATTCACCACCACAAATGGAGGGGATATTCTGATAAGTGTGAGCTGGTCTGATATTACTACCATTGTTGCTGTTATTTGTCTGGTGCTTAATGGTACAGTGGCCTGTACAATGAATAAAATAGAGCAAGTCCCTTCTGGAGCAGGTATCCAAATTAGTCTACAAAACCATATTTTCTTCCTAACAGCTCAGAATCAGTCATTAATTAAAAGGTAAAGGTAAAGGTACCCCTGCCCGTAAGGGCCAGTCTTGACAGACTCTAGGGTTGTGCGCTCATCTCACTCTAGAGGCCGGGAGCCAGCGCTGTTCGCAGACACTGCCGGGTCACGTGGCCAGCGTGACAAAGCTGCTCTGGCGAACCGGCACCAGAGCAGCACACGGAAACACCGTTTACCTTCCCGCTATAAAGCGGTACCTATTTATCTACTTGCACTTAATTGTGCTTTCGAACTGCTAGGTGGGCAGGAGCTGGGACTGAACGACGGGAGCTCACCCTGCCGTGGGGATTCGAACCACCGACCATGCGATCGGCGAGTCCTAGGCGCTGAGGTTTTACCCACAGCGCCACCCGCGTCCCTAGTCATTAATTACAGGTCTCCAAAAACAGTTTTAAAGTTTAATATCTTTTTTATGGGCTTCTTGAGCTTGCTGAGATAAAATAATACACACTTATATCGATGTAGAGTCAAATGCGTCTGGTGAGTTGATTATTATTTTTTAATGGCATATACTTTAAATTCAAAGAATTCCATTTCTCTGCAGTCAGAATTACAGTTCATAGTCTATTTTATATGTGGATAATGTCGCCTCATTAATTTTTCAAACTAAATATGACCTGAGAATCATTTTAAATTATTTGATTCATGGGGCTCTTTATGAAATAAGATTTTTAAAAATTATTAATAAGACTGAACCTGTATTTTTGAGTGCAAGTTTCAAAACTTACTCATGAAAAAATGATTTGATATAATTAGTATTAATTCCAAACTGTTATATGCATTTGTATTAGTCTCAACAGATTTGTTCAGTAGAAAAACACTAAAATTAAACCAGAAACATACCGAACTGGGGCTGCAATAGAAAATAAGAAAGCTTCCTTAAGATTCCGATCACTGTCACGCAATAATTGTGAGTTAGCTATAGTGATGGTTCATACATCCAGACATTCCATATATATATCATACTGAGAAAATACATGAGAATGCAGAAAAAATATGGGACTCTGCAGTACCATAGTGTCTATTAAGCATACTCATAAGATGGCATTTAGCTCTAGGACACAAACAAAGGTTATAATGCTTACATAAGACCACACAAGCACATCCTACCTCTGGTTTACCAATGTCAGGAAAACCACAACACACACAGTAGAGATCCATACGTTTTAGGGATATACTCCAAATTACAAAGAGAATCAGAATGATTTGGGTAGGTTCTTATGTTTCCAAGTTGGGTGGTACCATGAACAAAGTGGATCATGGTAGTTCAGGGACTCCCTGAGCTTTTTTGGCCTTAGCTGTCCAAAACATACACAACCATTTCACCCAGCCAATCCAAGAAATGAGACCAATTAGAATAGAGAAGCAAACAAAGTTTAAGATGGGAAGGAGGGGGGGGAGAGTTTCATTTTGATTGACAGGTCTAGCTTTGTATCGCACTGAATTATTTCCCCAGGGCACTTCAATAGAGTGATTTGAATAAAGGATTTAAAACTGTCCCCTCGCCCTCACGTAAAGCAATTCCTGTCAGGGACCGTGTTGAGGAGGGCTGCACTTAGGAGGAATGGCGGGAGCCTCCCTCTCCTCCTGCTCCTGAGGAGGATCCTGAATCTTCCCAGGAGCAGGAGGACAGTATAGATTTGGAACAGTGGTTTGCAGAGGGACATAGGCAGAAGCTGGGAAATACCAGATGGGGAACAACTAGGAGAAGATGCACTAGGAGAGGGAGGGTTAACAGATTCACTGTCTCTAGAAAACAGCCATCTGCTCAGTCCAAGGTCAAGAAGAGCTGATAAGTTGACAGCACAGTGGTTATGAGATCAGGTTACAAGATGTGGTAGTGACATGGGTGACTAGGGAGGAAGTGGGTGGAACCCTTAATTGGGAGCACTGCCATTCCTAGGAAGGAATTCTTTGTTCTCTCGCTGTGATCATTAAAGTGCCTGGTAAGAAGACTCCTTTTCCTTTGTTCTGCTTAACTATTGCCAAAGGGGGGAGAAAACCGATTCCCTGAAGCCTGACAATTCCTTCCCTTGTGCAAGTCACTGGAGTGATCTTCATTGTACAGTGGTACCTCGGGTTACATACCCTTCAGGTTACAGACTCCGCTAACCCAGAAATAGTACCTCGGGTTAAGAACTTTGCTTCAGGATAAGAACAGAAATTGTGCAGCGGTGGCGGAGCGGCAGCAGGAGGCCCCATTAGCTAAAGTGGTGCTTCAGGTTTAGAACAGTTTCAGGTTAAGAACGGACCTCCGGAACAAATTAAGTACTTAACCCGAGGTACCACTGTATTCCAAAAATCTGCAAAAGGCAGAAGCCACCTGCACCAATAACCCTTGGAGTAACAGGGCCCTTTCTGAGAGGATGGCATTTTTTCCCCAATCTCAGTCTTTCCTGGAGATCCACGGTCTTTTGCGGTCTTTTCTCCTCCAGACTTTTCTCCCATGCAAGTCAACAGAGTTCTCTCTCTTTCACAGAGACAAGGGATGGTATCCCCTCCCAATATCAGTAGGGAGCAGAAGCCATCAACGGCCCTCAGGGCAACAGAGTTATTTATTAGTGGTGACATTTCACCCACCCCATTTTTTCTGGGGACCTATACCCTTTTTTCTACCCCCTGCCCCTAAGTTTCCTATAGTAGCTACCCCAAAACTGTCCATTCTGAAATTTGGCATGCTTCTTTCCTTCAGAGGGGTGCCCATACCTGCAAATTGCATCCAGTTCTGGAAGAAAATGAAAACGTTATAGAGCTCTCCTTTAAAACTAAAATCAAACCTTATAAATTACTGCACAAAAAATCCCTAAATGTGTCTGCTTTCAAGTTGGCTGATTTGATCCACTCTGCAGGGATGTCTATGCCTGCAAATTGCATCCAGTTCTGGAAGAAGGGGGTGTATTATAGCTGTTTTTAGATTTCCTGTTATAGTAAATAGAGATAGGTATTAGAACTTCAGTTTTAACCGATCAAATTCAGTTTTGAATATTGAGTCAAACTGGGAAGACCCGGGAACAGCTCTGAACACATATACCAGTCATTTCTTTTGGCTGGTGCCCAGCCCTGGGATATAGTACATTCCCCTATGATGGACAAAAAGGAACATACCACCAAGATCCCGTTTATGTGCCTGTGTCAGAATACTGCTTATTTAAATACAACCCACTGATTCAAATACTGTTTAACTTTGAATCAGTGGGTTGTATTTAAATAAGTTATTGCACAAGCAGAAGTCACTTCAAGGATTCCCACTAGTGCAATTGGACTACCCATGTGAATTGAACTGGAGTGGAAATAGTTCTTTTTTGCAGGGACTGAACTGGATCTAATTCCTTTTTAAAATGAACTTTCCAAGCTCTGGATTATGCACACAAGAAACATAATTAGAAAATGTCTCTCTCCTAATTCTTCTTAGTAGCACTTTCACAAACACTCCCAAGAGAGAATAATCTTTCCATCACATTTTATAATGAGAGAGAACAGTGTTTCCAGGAAGTATTTCCCTTGAGTCACATTTTTAGAAATACTATGAACTCCTGAAAGTGTGCTATAGAAGCAAAAGTAGAAGGGAGGGGGTGTCCAACTCTGCAAGTATTCCACAAGTTAGAAAAAGCAATGATAAAACTGTTACACATAAAGAATTGTGCATATTAAAGATCAGATGGCAAATAACTGAAACAACAGATCAAAAAACCATGTCAAATTGGCAATTAACATACATGTAGGAGTTCTACAAAATGTCTTAAACTTGTATTTAACACAGCTTTTTCTAATTAATCTAGACTTTTCAAAAATAAGTAGAAATTGAGTATATAACAGTAGGGTTGTGGTTTTTTTAATAAAGCGTTTCTCAGACTCAGTTTTTGCCTGTTTTCACTATAGACTAATGAATATAATTTGACAGTCTTTCCATATTCTGAGTATGTCCACATTTTTTTTAGTCCACTGAAAGATGTTTGAAATATATGGGAACAAATACCTGGCATATTGGCACTGTGAAAGGAAAGGCGGTTTTGAGAAGGATCAGAGCACACTTCCACAACAAAGTGCAAGTCTTTGGCATTATGACAGCTGGAAAGAGCAGGAAGATCACTTTGGAATGTTGAAGTGTGTAGCTGAGCCACAGTTTTGCTTGACAGTCTCTTCCATCTACATTGAAATCCTGCTTTCTGCCAGTTGAGTTAAATGATACCCACTGGTGTCTCTTTCCTAGAACCTCTTCCTCTGCCATGGCACACCCTGCAGTGGCCTCTCATGTTGTGCATCCAAACCAAGTATTGAGTCTGGTATTCAAGTAATGCAAAGTATTTCATTAGGAAACAAACAAGACTGTTGGTTTTCATGGCTAAATAGCTCTTCAAATTAGAATGCATTTATTTGTCTTTTTTTAATTTTTAACAGTTTTCATTCCTCTTTCCTCTAAGATGGGAAGCACAGAGCTGTCCACACTAGATCTAGGATATCATGGCAGAATCATAAGTGAAGAGCCACAGTTCATTGGTGGAACACATTATTTGATGTGGAGCATCCCAGGTGGCATCTCCAGGAACGACTGGGGAAGACTTTACTGTCTGAGACCTTGAAAAGCCACTGCCAGATAATGTCACCAATTGTAAGCTAGGTGGACCAATTGTCTGACTTGGTAAGAACATAAGAGCCTACTAGATGAAGCCAATGGCCCATCAAATCCAGCATTCTGTTCTCACAGTGGCCAACCAGATGCCAGTGAAAGCAGCTTCCTATTTGCATGAGCCCCCAGAAAATCTACTAAGGTTAAGGGCCTCTGAAGGTTCAGGTTTCAGCAGATGTCTGAAACATTTTTATAACTATTGCCCTGCAATGAATAAGCTTTGCAAACGTAGAAGGCAGCTTGCACAAACGGCCTTGGCCCAGTATACCTGAAGGAGCGTCTCCACCCCCATCATTTTGCCCAGATGCTGAGGTCCAACGCCGAGGGCCTTCTGGCGGTTCTCTCATTGCGAGAAGCAAAGTTACAGGGAACCAGGCAGAGGGCCTTCTCGGTAGTGGCACCCGCCCTGTGGAACGCCCTCCCATCAGATGTCAGAGAGATAAACAACCTGACATTCAGAAGACACCTGAAGGCAGTCCTGTTCAGGGAAGTTTTTAATGTGTGACATTTTAGTGTATTTTTGGTCTTTGTTGGAAGCCGCCCAGAGTGGCTGGGGAAACTTAGCCAGATGGGCGGGGTACAAATAATAAATTATTATTATATAATTATATCTTTCTTTTCCCTCCTTCCTTTTTGCAACCTTGCCCCCAGAAAGCCTCTATGGGGGGAATGGGGGGGGGTGTATTTTGAGCAGTGTGAGCTGTGTTGTACAGGACTCCAAAGGGAAAGAGGAATTATCTAAAACTGGGTGGTTCTACGCTCCCTCAGAGTGCACTTGAATCATGTTCCTCTGTCCAATTTCTGATAATTCTGCCTCCCACTCATAAGGTTCAAGAGGGGACCCCAAAATCACCCAGAGATGATTTTAGGGGTTGTAAGGGCTGCAGAGAGGAAGGGGATATAGAGATAGGTTGTGCAAGCACCTTCGGTTCTCACAGCTATTGAATACAACCCTCTACCTAAAAGTAGATTGAAATGTGCTGTTTCTAATAGGATGGTGTCCTCACATAGGCCAGGACCACTTCCATATTCACATTTTCACATAGGAAATCCACGTATTTCATGGCATCTCCATCTCAAAATACACATGGTGGGTTGTTTCATAGCAAAGTTCTCCTGTCCAAATGTTTATATATCACGAAGAAGATAAGGCCTGAACATATTTTTCCTGAGGCATTCCACATGTAGTGGAATTTTCTCGTTCAAATAAGTAAATTCATTGGTTCCAGGGTGATGTAGGGCTATACCATATATGCCTTGCCTAATGACATGAGGACCGCACCATGTGCATTGCCCAAACATTTGAATCATACCTTTGTGGTGTGCCTTTTTAAAATAGCTTTCAAAATGGACAAATGTGCTTGAGTTCTGAAATCTTGAGTTCTGAAACTACTTCATATGGTTGAAATCCCAAAGTCATATGTGAATATTTGGTTGGGTGCTTTTGTGCTAAATACAAGTTTCAGAGCTTTGAAACTTCACTAGTATCTGATTCCCATCCCCAAACACTGTAACTCTGTTTTTCTTTCAGATAGTTCTTGTTTACTTTTGTTAGCTGAAAAATTAGTGGCTTATTAAGCAATCAAGGCTGAACCATATAAAGATTCTTCCAAAGTAGTAACTAGAAACCCCACATATAATCTGTGGTCTCATATAAAATCAACTGATTGCAATTTTATTAATGATTCCTTCATAGTTACACATGGAACTAATAAGGACATTGGTTACATTTCTTGGGTGGTTTCTTAAAGTGTTTTCTAAAATTCTAACAGCCCTTTTCATGCAAGAGCAATCTGAAAATGATAATGTGACTAACCATTTGCACTCTTTCCTCTTCGATAAGTTATAAAAAGAAGTAGATTTTTTGCAGAGTATTGTTCCCATACAATATTTTTATTGGACTTGTACAGCATTATTATGACCTTTGCTTTCAAGGCATAAATGTAAATCCATTTTATTTTAATTATAATTCAACTTCTACGGGAGAATCTACTTTCCCGAGATTAAGTTTTACAAGATGTCCATGCAATTTCTGCAGAACCTGACTTACAATTCACCTTGGCTTATGGAGGCAGCATTTGGGGAAAACCTGCTAAAATTGTGTCAGGTTTACGTTGCCTTAAAAAGGAAACACATATTTGCAGACAAATGTTTCCTTACAAATAAGTATTTTCTTGCTTTAGATGTAACTATATTTGGTTGCAGTTGGTGATAGTTGTGTAAGTGTAATGCAAATCAATTTATCAAATAGTCTGAAATTTGGGAAAAGCCCAAATGAAACTTCTTTTTTTCACATACCATGCCTGTATATGGGGCAGAATATGGCTGTTGCGTGTCAAGGTCCCCAGGGCTACCCCAATAACTCACACATCACACAGAATTTTTGTTTAAGGTTTTTGGCATAATTTTGGCCACAACTTTATTAAAATACAAACTTGTGAGTGGTTGCTTAGGCATTGGTTGCAACTATCTGCCCCCCCCCCCATGAGGGACAGACTGACATTCCGCATGATGCGAAAGTCAGAAAAGGGGAATACACTTGGGGGTAGTGACAGAGCAGGGAACCTGCCCTCAGCCCTCCCCAAATGCAACCAGGAGCTCTTGCATGGCCCGATCCCCTTGACAGGGTGGACAAAAGCAATAGTGAGCCCCTGTATTCCTTTAATGGAATCCCTTGCAGCAGCATTAGAGTTGTGATGATTTGCTACACAGTAGGCAAAAACCAAATGGCCCCAGCCAATCAGCCAGATGGACAAAATTCCTACTGGGCCCCTGCCCCAAGAGCAGACGACCCCATGACAGGCATAGCAAGGTCAAAGTGAACAACCCAAATTCGGGGGGGCGGGGGAGGCAAATCGTCACAACTTGTAAGGTTGCAGTTAGGCATTGGTTTATGGTTTGGTTGGTTGAGGGGCATGGATTGGTTGTGCCTGCCCCTCTAATGCTGCTGCTGCTGCAAGGGATTCCGTTAAAGGAATCGGGGGCTAACTATTGCTTGTCCACACTGTCAAGGGGGCTTGGGCCACTGCAAGAGCTCCTGGCTGCATTTGGGGAGGGGTGAGGGCAGGTTCCCTGCTCCGTTGCTACCCCCAAGTGTATTCCACTTTTCTGACTTTCGCAGGTGAGCGGAATGTCAGTCTGTCCCCCACGGTGTCCCCCACAACTTTATTAAAATACAAACTTGTGAGTGGTTGCTTAGGCATTGGTTGCAACTATCTGCCCCCCCCCCCCATGAGGGACAGACTGACATTCCGCATGATGCGAAAGTCAGAAAAGGGGAATACACTTGGGGGTAGTGACAGAGCAGGGAACCTGCCCTCAGCCCTCCCCAAATGCAACCAGGAGCTCTTGCATGGCCCGATCCCCTTGACAGGGTGGACAAAAGCAATAGTGAGCCCCTGTATTCCTTTAATGGAATCCCTTGCAGCAGCATTAGAGTTGTGATGATTTGCTACACAGTAGGCAAAAACCAAATGGCCCCAGCCAATCAGCCAGATGGACAAAATTCCTACTGGGCCCCTGCCCCAAGAGCAGACGACCCCATGACAGGCATAGCAAGGTCAAAGTGAACAACCCAAATTCGGGGGGGCGGGGGGGGCAAATCGTCACAACTTGTAAGGTTGCAGTTAGGCATTGGTTTATGGTTTGGTTGGTTGAGGGGCATGGATTGGTTGTGCCTGCCCCTCTAATGCTGCTGCTGCTGCAAGGGATTCCGTTAAAGGAATCGGGGGCTAACTATTGCTTGTCCACACTGTCAAGGGGGCTTGGGCCACTGCAAGAGCTCCTGGCTGCATTTGGGGAGGGGTGAGGGCAGGTTCCCTGCTCCGTTGCTACCCCCAAGTGTATTCCACTTTTCTGACTTTCGCAGGCGAGCGGAATGTCAGTCTGTCCCCCACGGTGGGGGCAGATAGTCGCAACCAATGCCTAAGCAACCACTCACATGTTTGTATTTTAATAAAGTTGTGGCCAAAATTATGCCAAAAACCTTAAACAAAAATTCTGTGTGATGTGTGAGTTATTGGGGTGGCCCTGGGGACCTCGACACGCAAATATAAAAACTGTGAAACACCAGACGTTAAAAAAAATTCCTATACACATCTGCCTTCAGGTGTCTTCTAAAAGTCAGTTGTTTATTTCCTTGACATCTGATGGGAGGGTGTTCCACAGGGCCAGAGCAACACCCTTAATTCAGCCCCCCAAATGTTATTCTGTAGCCTCCCCACAACTCAAATGTCAGGTCAGAGGGACCCCTGAACAAGGGTTTGAGGAGCTATTTCAGCCTGTTTGCCCCAAAACATACTAACTGATGTACACAACAGTTTCATTTCTCTGATTTTGGTAAAGATCCATTTAATCTGGCTTAAGGTGATTTTCCTTGGGAGGCCTTAGCCGAGAACTCAAGTCTTTTTGTGAGGTGTGTGCACTTAGCTTGTGAGCCAGGAGTTCATTATATATCAGATGCAATATTTCTGTAACGCTTCATGGCATCTATTGCCTCACATATAGCCAAAATACTAAACCTAACACCAGTTTAAAGGCAGCCTCTACAGGCACAGCTTCATCCCATACAAGTCCAAGGCTAATTCATGCCCATTTTGAAAAGCAAGATGGGGCTTGGGAGCATTAAAATTATTATTGGAAAGGGCAATGGTATAGTGTAGGGCAATAAAAAGCAAGAGACTAATGACTCAGCTGCTAAGGAGGAGGCATCATTAAAGAAAATTTAAATGCCTTTTTGGCTTCACTTGGTGCATAAGCCTGTGGCATGTGGGAGGGCTAATTTTGGAAGGTTTGAGCCCTTTTGGTGGGCTGGAAGGAAAACTAATTGGGTTTTGGCACAGGATGTTAATCTCACACTAACACCAAAGTGGCCATTTGGGAAATATATTCTTTGTCTACCCGTGGCTTGGAAGTTGTGATTTTTCTTCACATTTTCTGCCTCTCTTTCCACCTCCTCTGCATCATTTGGGGATTGTGTCCAAACTCCCACCACTCCCACCCTTAAACCTGGTCTGATGAGCTTTGGCTGCTTACAGTAATTTTGCTTCACGGCTGGGTACAAATTATTCCGGGATGACATAACTGGTTTATGTACATAAAATCATGTGGGTTTTGCCTTCTTCAACTTGCCTTCGCTGACCTTTTCAATTTTATCAACTATGATGGCTGCTTTGGTACTGCCTTTTCCAACTTGGTGGCCTCCAGAAGATGTTGGACTCCAAATCCCATCATTCCTGAGCACTGGCCATGTTGTTCTTGTAGATGGAGTCCAACAGCAGCTAGGTGGGGAAACCTATTGCATATCTACTAACTGCTATTCATGATGGTGCTTTGCTTGTCAGAGCATCTGGGCACAGCAATGGAGATCAGAAGAGAAGACTGGTTTCAGAAATAAGGCAGACACAAAATTTCTTTAATTGGGTTTCAGGACCCAAATGGGCAAATATGTTCTCCTATTTAACAGTTCAATTCTTTTAATAACTGACTACACACATCTACTCAAAAGCAGACCCCATTGAATTCAATGGAACTTTCTCTCAGATAAGTGTGGATAGAATTGTACAGTGTTTATGGCACATTACATGATCCAGACTAGGATGTCAGAATGCCCTGGACTAAGCATAAACTAGTCTACCTCAAGACCAACAGTAGCCAAGTTTTTCTTTCGTTTAGAGAGTTCCTCTATTTATCTTGTTGCCCACACACTTTTGATCTTCTGTGCAGGCGTATATTCAGGTGCCAGCCTAGTGTGAAATGAAGAGTATCAGGCCTTTGCATCATTTGTTCCTAGGCTATTTAATAAACTTTGCCCAGCTCTGAATTCTGCAGCTCTCCTTTTTACAGATTGTCCAAAGGAGATTCAAAATTCATCCCTTCCGAGTGGCTGTTAATTCAGCTACCTAGTTTTGTTTGCTCTTATTAATGCTTTTCTATTTTCTTTTGTTGATGGGATTGTTTTATTTTTCCAATTTTAGCACAGCACACAGCCTTAAAATCTTATTTTAATTAAGTTTTTTTAAAAGACTGTTGACTTGGGGTGCCTTCAAACTGTTAGTACTTTGCAGGAAGGATCCAAACGCATATTGGGAAATTTCGGATTGCATCATTAAAGTTGCTTAGAGTCCTCTGTTGTGTTAACACATACAAAAATCCACTTTTTAAAATAAATTGAGTTTTTGTGATTAGGAACACGATTGGAAAATGCTTGGAAATGTGTGAAAAGGATGCATGAATACACTGAAAGTAAACCAGCACAATAATAACCAGAAACTACCTAAGCTTCATGTAAGCCTTGTGAAAGCAAATGAAGATGAATGCTCAATAAAAAGACCATTGGGAAGAACCCTTAGAGATTCCATACCTTCAAAGTGCCCCAGTTTAAGCAGGGCATTCTGGATTGCAAAAGCTAATCACACCTCCGGTTTGGATCCTGGAATGTCCTGGTTTTTGGTCCGGTGCTCTGGCGATATTCATTATCAAAGTGCTGGATTAGAAAGCACTTTGAAGCAACCATCCTGACATTCACCCGAGCACCAGACTAGAAAGCATGCCCCATGCTGATGTCCAATTTTGGGGGTGAAACGGTTGGAGGGTATGGAGATTCCATATTTTGGAACAGACACTATCACTTCCATAGAATCATAGAATCATAGAATCATAGAGTTGGAAGAGACCAGAAGGGCCATCGAGTCCAACCCCCTGCCAAGCAGGAAACACCATCAGAACACTCCTGACATATGGTTGTCAAGCCTCTGCTTAAAGACCTCCAAAGAAGGAGACTCCACCACACTCCTTGGCAGCAAATTCCACTGTTGAACAGCTCTCACTGTCAGGAAGTTCTTCCTAATGTTTAGGTGGAATCTTCTTTCTTGTAGTTTGGAGCCATTGCTCCGTGTCCGCTTCTCTGGAGCAGCAGAAAACAACCTTTCTCCCTCCTCTATGTGACATCCTTTTATATATTTGAACATGGCTATCATATCACCCCTTAACCTCCTCTTCTCCAGGCTAAACATGCCCAGCTCCCTTAGCCGTTCCTCATAAGGCATCGTTTCCAGGCCTTTGACCATTTTAGTTGCCCTCCTCTGGACACGTTCCAGTTTGTCAGTGTCCTTCTTAAACTGTGGTGCCCAGAACTGGACACAGTACTCCAGGTGAGGTCTGACCAGAGCAGAATACAGTGGCACTATTACTTCCCTTGATCTAGATGCAATACTCCTATTGATGCAGCCCAGAATTGCATTGGCTTTTTTAGCTGCCGCGTCACACTGTTGGCTCATGTCAAGTTTGTGGTCAACCAAGACTCCTAGATCCTTTTCACATGTACTGCTCTCAAGCTAGGTGTCACCCATCTTGTATTTGTGCCTCTCATTTTTTTTGCCCAAGTGCAATACTTTACATTTCTCCCTGTTAAAATTCATCTTGTTTGTTTTGGCCCAGTTCTCTAATCTGTCAAGGTCGTTTTGTAGTGTGATCCTGTCCTCTGGGGTGTTAGCCACCCCTCCCAGTTTGGTGTCATCTGCAAATTTGATCAGGATGCCCTTGAGTCCATCATCCAAGTTGTTGATAAAGATGTTGAATAAGACCGGGCCCAAGACAGAACCCTGTGGCACCCCACTAGTCACTCTTCTCCAGGATGAAGAGGAACCATTGATGAGCACCCTTTGGGTTCGGTCAGTCAGCCAGTTACAAATCCACTGAGTGGTAGCATAGTCAAGACCGCATTTTACCAGCTTCTTTACAAGAATATCATGGGGCACCTTGTCAAATGCCTTGCTGAAATCAAGGTAGGCTACATCCACTGCGTTCCCTTCATCTACCAGGCTTGTAATTCTGTCAAAAAACGAGATCAGGTTAGTCTGACATGACTTATTTTTCAGAAATCCATGCTGACTATTGGTGATCACAGCATTCCTTTCTAGGTGCTCACAGACTGTTTGCTTAATGATCTGCTCCAGAATCTTCCCTGGTATTGATGTCAGACTGACTGGGCGGTAATTATTTGGGTCCTCTCTTTTCCCCTTTTTGAAAATAGGGACAACATTTGCCCTCCTCTAGTCTGCCAGGACTTCGCCTGTTCTCCAGGAATTCTCAAAGATGACTGCCAGTGGTTCTGAGATCACATCTGCCAGTTCTTTTAATACTCTTGGATGCAGTTCATCTGGCCCTGGAGACTTGAATACATCTAAACTAGCCAAGTATTCTTGTACTATCTCCTTAGTTATTCTGGGCTGTGTTTCCTCTGCTGAATCATTTGCTCTCAATTCTTCAGGTAGGGCATTGTTTTCTTTATCAGAGAAGGCTGAGGCAAAGAAGGCATTGAGGAGTTAAGCCCTTTCTGTGTCCCCTGTTTGCATTTCACCATCTTCTCCTCTGAGTGACCCCACTGTTTCTTTCCTCTTCCTTTTGCTACGAACATACCCATAAAACCCTTTTTTGTTGCTTTTAACCTCTCTAGCAAGCCTGAGTTCATTCTGTGCTTTAGCTTTTCTGGCTTTGTGTCTACATGTGCTGGCTATTTGTTTGAATTCCTCTTTGGTGGTTTCCCCTTTTCCATTTTTTGTATGCATCCTTTTTAAATCCTAACTCAGTTAAAAGTTCTTTAGATAGCCACCCTGGCTTCTTTAGGCACCTTCCATGTTTCCGTCTCATTGGTATTGCCTGAAGTTGTGCTTTTACTATCTCCCTCTTAACAAACTCCCAGCCATCATGAACTCCCTTTCCTTTTAGTATTACTGTCCATGGGATCTCACCCAGCACTTCCCTAAGTTTTATGAAGTCGGCTTTCTTAAAGTCAAGAAATTGAGTCCTAGCATGCTTGGCTGCTCCTTTCCGCTCTATAGTAAACTTCAGAAGAGCATGATCACTCACGCCTAATGATCCTTCCACTTCTACCCCACTAACCAGGTCATCAACATTGGTTAGAACCAGATCTAAAATGGCTGTTCCTCTTGTTGCTTCTCCCACTTTCTGGACAACGAAGTTGTCTGCAAGGCCAGTGAGGAATCTGTTTGACCTTATGCTCTTGGCTGAGTTTGACATCCAACAAATATCCGGGTAATTGAAGTCCCCCATTACTACTATCTCCCTTCCTTTTGCATGCTTGGCCATCTGTTCCAGGAAGGCATCATCTATGTCCTCCGTTTGGCTTGGGGATCTATAGTAAACTCCCACAATGAGGTCACTGTTATTCTTCTCTCCCTTAATTTTGACCCAAATGTCATTCAGTTTACCTTAGTTTATTTTAACCTTATCTTCCCAAAAATACCTTAAGACTTAAAACTTAATATTTATTTATACATAGTTCCTTATAACATTTCTGCTAAAGCCAAATATTTTCATTCCAACATTTTTCCTAATACTCATTAATTTTACACTAATTCTCAAAATAAATTTTTAAAAGTTTCCTTCCAATCTTCCTCCAGCGTCTCTTCTTCCTGGTCTCGGGTTATGTCAGTCCTTACTGTCCATTCCATCTAGTCCATCAGCCTGGTAATCTTATATCCGAGGCTCTTAAGTCTTTTCCATGTCCCTTCTGCAGGTCTTCTTCTTGTTTGTACTTGCACTTTACCTTGTCTTTTGTAGATCTCTTTCTTAATTTCTTTCCTTTCTCATTGAGGAGTAGGTCTCGGGGATGTTCCAACTCAAAAATATCTCCATCTCTCCTCAGCAGATCGGCCCATTCCCCACAGTCAACAGTGTAGTCCAGGAAATATTTAAAAGCATGTTTCAAAGTCCCTCCAAACTTAAGGGGCCCCACAACTCCAGACCCCCCCGGCCCACTTCAAATTCAGCCTTCAACAACAATAGCTTGTGCTCCTGTAGGGCCTCGGGCCTCTCCATTTGTGTTACTTGAGGTTCAACAGCAGCCTCCTCCATTATCTTCTGCGTTTGCACTTGCTCTATCAAAACAGATAATTGGGAAGATAAGGTTAAAATAAACTAAGGTAAACTGAATGACAGAATATAGTGAAAGATGGAAAGGATTTGCTGAGTTAATTAATAGGTTAGACTGTTAAGGCAAACTATTTAAAAAAATTGAGAAGGATGGAAAGAATTTGCTGAAATAAATAGCTAAACTAGAATACAAAAAGGGAGGTGTGAGGAGGTCAATGAAACAAGTTAATGAAAGATAAAGATATGGAATATTGTGTTTTTATTGTTATTGTTGTATTGATTTTTATGTTTGTTTGTTTTTCTCTTTTTTCCCTCTTTTAAGTATTGTTATATATGCTTTGAAAATTTTCTTTTGTTGTTGTTGCTTTCTTCTTTTTTCTTTCTCTGTAATTTTTGAAACTTCTAATAAATATCATTTTTTTAAAAAAAAAAATTGACCCAAATGCTCTCACTTTGGCTTTGAGGTTCTAAATCTTGGATCTCTTCACAGGTATACACATCCCTGACATATAACGCCACTCCTCCTCCTTTCTTGTCTGGTCTGTTTCTCTGAAATAGATTGTATCCCTCCATTATTACATTCCAATTGTGGGACTTATCCCACCAGGTTTCAGTGGTGCCTATTATGTCATATTTAGTTTGCTGTACCAAGAGCTCAAGCTCATCTTGTTTATTTCCCATGCTTTGCGCATTAGTGTACAGACATTGAAGTCCATTAATCATTCCCCCGTGTCTCTTATTTAAGGATTTTTTCCTCCCACCACTAGGTCTGCATGCTGTTTGCTCCATTTGGTCTGTGACATTTGGATGATCATCTTCATCAATTGATAGACTCCTACCTTCAGGAGCACTGTCTCCCTCCCCCACATTAGTCAGTTTAAAGCCCTCCTGATGAGGTTTCTGAGATTTTTGGCAAAAACATTCCTCCCAACCATTGTGAGGTGCAGCCCATCGCTTGCCAGAAGTCCATCTTCAAGAAACTGCAGTCTGTGATCTAAGAATCCAAACCGTTCCTGTTTACACCATTTGCGAAGCCAGCTGTTCACTTCCACTATTTTTCCCTCTCTCCCTGGGCCACGTCGTTCAACTGGGAGGACAGATGAGATGACAATTTGTGCATTTAATTGCTTCAATTTCCTGCCCAGAGCCTCGTAGTCTCTTTTGATCTTCTGGAGGCTATTGCTTGCAGTGTCATTGGTCAGGCCCACAGATCACTGCTTCTGTTCCCCTCAGTAGGGAATCCCCTATCACCACTACACGCCTCCTCTTAGGTTTGGTCGGGGTTTTTCCGTGAGCTGTCCATTCCAAGGTCGCCTGCACATTCCCTGAGGACTGACTTTGCTGCTCGTCTTCATATACCTGATCGACTGTAATGAGGGAGAGATCCTCAAATGGAGTCTGCTTTTCGGCTTCCATGCTAGGGGAGAGGACCTCAAAGCGATTGTGTATTTCTAAACAATCAGAGCGAACCCTGGGCCTCCTACTTCTTTGAGTCACGTTTCTCCATATATCTGGCTCCTGTGTTGGTGAACTAGCCTCCTTCTCAGGGGAGTCCCCTGTCTCCTCCTTGGTGGAGACGGTGTGCTCTGTTGCTTCCAAGAAGAGCTCTAGCTCTCTAATTCTTTGGAGCGTTGCTGGACTTTGTCTTCTAAGAGGGCAATCAACATGCAGTTGCTGCAGGTAAAGCTGCCTGCAACCTTAGTAACCATATTACTAAGCAAAGGCTATGCTGCCCTTAGGAAGCAAAACTATGCTGATGTTAGTGAAACAGGAGGGTTAACAAGGAAGCCCTCCTGTTTCACTAACATCCACAACAAGAAAGACAAATAGCTTTGGTGATGGCATACTCCCCCCCTCCCCATTCAAACCAATAGAAGGAGGGAAAAGTTTAAAAGGTTGTTGGATAGGAAGGAGGGCGGAATGCCATACAGAATACATGCTGTGCTGCCTGGCAGCAGCTCAACAGAACTTAGGATGCTTGTTGCTCTTCCACTGATGTTTCTCGACATCCTTAGAATTGCTCTGGTAGAAAGCTTCTTGCCTGATTTATAGTAGCAAGTAAATAGAAGCACTTTTCAGTTCTTGTAGCCATAGGCAAACAAACACAAAATCTATAAAGCTTCTGTTATTTACAGAAAGTCCATGTCTGAGTAACAATAAAAACAAATGAAAAAGCCTTTATGGAAAATTAGCTTGGAAATAGCTATACTCTCAGTCTTAAACATCTTCATGATATTTAACAGATGTACCATCTTATGATGACTTTGTAAACCAAAGAAGAATGGTTTTATCATGCACTGAGGCTATATTTTTTGCAAAATTTCTTCTCGTTTTCAGATCTGAAGACAGTTTCTTGGAAAATCCCACTAGTAGTAACAAAATTGACTTGCGACTCCTTGAGCAAATTTCCCCTACCCAGAATCTATAAATGACTAATATGTTGAACACCACCAACACTCCCAAAAAGAAAAAGAAAAGCTGGATGATGAATCAAACCAATGGAATCAACATCTAGAGTTTGATGAGTAGAACACCCACATTGTGGTGGTGCAGGGGAGCAGTAGACATAGCGCTGGCTAACAAGCACGGCTGCCTGGATGACTTTCTTGCCATGAATACCAGAGGTTCCTCTCTGGTGATTTCTGGCATGTTGAAAAGCAGCGTAATAGCCCATATGGCATATTTCACAAAAATCTGATATGTCAGGCTGAAGAGGGAAGGGGTGGGATAAGGAAATTCTGCTGTTCTCACCCCAATATTCAAAAACAATCTAGAGCAGTTGTTCACAAAGTGGTGGGTACCTCCTGGGGGGCAGTGGGATTACCTTGGGCAGGGGTAGTGCTAGGAGGCAAAGGGGTGGCAGGGGGAGACACTGGAAAGGAGCCCTGAAAGTTAAGTCCAGTCACGAACGACTCTGGGGTTGCAGCACTTATCTAGCTTTACAGGCCAAGGGAGCCAGCGTTTGTCCGCAAACAGTTTTTCCGGGTCATGTGGCCAGCATGACTAAGCCGCTTCTGGCGAAACCAGAGCAGTGCACAGAAACGCCATTTACCTTCCCACTGGAGCAGTACCTATTTATCTACTTGCACTCTAACGTGCTTTCAAACGGCTAGGTTGGCAGGAGCAGGGACTGAGCAATGGGAGCTCACCCCGTCGCGGTGATTCGAACCGCTGACCTTCCGATCAGCAAGCCCAAGGCTCAGTGGTTTAGATTATAGCGCCACCCATGCCCCCAACACACACACACATGATGTTTAAAGTGTATTACACAATATATTACATATTAGTCATTATTCCTTTGAAACATACTGTATTTGAGCAGCTCGAAAAGTTCACCTCCATTTTGCAGATAAATTAATATTTGCTAAGAGAAGACAGCTAACTCAATGGTACTTAAATCTACCCAGGAGGTGCTGAGGCTCCACTTTTGTAAAATCAGCAAGAAGCCAAGATGAGTCAAGATGCTGAACCCAGCAAAAGTCAAGACAAAGGAAATTGTGAAGTATAATCTGTGAAAGCAGGAATTCCTCTGTTTTTTAAAAGATGGTACTTGATGCCTAGTAAGCTAGCTAAAATGTATGTCTGAATCCAACATTTGGTGGAAATGTAAAGAGAAAGAAGGTACCTTTTTTCATATGTGGTGGTCCTGTAAGATTGCAAAAGCCTTCTGGGAAATGATCCACAATGAATTGGGGGGAGATGTTGGAAAAAACCCAGAAGCTTTTCTTCTAGGTATACTCAGAGAAGAGGTGTTGAAAGAACAGAAAAAATATTTATGTATGCAACCACATCTGCCCGAATGATATATGCCCAAAACTGGAAAGAGGAATTGGCCCCAAAAAGAGACAACTGGCAATTAAAACTGATGGAATATGCAGAGATGGCGAAACTTACCGGAAAATCAAGACATTTTTGTAACAGAATGGGGAAAATTTATTGAATATATTAAAACAAATTGTAAGCAAATGTAAGCAGGATTGATATAAACACAAGCAATAAAAAAGTTAAAGGAATTATAAAGGATAAATTTGTAAAAAGGATAAATTTGGACATGTAGTAAGAAAATGACAGACAAATAAGAAACCACAGAAGGAGAGGGAGGGAAGTCACAGAAAGCATTATTTGATTTGTGTAGATTTATATTCATTGTTGAATGTTATAAAATGGAAAAACAGAAAATAAAATATTAAAAACAAAAACAAAAGCAGTAATCCCAAAAGTGAACAGCCATTGACATGAAAACTGTTCAAAGTGTAATACCAGAGATCGTTGAGTTTGTAACTTAAGTGTTAATTCTGTTAAATGTTGAAGTCAACTTGCCAAGAGGGCTTAGCAACCAGGTAGAATAGATTGATCCACACTAAGGTAGGCTGTGCCCTGATTGGTTGAGTAGTTTCAAAGGAGTTTTTCTCTGTATGTTTGGTTGAATATCTCACTGGTTGTTTTTTAAAGGCCTGAACTAAGAAGAACAAAACCTCTCTTTTCCTTCCTTCCCAAGTTATGCACTGTTTTTTGTGCAGTTTGGACTTTCTGTTATTCAAATGACTTTGCTAACAAAAGCTAAGATAACTCCTCACATAAGCAGATGGAAAGTGAATGTAGCTATGGCCAAGAAACTACCGGGTGCCTTTTGTTAACATGAATTATTTCCACAAAACTCCAAGCTCCAGCAATGTCTAAAATATTTAAATCGGAGGGCTGTTTCCTAGGTTATACCTTGGCCAGAAATGAATGTGCATAGTGGGGAAAAGCACAGGCAAAAACTCACGTACATCAACCTCCCTAACAGGGCATGTGCCCTACCCCAAGGGCGAGGAAACCCAGGTTTCAATTACAGTATGTCATGTCACGCAGACTCTGTTGCTGCACATTACTGTGGGAGTGTTAGAGGAGGAAAAAGAATAAGAGAGGCGAAGCTGCTGTTTTTAGTGGCAGCCATGCGTATCCTAAAATGAGAAGTTCCAACCTGGGATTAACATCATTGCTTCTGTGATATTACGTGTTTTACAACCATTAGAAGAGGACGATGGAACAACAGAAACTCTTGAGGAATTCATTAACAGCTCAGTGGTTCTCAAGTATGTACAGGTAGTAAAAAGTCTTGAATCCTAAAGGTGATATCAGTGTAAAACGAATACCTTCCAGGAGCCCTGAGTATTTGTTACATCCTATTGGAAATTGGTTGCCTGAAGTTTTTTTCCTCACCTGCCTGGAAAGTATCAATTGCATTGCAAAGCAACATAAAAGTTTGGGTCAAGTATTTTTAATATATGGGGGAGGGGGGACACAAACACACACAGAGAGACAATTATTAGGAAAATGAAGAGTGGGGAAATATAGCCAGTAAACATCAATACAACAGGATCCTCACTAGTTATCTCAGAACTGCTCCTATAAGCCCCTGCTGAAGCTTAGCTCCCATGTCTTGGAAAAGCAACCCCTCCTTTCTCCGTTGAGTTATACACTCATTGGGCTCCTTACTTACCTTTGGCTTATTGCTTGAATGCAAAGGCTACATGAAAGCAGAGTGAGCAGGGATGAATGCACTAAACCAGGCATTGGCAAACTCGGCCCTCCAGATGTTTTGGGACTGCAACTCCCATGATCCCTAGCTAGCAGGACCAGTGGTCAGAGATTGTGGAAATTGTAGTCCCAAAACATCTGGAGGGCTGTGTGCCTATGCCTGCACTAAGGTCCTATGCTTCTATGCCCTTTATACTCCATGAGTTGGAGAGCAAACTCTGAAACAGGAAGCCTCTTCTCCTCATGAAGGCACCCTGCATGATTTAGAAACTGCGAAACTGGAATTCTGAACTCCACAAGTAGAGGAGGCTCCCTGCAGACTTTCATGCCCACAACCAGAACTGGCCTGCAAAGGACTTTCAAATATCTTTTTCATAAGGATGCAAGCATTTTTAAAGAATATTATTCATTATACCTTTGGGGAATAGATTTGATAGAATTAGTCCAGCCAGCTGTGCCCTCATTTTATTAATGTTTCTGTTTTGCTTCATTAAAAACAACAACACCGTGCTGAATGTTCTAAAATCAGGAAGAATGCTGATGTGCTGAAACAAAAGTCAATTCCCTATCAAGGTGACAAACAGAATGAGTTTAGCTGGCTGCTCAAGTCTAGAGAAAGCTATGGCAACAAAGGCTGTCTTACACAACATAGTTGTGTCTTCTCCTGTGTATAAAATGTAAGCATGCAAACCCTCATCCCACATGAATAATATGCAAATACCTTATAAAAGAATAGACCCAAAAGATGGAAATTAGACATTGATCTCATATGAATTCTGTCTCTGTTCTTCCTTATACTCTACAAACCAGAGGTCTGTGAATAGGCTAAAGTGATCATCTTATACTGGCACGTCATATAGTAGAACTAGGTCCACAGATGAATGGAAAGTCACTGAATGGTTCTTATAATCCCACCAATAGCACTATATAATGGCCTGCTCTACTTATCCCTTAACTTCTGCTACCACCATTCATTTCTTAATTGCTTATTTTTCTTATCACTTATTCATCCAGTAGCTGTGTTTATGCCAATGGTGTGAAACCTCTGGACCCATGGGTCACCAGGCTCCTGTATTTGGTCCACAAAGCCATTTTGGCAAAGCCATGCTCAGCTGTCAGTCACCTGGTGTAATAAAGCATGCTATCTCTGTTATCTCTGATTGAAGTGTCAAGTACTATGATGCATGATAAGGAATCTCTTATTTCCATCTTATCACTAAGCACCAAAGTGCTAAGATCAAAGATAAGCCTCTCTCTGCTTGCTCTTTAAATGGCAGTGGGCAGAGGCTCCTCTCCTAGCAGAAATCTGTGATCACAGCACTAACACTGGAGAGAAATCTCTGTTGCTGTCTTTCACAATCAAATACTAATCAGTGCCAACAGCCTCTACCTGCTGCCTTTTAAAGCGCAAAGACTTATCTCTGATCTTAGCATTCTGAGACTAAAGCACTATGATCAGAGATAAGTCTATGCTTGCTCTCAGCCTGAACTTTGAACCACTTGATGCCCAACTTACCTGTGGAAAATGGCCCACTGATGGTATTTCTGGATCCGTCCTTCGGGCTGAAAAATGTTCCCTCATTTAAGCTATATGTTGCAGGACTAGGAGAGTTTGGCTGTGCACACACTCCTGTTTACTCTGCATCCAATGTGCTCCCACCACTGGTTTGGGAAGTAGCATGCACATGATATCAGGGGCGCCGACTTATAAAAAATATTGGGGGGGCCCATACCGGGGTCCTGCCCCGGGAAGTTTTCTAAATTTTAGATGAAAATTAGTGAGTTTTAAAGTTTTTTAAAAGTATTTTAGAGTCATATGATCAACATTAGAACCCCGAAAACTCGACTCTCTATAACTCCACACTCCGGGAAACTCGACAAGCCTGAAACACTTTTTGGCTTTGAAAAAAGAAACAAAACATAAACACGCACGGTATTTTCGTAAAAAGCTAATTTAATTTACAGTAACAATTATGCTTATAGACTATTACAGAGCAGTGAATATATAGCTCTGAAAAGACTGAAATGATATTTAAATAAATCCTAAACTATCATTAAAAGAATAAAACATAAAATATTGCTGTCGCACAGTAATAGCACTTTGATTAATAAGTGAAATAGCTAATTTAAGCTTACTTTGAATAAGGCTGAGGGTTCATTAAATAAAAATAATATCTCAAAGTTAATGCTTTAATACAGTTAATAAAGTTAATACAGTATGCCTAATACTGTATGTAAATACTGTAATACTGTATGTAAATAACGGGCTTTAATTGGGTCTTACACCCTAAAAATATTTAAGTATTTGAAAATAACAATTATAGTACTATAGTAATATAGAAATACAGTACTAAACTAGTACTAATATTTCGAAACTGAAAATTTAACATTCTGTATGTATTTAATTCTCTATTTTATAAAGATTTTTAATATCTGACAGTGAGTTTGGAGTAGCCCAATGCAAAAATCCTGAGGATCCATGTGGATCCATGCTTTGTAACCACGTTTTTGCACCACTGTGACCCTAGGCAACAGTGGGTGCGTGATTTTTTTTGGTGCAAGATGTAGCCATGGACATGCTATGTGATCTGATGGTGAATTTGGGGTGACCCAATGCAAAAATCCTGAGGATCCATGTGGATCCGTGCTTTGTAACCACGTTTTTGCACCACTGTGACCCTAGGCAACAGTGGGTGCGTGATTTTTTTGGTGCAAGATGTAGCCATGGACATGCTATGTGATCTGATAGTGAATTTGGGGTGACCCAATGCAAAAATCCTGAGGATCCATGTGGATCCGTGCTTTCTAACCACGTTTTTGCACCACTGTGACCCTAGGCAACAGTGGGTGCGTGATTTTTTTGGTGCAAGATGTAGCCATGGACATGCTATGTGATCTGATGGTGAATTTGGGGTGACCCAGTGCAAAGATCCTGTGGATCCATGCTTTGTAACCACGTTTTTGCACCATTGCAGCTCCAGGCAACAGTGGGCGCGTGATTTTTTTGGTACAGACTGTAGCCATGGACATGTAATGTGATCTGATGGTGAATTTGGGGTGACCCAATGCAAAAATCCTGAGGATCCATGTGGATCCGTGCTTTGTCACCACGTTTTAAATGGGGAGGGAAGGAAAAACACAGAAGGGACAAGAAGCACAAGAGGGGTGTGCGGAGAAGCAGCTGGCTAAGAATGCAGGGAAGGAGTTTAACGGGGTGGGGGGGAGGAAAGGAAGGCAAAAGTCCCGGTCCCCCCAAGCCAGCCCTCTCTCTCTCTCTCCCACCTGCGAGTCCCTAGAGCACGGAGAGGAGGAGGTGGTGGGCTGGAGCCAGCACGCAGTGTGACTAGGAAAGAATTAGAAGGAAGGACTCGATCCTTTCCTTAACCCTCTGCTTGCCAGGAGGGCAGGGGATTCCCTGCTCTTTGTTGAGTTTGAGCAAACGCAGCAACAGAAGCGGGTGGGCAGTAAGACCCTGAGGCAGAATGCAGGAAAGCAGCAGCTTCCGCCTTCCCTCCGCCCGACCGCCCGATCTTATTTTTGCCTATTTTTGCCCCTGCGCTCCGGAGTCAGCTCCAGGGACCACACATTCGCTCAATAACACGCACAGACATTTCCCCTTACTTTTTAGGAGAAAAAATCTGTGTGTTATAGAGCGAAATTTACAGTAATAATTTTCTTAAATTATTGGGGGGGCTGAGCCCCCCCAAACGAATTTTTGAGGGGGCTCGGGCCCCCTCAGGCCCCATGGAGTCGGCGCCTATGCATGATATTTGCCACAATCCATATCTACTGCATGTATCCAATAATTTATTTTGAAATACAGTCAAGCCTCGGCTCCTGAACGTCTCCATTTTCAAACGTTTCGGCTCTCGAATGCCGAAAACCTGGAAGTAAATGCTCTGGTCTTCTAACGTTTTTCGGAAGCTGAACATCCGACATGGCTTGAGTGCAGGAAGCTCTTGCAAGCAATCGGAAGCCGTGCCTCGGTTCTCAAACGTTTCAGAAGCCGAACGAGCTTCTGGAACGGATTACATTCGACAACCGAAGTTCGACTACTATACTTTGGTGCATTTCTCCCCAAACCAGCTTCAATACAAATTAAGGAAAAGAATGAATTAGCTGCATTTTAAGTCGATAATATGTACACAACCTTCCTCTAAAGACAAAACAAGAATACTATTCCTTATGTCAAACTTATTTACATAATAAGATACAATTTAACGGGTTAGGTATTAAATTTTTGTTTCTTGCTTAAAGTTGTAGTTAACGAAGCTGCTGTTTGTTTAAATTAGTTCATATCTCTAATGAAAACCAGTTGTCAGTTTTCTTTTTCCTAATTCCTCCCCAGATGGCTCTCACAATATAGATGTGGAAACCTAAAGTTTTATGTCTGGTCAGGAACTCATTGGTAAGGATACAGCTCTAAATAAACTGCTGAATATTCCCATTCCCAGATGTACTTTCTAAGCAAAGCTACCTGAATAGTTTTTGGAAAAGGTTTGGGAACTGTGTTCATAGACACTGCCTTTTCCCCATCTGTTCATACCAAACTATATAAAAAATGTCAGGAAATGATCCACTGTAAATGGGAAAGAAAATGTTGTTTTATGAAATGATATGAAAAAGGCTTTTTCTCAAGATCCCCCAGCTGATACTTATGAGGAAAATCACTCATAAGGCAAGGACCACAATGAAAATATGTGTCTGAAAGAGGATTACATCACATGAGATCGTGACCTCATTTCCAGTTTCAGAAAAAATAGACCAAGATAAATTCATGTCTACTGTTTACGTAGATAGTGACACATGATGGACCCCTGCTTGTTATTGTTATTACTGATTTGCTATAAGAAGTTCAGTATCCTTTTCTGGGCCATATGATCTATTCAGTTTCCTTAGCCGCTTTCAAATGTCATAGAAATAGAAGGGCTTAAACTTCAAGGGTGAAAATAAACCAGCTACTGCCAGAACAGCCCAAGGGATGATTTAAGTTCACAGAAAAATAAACTGTGATTTAACAAACTTGTCTGATCTTGTGTGAAAGTGCTCCAGTGCTCAACTGTGTCTCGGAAATATGCCGCCTTATAATTATGTATGAGAACCTTTCATATTTTTGCTTAATCCATGCAGCACTAATGCCTCTTTCAGAATTCTTGGATTCGCCATAATGTAAAACATTCATTTCAGAGAATGAAAAAAGATCACTAAAATGTGCTTCTAATGAGGACCAATGAGGCATACCTTGGATACTAGGCACAGAGAAGGCCGAGTAACATAATTAGAACCATGGTTATCCTTTGGTATGTAAAATGACTGGAATGTGCCTTTGGAGTTTTTGATTTGTGACTTAGCAAAATGCAATCAAATTTTCAGCAATTTTTTGTGGGATGTGAAACACAAGAGCAGTCAAGTACAACATTCCTAGAGTGTACATGTTTACACATGGGGAGGGATGTTTGTCCAGCCAGCAGGTAAACTTCCTGTTTCCCTCTGGGCTGGGACAGACTTCCTCTACATGTGACTAGAGGTGGGTGTGGCCTCACCTGTGCAGGTAATGATAAAAGCACAGGGCAGGGCAGCCATTTCTCTCTTCCTTCTCTCTTTCACCACATGCATCGAAGAAGCAACATCTACTGAGCTAAAGATGCCCTCTTGGCTCCCAGCCAAGAGAGGACAAAGGGACTGTCTTCTTAAGAGATAGATTCCAAGTGTATGTTACTTCATTAAGCTTAAGTCTGCCTTCTGGGATCTGATTGTGAACAGAATGTGAGTAAACTCTTTTTATACTTTGTCGTCCCTTCTATTTTATGAGGGAATAAGGGGAAATTACCAGAATAGTTATTATAGAGGCTTTAGCGAGCCTGAGCAAATGCTGCCGTTGCAAACTTAAAATAAAGGGGAATGTTTTACTCTGCGGAAATTGGGAAACCTGTTAACACAAGTTGGATAAGGATATAATCAGACAATATATCCTCTAATGCATCCCTGAACATTCCCACATTTTTGATCACTGAAAAGCATATTACGTCTACTGAAACTCTGAAGAAACTGCATATAATACAGTAACTCCTCCATGGGACATGAGAAATTAAAAACACAATCCAATGGTTTCTTTAAAAGTTAGTTTGTTTTTCAAATAAAAAAACCCTGCTTTTTGTTAGTACCTTCTAATAAAATATATTAGAGATCCATTTCAAAGAACAAAGATCAAAGTATGTTGCCAAAAAATATAACAAACTTTTGGAGCTTCAACTCCCTTTTCTCTGTTAAGGCTGCAATCCTGAACACAAGAACCAAGGAGTATTTTTTGTTGAGCTCAATGAGATGGGCAGAACAATCCAACCCTCCAATCCATAGTTCTAAAGGGAGTCTAGAAGAGATGTAGGTGTCCCTCCACACAGCTCTCCTCAGATCTAAACATTTTGGGGAGGTGCTGGGTTTAGGAAACCAAACAGCTGTCACATGACAGCAATGGACCAAACCTGGGTCTTTTTGTGTGCCAGCTAGGGAGGTGCTGCTGTGAACAAGGAGGTTTTTTTAGGAGGCCCACCTTCCACCCTGTGAGCAGCAAGGTTGTAGATCTCCTGCTCTATTAAGCCTCTCCATTGCCATTGCCAAGGATTTGGACAGTACCACATGGTATGGTGGGATGTTTACGTGGCCTCTAAACACTGAGTCACTGCTGTTTATGAGGAGAGAAAGTAGGAAGGTTGAGGCAACAAGGAGGTTGGCATGGTGCAAATACTTCAGCAAAGTGAATCTGGCAGTCCTGCTGGTGTTTGCATTGCACTTACCTCCCTGCCGCATCTCCTGTCCCCCCTCTCTTTAAGCACCAGTGAGTTGGCTGTCAGGAGGTTAGGCCACCACCCTACCTCACCATCTGCCATTGCATTTGGATCATCCTCTTACTTCTTACTTCTAAAAACAAAGAGGCATAGGATGTTGAGGTTAAGTGTATGGGATACACAGGTATCAAACTTTGCTTCAAATTCTGGCTGATGAAAACCCTATGATATCCTGAAAGCCATAACAATTTTTTACCAAGAGAAGCTAGACTAATGAAAGCTATTCCTTGGGGCTGGCTGAAATTTATACACACATTCATCAACAGTCTATATTGGCCCTGCTAATGCATTTACATGAACAAATGGAACACATGACTCAAGCCAAGCCATAAGGTGGGGTTTCCATCTCTATCATTGCATAGTTCATAAGTTATTATATTTATCTACTCCAACACAAGTCTAAATAAGGTGGCATTGTTTGCACAGAGGGGGAAATGTACCATGTAAAGCAGCCCCTGCTTATTTACTTTCTCTTTTTTTTTTTTCATTATCTGAGATAAATATGGCAATAACGTACTGCTAAGGTACATAGAGAAATGCTCCTTGATTAAAAGCTATGGTACAGGCAAGACACTAAAGGCCACAGATCCCCACAAGCTGGATAGGATGTCATTACTTTGCACAGTAAACACCCCCCTCCCCTAATCTAAGGCACAAATGTATTTTCTATAGACTTGACATTTTTGCCATTCAATAAACTATCCGCATTATTACAACTTGAAGGGAGGGTTTTAGTTTAAATGTCTGACTAAGGATTTATGCAGGCAGAGATTTGCTCAATAAAATAAATCCCTGAGGCCTGGGATATCAACGGCCAAGCCAGCACTAATAAGGTTGAATTTATTGCTGTGCTGCTGAGCAGTGTACTCATTTATATGATCAAGAATGAAAGGGAGAGGGAAAAGACTATCTGCCTTCACTGTACAACTAAGATGTCAGTGCGAATAGGGAGTGCATTGGCTAAACTGCCATCTTTGAGATACCACTGCATCCTTAAAAAATAAGCAAAGTAAGGTCTCATAGACATGTAAAAGGGCACATGCTCTACAAAAACATTTACCCCATGGTAACAGCCTCTAAAATATGGGTCAAGTTAGATATGACAGGGCCATACCTCCTCATTAGTCCCATGCCTCCTAATTAACATAGAAGCATCACTTGTGTTGTACATACAACCCATAGCTGCAGCTGTAGTTAGAGAAGGTGAGTTCAGTTAGGGGAGAAGAGTTATTGCAGATTATATGTTTCCACCAGCATTAGTTATTTTACTATCAGCTGGAGTACACAATTTTGCAGAATGACATCACGTGTGGAAGGGAGTTTGATGATGCTTAGTGAAAGGAAGTGAGGTTTAGGTGTCATGATATTAGAAGGGAGGTGGGGAAGAAAGGACGATCTTGTCACTTTTCAGAAATGCTAAGGATTTAAATTGAAAGACAAGAAATGTTGTTCTCTTGTACAAGGGATTTTTACAATGCAGATGGGTTGTGATGTGGAAATTATTTGGATTCTTAAATAACCGGGTCTTGTCCTTTAAATTCTTCCCTTTACATTCAGGCATGATAGTAGCATTGAGTCACCTAAGTGATTTTCCTTCATAGTACTACACAATTGCAATATATTCTAAATAAGGATATCTTTTAAGAGTGCTTGGGAACTACAGTTGGTCCAAATTGTGGCTCCCATGTTATTAAAGGGGCAGACCTATTAGAGCATAAAGGTATAAGACAATTCCACTGTCTTCCTCTAAGTCACTCAGAATCTTATTTTGCTTATTCATTTAACAAATATATAAACTGCTTCAAGGTCAGAAGCCATTGAAGTGGTGCTCAGTATAAAAACAGGATAAAACACAAAATCCAATTTCTAAAAGCTTTCTTCTCTGTTCATACAATTCATAGCTGCATTGGTCTGTTTCAACATTACACATAATCATAATAGCAGACAATTCTTATGTTTCCCTCCATGCATTTTCAAAACAAAAAAATGAGAAAACTTAGGCAATAACAACCTAACTGTAAACAAAATGAAACAAGGGCAAGCCAGGTGGTTGTAATATTATGATATTGTCATGCTGGTGCAATTTGCAGCATTAATGGTATCCAAAGCATGTCTGATTCTTCCATAAATCCGGCCCTTAACCCGCTACTCAAGGAAGGAAGGAAAACAACAGCAGAGGAAAGTGATGTGGAATGGATTCAACAAGGGCAAATTTGAAGTCTGACCACATTACTGGCTGGGAATTTAATCCACGGCAGTCAGTTATCAGTCACAAATCCACTGTAATTGCTCAGACAGCATAAAAGGGATGTATATGTCAGTCGCCTGAAGGTCTCCGTTGAACTGAGTTTCAAGAGTTCATTAAAGAACCATTTCATATTCTTGTCAATCTGTCATTTATTTCAGGCCCATGTAAGAAGATTTAGCTCATCTCTATAGCTCATCGGCTTGAAGAGTTATATTGCTTTGGTAATGTAAAGCATTATAAATGAGGGAACATTAAAAGGATAGTGGAGCCTTTTCAAATCTGTAGTTCCTGGTGGTCACATTTTTGAAAAAAAAATAAAACAATATATTGTTCCACACAGCCCCAATCTCTGAGCAGTTCCAGGTGCTCACCATGGGTTCATTTTCCTTTGGAGTGAGTGACAGGGGAAACTGTGGTGTCTTTATGATTTATGGTTTATTTACACATATATACAGCCTGAGCCCATGATGATGGAGTTCACAGCATTAACCCCTACTCCACCCCCATATGGTATTGCTTCTCCCATAGTCACAGCCTTGGATTCCAGTAGAAATCAGGTATGGTTCTGCCTCACAGCTGCCCGGCCTGAATCCTTGCTTCTACCTCATATAATTCAATTCTCCTATAAGCTTTGTATTTCTAACTACCAGTGAGTTGAGGGAGCTGGGCCTACTCACTTGCAGTCCTTTGTTACCTTAATGACCCATACTTAGAGGGCCATAATCTCACCATGAAACTTATTCTGGATATTCCAGGAATTGAATCCATGCTAGATTCAGGAATTAGAAAAGGCATATAGCTTAGCCCTACTTCCCAACTCAAAGCAGTATTAATTGGATTGGAGAACTAAATTCTCTCTTTGCCATTAATGTCTGCAAAATGTCAAAATTACAGTTTGTTTCACACTAAAATCACACATTGAGCTATTTTTCAGAATTCTTACATTCAATGTAATTTTAGGTATAATGTACCTAAAAAAATACAATGAATAAAATGATATTATTGGTTATTTCAGGAAACATTAAACAAAAGCTTCTGGAGAAAGACTCCATTCAAGTCTTTCATGAAGGATAGCCTTTTGCTGATTCCCCCTCCTCTCCAGTTTCTTATTACAGGAAACAAGGGCTGTAACCATGAGAGGGTGCTCCAAAAACAACATTTTATCTATTATTTTCTCGCCCTTACACTAAGAGAGAAGCATAATGACTGAGAAATTCACTGAATCTACTCCTGGCTTTGATACAGCTTTCATGTTTTGTTTGAGGAGCTTGAAGAGTTTAAGCTGGCCGACAATAAAAAGATCCTCTTGTGTGAAATAACTGTTATACTCTGAGCTCCTTCCTACCCTTTTCCAGCTCAAATGACCCTTCAACAATGTAAATGGATTTATTTTCATAAGATTACTACACGGCCAAAGAAAAGAACTATGATGAGTCCCCGACCAAAAACTGATTATATTACTTGGATTATTCCATTTTATGCCAACTCAGGTGGCAGTTCAGGCATTGGGTTAGACCTTGGTCTAAGGGTTGATTGGGAGCTCCCCTACTCCAGGACATCTCAGTACCCCATTAAAGGGATCCAGGCACAGTGAGAGTGCTGCCAGGGAGGGGTCAAGAAATGAAAGATTAAATAATCAAACAACATACATTTTGGGATTAAACAGGCCTCAAGTTTTGTTGAGCAGGACCCCATTAAAGGGGTCCAGGGGGCTGTGCTTTTGTCCAGACACCCAGATGGGGGATGATGGGCCATAGCATTCCCCCATGGTGGTGAACCTAGGGGATTACCTTACTTGGTATATGTCAGAGGCCGATCCTTAACACAGGATTGATCCTAGCAATTCAATCATTCAGCAGTCGGGCAGGATAATTCAGGATACATACCCAAATGCCTAAGCCAAAACCTGACATCTGTAATAATAAAAAAGTTGCAGCCTGTTTAATCCCAAGATGCATGTCATGTGATTATTTTCTCTTTCATGTCTTGACCCCATCAGCAGTGGGCTCACTGCCCCTGGACCTACAATAGTGGGTCCTATTTATTTTCTGGTGAAGTTCAATTTACAAGTGGAGTTTCATTGTGGTGTGCAAAGTCAAAGGGTAGTCTAACTGGGACTCAAGGACCCCATCATGGGAACTAGGCTTCACATGTTGAAAAGACAATAGGGCTGTGCGCTTAGCCCCACCCCAACGTTGTGTGGCTCTCAATGTCCACACAAGGTATATGAATATCTGACTACTCTATGCCTGTTGGCTTCTATGCCAGAGTTCCCTGGGAAGAGGAGTTGATTGTTAAGCTACTCCGGGATTCATAGTTATGTTAGGAGGTCACCTAACAACTCTCAGGACCCTTAATATTTTTAATATTTGATGTTTTCCTTTGTTTTTAATCTGTTGGGAGCTGCCCAGAGTGGCTGGGTATTTATGTATTTAGTTAGTTAGTTAGTTAGTTAGTTAGTTAGCTAGTTAGCTAGTTAGCTAGTTAGCTAGTTAGTTAGTTGTTTAGTCGTTTAGTTGTGTCTGACTCTTCATGACCCCATGGACCAGAGCACGCCAGGCACTCCTGTCTTCCACTGCCTCCCGCAGTTTGGTCAAACTCATGTTCATAGCTTTGAGAACACTGCCCAACCATCTTGTCCTCTGTCGTCCCCTTCTCCTTGTGCCCTCAATCTTTCGCAACATCAGGGTCTTTTCCAGGGAGTCTTCTCTTCTCATGAGGTGGCCAAAGTATTGGAGCCTCAGCTTCAGGATCTGTCCTTCCAGTGAGCACTCAGGGCTGATTTCCTTAAGAATGAATAGGTTTGGTCTTCATGAAGTCCATGGGATTCAAGCCCCTTCACACACGGCAATCTCCATGAAGGAGATTTATTTATTTTATTTATTTATTTATTATTAACTTACAACAGCTCCCAGGATTTATGGGGGAAGCCGTGTGGTCTAATAGTTCTCTAAATGTAAGGTGTAGTGGGGCCTTACCTTGCATGACTGTTGTAAAGATTGAAAGATCACAAAGAGAATGCGTGTGAAGTTATTTGAAATACTATACAAATGTTAAACAATTTGTATTATTAAATTTGGTCTGTAATGCAAGCTAGATTGGATCCCACTGATACATTGTGCCTGCACATCTGTACATTTTTATCTCTTTTGAATTTTGAAAATTCCACGCCCACAGTGGCAAGCTTTGTGTAAGATAAGCGCTTCCTGGCATCAGTAAAACATTTTGTGCTTCGTACATTGTTAGTCCTGAGGCAAGGCAAGAGGTGTTGAATAGCTGCAAATCACAACTATTATTTTTTTCTTCTGAGGGCTGCGACTCAGAAGTTATACCTATTGAGTTCATTACCACACACTTACTATTTTCAGATAACCATTAAAATAACATCCTTTGACAAATTAAAGTTAAATGCATTATACTCTGATAATGAAGGACCCCCTAAACTGAAATTATTTTTAAAGCTTTCAAAAACCAATTCACATTACTCTAGACACACACTTCTTGTGTGACAAGCACAGTATTACTAGACCCTTAATAACACCTATATGCAGATGCAGTGTCTGTAAATGGGGTATGGGATGGAGACTCCTGGAGGGCAGGAATAGGAAATGTGGACTCCCAGATGTTCTTGGACTGCAACTCCCATAATCTCTGATGACTGGATGTTGGCTGAAGCTGATGGGACAACCTCTGGAACTACAGGTCATCTGTAGGGCAAAGCAGAATACAGTATCCCCTCCTTTTGATCCATACGTACAGTCTTCACATCTACAACATAGTCAAAAGAAGAGAGAAATGGAGAACCTTGAAACTGCCTGCTCCAAAACATATGAATAACACCATTTTCCTCTCCTCTCAATTTGTGGTCCATTAGGGCCCTTCAACAGGTGAGCAACCTTAAACAACTTAAGCAATAGTCTTAGCCCACATCATCACGTACTGTTCTGAAGCTAAAGAAGTGTCTGTTTTTCTCCAGCAGCTTGAAATACACCATTTTGCAGTAGTCAGAAGATTAATTCCCACTTCTAAGTCCATTCCAAACACAACAATAAGCCTTAAGGTAACATAACAAAATTACCCATAAAGTGTTATTACATCTTTCAATGCAATAATAATTTCCAAGTTGTTGAATGATTGGGTGTGTCCAAAAACTATGCCAATATAGACCCTGTGGGAAGTTAGTCTATTTTTAAAAAACAACCTTTAAATCAAGTGAAATAAATCTAATGGGGAAATTTCATTCTTCTTGTATTATTGGGTAAGCTAAATCTGTCTCCTACTTCTTCATAAATGACAAGCTGAATCAGATAAATTAAGCAGCAACAAATATACCCTGATTATCAAATCTCTAGAGCTCTCTATACTAATTGACGATTTAACAGGAAGTTTCTCTCTTAAATCATTGCCATATTTCCTAATGAGTATAAATGTTATATGCTTGACCTGAAAACATTGCGACACTGCTTGTCTATCTCCTCCCATAATACCAACAATTTCATCATAAGCCCACACACAGTCCACTGAAAAACAACCCATTACTCATGGAACTTCCTATTGATTTCAGCCCCAAGTCTTTCCAAAAAGAAGTAACTTGCAACATCATATCCATTTCAGTAATTTCCTCATTTTGGAACACAGAACACATTGCAGAACACAGAGATTCAAAGAAAGACAAATTGGGTCATAAAATAGTTTAGGCTGCATTCCTAAACACATATGCTGGTGCAACCTTCTCCAACTTGGTCCCTTTCAGATGCTTTGGACGACAACTCCCACCATGTATGGCCATTGGCCATGCTTGTCAGAACTTATGGGAATTGGAGTACCATCTAATGAGCTATATTCCTGCCCTAGTACATCCATGGAAAAATATGCAGGTGTAGATGAAGCACCTGGAAGTGGTGTGTTCTGGGCAGTTGAACAAACATTGGAAGAATCTTCTTGATAGCAATAATAGAAACAAACCTAGAGGGTTGGTGAGCTGCCTCTCATTTGAGGTCTTCAAGCAACAGCTGAACAACATGCATGCTCTGGCTCTGGATTTCCTGCATATATAACTAACACCTGGAAGGCGGGTGTTGCAGGCAGTTGAACATTCAAATAATTTCTTTGACATTAAGAGCAGTTCAGCAATGGGATCAAACCTACAGGGATGATGGAATGCCTCACTGGAGGTCTTCAAGCAGAGGGTAGACAGACATGAGCTGAGGATTCTATAGTATCGAATCTACAGCATTTAACAGGGGCTCTCCTATAAAGCCTGATGGCTAGAGGAGAATGCATTCATTTGTTTCTGGGAGGGGGAATAGCCTCAGCGAACATTAAGCAACTATTTAACCTTCTTCCCTTTACAGTATTTAAAGAAGCCAATAAAACCATTTCAGGATTCCAGGAAGATTGACACCCAAGATTATCCTAATCATAGGATTCTACTCCAGAATTTGGCAATAATTGAATGAGCCCCCCAAATATGAACATTTTACATTAGAAACCATATACTGAAATATTGCTTGAATGTAATACTAGCACATTTTGCATTCATTTCTAAGATAAACAAATAGGAATCAATTTTTGCACACACCCAAAATTCTTATGAAACCTAGTAGTTTAAGAGGGAGGTGGGTTTTTTTTTGTTTGTTTGTTTTTGAAAGAATGGTACAGGAAAGGCAACATACTGTGTAATACAACATACACTTTAATGCACAGTATTAAGGATATATACTTTAAAAATCCTATAGGAATTTCCTGGATAAAGAGAGATTTGAACACATCTGTTTTACATTACAGAAACTTCCATGAGACATAACCTTCTTTTGTTGTGTATATACAACCCTTTTTATATACATTAAGCTTCACGTGCTGAAAAATTACCTAATTTTCTGAAAGTTTAAAAACTAAAGATTAATGAAGAGGAAACAATATTATACTACTATATTATATTATACTCTAATAAAGTAGAATGTGTTCTAGTATTATTTTTCCTGGTAAGGAAAAGGTCTCCAAATGCCAATATTAGATGTACTTCCAAACTAAAATTTAAAATATGTCCAGTAGCATCTCAAAGGTAAAGGACCCCTGACAGTTAAGTCCAGTCACGAACAACTCTGGGGTTGTGGCGTTCATCTCGCTTTACTCGCCGAGGGAGCCGGCGTTTGTCCGCAGACAGTTTTTCCAGGTCATGTGGCCAGCATGACTAAGCCGCTTCTGGCAGAACCAGAGCAGCACATGGAAACACCATTTACCTTCCCACCGCAGTGGTACCTATTTATCTACTTTCACCTTGACATGCTTTTGAACTGCTAGGTTGGCAGGGGCTGGGACCGAACAACGGGAGCTCACTCCATTGCGGGGATTCAAACCGCCGACGATTCGTACCCAAGCCCAAGGCTCAGTGGTTTACACCACAGCGCCACCCGTGTCCCTTAGCTCCTTAGAGACCAACTAAGTTTGTTCTGGGTATAAGCTTTTGTGTGCATGCACACTTCTTCAGATACACTGAAACAGCAGATCCTTATATACAGTGGGAGGGTGGGGTGGGGTTTTTCTCAGGAGGGTAATAGGAGATGGGTGATTTACTCAATGAGTATGGTAAACCTGTTGACGACTGCAATTAGTCCTACAGGAAAAAGCAAGGTATAGTTTGCAGATGAACAAAAATAGCTTTAGCATGTGTAATGAGACAAGAATCCAATATGGAAGTCAGGCAATGTTAAAACAATTAAGTATTAAGAAGTATTTTTCTTAAGGCAACAATGAAAATGATGTTGTTTACTAATTTTCTCTTTGCTGTGCACTTTTGACATTAGCACAAGGTGTCAGAACTAACCAAAATCTACCTCAATTTTCTATTGTCTTTGGTTAGGTATCATGAGGGGTGCCCATGAAAGCAGTCACTGTTCTTCATTTTCCTGGCTCAAAAGGCAGAGATCCTTATTTAAGATATTGAATTCAAACGTAGTAATGGTTTTGCTAATCACCCTCACTGAATTCCTGCAAGAAAGAGACAGCACACCCCTGAATCAACATCTTTCCTATCTGACTGTGGGGAGTTTTTTGGCTAAGAACAGCTTCAATCCAATACTTACTCTTTCATCCACCAACATACACTATAACTCCACAGGCCAACATGAACTCTGTGATTTGACACAATGTGTGAGATTCAGCACCTTGGAACTATTGTTCTATATCCAGTGCCCCTCTAATCCCCATTCTTCAGTTTACTATCTATTTCCGAAGTTAAGATACATGAGTGTCTGATCAGTCACATAGACACATTGTAATTGGTTAAGAACATAAAAAAGTGCTGCTGAACCAGACCAAAGACCTATGGAGTTCAGCATCCTGTTTCTCACATTGACCAACCAGATATCCTTGGGAAATCTATATGCGGGACACAAGTCCTCTTTTGCTGTCTTTGAAGAAACTAGTATTCAGAGCAGGGGTCAGCAACCTTTTTTAGCTGTGGGCCAGTCCACCATCCCTCAGACCATGTGGTGAGCCGAACTATAAAAAAAAATTTGGGGGGTGAACAAATTCCTATGCCCCACAAATAACCCAGAGATGCATTTTAAATAAAAGCACACATTCTACTCATGTAAAAACACCAGGCAGGCCCCACAAATAATCCAGAGATGCATTTTAAATAAAAGGACACATTCTACTCATGTAAAAACACGCTGATTTCCTGACTGTCTGCAGGCCAGATTGAGAAGGCGATTGGGCTGAATTCAGCCCCCAGGCCTTAGATCGCCTACCCCTGATTCAGAGGCATACTGTCTCTGATCCAGGATGTAGTGAATAGTCATCATGATTAGTAGCCATTCATAGCCTTTGTGAATTTCGTTAATTTAGTGGCCATCAATATATATTGTAGTAATTAATTCAATTAGTTAACTATGTGTGAATCATAGAACTACTTCTTTTAGAGACTCCTTAAAGCTCGAGTATTTTTGGAACTGTTTTAATACTTTCTACATTGGCGTCAGAATTTACATTCAAGACCTTTTGCTTTTAGTGCTTTGCTAAATTTGCTTCTGCACATTCCCTAAATTTGCTACCTTGTTCTTTATTTTCTTAGGCACTAAATTTTTCCTGCAACTATTACTCTTCTGAAAATAGTAAGAACAAATATTAGTGAAATAGATTTAGGAGCAATTAAACTGTGCATGAGCCATGCTCCAGAAAATCACATGAAGGTTTCAAAATCAAATTAACTCTTTTGCCTTTTAATCAGCGGGAGAAACCGGAACAAGTGGAAGAATTGCTTAATTAGAACAATGTTGAAGACAGCTCATCCCTACTTGATTAAACCATTGTTCATTAAGTCATTGGCAATATCAAATTGTGGAAAATATTTGTCTGGCAAAAGTTTGATAGAATCTCTTTTCAAGAGAAAACAGAAAAGATTTGATTAATATATTTTCTCATTGGTGGCACCACACTTGTGGAATTTTCTCCCTGAGAAAGACTGGTGAGCTCTATTCCTTCAATTTTTTAATGGCATTTTATTTATTTCTTCTCCCATCTCAGAATGTATTTGATGATGGCCTCTACTATTTATGCTGCTTTGTATTTTAATGCTTTGTGTTTTTAATACAGTGTCTTATTGTGCTTCTTTTAATGTAAGTCACGTTGAAAGGTTAGTTTGAAAAATAGCAACTTAATGAATTAATGTCTTTCCATACACCACCATCTTGATTTCCTTTCCTCCCTACTTTGAACAGGAGATGTGCAGGCCATATCAAATAATTTATTCTTGAAGATTTCTATGTGTTTTGGAATGTGGCAAGGGCTGATACTGCATGAACAGTAAGACATTTGAAAGGTTTCCCTAGGGAGGTTGTAGATTCTCCTTCACTGGAGGTTTTTAAGCAGAGGTTGGATGGCCATCTGTCATGGATGCTTGAGTTGAGATTCCTGCACCAGTTGGACTAGATGACCCTCAGGATCCCTTCCAACTCTACAATCCTATGATTCTGTGATGTTTAAGTGGTGTGTTGTTGTCTTCTAAGGGATTGCCAGACAGCCCATTAAAAATATTTTAAATCCCATTTTTATTTGTGGCTTGCTAGGACATTACCTCCTAAGCTGTAAGAAAATAGTTTGCAATCCTAAAATTTCTGCAAGTCTAGGGTGGGTTTCTGAAATACATGGTTTTTAGATGTGAACACTGAGGGGAATTTTTGGGTTTCTAACAATGCTTTGGCATGGGTAAACAGGGCTATGTGAGATCATTTGGAGATTTAGTCCAACTTTGTAATTTTTCCAAGACTATTGGCAAGAATGCTAGACAGCAAAGCCTTTCAATCTTTTGGGGGAAATTAAACAGCCATAAATAATGCCATTATTCCAAAGCTCCAATGCACACTTTATCAAGAGATCAAATTCAAAGCTGTTCCCTAGTTCTAGAAGATTTTAGATAGAGTTAAGCAAGCAATCCTTGCTGTGTTTCCTCAACTATGTGCCAGTATTAATGAAATAAAGTATGTTCCAGAATATATTTGTTAGTTATTTCCTTTTGTTTCTCCTGAGCCTACTGCCAAACTTCTTCAGAGTGACCCTGAATATTACAAAAAGTGAAAACAAAATGATATCTCTCTCCACCCATTATCTTCATCTTCATAAACCCCTTTATGCCCTGCTGTCTTAGTACTGGGGTAGCCAATGTTGTTCATCCCAGATGCCATTGAATGCCAACTTCCCATCAGCCAAAGTTAGGATGGCCAATGATGAAAGATGCTGGGAGCTACATTCCAACAACTTACGGAGGGCACTATGTTGATTATTCTGCCTTAGCTAAGAAGCCCCATTTCCAAACATAAAATGGAAGAACTGTTTTATTCTAACCTTCATCATTTTAGGCAGCAATCTTATATCCATGTACTTTGAATGCAACCGATTGAACACAATGGGTGTGACATCTGAGTAGATATACAAATGACTGTGCTGTTATTCTTTTTGGTACCCATTCCAGCTTGATGGTCAACTAGTCATTAATAACTTTGTCTACTTAGTGCAGGTGTGAGGAAGCTTTGGCTCTTTAGACATCGATGAACTACAACTATTATCATTTTGGTCATTTTCTGTTCTTGCTAGGGTTGATGGGAGCTGTAGTTCTGCAACATCATGAGGGGCAAATGTTCCCCACTCCCTATTTAGAGCACATCTATGTCCATTTGTTCTTTCAGGCTACTGCCCTATATCCACTTCTCTGCAGGGAGGTCTATTGAATTCCATGGGACTTATTTAATAATAATACCTTTGTCATTGTACAACCTGTGTACAATGAAATTAAACGAGCCTCCCTCCTCCCCCAACACTCAATCTCTTATCGAACAACACACCACCCCACAAGTCAATTTTGTCAGGCCTTTTGTCCTTGTCACTTGTTTTCAATATGGGGAATATCACTGAAAGACAGGTACCCATTACTTTGCATCAGTACTGCCGCCCAGAGCAGCAGCCTGGGCTATAACATGGAGAATGAGAAGCTGGTCCAGATCCACCAGTGCAGCAGCACTTCTGGCAGATGGCAGGGCAGCCAGCTCTGAGAGGTCTCAAGGCCCTATCAAGTCTGTTAGAACCACAAGAACATAAGAAGAGCCTTCTGGAAAAGGCCAATGGCCCCTCTTTATCCAGCATCCTATTCTCACAGTGGCCAACCAGGTGCCTGTGAGAACCCACAAGCAGATCCTGAGCACAAGAGAAGTCTCTCTTCCTGCATTTTTCAGCAACTGACTTTCAGACGGATAGTGCCTCTGACCACGAAGGCAGTGCATAGCCATCAGAGGACCACCCAGGCCCCATTGTTATCACCACCCAAACCTAGTAGGTCAGGGGCTCTGGAGCCTGAGACCTTAAAGTCAGGACTACCAGAGTCTTAACCCTCTGAGGCTTCACCATTTAGAAACCATGTCAGTTAACCACATCCCCAGGTCACCCAGTCAACATGCCTGGAAGGACTTGTTGGAAAGGAGAAGGACTGGAGCTCCAAGGAAGAGCTCTGAAGTCCCTTTAAAGCCTTCCTTCCCTCAAGGAGAAAGGAAATCTAACCCAAGGATTTTGTTGGAGCAAGTTGTCCCCTTCTAGGCCTTGCCATGTCATTAAATCCTGAGAAGAAAACGGAAAAATTCCCCATTTGGAGCTTTCCCAGGTGCTGCAGCTACTGGCCTGTACTTCTTATATCATGCCCTGTTAACTCCTTGTTAAGCCCAGTACAGAACATTTTCCATTTTTGCCCTTAGTAGAATATGTACTGGGAATTCACCAATTCTCAAGAAACAAAATCCAGGTATTCTTCCCTCTATGGTTTTTTTAAAAAAAGAATCGTGTTTTAAATGAAACAGAAGTTGTATTTCAATTTGCCCATCACTTGCTTTTGGACTGCACTTTATACATTGGGCTTCTCTTTGGATGTACAAAGTTCAGAGATGAAACTTAACAGCCAGTTGGCTACCTGCTGGGGTCCCATGCACCCTAACCTGGGAATAAAACTCAATTGAAATCAATGGGTCTTGTGAAGAAACATGTCTAGGACTTCTTGTAAGTCAGTGTGCCTGTCGATAAGTAAATTACCTGCTGGAAAGCCTATTTGCAAGTAAAATTACTTGTGGGTAAGTCCATCAGCATGTGTTTCCAACCAGCAAAATGTGATTAGTCTCCAACATTGTGTAGAACAGTTCAGGAAATTGGTACCACTTATCATGATATTAACTTACTTGAAATAAAACCCAGAGAGGAGCCACCCATCAGGGACAGCAAACACAATGAGGTGCTGCAGATTTACCCAACTGTCTGGGGCATGTTCTGGGAAATCTGATGCACAACAGCTGGTGCAAACAAACCACACCCTTAGGTACAGTGTGTTCAGTGAAAGAAAGTAATGATCCAATAGTTCCACTGTATGGACAAAAGTCTGATTAAAGGGTTCTTGTTCCATGTTGTGCATTAGTTATGCAGAAATTCAATATGTCACTCTATTTTGAAAATGCCCTGTTTTGTTGTGTAATTGTTATTTTCTAAAATGCATAGGTTGGATGAGTTGCTTTCTCTCTTGGGTGGTCAAGTGAATGGGAACCAGAAAAGGAAAGGATTTTGGCAGTATCTAAAGAAGCCCAGTTCAGGCGCACAGGCACCTTCATGGCTTTAATGAACCGCGTGGATAGTATCTTGTGCGTCGGTTATTTGTATCAATGAGGTCCCCTTACATTTTGACTGATTTCAATCATGCAATCTAGTTAAATTACAGTGGTACCTTGGTTTAAGAACAGCTTAGTTTGGTGCTGTGGGTTAAACCACAGAGCCTAGGACTTGCTGATCAGAAGGTTGGCGGTTCGAATCCCTGTGATGGGGTGAGCTCCCGTTGCTCGGTCCCAGCTCCTGCCAACCTAGCAGTTCAAAAGCACGTCTAAGTGCAAGTAGATAAATAGGTACCACTCCGGTGGGAAGGTAAACGGCGTTTCCGTGCGCTGCTCTGGTTTCACCAGAAGCGGCTTAGTCATGCTGTCCACATGACCCGGAAGCTGTACGCCGACTCCCTTGGCCAATAAAGCGAGATGAGCGCCGCAACCCCAGAGTCGGCCACAACTGGACCTAATGGTCAGGGGTCCCTTTACCTTTATAGTTTATGAACAACTTGGATTAAGAACACTGCAAACCCAGAAGTAGGTGTTTTGGTTTTTGAACTTTGTCTTGGAATAAGAACATGTTTCGCTTCCTGTTGAGTGTGTTCCATTTGTAAATTGAGTCCCCCGCTGCTATGGGAAAGCATGCCTTGGTTTAAGAACACTTTGGTTTAAGAACAGACTTCCGGAACGGATTAAGTTTGTAAACCAAGGCACCACTGTACCAGGCCACCTAGGAATTGGCTTCACAGAGATAGGTTGCCAACGTCCCTTGCGCAAATCTGGCTTTCAGCTATGTACACATCAGTGGCTCAAAACACAGCGAGATCAATTTCCCCACCCCATATTTCAAGTCTCATTTGAACATTGCTGTACGCTTCGGAGCCGAGGTAGGGGTGGTGTGCATTACCTCTTTCCCCACACCTGCAACTTCCACCCCCAATTCTTATTCACAAGGCTGCAAATGCCTTACTTATGAGGGAGAGTAAAGCCTTGTCTTCCCAGTCACAGTCTGCTCCTTTGCAGCAGCAGCAAATAGCATTAGGGAGGAAAGCTCCCATTGGCACTTTGACTTTGATAACAATTATGCACACAGTAGTATTTAGTCTTTTAAAAGACATGATTTTATTGTCGATTGTAGCATTAAAGTCCCATGTAGTTAGGCCTTGAGCACAGGATACATGACTGCTCAGCAGAAAGTACTATTTGCCACAAGTGCTACCCCAGCTGATAATTATTTTTCATTGTCAACTTGTCCATTTGGTCACAGTTGTTGGGATGGTTTCAGTAGAACTTATTCCCAAGTGCACTTAGGATCACAGCACAAATAAATCTACATCACAGTTGCAGGGTCCGTATAGTTAAAGCCATGGTTTTCCCAGTAGTGATGTATGGAAGTGAGAGCTGGACCATAAAGAAGGCTGATCGCCGAAGAATCGATGCTTTTGAATTATGGTGCTGGAGGAGACTCTTGAGAGTTCCATGGACTGCAAGAAGATCAAACGTATCCATTCTTAAGAAAATCAGCCCTGAGTGCTCACTGGAAGGACAGATCGTGAAGCTGAGGCTCCAATATTTTGGCCACCTCATGAGAAGAGAAGACTCCCTGGAAAAGACCCTGATGTTGGGAAAGATGGAGGGCACAAGGAGAAGAGGACGAAAGAGGATGAGATGGTTGGACAGTGTTCTCGAAGCTACAAACATGAGTCTGACCAAACTGCGGGAGGCAGTGGAAGACAGGAGTGCCTGGCGTGCTCTGGTCCATGGGGTCACGAAGAGTAAACGACTAAACGACTAAACAACAGTTGCAGGAGGCCCAGATATGTTTCTTTCAATTTATCCCAAATGGATGGACTTCTTAATGGTTTATCTACATTACACTTGACTGTGACATTTTGATAAGCAAAATGAACAGGGCATGTGCTTTCCATTAAGACACGTGTTTCTGGAACTGAACATAATGAACAATTTTTTACATTTGATGTGGCATCTCTTTTTTCAAAAAAACATTTACTGTGCTCTTCAAAGCACTGCACTGGTATGAACCAATGCTTGTCAGTAAATTTTAATTAACGACGGAGTGACTATTTTTAAAACATTTAATCAAGAAGTGTTGCATGACACATACTTCCCAAACCTTGATATTCTTGCTCAAAAGCTGTTTTGAATAAACTTAAATAGAACCCCTAAAATACTCCCCATATTGCCAAGGAGCACTATGAAAGAATTAGTCACACCTCAAAAAAAGACAGGGTCGATGTTTTTATGCCGGCGGGTGGGGAGGACAGGTAGATGAAATTATATTATAAAATAAGCAGTGCTTTTTTTCCTTAAAAAATGCTGTGGGGTACTCTCATTTTCCTACTCATATTGAAATACTGCCTCTCAATGAGACCAAACGTAGATTCACAAAATGTTTAGGGGTATGCATACCCCTGCACCCCCCCCCCAAAAAGCACTGAAAATAAGTATTCTCATTCATGCTTGAATCCTGTTTACTGCACATGACCTCATCTGCTGCCATCCTGAAATTCTTCAGCTATGCTTTAGTTATATCCTTTATATCTTGCTATATGATGCCCTCCCCTGAGTTAGGGGTGACCATATTTTCAATCCCCACCCCCATTCCATTGAAGTCCAAGCATGGATTGAAGAAGTGTAGAATATGGTGTTTGTATGCTCCTCTCCTGTGCTGCCCAGTTCCCACACACACTCTGTTTCATTCGTATCTTTGCCAATAGAGCAGCTCTATTGGTTCACCATTCTGCCAGTGTATCTGAAGGTGTTCCATTGCATTTATCATGGTACCACTGTATTTGGAGCTTCCTTATAATCACAGGGCTTGTGCTGAATCCCTGAACCCTATGCTGGCAGATCTTCACATATAGGATTATGCCCTTTGCTAGATTGACCTCTGCAAGAAAAGCAACAGTGGAGGTCCTATACATGCCCACTCAGATGAGTTATTGAGCGCAAAGAAACTTACCTCTGTGTAAGGACTATAGGTTTAGTGACCTAATCTTGCTGGCTGTATACAATAAGCCCACAACTTATGTGGGTTTACATTCCAGGAATTGCACCTAGGGCCAAAATCGCATGTAGTCAAAACTCATTGAGTTCAATGGCGGGTGGGATCGCCAAAGTCATTTTTCCCAGAACCGCACCTCCTTCTGTCCCCTTTTTATTTTTTAAAAATAGATTGCCATGTACGTAAAGTTGAATGTGCACAAGTTAAATGTCTATAAGTTGTGGGCTTACTGTATAAGTGTATCTCAAATTTTGATATGGTGATGTTTACATTACTTAGGCTAGTTGACCAGCCTCCATGGTATATTAGTGCATTATATTGTGGGAAACTGCTTTGCCAAAATGTATATGTTTAGAGAAACTCTCTGATGAATATATATATATTCGAATGAAATAAATTATTTAGTAGTGATTTCAACTTCTAGCATCGTGTCATATTTTACTAAATCTAGCTTAAATCGTAGCTGTCTCCTTTAAGTCTGCTTCCTTAAATATTTTGGCTCCGTAATCATTTTCCTCTTTATTGGCTCTGGCAACACACAGACTGTATTATTAGTACAGGAAGTGGTTTATGCTACTATTCTTATATGCAAAAAGATCAAAGCATTTCTACTGATCATTAGGTTGCTATTCATCTTCATGGTATTACAGGATGTGGACTTTCCCTCCATCTTGAAAGACTGTGGTTTTGATTTTTTTGCCTCCCACCTTCCACCTACAAAGAATATTGGTCTGGAAAGTACCATCCACAGAACGCAGGAACCTGCCAAGGTTTACAGGAAACTTTCTTTCAGCAAATCAACCCTATTCATCAAAACCATTAAATATGTTCATATTTTCTGTACTACTAAAGGACAGAATTATTTCTGAAGGCTTTGCACAGAGGAAGCATCATAATAAAAATGATAGTAATAATAATAATGCACCAGCATGAGCAAACCCAAAAATTGGAAAATTCCATTTTAACCTATGGGGATTTCACAGATACCTGAGACTTTCTTTATTCTTCGCCAGCAGAGCAATACCTATCTAGGTCTGTAGGTAAAAAACAGACAGAAAAGTATAATATTCTTCCAAGTTTCTTTTTTTTTCCCATTCAGACATTTCTTTCATTCATATTTGATGATTAAGCACTAAAATATTCGTGTCCTCTATCTCTGGCACTGTGGATAAAATAAATCAAGAATGTTCATTTCCCTTCCAACCCATACAATAACCCTCAGTTATAGCCAAGTATTGAGGAAGTGTGTAATTTGTGGGATGACCAACCTCACATAACCAATGTGCTTAAGTCTAATTAATGCATGAAAGAGTTAACACAGTAGAGTAAACTGTCCTGCCAGGCTTAGCTATATCATTTCCCCTTACCTTGTGAGCAAATAGGTAATCAAGCCTATTGTCCCCCCTCCCCAGTGTTCCTGAGAAGCTCAGTGTGTGAAAAGGTTTGAACTAGTTGCTCCAGCTCAACCGCATGGCTCTTACAAGCCTCTCTTGTGTTCCTATACAAATAATTATCTAGGAACTTTCACCACTTTGTAACTAAGCTATGTTTTATTGCCTGTGCAACTTTCCTGACTGATGTATGAAAAAGAACATGAACCTGATCTTTGAAGTATTTTCCTATGCTAGGGGAAGAGGGAGATTTTGGAACTCACTTAGAAAGGCATATTTTAAAGGTCTAACGGCCTATATTTCCATGATTTACTTTGCTGCAGATTTTGTGACTTTAAATCTCTGCTAGGGGTTCTCTCACCAATGAGTAGATAGACACACACACACACACACATAATTCAGGAGCAAAGCTAGCTTAAAACGGTAGTGGAAGTTTCTTCTTCCATTACTTGTTTCTTGTTCCATTACTCACATTTAAAAATGACTTTTGTGTGTTCTTATATAATCAACCAGACTTGCCACGACATTTTGCTGCCTAAGGTGAAAGACAAGTGATGTGCCTTCCACATCACATGATTCAACTGGCAGTTGAATATTACTTCACCACTAGTGGCGTTCAGCACCCTTGAGGCAGAAAGTCAGATTTAGAGTCCCAGGACTAGATTACTCAACAGAAACATACAGAAACTTGTTATGACCAGAAGCTTTTCAAATATTACTAGCTTGTAAAATGAGGTTGGATGCCAGTGAAGCCAAGCTGGCAAACGTAAGTCATTATGGTATTGGTTCCAGAGTTCCAGTTTCCCTCTTGGCTTCCATTTTTCACATGTGATTATTCATCAGGAACACCTAAAATACTATTTAAAGCTTTACAAGCTATGACTTGGTGACTGCATAATTGAAATCAATACACACAATATAAAACGGGATTATAAAAACAAGAGCGAGAAAACTGACAGGAGCACACACTATCAAGTGGAAGGAGATGAGACAGCGATTGCAAGCAGGCAGTGAAGTGAGATGCACAGTTCATTCCACCCAATGCAAGTAACAAACACCTGGCCATGTCTCCTGTGTTTTCCTCTTTTTATAGCGTTAAAGTGCTGGGACCTGTCTCAGGCACATTCGCACACCAGTGCCAGCCAATCTGGCAATTAGTAAGAGTGCTAAAATAAAGTCATGTGTCTCTTAGGTTTGCTCCTTTCCCAACACTAAAAGGTGGGTCTTGGCTCAAGCATATATCACGCCATGTGTTTAAACAATGTAGTTTATGGCCTCTTCAGAGTAATCACCTTTCAGGGTCACTGTGCTAATCACTACTCATTTTAAATCACAGCAAATGAGGGGGAAGGGGAGAGGGAGGAAAAGGAAAGCTGGCTGATATATTGTCACTGACATTTTCCTGGTTCATAGCTTACTTCTTCCCAAGAGCTTTGCTTTCCGAATTCCATCTCCCAAATAGCCATAGGGTAAAATTACAGGACCTACGGCACCTTTAGGTAGTGTGTACTAATCACTACAAAGCCATGCTTGAAGCTTGCCATCATGTAGAAGACATAATGTGAGACTTGGCACCTTCCAGTATGTAGCTTTCCCCTGTAATTTCACTAAAGAGAGGCAGCTTGAAATGTGAACCCATTTTGTGTTGGATAAAGTTCCCTTCACAAATGGCTCAACTCAGATTGGGACTCTATCATGCCTTCAACCCCCTGATTTTCCCTCTGTTACTCTTTTCACAAGTCCCCACTTGTGAAAAGTAACAGAGTAACAGGTAGCGTTACCAACCATATCAACAGATTGGTAACCAACAGTTACCAACAGTGGGCCCCACATAGTGGCCTCCTCAGACGGGATTTTTCAGCCACAGATCAGAGTGTTGGCTTGACCACAGACCCCACTAGGGCTGACCCTACCATTAAGCAAAGTGAGACTGTTGCTTCAGGTGGCAGATGCTGGTGAGTGGAGAACAGGAAGATGTTTGAAGACAGAACTGTATGCAGACAATGGCCTGCATTGTGCTTTCTAAGCCAGCCTGCTGCTCTCTGGTTCGGTCAAAGACAGTGTCCCAGTAAGTATGAATTAATTAACAGGCTGGCCAATATCTGCTTTTTTGAAGCTATTGCAGGAAATATCAGAATATCTTGAGATTGTTTAAAGATAAGATCAGGAGCTGCCTAGGAAATTTATTTAACATGAAAATTCTCAGAATAAGTAGGTACACACACGCGCGCACACACACACACACACACACACACAGGATCACAGCCCACATGTTCAATCACATCAAGCAATAAATGGTTTTCCTTCCGCATGGTTGGGAAGTGTAGATTTAGTTACCTTGGGCACATATTCGTTTTATGATAACGTTATGAGTCAGTTTATGAATAACAATAACTAAAGGCTACAGAAGTTTCTCCAGTCGCTGGCAGGGCTAAGAAATGGGAGCCAGGTTTTCCCTCCAATGCCACAGAAACAACACAACCCGCAAATGAAATATTAGCAGATGCCTCATCAATAATGTACTCGCAATCTGATTTGTAGCCACCAGAGGTTGAAGAATTGCAGCAACAGGGGGAAGGACACATCATCCAGGGAATCTCAATTATTTTCCTGCTTTCCAGATCAGAAGAAACCGACAAGCACAAAAAGATGGTGTTTGGGCTTCATGCTGCAGAGCTGTGTCACTTTACATGATGTCTAGTGTCTTCCTCTAGATTGGCCATCTGGATCCAATTCAAGAACATTTAGGTAACAGTAATTATTGTGAGGTAGCATGGCTGAATGAAACATCTAGCTTTTCTCCATAGAGCAAATAAGCATAACATCCGTTGGTGGATGCAAGCAAGCTATAAGTTCAGGGGCAAGCTACCATATCCACAATACACAAAATTAGCTCTCCAGTTAATTCTCACATTAGCTTTAAATGGGGCAAATCTCCGCCAGATATATGCTTTCATATATATCTGACACTGAAAGAAAGGGGTCTCCAAAATTCACCATTCCATTTACAGGTAGCAATCGTGTGGGGATAAGGGAGCTGGAATTGGCTAGATAATTTTGGTTTACAGGGTGCCTATTGCAGCAGTGGGTGGTAGTATCCTCTTTTTCACACCTGTTGACCTCTGCCACTTATCACTATGATAAGTAAACACCAACCTTTCCACTAAAACCATTTAAATTATTTTTCAGGTCTCCACTTCCAAAGCTTCAAACCAGTTTCAAGGCTAGAAATAACTGAAAGTTCAATTTCAGCCCCTTTTTGTTTGGGCCTAAGCATGTCTATTTTCATATGTTATATGACGGCGTGGAAGGAAGGGGAATGAAACTACACATGGCTGGTCTTCAAATATTCACATGTAATCTGAAAATCCCCTTGCCATTTACTGTTCTACATTCAGAAAACTTTCCTCAAATAATCAGGAATCCTCTGAAAAGATCCTTTTATTTACTTAATTTCAGACAAGTTTGAGTATGAACATTTTTTCTCTTGTGTGGTACATATATCATTCTTCACCTCATAAGACACATTCAGAATATTTCCCATATGAAACTCATTTCATGGTAGCTTTCTCACATCAATTAGTAACATGACAATTAGGCTACATTTCCCTCCAACAAGTGTAAAGAAGCAAATGACGTCTATCTCCAGGTTTTAATCTTTATTTTCAGGCTGCTGAAGAGAAATCAACAGATGGCTTTTACATCCTATAAAATTTCTTGTTTGACTTTATTCAGTGAGTAAAAATAGAGCTTTTCCTGGTAGTCTTTGCAGAGATTGGCCTTTAATAAATATCAGATTGCTTTTATTTGTTTATTACATTTTCTTATACTACACTTTCCCTAGTGCACTAGGGTTAGGTTGTGACATAGGTTAGGCCAGGGGTCAGCAAACCTTTTCAGCAGGGGGCTGGTCCACTGTCCCTTGGACCTTGTGGGGGGCCGAACTATATTTTTTGTGGGGGATGAATGAATTCCTATGCCCCACAATAACCCAGAGATGCATTTTAAATAAAAGCACACATTCTATTCATGTACAAACACACTGATTCCCAGACCATCCGCAGGCCAGATTCAGAAGGCTATTGGGCAGGATCCAGCCCCCGGGCCTTAGTTTGCCTATCCATGGGTTGGCTTTGAGACAGTAATTAGCCAAGAGAACTTCAGATCTTAGTGTGATTTGGAGCCTAAATCTTCTTAATTCTAAACATAAATAACTGCTGCATGCACACACCTACATTTCAGCTGTGCTTCCTACTATAAGCTTGCAAAGTGTGGGGGACCAGGGTAAGGTCCTTCAGATGTTGCTGGACTTTAACTGATAGGAGGTAGAGTCCAACAACATCTGGAGATCCATGGGCTTCCTACTCCTGACACATACCCTTTGACTGAGCCAAGTTTTCTAAGTCTATGTATATCTGAAGACATATTAGTGTGTAGCCAACAAAGCAGTCCTGCTAGAGCAAGGACTTCCACTTGTACAATGGAACTCCCTTTCCTGTCTCCATGCCTCCCCATACTCCTCAGTATGCTCCAGAGGGTTTGGAGTAGATTTGAGGTTGAGTTCAGGGGAAGGAGATGGAGAGAAATTTCTGCTGTGAAAGCGGAAGTCCTTGCACTATTGAGATGACTTCATTTGATATAGCCCGTTGCACATTGGTATAAACCAACATCTCACACAGAAACACCAGCATGATATCTGTGCAGAATATACAGCCGTCATGGTTGCAGCATAAAGATAGAGCTGTCCTGGGTGATTCATTTTTGCAAAGGGTAAAAATATGCAGTTCTGACAGAATCGGAGTCTAAGATGTAAATTGGTGGTGTAATGTCTGTTGTCTGCCAGATGTCAAGGACCAGAATGTTCTTGTTCCAGACTGTCCATATTGCCAGTGGGCAGTCTGGAACAAGAACATGCACGTCATGGAGTTACTGATATTACCGTACTTCAAGCTGTCCCATTTACTAACCCCATCCAAAAATTCACAAACAACTGAAAGTTCCAGTACAATATTGTAGCCTGTTTAAATTTCATGCATGGGTGTTGGGATAATGAATCATTGTTTCGAAACATTTTTCTGATGTGCACTTATTATTACTATTTATTAAATCTATTAGTCATTTTTTTCTTCCTACAGGCAACTCAAAGAGACATAAAGAAACTTACCCCCAGTAAGCACCTTTGAAAATAATGAGATTGCTTCTGAATATATATGCACAGGGTTATCTTTTTAGCTCTACACATGCACATACCAAAATCAATGTCTTTTTAATGTGACTGAGCACTATGACCTTATGCAATTCAGATCCAACTTTATAGGCTAGTTAATGCTGTACAAGCTATTGAGAGGATGCCCAAATGGGATGTGGTGTTTAATCATCAGATAGGATGAGACATGAATTGAATTATCGGTATTTGTGATAAGAATATTGCAGAGTCTATGATTTGCTTGTCTGAAGTGGAGATGTTAATAATTTTAATCAGTGAAAGATTATATCAGCAAGCTCTTGTACCATCATGCAATTTTAACTAAAGATTATCTTTGCACACGCCAACTCTCATTTTTTCTAACAAAAACAAAAGCAAAGAAGGCCTATGCATCAATTGGAAGTTTTCAAAATGTGTGGGGTTTTTTTTAAAAAAAATTCAGTATATTACATTATTTGTAAGTAATCAAAGGGGGAGAAAATGCAGACATTTGGTGAACTCTGCACATTTGAATAAACACCATTCATTATTCTAACATATCATTTCTACTCTCTGATGATACAGCTACAGTATAAACTCTCTTCAGGGAAATAATAATAATAATAATTGTACCCTGCCCATCTGACTGGGTTGCCCCAACCACTCTGGGAGGTTTCCAAGAGAAAATAAAAACACAGTAAAACATTAAAAACTTCCCTATAAAGGGCTGCCTTCAGATGTTATATAGCTGTTTATCTCCTTGACATCTGATGGGAGGGCGTTCCATCTTTAGAAAGTGCTTTCTTTCAAATAAAATAAAAAGTTACCACAAAGAGCAGCTGGATTTAAGCCCAGAAGCGACATTTCTAACAGAAAGTTCGCAAGGTCATGATGGAAAACTTATTTTCTGCCACACTGCCTCCTACCAGGCTGAAGGGGTGAGGTAAAATTTGGGCCACTGAAGAAAGTGAGTCTTCCCAGCTAATAGAGGGAAATGCCCTTCTCCAGAAACTGACGTTCAAGCTGGAAGAAAGAAATCTAGATTTCAGTAGTGGCTATTTTATCAGGGCAGGTGACATTTGGCTCTCCCACAGCATTTTCATTGGAATGTGTGGTTTTTCTTTTAAAAAAAGGAACTGGGAAAACTGTCTCTTCAAAGGCACTGGCTTTATAACAATATAAATAACATGAGAGGAGACATGAAATTTTCTCCTACTCCACTAGATAGAGCAACAATGAGTTGATAGTTAAGGCTGTAATCCTGAGCCCACCTACCTGCAAGTAATTCCCACTGAATTCAACAGTAGACGTAGTTAAGATTGCAGCCTTACTGAAAAAAATAAAGTTTATCTGCCAAGGAATGCTGAAGTCCTAGAGTCTCCACACATTGTGAAATAATCCTAGAACATCTATCAACAGCTAATTATCTTTGGACAGCTAATCAATTTAATTCCTATCTAAATATTTCAGGTTTCTTGGCTTATTAAGTTCTCATCTACTTTAAGTATTAACCCACATACATATAATTCCCAAGGCAGCAATCCTAAATCCCTCAGTGGGAAATAAGTAATAATGTAAGTTTAAGTTTAAATGAAAATGGATAAACTATTGAGAGCATAATTATCCCAAGCTGGGAAATGTAGAGCTGAAATACAGTTTACACAGATACAGATAATGAGATGATCTATTTTTTCCTCTAAACTCTCAGGTATATTTTAAGTTTTGCAAGTATATTTAAGGTACAAACAGTTGTGTAAAATCAGTTCATGTAGACTTTGCTAAAACTATTTTTTTCATCAACTGCATGCAATAGAAACAGCAGATATAAATCGCAGCCCAGTTTACCTTAGCTTCCTTGCTACGGATGTTTCTACATACTTTTTGCACATCAAGGTCCCAAGCCACCCCCAAGGAAATAAATTCACACTGAAACGTAATTTTAGTTTAAATGTTACTGGACAAATTTTGGCCACAACTTTATTGATTACAGCAATGTGAGCGGTATTGGCTTAGGCATTGGCAACAGACTATATCGAACTCCTGCCCCCCCCCCCCTGCAGGGTAAACCACCAAAAGAGGGAGCTCCGTCGATAGCGACCAACTGAAGCTCATCCCGGGGTTCCTGCTGGGTTCTGGCATGGCCCTAGCCCCCCTTGGACTTCGGACTAGATCCAGACCCCTGGATTCTTTTAATGGAATACCCTTATTCATGGAGGGGCAGGTGATGGCCACACCTCCCCTCTCCCCCACATCACTAAACCAATGCCTAACCGCCAGACCTTACAAAGTTGTGACGATTGCTAAGAGGTAGGCAAAACCCAAGTGGCCACTGCCAATCTTCCAAATGAAATAAAATTCCTACCCAGCCCCTGTTCCAAAACAGACGAGCAACCAAAGTCCAAAGCAAGGCCAAAGGAAAATCCAGCTACAGGGCAGGTGGGTGGGTGTTCATCTGCTAGAAGCAAGCACTAGTCTCACGACACGCAGCCCGCCTGCCCAAAAACCATTGGCTGCAAGAGCCTGGCATGATCACGGGGCCATCCCAGCAGGGTTAGGGCAAAGCCCGGCCCCTGCCAGGTGGGGGGGTGGACCGCGACCCGTGCGCAAGCAGGACCCTCGTCTAAGAGGATCCCATTACCCAACTTCACCCAAGATATGAAAAAAGGCCAAGTTTACAGCTCAGTTGTATGCACTATCCAGTAAAAGGTAGTGGTGAATAAAGTTTTGTTCTCACAGCACTAGTAAAATGGGAGTCACTTCCACATGGGAAGAGTTTAAAGGCGTCTCAGGAGGCATAAAATATTGTGGACAAACTTTAAAGGTGACCAAGCACAAAACACCCTCTATCTATCTGTCAAAATTTTGGCAGAATTATTCCCATCTGATGGAGCTATTATGTCTGCAGGTTTCATGCACCTAGGTGAAAAATCAAAGTTATGGCCATTTAGGTTTTCCAATGCAAGTCAATGGGAGGATGCACGCACTTATCCTAAAGTGATCCAAAGTGAATAGAGGCTTGATCTGATGCACCAATGTGGGCCCTGAAACAAAGTGAGAACTGGAAGATGCCTGATACTGAGTTAGACCATCTAGTTCTGTCTACACTGACTAACAGTGACTGTTCAAAATTTGAAGCTATGGCTTTTCCCCCACCCTCCTTTGGCCTTTAAACGTATGCTAAAACTGTACAGTACTGTGAAGATGGATGAAGCTGCAAGAAATCAGCATCCCTCTTCCTGGTCACCCAAGGCTTGATGATGCAGGCCTAGAGTCTTCATCCAGGATCAAGCCCTCAGTAACAGCTGACCAATAAATGAAGTCATCAAAGGCAAAGCATTTAAGGGACACCACATCATATTTTGGATATATTAAGTAAAACAACAAACTACTCTTTGCCATTAAACATCAAGACACACTACAAGAGTTTTGTTAAAGATTCATTGAGTGATCCTCCACATCACAAATGCTCAAATTTACAACAAAAACAAAATGATACCAGCAATGTTTTCTGGCTTTCAAGGCAAGGTCCAAAATCATTACATGGTTTACTTTAAGCTCCTAACCAGTTTTCTGAGCAAACATAATTTATATATGCAATACAATGTATTTATTTTTATGAGAAAAGGGCAATTATAATTAAATTGAGGTTTCTGATTGTGGATGTACTGTACATATTTTTAGTACCATCAGCTTTAGTCCCAAGAAAATCTGAAAACATTAGATGACCTACATGTTGAGGAACAACATCATGCTTATAAATCTGGCTGGGCAGAGGGGGTTGAAATTAAACATTAAAACAGTATTAGTATTAGTATCTCGATCCATTAGATCTGATTAATCTTCTCAAAATGAACTTTATTGCTATTGTCTCAGCATACCATCTGGACATAGGAGGAGGGAGGGCAATCCCAAATTAATCCTTATTGAGATGAAAATTTGAGAAACCATACAACTAAAATTCATTTTGTTTTAGCTGATATTTAGCAGATATTTTGATATAAAATTTATTTTAAAACATGTTTCACTGCTTTACAGTGATTTCAGTGCACATAAGTGACTTTTGTGGCAAGCAATGCATTCCTATCTATGTCTATTCGGAAGTAAATCCCAGTCAGTTCAGTGAGTTACCTTTTTACCATCTCATTACTTCTTTATTCTCATATCACCTGTGATGTAGGTTAGGCTGAGAGAGAGTGACTGGCCCAAGATCCCCCAGTAAACTTCAAAACTCAACAGGGATTTGCAATCCTATACCAGCACTGTAACCAGGACACCACACCAAGTGTTAAGAGCATACAGGGCATTTTCCAATGTTGTAGGAAATGGTAGGTGTCAGTGGGTGTGTTTTATCTATATCTAAAATGTCCTGTGCTTCGATCTGTGATTTTGGTTCAGAACTGCTCTGTATAAAACAAAGCTTTGTGATCCCCATTCACTCTTATGGGGATTCTAAAAATGGCTAAGACATTTTTCCCTGTTGGCAAAAGCAGAATAAACTTGTAGGCACATAAGCCTTCCAAGAGTGGGTTATTCCTGACAAATAGGGTTTTAGTGAGTTATATAAAAGAGATCCACTTTCTTCCATAATCAATATTAGGGCAATACCTGTATTAGGTGTCCTGACCACACCCAGCCCAAGGCAATCAGACGGCCAGTAGTTTAATTTTTTATTGACAAAGCACATACAGTAGCTCCTAAGGTGCACTGAGCGCACACACACACACACACACACACACACACACACCAGGTGACTAGGTAGTTGGCATCCCCTTCGCAGGCCTTTACCTGGCTCTTCAAGCCCCGCCTGGTCCTTGGAGTCAGTGGGGGAAAGGACAGAGGCGATTCTACCAGCCTGGCCCTCTCAGGAACAGGCTTTTCCCGCACTTCCGATGGGTCCTGCACCTCCTCCCCTGTCTCCAACGGTTCAGACTTTTCCCCTTCCTCCAGCGCCGGTTCCTGACTCCTGGGTAGCACAAAATCCCATAAATTGCTGACCCCTTCCCCTGTGTAATTCCTCGCACTCCTACTGAATGTCTGAAGTGCACTTTTATTAACCAGAGAAACAATAATGCAATAATCTAGGATGTCATACATTTATTAAATATGCTAACATTGTGATTTGTCACTAACTCAGTACGTGTAGATTTTAGTGAACAGCTTGATGAGCATGCCTGTAAATATTGCTTCAAGTAATGAGAGAAAACACACCTATTTTATACAGGGAAGGTTTTTCAAAGGACAAGTCTAGACAGTGTTTTATAGTGTTTTGCCAGAAGTTACAAATCATTTAACTTTGTGTCAGCTTTGTCTATCAGTCTATTTGGCTATGTGTCTTGCCTTCTATGGTAAGCAAAATGGCCTCGATTTCATAGAAGAAAATACATTAAATTGAAACTGTATTCTTAATCATTCTATGCCTCATATTTACCATATGTGTGTGTGTGTGTGTGTGTGTGTGTATAACTTTTATATATAAGTTATATGTGTGTGTGTATATATATGTATATAACTTTTATATATAAGTTATATATATAACTTTTAAAAGTTCTTTTTCAGCTGAGTGAAGGCCAGGTCCAATGTTTATTGACTCTTGTATGCATTTACTGGTCTGTTATATTATGCTCCTTCTGATCAGTCTTGCATGAATTGGCAGAGTACCTGCCAAAAGACTTAGGCTTCAAGATCTTACTGAAGTGGAACGTATCACATCATTGCTTCAAGGCCAGCAGGCAACACTCCCATCTCCCTGTATTGTCTTGTGACTGCAGTCTCATTCAGTGCTGGTTGGTTTTGACTGTGTTGCCAGAGAGCCCATTTCATGTCCACTTCAGGACTCCCAACTCCATGGTTCTGAAAGTAAGACCAATGACATGAACGGATTTGATGGGTTGTTGCCTTCAGAGTTCAAATTACTGAAGCGGGAGATATAGGAGGGCCCTTAATGAAGGCCACAAACTTGTGACACCTTTTAGTTCTATCCCATTTGGGTCAAATTGTAGCTTTTCCCTGGAACCTTCTAGAAAGAGGGCCTTCACACAATATATAAAGGAGGCTGGCCATTTCTCCCTCCCTTGGAGCACTGGTTGTTTTTGATACATAGAGTAAGACCTCCCCCAGCCAGAGCAAATGATAGCACAATCCTGTGCATTCAGAAATATGTCCCACTGAGTTCGGTGGAACTTACATAGAGTAAGTGTGTACAGTGGTATCTCAGGTTACATACGCTTCAGGTTACATATGCTTCAGGTTACAGACTCCGCTAACCCAGAAATAGTACCTCGGGTTAAGAACTTTGCTTCAGGATGAGAACAGAAATTGTGCTCCGGCGGCATGGTGGCAGCGGGAGGCCCCATTAGCTAAAGTGGTGCTTCAGGTTAAGAACAGTTTCAGGTTAAGAACGGACCTCTGGAACGAATTAAATACTTAACTCGAGGTACCACTGTACAGCAATGCAGCCTTAACATCTTTATGTACGCAGCTACCTTGTCTATAGTTGGCACTTTGCACTTTCGGCCTGCAGCCTAAGGCTGTTTGCCATGACATCAACAATTCCCTGGAGCTTTGAGTTCTAAAATGAATGTGTGAAAGGTTTCCTCCCTGAGATCAAATTAGAGATCATTTATCTCTTCACTTTAATAAAGGAAGTCGATTCTCAGCAATAATATTTGTCAGAAGCTTTGCAAAAGACCTCCTACACCACAGAAGTAGGAGAGGGTTTGTGGTTGTGTATTTTCAAGGCTGATACACTGCTGTGTCAGTTCATTTAAATCATGCACTTTGGCATATTTTACACACATTTTATACTCATTTATAATGTACTGTGTTGATCCTTCCTTTGTTCAAACTCATGGCTAAGATCAATCACAGCAATCAGGTTGTTTCCTCTAATGAATCCTGCTGAGAGACTGATCGTGTATGAATTATTGTTGTGGTCCCACGCAGAATGTTCACATCAGTAACAGTTGCATAGCTTAAAATGATACATTAGTTTGCTGGGGCATAATATAATATTGTTTTTCTTATGTGACACTTCCATGAATCAGAGAAGGGGCAGCTGCAACACTTTCTGGACAGACAAGGCATGGTCACTGTCATCCATGTTCTATTCTCATCTAGGCTAGACTACTGTAATCTGTAGCATGTAGGGCTGTGTGTTTGCACCACTGCAGCCCTGTTTAGGGAAGTTTTTAATATGTGACATTTTAATGTATTTTTAATCTTTGTTGGAAGCCGCCCAGAGTGGCTGGGGAAACCCAGCCAGATGGGCAGGGTACAAATAAATTATTAATTATTATTATTATTAAGAAAGACACAGAAACCGGCCAAAGCAACCCCTCTTCTTTTTTCTCACACCAACCACCAAGTGCTTATCATTTTCTTCCTAGCTTTCTACCAATGTACCTTTCACATTCCTATGGATTTTTGACCCTCACTGAATCCAAATTTAGCTGGGATATGGAGTTAATCTTGCTCACTGACCATTGCTGCGGGGGGTTAAAAAATTTTCTTTTAAAAAGGACTCTAATGATTGTGCAGTTTTTATTGTGGGACCAGCACAGACACCAGAGAATTTTAGAACTGTACAGTTTGAAGGGACCGCAAGGGTCATCTAATCCAAGCCCCTGCAATGTAGGAACCTTTTGCCCAGTGTGGGGCTCAAACCCACAACTCTGAGATGAGCCCCATCCTCTACCAACTGAGCTAGAGCCAAGTGAGCAACTACAGAGATTAGTGTACTATCTAGTACAATACTAGTAGTGGGGTCTCTTATGCCATTTTGGCTGTCTCTTAGGTCATATTGAGCCTCAGCTTCAACAGCCACTGGCCACCACAAACCACCATTGGCAGGAATGTCAGCAGCAGATACGCTGTATGCTTAAGATAATATTTTATTCTTTTGTCAGTTATGTGGTTTTAAACGTGCATTTTATATTTGGCTTCCTTTAGAAAGGATTTCTTTTGAAATATTGGAATTCTTTGTCAACTTTGCTGCATAAAATGTGTCTTTTGTAGCTAACCTTTGTAATGTTTTATTTTTGAAATATTTAAGATAATATTTTAGTTCCTGTTAATTATGTAGCTTTGAATGTATACTTTATATTTGACTTTCTTCAGTAACGTTTTATTCTGGACTGCTTTATTCGATGGTTAATGTGTTGTACACCGCATTGAGATTTTTTCTTTAAAATATAAAACGGTAGACAAACGAAATGTTTATTATGATGCTGCTAAAAAAAACTTAGTAGAGAGAAAATAGACTCCAAGCCCTTTGTTTTAAAAAAATTTGAGTTGTGCTTGGAATAATATACTTGTTCAGCTTTCTTTACTGTTGAATCTCCTTCCAGCAGTAATTTCTGCAGTATTTTGCCCATTACTCTGCTTGAATACATGGAAGCTGACTTCAGACCAGTGGTCTACATTGTATACAGTGATTGGCAGCCCTTTCAAGGCCCCAGAGACATAATTCTTTACAAGTACTGCTACCTGAGATCCTTTAGCTGGAGATGCCAGGAACTGAAATAGGATCTTTGGCATGCAAAATATGCACTTCAGCAATAAACTATGGTCTCTTCCATTTGGCTTCAGTAAAACAACCTAACTCTGTTCAGCCACTAAGTGAGCTGTGCCACATGCTATGTCCAATGGTACAGCATCTGTCACTAAGAATGTTCTCAAAAGAATGTGTGTAAACATCCCAAAGTTTCTTCTCTCCTGAAGTAAGGCTACATGCCTGGAAAAGATATTGGGTCATTACTGCCTTCTAGCTTTGATTAAGCTAAGAAATATAGCTCTGGTGTTGCACGTATTTGTTCAACCAGATCAAATCATTTGGTGGCAGTTATATTTAACATTTAGCGCAACTTGGAAGAAAGTTCAGAAAACACTCGAAAAATGTATGAGCATTTGAACCTGGTAGTTTGTACTTCGCTACACAATTCTGTTTGTTTGCTCTCCATCTTTCTGATAATACATAACTACTGAAATTTTGTTTCTTTGTTCTGTTTATAGTTCTACACATCTCCTTAATATTGTTATGATAATTTCACCATCAATGTGCTTGACATTGTACAAGGCGCAAGAGGAACCCATGATAAAAATATTGGCACAGAGGAGACAGAAAAACCAGGGAAGGAACAGAAAAAAATAATATGCTTATTATTATTTACATGTATACTAAGGCTGTAATCCTGTACACACTCAGTGAAACATACTTCTAAGTAGGAATGGACAAATCTGAGTTTTTCTCAATTTCTCATTTTTCCCCATTTCAGTTCACTACATTTCCTCATCAGTTTGCCATTTTTAAAAGTCCTTGTTAAAATTAATCAGCATTGTAGTGCACACAGACACATTTTTGCATGCTGTTTCCCCTGAAATAATGCATTTTTTGTTTTCACTAATATATGCATTGTTGTGTACACTTTCCTCCAATATGTGCATTTTATACATTTCTTTGAGAACTACATTGCAAAAATTGGAATAGGTTGAATTTCAAAGGGTAAGCGCTTCTCAGTTTGCACATGGTTTTGAAAAATGCAGATTGTGGGGTATGTCATGCCTCATATAGCTAAGGTGCTTGACTCTAATTAATGCATGAAGGGGTGAAGACTAAGCAGTCCTTCCAGGCTTAGCAAGGTCACACCTCCTCACTTCCATGTGAACCCTACCAGGAAGGAGGTCTAAGTTGGATGCTCCATCTTTGTGTTTCTATGCATATAATAAATGAACATTAACATTTTGTAACCTAAGTTAAACTGTCTGCTTTTTCTTACTGCTGTATGGAAAACCACATGAATCTGACCTTTAGAAAGTTTGTAAGTAAACCATGTTTAGCTTCCCAAATCTGTGGTCTCTTTCTATGCTAAGGGAAGTGGGGAAATTTAGAAGCAATTTAGAAGAGAATATTTTAAAGATCTAACACAACCCAAATTTCCATGTTTTACTTTGCTGCATGTTTTGTGATTTTAAATGTCTGTTGGGGCTCTCACCAAAGAGTACTTGCACCAAACCTGGATCTAGACATCCAGGGAATTCCCATTTGATTTTACAATACTAAGTATTTCCCCTTTTAACAAAATACCAACACAAATTAGGTAGGTTTGCATTAAAATGCAATGCAAAGCAGATTTCTCTCCCATGCGTACTTCTGAGTAGACATATTGCACTGTCAACTTTGCTTTGGTAAATTTTGGGGACTAAAGGGTAATCCATGACTTCATTATCATATGCTACTTTTAAAGAATTTCTTTCAGCATTCAGTAAGCGGCATGTTACTGTTTTAAAAAATGCTAGGGATCAAAAGTGGTTAAATTTTATAGTAAGTTCGTTATACTTTGTCACTTTCTCGTTTCTACAGACATTGTCCAGGTGACCACTCTCGCTCTCTCGCTCTCTATTTAATTGAAACCAATAGGCTCCATTTGGAAGTACTCAGAGATTCTTTTCATCTTTATTTCTTTACAAGTGTGGCCCAAACACATTTTTTTAGGTGAGTACATAATTCTCTGGAAGCCATTTAGCTAATTTATGAAAACAAGTCCACCGTTTGGAACGTGCTTCATGTCTAGAAGGCTTAATGATTCTGCTTTATGTTCCATCCCCCCTCCCCCGCCTTTCTTTCTGGAAACAATCAGTCATTCGCGTGGTAGCAGTAATAGGTCAATATAGACTTCCCAAAATGCCAAACCTTCGAAGAAACTTCCCAAACAGAGAGCTTGGTGGGTCCAATGGATAGTAGACATATATGGAACAATGTGACATGTTAGGTGAAATGTTAGCCCACAGAGTATAATAAAGTAGTTCGGAACCTAGGAAAAATTTCAAAGAAGGAAATGGTACATAAAGCTGGAAGAGAAATAATGCATTGTTTAAGTCTCACCTACTTACAGCAAAAGGGATGCAGGTGGCGCTGTGGGTTAAACCACTGAGCCTAGGACTTGCCGATCAGAAGGTCAGCAGTTCGAATCCCTGTGACGGAGTGAGCTCCCGTTGTTCGGTCCCTGCTCCTGCCCACCTAGCAGTTCGAAAGCATGTCAAAGTGCAAGTAGATAAATAGGTACCACTCCGGCGGGAAGGTAAACGGCGCTTCCGTGTGCCACTCTGGTTTGCCAGAAGTGGCTTAGTCATGCTGGCCACATGACCCGGAAGCTGTACGCCGGCTCCCTCGGCCAATAAAGCGAGATGAGCGCCACAACCCCAGAGTCGGTCACGACTGGCCCTAATGGTCAGGGGTCCCTTTACCTTTACCTTTACCTTTACCTTTACCTTTACTTACAACAGGTAGGTCTGCAGTGGCATCTATGTTTTCTCTTGAAAATACCACCCAGCAGATCACTGAACATTTGACCCTGCTCCTGAGTTAGACCACTGGACTATCTACTGTCTAGGCCTCCATTTGGAAAGATTGGTCCAAAGTCTTCAATAGGGATCTTGTAAAGCTTTGACATCTGAAAGACCAGATTTTTAAAAACATGCACAACTCTTTGATGTGTGTGTTTTTCTCCACCTTCAGCCATCCCATATGCCAAGTCTTGGTGCCAATGACTGAACTACAATGGCAAATCTAAGTAGTTGAAACCGAAAGCTCTCATATTCTTGTGCACTGTTGCATATTAGAAAGGCTTGCATGTCACAGGGTGGATAGGATTAGTGGGTGTGAAAAAATGTCAAAAGAAACAAGATTATGGTACATGTGATGCCCAAGAAATCATAGGTTAAGTACGAAAATAGGGTCTTTGTTGGGTCAGGCTGCCAAAGCTGTCCTTTCAGTTTGACAACAGGTAGGAACAGCTTTCTGTTCTGCCCTTGAAATGAGTCAGCTAATTAATCGGCCTTGAATTTATGTACCTTTGACATACTTTCATGTTCTGCTAAGGGGAAGTATTTCTTTGAAGTGCAATGCACTGGAAATTTGGGCGAGAAACCTACCAGATCTTTTTGAGGAGAAGCTAAGTTTAAAATTTCATGTGGTGTCAGCTACAAAAAGATTGTGACAGGAAATAGATGCCCCAAAGGTGAACTATGAAGCTTCCCAGAATGCCAAAAGATATTACAATAGAATACTTGAATCCCAAACATTTCAGGGTGGACATGGTCACCAGGTGTAGAACATACCTGCAATGCATAGAGAGAGGGAGAGAAAGTCTCAAACAACTTGCTTGCACGTCTAGTGGCTCCCTGGACTCAGCTATGCAGCTGCAAATAAGGCGTTTTAAGTGTATTGTAATTTGAAATATACAAATGTGACACTAGATGGCGACAGTGAGCTACGGCAAATACAATATATTTTTCAAAACTTTTTTTTAAAAAAGCTTTCTCATAGCATTTTTATATGGGTGTAAATTCCACCCGTGTCAGATTAGAACTGTGAGGAACTTTATCTGCTGTTAGAAAGGAACTAGTCTTAGTCCAATTGCCTGCCTGGATTCAGTCGCATTGTCTCCTTCTTCCCCTGCCTAGCAGGGAACAGCTGCTTTAAATGGCTTCTAATGAAGCCTTTTCAGCAGTCATCAAAGGTAAATGGATAGAAAAGGAGGGCACTAAGTCTGGATTTGGGCCTCATTTTCTAAACTATTTCCCCTTTCTACCAAACATACAATTAGAACTGTGAGATGTAACTCAACATGAGTGCAGTAGTAGACTTTCATTGCTGAATTAAAACTAACAGAAGATTGTGTGTGGCGCTAGTAGTCTCATGTTCAGTCTTGTATCTTAATATGTTCAAATTTCTTCCTATCCTTGGTATTCTATGTGGTTGCTGGGAATGCAGTTGGAAGTAGGACTTGGGGTATTGGCATCCTGTATCATAAATACAGCTATGCACCCAACCTAAAGCAGTAAAATTGTGCAATTCACCTAGGCCATTCCTAACAGAGAATGGTCATGTGGGAAGCTCTCCTCAAGGAGAAAGACTGCAGGTTCTTCAAACACTGTTTATTAAGCATTCCCTCCTCAGATTTCCAGCAGTAATTTTCCTGCAGAAATGTCAAAGCACTAGTTCAAGAGGGGAAGGTAGACAGAGATTTGAAGTCAAATGGGACGTTATTGGAGAAAAAGGGAAATGTTATTCTCTAGAGGATCAAACTATACCATAGGTGTATATGAAGTTGGTGGTTTTGACGTGCACTGAGATGTGATTAGTGCCTTATGCTTAAACATCTACTTTCCTTAATGACAGAAAATTGATTACAACAATGCAATTTACATCCATTTTAGAAGCACAATTCACAGTGCAATGCTTTGTAATAATAGGTGATTTTTCAAAAGCTCAGGTTTTATACAAGTTCAAAACTACTGAAGCTTATTTAAATTCTGTGCTAGCTGTTTAATATAGCACCTGATAAGAGAGTATTGGGATTGCTTGGTGATAGTATCAAACTGTTTATTCTCTAGATTTTTTATTTGTAAATTGTGACAATGCGGGGGGAGGAACCAGGCAGACTGACATTTAGCATAAGGGAAGCCTTCATTTTTCAAAGTACAGAACTCTACCTTTCCATGGTGCATGATATTATGCTCCCTTAACCATAGGTCCAGCTTGTGGGAAATTCTAGTTACAGTGGTACCTCGGGTTACATACGCTTCAGGTTACATACGCTTCAGGTTACACACTCCACTAACCCAGAAATAGTGCTTCAGGTTAAGAACTTTGCTTCAGGATAAGAACAGAAATCGGGCTCTGGCGGCACAGCAGCAGCAGGAGGCCCCATTAGCTAAAGTGGTGCTTCAGGTTAAGAACAGTTTCAGGTTAAGAACGGACCTCCGGAACGAATTAAGTACTTAACCCGAGGTACCACTGTATCAAATTGGGATTCTGATTTCAGGATCATAAATCACAATAGACTTTATGCGACTTCCTACTGTTCACAGCCAGGGTGGTTATACAGTGGGGGGGGGGAGAGCATTTGCTCCCGTGCTAAATTTGCCCATTTGCCCTCTGACAAAGAAATGACCAGTCCATAATTTTAATGGTAGGTTTATTGTAGCTGTGAGAGACAGAATAACAACAGGAAAACCCCCAGAAACCCAGAATCCTGGCAGGGGAGACACCTTGATCATAATTTGTTCATTTATTCGTCTATTTTAAATATATACTCTTATCAAACTGCAAGATATTACAATAATCTTGCCAATGTTCTTATCTGTTTACAGTTTGCTTGTAAATATTCAAGAAACCATTTCCATTCTTTTATGAAAAGTTTGTTAGCTTGATTTGTGATTTTTCCCCCAGAGGTAACTATGTTTCAAGTTATTATGACACATGTTCTAAAAATGCATTAGTTTTCTGGAATTTAATCTTGAATATATCTAAGAAGAAGTATTTGATCCTTTCTGTGAATCTTTCCCCCTCTACAGAAACCTGCAATGGTACTAATTGCTATCAACAACCAATGGAATCACTGTTTTTTGCACCAGGGCGGTCCCTCGAGGTAAGCATGTAATATTCTGTCATCCCCCACTCTAAGTGGGCTTTGGGATGAGGCGATGCAACATCAACATTTCAAAAATGTGGGACTTTATTAAACCTATGGGTTTTAAAGTAAAGAACATCTGCTTTGTACCACGAAGCAGCGAGGTCTTGGAATAAGACATAATCTCATGGGCACCGTTTAGAGAAGGAAGAAAATATGTAGGACTGACTGACTCTCTCAAACACAGAGACATAGACACAATGTGGTCTATGTTTTAGACCACATGTATTCCTCAGATGCACCTCTGCCTCTCTGGTGATTATGAGCGAGAAGTAAAGCACAACATATGTTCTTAAGTGATAGTGCTCTTTTGCGATTTCATCTTGAATCTATCACCTGCAGGCTTTAGAATTTCACTAGGAATTTTCCACAACCTCATAGACAATTGCCAGGCTCAGTCCTCAGTTACAATTATACTTTATATTTGTATATACTTGACTGTGTTTGATATTCAATGGAATCACGAGCAATACTGAGGTGCCCACCATTCTACTATGGTGACATAACAAGCACTAACTGCATGCATTTAAAGCCCTAAACTGAAGCATGGGGACATTTCCATTTTAACCTGCTTGGATGCAGATGCGTTCTGATTAAAATTTCTGATGGGACTAAAGGACATTTCCTTCATTCAGTGTAACCTATTTCTGATTTCCATCTCCCATAGGTTCTTCTAATCACACATCCATTTCAAGGTTCAAATGACTTATAACTGGCGTATTATTTAAATTGCTGATCAATATTTCTGATACCAATGGAATTAGTTTTTTTAATGACATTAAGTTAGCCCTTTCCATTAACTTCAATGGGTCTACTTAGAGTAAGACAGGTATTGAATACCACCCAATGAAATTTATTCCCAAGCAAAAATGTTTAGTATCTCACTGTAAAGCCATGCTCCTAAAAAGGGGTTAAGCTACAAACTTTAGACTGCTTACTTTGAAGTCATGCTATTGAAATCAGTTGAATTATTCTATAATGTATGTGGTTTAAGTCCTGCGGGCCGTAAAATCACATTTTGAATCTGAAAGAAATGTTTAATCCATTTAAATCTTGAAGCTCAGCCTTGGCAGAAGAATTGAACAGTGATTTTCCTAAATAAGTTTGCAATTATTTTTAGCATTGTAATAATGTCTAAGAGTATCTGCATGCATGCATGCCTCTGTTAGAATTCCTGATCTATGATTACAGTCATGGGATTTTTATCTATCACATGATGGTGTATGTTTTGACTCCACAGAGTGGGGTGTGATGGAGACAGGATGTTTGTGTTACTGTGTTCCGTGAAGTGGGACTATTGTTCTTTATTCTTTTTCTCTTTGTTGTCTGATGCTAGAGAGAGAGGGAGCCATGTTGCAGTGCTCCGTGTCTGTTTATATGTAAATAGATTAGCCAAAATGCTGAGTTGCTGAGGTCTGTTACGCAAGCTGCAAAGACTCTGTGGATCCCTAAGTGTGCCGATGTCTGTTGGCATCGGTCGCTGTGATGTTCGGGCAGAAGAAAGCTTATGAAGCTCCCGAACGATCGACCAGGAGGGAGGGAACATGCCAGTTGGGCATGTGTCTCTGCCAGGGTCCTACTCAAGTGTAGGCTGAACTCCTGACAGCCTCATCATGGAAGCTGATTACTGGTCCTGGCAAACTATTCCCCTCTGACCCTTTCTCTGTAGCTGAGATGGAGAGGAGCATTTCATGTGGCAAAGAGAGGTGACAATGAATGCAAGAACAGAATTCCTGAATTAAGTTCCAAGGCAAGCAGGGGATGGGGAAGGAAGTACTCACAGAGTGATGGAGCATGGCAAGACCATGAGGCTCAATGCACAGGAAGCACAGCAGCAGGACCCATCACCAGAGTGGCCTCCACGAACACAGCAGGCTCTGAGGTGTAGGGAGCATCAGGAGGAGTGTTCTAGGATGCTGAGGTGGGTAACGGCCCACAGCTCTGCTCCTTAGCTGGTGGGGTTTGCTAGCTCTGGGAGAAAGTATGTGATTCCTCAGCTGGAGTAGGCTCAGAACAGGTGAAGGCCACATGTCTCGTCAAGCCCAGATGCTGCAATCAGCATGCAAAGTATCTAAGGGAAGCAGGGCTGAGGTGCTGTGTCTGCTTAACTGTCCATGTTGATGGAGTTTGGATTGGATGCTCCTGGACCTCTATGAAACTGTTCTTTGGGTTTGACTCTGTATCCTGACTGATGGACTTCACACTTGGCTTACTTGGACTGACACTGGACTATGTTTCCTGACCTTTGGACTATGCTTGCATGGATTGACCCCCGGACTTTGAACCTTTGACTTGACTTGACAGGTGTGCTGACAGGTTGGCCAGGCCTTCAGAACAAAGAGGAAAGTTCACTCAGTCTGGTGGCAGGCATGCAATAGCAGGTGAGGACCTTCCTCTGCCCTGAGCATATCTGGTTAGATTAGTAACTATAATGGCTAGAAGCTTGACTTCAATAGGGTTAGTTCTGTCCTATAAAGAGCTCACTCATTGCTTCAAGGTGTAGGGCTCTAAAAGCACTAATAGTTGATATATCCCAAAAGTTGTTAAGGCAGTCCATTGCGTTGACACTGAAAGATGCTTTCTAAAACATTTATAATCAGTGTGTTTGCATGGGCTTGCAAGGAGAAAACAAATATGGAAGAACATACTCTTGGAGTCTTATGTTAGATACAGACACACTCACACACCACTTTCCATGTATATGAATAGTTGTGTTTAAGTTATCATGGGGTAATCCTACAGATGACTAACTCATCATGTCTTCAAATTTTGTAAAGGGGTGAGTGGGCCATGTTCAGTTAATAGACACCCATTTCCATGCTTGCTGCTGTTCTCATTTAGTATCTTTGGGAAGTACTGATACCACTTCCCCAAAAAATATGGCTGTGTTTAAGGAGTGAATCTAAAATAGCAGGCTACGGAACTGTAATTTTATTCTAACAGCAGCTTATTAAGGTAACTTAAATTTTAAAACCACCATTAACCAATCCTTGCATTTAAGATAAAACAGGGTTCTTATTTAAATAAAATAAGCTAAAGGAATGGTTTAAGTTTATTGGAGCTCTGAGACTTTTATCTTCTTTCTAGTTGATGGTAGTCCTCTGTGGTCAACAGCAGGAAGCAGGAAGAGGCATTGTCAATATTGGTTCCTTTGTCAGCAAAAGCTCAGCTAAAATGTTTTTTTTAGGAACAACACACAACACTTTAATTAGAAAGCCTCCTTGTAAGGTTGTTGTGTCAGTAGCTGGTTGGAGACAGGTGGCTGATCAGTATCTAGCTACCACTGTTCAGCATCTAGCCAGTCCCTTGACGGTTAGTCAACTTCTTGTGCCCACTGAGCATGCTCAGTTATGCACTAGCCTGCTTTGAGTCCCGTTCCCCCCACTGCCGCTGCTGCTGCTGCCTCTTTTAGATTTTTTCCTACTTTCCAAAGATTTTGTTGTTGTTGAACTTCTGCAAACCTTGGATCTCTCCCTTAGATTGCTGATACCTCCCTTTTGGGTGTAAATGCTGCCCGTTTGACAACATAAGGATCAAGATAATATGAACCAGTGCTGAAGCAATAAAGTGGTTTCTGTAGTAGCAAGACACCAATGGCAAGAATCCATAAACAGGATTTGAGGCTCAGTAATGCTTTTAAAAAATTATATTATTACCACATTCCTTTCTGTGTAGAAAAACACACAGAGAGAATATATGTCTTCGAAGGAAATGCAGACCTCTCTCACACATATTATTGCCATTTTAAACAAGCGGGGCTTCTATTTCAATGAGATAAGAAAACAAGTCATTCTTTGACTATGTTGGGTATAGTTTATTATGTGATGATAAAATCAACTGCTTATTGTGGAATAATTTCGCTCGCTATCTGAGCATCAGGAAAGTCTAACATAACATTTTCATATCGGTTAAAAGGATTTCACTGCAAATCAAGTTATCAAGTTCTATCTGACAGATGATGAGAGATGGGATTGCTCCTACTGTAACTCTTACTGCACTAGAGAGAGAGAAAATCCCCCCAAATAGGGATTTTGTTTTACTGATGAAAGCAAATCCCTTTTCCAGTGGTATATAGACCTAAAGCAGCTTCAATGCTAGGCCAACAAAGTTGGCCAACAAGGTCTGGAATTTCTATCCAAGCTTTCTATTGCCCTTTCACTCCATATTGTATTGCATAGTTTCAATGTGGGGTGAGAGCCCCACTGACAGAATAGCCTAAAATCTGAACTGTAGCAAGCCACATTTAAATTAATTAATCCTGTGGTGTACTTTGAAGATCAGGATTTCCAGGAGCATATGCACTGCAAATTACAGAGGGGCACAAATACTGTTTCAGTCTGCATTCAGAGAGAACAAATCCCTGCTAACTTTGTCACTGTTCGAGTTCATGTTGGGAGCAAAATAACCCTTAATCTTTGTGCGAAGGCAATTGTTTTGACTTCTGTATGATTTGATTTGTCTAACTAAATTATCCATGGCATTCAGACACATTTTTTCACATGAGGTTGTTATTAGCCAGTTAATGTCAAAATGGGTGTTTAATTATCCTGTAATTTTAAATGCAGAGATTTTATTTTGCAAGTAGCTTTTTTTCCCCCATCACAAATATGGTAACTTTGTGGGTGAAAAATAATTTTACAGCTGTAGAGATAAGCAAGCATACAAAAATAAAGACCCTCAAAGAATTATGACAAAAATTATCTATGAAAAAATATACTGTCTTAAATAATCAAATAAAGGCTTCAAGAAACCATGCCTGTAAAAAAATATATTAAAAATGCTCTAGTAGCCCCAAGAACAGAAACTTAAGCTGAAGTCTTAGCTTGGATTTCAGGAAGAGAAAGAATCCCAAGGCAAAATAAAACAAATAGAATCTAAAATGGCCTCTCTTTTAAGTAGTATTTCGTATTTAGCCTGCACATGTATTGCTACATTCGCTAGCTGACTTTAGGATAATTATTATCAGAAAACTCTGAAACAAAAGTCTCTTTTTGCACTGCTGAGACTACATATGAAAACAAAATGCAAATCATTCAAGTGAGATACCCGCCCCCCCCCCAATAATGGTATGAAATGGATACACATTTGTAGTTCCTGAGGGACAAACATACAGCAAAGCTTTAAAGTAGTGTCAGCTTTGTGCTGCATGATATTATCCAGACATAGGGAACTTAAATTGCTCTTTCTGGCTATCCGGTTATCGGACCGTCTCTGCTATTCATTCACATCTGTTTAAGGCAACTAACTGAAAGTGGGTTCTTCCACAATCTAGGTCATGTAACTCTAGCATAATTTGTACGCCTTGCAGAATTTGCCAAGCTATAGGTGACAATTCAACTTTTTTTTTAGCAAAAGTATTTGGCAAACACGTTTGAAGCAATATATCTGGGCAAGTTACAAAGTAGTCTGATGGAACTGATAAGCAGCTGCACCGAACAACGTATAAATTACGCTACTTCTTGAGATCACTGCAGCCAAGTATTTCAAAAGATGATGCATATTTGACATGGGCAAAATAAAGTAAAAATCTCAAGAGTAATCCAGTAGGCCTTTACCATTGGGAAAGTATCTAATTAATCACAGCCAAGGTTATTAAAACTAGGAGTGGTCTGTCCTTTGTTTTTCTATGGCTTTCTGGCAGAGACAAATTCATAAAGCAGGTGTGCAGATATCACAACCTATATTGGTTTAAGATGTCACATTCTGCTTTCAACTGTTAAAATGATCTCAGAGCTGAAGTACTTAAGCAGAAAGTCAGATCTAACCTGCAGCTCTGAATGCAGTTGTTCAGAACAGTTCAGTGAGATCTACTCCCAAGTATGTGGGTATATATATCTTTTTTTGCAAACTTCAATTGCTGTTAACCTATTTTCTCTTCCAATTAGGTTCAGCCCACTTAGCTTCTTTTCAGCGAATCATACTGTTCATTTTGTGTTGATCATGACCCCAGAAGGTGATTGACTTTAGTCACCCTGATGATTGCATAACATGATTTCAAGTCCAAAGAGGCAGCAAACTGGCTACTAGACTTTGCAAAGAATATCATTCTCTATTAGGAAAGAGATGCAGTTCATTGTTGCTGTTGTTTAGTCGTGTCCGACTCTTCGGGACCCCATGGACCAGAGCACGCCAGGCACTCCTGTCTTCCACTGCCTCCCGCAGTTTGGTCAACCTCATGTTGGTAGCTTCGAGAACACTGTCCAACCATCTCGTCCTCTGTCGTCCCCTTTTCCTTATGCCCTCAATCTTTCCCAACATCAGGGTCTTTTCCAGGGAGTCTTCTCTTCAACCTAAATTAGACCCTACCATTGGGGATCTGCTCCTTTCCCTTTTGAGTGTAAAAATTAAGCCAGAAACAAATATTTTAGTACATAGATTCCATCCTCCCCCCACCTTACTACCAGCAAGTTATGCCCTCATTGAAACCCACATGCATAGTAAAATATTTAATCTCTCCAATGCAGTGGCGTAGCGTGGGTTGCCAGCACCCGGGGCAAGGCAAGTAATTTGCGTCCCCTAACCCGTGGATTTGCGCCCCCTAACCCGTGGATTTGCCCTAACCCCAGATGTTGCGCCCAGTGCGGCCGGCCCCCCTGCACCCCCCACGCTACGCCACTGCTCCAATGGACTTTCACTATGCCCTTTTCAATCTGCATACGGCTAAAATAAATGAATCTCCTCCAGAATTTATGGGAAAGTAGAATGTGTTATCTTTGGGAAGGTATCCTATTATTAGCCTTTACTTCTGCAGTTTCAAGAATGATGGCTACAAACCAGCCCCAAATGTTAAGAAGTGTTACCTTGACAGCAGGGACAAAGGTGGGGAAATCCAGTGTCTTACTGGCAAGATTAATTCTCTGTCGCATCACCTGCAGTTATACATTTTCCAAAGCTCATATCTGTCTGCAATCCACAGTCTGGTTCCTTTGATTTTCGTTATGTTGTATTGTCATTGGAGAAAAGCCAGTATTTTGGCTTCAGGCCTTTCTTGAGGAGATTGGGTTCATTCCAGGTAATAAAATTATATCACCTGTAAACAAAAGACATAGACATTCCTCCCCCTTTGCCAAACATGCACCTTGAATAGTGTAATACCGGTAGCATATTTGAAGAGCAATAAACCATCACTAAATCAGATTCAATTTGGTTTGGTGCCACATAGTATTGTATTTGCTATATGTAGGCTCCCCCTCCCAAAAATAGACTTCCAACTTGAGATGGTTAATTGCCTCCTGCTTTCACAGCCACTGGTTAAAAAAAAAAAAAATGGCCCCTATCAATGACACCTATAGGATTTTATTTCCCAGCAAGTATTTAAAATACAATTGACCTGACCTTCCTGATAGTTTGGCCAGTGAAAGGACAATCATTGGAAGATGAGTTCCAGCCTAAAAATTAGGAAACAGAAAAATATAACACAGATTCTACCTCCTGGATCTTACAAGGAGAAAAGAACACCAGCATATCTACTAAAAAGCAATTTTGAGAAGGCAATAACTTAAATCTGTCCACAATAAAAGCTTTTTGCTATTTAACTACATGCAAATCCCTAAAACAAGCAGCTAACTGAAAAGGATCAATGTTAGAAATGACTAAGGTACAAGGCAGGCAAGCAAAACAGTCCAGAAAAGAATGAGCAAAACGGTCCAGGAAAATATCCATAATCTTTGCTTTACCAAAGTTGATGCTGAGTGATATTCCCAACTAAAGAACAAGGGAGGGTGGAATTCCAATGCTACAAGTTTTAGGGGTGACATGTTTTGTCCAAACACTACAATCACTGCCATCAAGAAGACACAACAACCACCCTGCTGCCATCCTAAAGGTATAAATTTCTGTCTCTTGCTTCAAAGGGTTAGTCCCCTCTGTTTCCAATAGCATAGCTGCATTAGAAACAGGTACAGGAATAAAAGCGCTTGTAAAAAACACCATTTAAATCCAAAGACGCTGCCTTGATTCAAATAGCAGCTCCATAAAGGACCTGAAAAATTATCTTAGCATTGAGAACTTTAATAACAGAGGCAACAGAATATGGTTACCAGACGTCCCCGGTTCCCAGTGACAGTCCCTGGATCCACCAATCTGTCCCCAGGCAGAATTCCCCACCCCCCACCCCGGAATGTACCCGGATTTAATGTAATGTCCCCAGATTAATCATATGCCTGGGGACTTCCAGAGACGGAACATGGCGGGCACATGCAGGCTCAGTGGCAGCTTCAGCAAAACCCCGCTGCACCTCTGGCTCGTGAGGAGACCCTCCCCAGAGCCCAAAGCCGTCATCTGGTACAACTCCAGAGAGGGTCTCCTCGGGAGCCGGAGGCGCAGTGAGGCTTTGCTGTAACTCTCCTGCCTAACAGCTGAGGCGGGAAAAGAAACCTCCCTCTCCGTCAGCTACAAACAGCCCTGCTCCTCCTGCTTGCTTGCTTGAGCCACGTCTCTCCTGCTTGCTCAAGAGGAAGAAGGAGCACTTTTTCATGCCTTTAAAGCCCCCCCCCCTTGCTGCATTCTGCCTGCTTGTGAGCTGAGCTACCAAGCCGGCAGAAAGCAGACAGAGGCTGTTGCTTCAAAGTTAAGCGTGGGGGGGGGGAATTGTCTTGCCTCTTTTGTTCCATTTTGCGTGTTTGTGAGCTACATTGGACTGCCTTCCCTCCCTTCTCTCTGTGTTACTGTCTGTCTCCCCATTTTTTCCTCCTTACTCATAAACTCTTCCCAATTCTCCCTTAGTCCTTTCACACATTTGGTTCCCCAACCCTATACATCATTATGTGCTGCATGTATGTGCTGCTTCTTCATTTTTCTTTCTTTGCACCCACACCCACTAGCAAAAAATAAAAGGGGAGGAATGTTTGATGTTTATTGGGGGGGGTTATGTTGGTTCCCCCTTAACAGCTTTTCTGTTCCCTCCTTATTAAAAATGAACCTTAAAAAATTTAAAGGAGCCTTTAAAAATACCTCTGCTTGCTTGCCTCCCTCCCCTTCCCTTTGATAAAAAGGGAGAGATTGGTGGGATGGGGCTTGGGGAGGGTACCTTCTGGGTCACAATAGCTGTAAATGGAGCAGGGAAGGCTTATGTTCTTTTAAACTGAGGCTGCTTGAGTTGAGGTGCCTCCATTGTAGGAGGTTGACCTAGATGCCCCTCAGAGGTCCTTTCCAAATCTGTGATTCTGTGATCATCCCACAGTCGTATTCTCAACCTCTGCTTCCAACTCCACCCCCCAGGTTTCCCTCCTCCTCCGGACTTCTCAAGACAGCAAAACAACTGATGTATAGATGTAATTATGGATAACAAAGCATGTAATTTAAAAAAAAAGTGTCCCTGGATTCATTGAAAAAAATCTGGTAACCATACAATAGAAGAAACATAAACTGGTGTGGAAGAAACATAAATTGCAAACTGGTTAGCGGGAGTTTCCTGAGAAGCAAATGTGGGTAGCCCATGCACACCACCTTTCAAGTTTCTTTAAGAAAACAGCAAGCCAAGTGAGAGCAAGAATGCCTTCTGCCTAGTGTTGCACAGTTGTTTAGAGCAGGGTGTGGGTATGCTGAATTTAGTCATCCCTCTCTACCCTAGATGCATTAGACTAGAGTATAAAACAGGGCTATGAATGACCAGCCTCATGCTTAGGTTAGAATCGCAACCACTCTCTATAGAGAACTGTGGTTATAGGAAGGCACTTTGAATCAATGAATTAACAATTACGTGAGACTAAATTTCTATATAGAAGGGTAGTTTATTACTTAAACTTATGTACAAAATCTAAACATTAAAATAATGAGGAAACAGCAGCCTATTTACATTTTTTTTTTACAAAATGTTTTTACAAGGATTATTCTAAGTAACATTGACACGCACAAATGAACCATCTTTTGTAAAACATATATAAATAAATACTGACTTTTAAATGACTGTTGTAAAAACATGATTTCTACAGCCAATTTAGTTAACAGATAAGTAGTTTTGTTATCTCCACACTACAATATAATTACATAAAACGGAAAAATATTTTTACATATAGAACCTCTATTAATTACTTTTCAAATTGTACCTTACCAATATATTCAAGAGAGGTAATACAGCTATAGACTTCATGCCTATAACTGAATTATGAGTTTTGGCATGCAAACCATATAGAACCATCAACATCTGTAGGTATTAATTTACTAATTTAAATAAAGTTTTAATTTTTTTATAATAAAAAAACATGCAACAACATATAAGCATCATATTCCTGGTTACAATGTGCAAGTGTATATGACATTTATAGCAACTTGCATGTCCACAGGTATCAATCAAAGGTTTAAGAACACTTAACAGCCACAACAAAAGGATTAAGGAAAAGGATATGTATTCTGAAAATAAATAAGTTAGTATTTACTGGTATATCACCTTTTTTGTCAAGGGCAATACACTGGAATAAAACTATTTGGGCCCTGATCCTATATTATTCAAGATCTGGTTGAAGGCAGATGATATTCTTGTAGCTAAACTCATCCCTACACAGACAAGCCCTGGCATGATATAACTCAGTGATTTCAATGCCGTTTAAGTATCTATTTAACTGTCTTCAGAACTACACAGATATCAGCTGAAGTTTTACTCTCCATGCTCATGGATGTTCACTGATACATGTGATTAACTTGGTTACTTGGTAACTGATTACAAAAACCAATGCTATTGAACAGCATTGGCCACATTCACGTCCAACACTCTACCATAGTTTAGGGCTAAAATCCAAACTGAAGACATTAGAACTCAACATATATGTGGGTTTTTGTTCTATCTATTGAACAGAAAGAAAAAGCATTACATGAAAACTGAATGCATACAAGCTGTTCTCAGTCCCTCAGTATTTGGAAGCTGTCTCCATATAACTGTGTTCACCATCCAGGTGATATGAAATGGCACAAAAGGTATATATGATTGCAATGCTTGAAATGTAATGGCTGCTTCATAGGTGTTAAAGTCTTCTCTTGATACTGTGGTGAAGTGATGAACACATGTAACCTCTCTGAAACAATTAATTGTATTTGCAACAACAAGTACAGAGTTGTTGCTCAAGCCCATAAATGCCTATGGAATAATTCAAGGACATCTGCCTAGTAAGCCTTAAAATGTTGCCTCCACACTTTGTTTTCTAGCTTTCTTTATAGAGTGGCTTACTTTAAGAAAAGAAAAGAAAATGAAAGCTAAAAATCCAAGCCTGCTGCTGAGGGTGGGATGAGGGAATGAACATGAAGATGAACTAGGTATTGTTCAGAATTCTACACCCTCCCATGAACTTAATCCACTTTCGGATCCCCTGGCAATTATGTAGGGTTGCCATATTTCAAAAAGTAACATTCCTGGCACCCACAAAATTTCCCCCGACACCATTTTTACACCCCAAAACCAGGACATGTCTGGAATTTTCCTGACGTATGGCAAGCCTAAATTATGGGAACTACTTTCAGATGTAGTTCAGATATTCTTTATTTCTAAGTACTGGAAAGCAACACCCCATAATCAAGTTTGACTGGACTTAACCATCCATGGTTCCTAGATTTTTTACATCCCTTTTCCTAGATTTTTATTCTTCTCTATGAATACAAAGCTTAAAATGAAGGGCAAATGAAGACTTTAAAAAAAACAACCCATGTGTGCTTGGATTTTTTTTTTTTTAGAAGTTAAAACATAAAAATATGAAGGAAAATGTCTTCTAGTGCTTATCACCAAAATCAGAACTGTGCATTAATTAACATGCAGGATATCTAGAAACTTTCTATCAAGCATGTTAATTTGTGCTTACAAAGCAAAATGGGCAAGAGAAAAATGATTAACTGTAAATCTGAAGGCGTCACCCTGTACTATTTTGCTGAAAACATGTGGAAATTATTTAGGCTAATAAAGTTTGGCTGCGGTGCTTCATAACACAGTAAAGGAGGTTTCCTTTAAAAAAAAATATTAAAAATCCTCAGAGGTGTTGCTTAGTTCAATAAAATGACATCAATATTTGAATATTTAAGAACACATGTAATTCTAACAGCTTCATCCTGAGGATCATGTGTACTGGAATTTCTACATGAAGTTCTCTCTGTATCTGCTTCCATGTTCATTTACATTAGAGGTGGGAAACCTCAGGCCTCTCTATCCAGTCCTCAGAACTCTCAATAAGTCACAAATCTTCCCAAAGTTAACACCCCTCAGTGTCCTTGCTCTGCACCCTCCTCAAATGCATTTGCCTGGCTGGAATGTGTTCTTGAACTGTAATAATGTCTCTTGCTTGCCTGAGAGATGGAGAGAGTGGCGGAGTGGATTTCTGACTTTTTCATAACAGGAATGTAGCCTACTGTACAAAGGTACAAGTTGCCTAGTCCACTTTTTTCATCTAGTCTATCCAACCACTGCCAGGTGGCCTGGAAAGCTCCCCATGTAAGAATATTTCCTTCGGACTGAACAGAGTTTTCCTTTCTCTGATTTATGGCAAGAGAACAGATTGCATCAAGCATTCTTGTGCATGCACACAAAATCCACTATTATTTAGATAGTAAACCTCTTGTTTGGGGATGGTGTAGTACCTCTGGTGTGGGACACATTGTGCTCCTTCTGGGGTAGTTTGTCCACCTTTGGTCCTCACTCTGCACTCAGCTCTTACCTGTGGCTCCTAAAAGCTGTCAGCATGTGATAGCAGCCACACCCGAGAAATGGCATCAACTGGCCAGCTAAACCAGGTGATGGTAGCCAATGGGTCTCAAAGCCTCTGTCAGTTAGGGATTGCCCCCGCATGCAGAGAGAGGCTCCAGTGGATTGAACGGATGAGATCAATAATGGATCTAATGGTCAAAAAGGCAGTTTCTGCACATGTTGTAGGTGGAAGTGAGGGGCAAATGGGGATAATCAACCTGGGAAGGTAGGCCATCTAGGAAAAGGAAAACTCTGATTTTAAACCTCCACTGCCTTGCAGGTTATCTTTGGGAGAAGAAAAGGCTAAGGAGTAAACCCTACACAAATCTGGAGGAGAGTCCCTAAGATGTTTGGATGGCACCTTGTACGCCTCCTTCCAGAAACTCCTGCCATTGTCTCTTGGGACAGATGGATGCCAACAAACCTCTTGTATGTTTCTCCTAATGCACACACCTTTCTGCCAAGATGATCTGGGATTGGCAGCATTTACAAATGAATGATAACACTTTAGCTGGGGGGGGGGAGTTCCCCATCTGCCACAGTGCATCAAGGGTCTTCATTAAACCAATCAAAATATGGGATTTGTGGGTGGTAGCCATCTAAACAGTTACTCCGGCCCACAGAAATAGAAGTGGGAAGGGAATTTATACTGTGCAGCTAAAAGTGGTTGTGCTTGCATTGTAACTGGAGACCGCCCTGTCAACAGATTCTGTTTCTCTTGACAAATAGTTACAGGATCAGAGATATAGTAAATTGATAACAGATAAATGTTTGTTTACATCTATACATTTAAAACTCTCTATAATACAAAAAAACCACCATGCACATAGACAGTAAAAGACTGAGAAGTGTGTGAATGTCAAACAGTGTATGCTATGATGCTGGCAAATCACTATATTCATATACTCTTTAAATTTTCATAACAAAATAAAAAAATTCCTTCCAGTAGCACCTTAAAGACCAACTGAGTTAGTTCTAGGTATGAGCTTTCGTGTGCATGCACACTTCTTCAGATACACTGAAACAGAAGTCACCGGACCTTTCTATATAGTGAGAAGGTGGGGAGGGGTATTACTCAGAAGGGTGGTGGGAATGGGTGATTGGCAGATAGCTGCGATGAGCCTGCGATCATCGCAGCTATCTGCCAATCACCCATTCCCACCACCCTTCTGAGTAATACCCCTCCCCACCTTCTCACTATATAGAAAGGTCCGGTGACTTCTGTTTCAGTGTATCTGAAGAAGTGTGCATGCACACGAAAGCTCATACCTAGAACTAACTCAGTTGGTCTTTAAGGTGCTACTGGAAGGAATTTTTTTATTTTGTTTTGACCATGGCAGACCAACACGGCTACCTATCTGTAACTAAATTTTCATAGACGTTGGATGTTTCTATTTGCGTGAATACCGTGATCCTTGCCTGGCATACTTCATCCTGGAGTTCATAAAACATTTTTTCAAATGATGAGCATCCACTGAAAGCACAGGCCATTTCATAGTCCAGTATAGATGTGTTTTTCTGATGTTTTCACAAGAGCTCTTTTATGTTCCTTTCCAGTTAGTTAATAATCCAATGCAACTTAGTACTTTTCAGGTGGTGGCTTATAGTGATGTGAGTGGTGTTGCTTCAGATGAGGTCCTATAAAGGAAAACATTATAAATCAACTATGACTGATACAAATCTGTATTAATGCTGGTAGAAGAAAAAATATTTCCTTTGGCATCACTCTGAAGATTAAATAAGCGGGGGGGGGGGCGTTTTGGGCAGTAGAAGGCTGGCACACATGTAAGCTGCTCATTGCAGGCACCAATAGTTTTCCTGCTTCTTAGAAGTCTGGTGCACAAACCTGAGCCACTGAATCAAGGCCATGGTGTATGGTGAATTCTGGGAACAGGGTTTGGTTCCACCATGTTTAAATGAAACAAACAAAAATACCCTCGAGTGGGCATTCCATCAAGGTTTGTATGGGCATCAAAGTACCTGCCAGGTGTGATCTGTACCTCAGAAGGACAAATAATATTCTAGTAAACAGATATACTACCTGGACATCTTTCAAAATACTTCCCCATAAATTGTCAATACTCACTGTGTGGAGACATCAGCAAGTCAGGTGTTCGGAATGATTTTATTGTAGCTGGTCCCTCTCCACCTGTTGTCAGAACTTGTACTTCTAAACGGTAGAGGGTCGATGGCCTCAGGTTGGGAACTGTCAGAACATAATGATCCTTAAAAGAAAATAGGAACAGTAAAAAAAAAAAAAGCATTAGCTAGATCAAAGATGTTCATTACAATGGTGCATATGTTATTGTCCCCTCAAGTCTTCCCTCCTATCCCACAACACAGAAGTAGCAGATACTTACTACTGGCAGTATTTGTGACTGGGAAATAATGCTGTTGAGCAAGCTGTTTTGTTGGGCATTACTGTCTTGTATGATAACAACAAGAAGATGAAGAAAATAACAAAAAGACTATCTGGACAGAACTGGATAGAACTGTTTAATCAAAGCAGCAGCAAGAGTGATGTTTGGACCCCTTTCGGAGCTAGAAGTATGGGTACCTCCAACAAAATTGTTAAAAATTTGGCTGTATAATTTGGAATTAATGTGATTTAGAATTAATGTGATTTGACTGTTAATAAAAAATTAAAAAAAAAAAACCAAAGATGTTCATTACAATGGTGCATATGTTATTGTCCCCTCAAGTCTTCCCTCCTATCCCACAACACAGAAGTAGCAGATACTTACTACTGGCAGTATTTGTGACTGGGAAATAATGCTGTTGGGCAAGCTGTTTTGTCTGCTTTCAGTTGTAACCTCTGCCCAAGTGACTTGGAACCCTGTCATGGGTTGGTGAAGATTTACTTTTGATATTTTCCAGGAAAAGTGCCCAGTAATGTTGATGTCCTGGACAATGAAAGAGGCAGAAAGATTCTCGGGCTTGGCCAACACTTTGGGGACAACTGGAACTGCAAAAATCACCATCACAACAAGAAGAAATTAGCATTATTAGCATTTCTTTCGAGCTTAAAAACATAGACACATAAAAAATATAGACACACAGAATTCTTTCACTTATTTTGCCCCTATTTTACTGATTCTCACTTTTCCTCCCTGCATCCCTCCCTAGAGGGCTATAGGTAAGGGACAATTCATTCTTGTCAGGATTCTGAACTGACTGCTTGCAGGACTCTCCACCACCCCAGAGTTCCACCTGCTTTGACTTGCCAACACGCCTATTTACAATGAACTCTCTCATAATTTTATTTTATTCTAATCTTTCGGAATGGTTTTCAAGAGATATCAGATTGTGTATATTGTGATTTTATGTTGTGAGCCGTCCTGAGATCTGCGGGTATTGGGAGTGATACAAATTCAATTCATAATAATAATAATAATAATTCTGCCAGTTTTCCAGATCTCTGCTTACCTCCTTCAGTGGGGCAATTGATGTGCTTGTGCTTCTTTCCTTTAAGATCAGAACAAGGCGGAGTAGTAAAGAAAATACTTTCAGCCTTTAATTGGCCTTTGGATCTTGCTGGCTGGACTGTAACTTTGTATTTGCAGGAAAATAACAGGTCTTGAAGAATTATATAATTTTCCTACAAAAAGATAGTTTACATATAAATCAGTTTATTAACTTTCATTTGAGGTATCTGGCTTCAGATTAAATGTTTACTTCCACCCCTACATCAAGCTATCTATGCCAGTCGTTTTGATTTAGAAAACAAGATTACAAAAATTAAATGACTAGTTTCCTTATCACGCAGTTAAGTCATCTTCTGCTATCCTATCCTAGTCAACATATGCTTACCATCGTCCAGACACGAACTATCTCCAAACCCCAGTTCAGAGTTTACACCACCCACCTAGCATCTGGTTATGGAAATGAAAGTTATGCCTATGTGTTATCAGCATAATGGTAGAATTCAAATCCAAGCTACTTGATGGCATCGCAGCACTCTGAAACCAAAGGACACAGAGTGGAAGAGTAGGCCTCAAACTACTTGACCATCCAGAATTTATGGGAGCCATCACAAATCAGCAACTCTTGTTCTTTCTGATGTCTTACACAGTAGTAGCAGGTGTGGCGGAGCTGCCATCCCAACACAGCATCACTAATGCTTACCTGGAAATGGCTGGGGCACGGTGGGGGTGTAGTGAGATCAGGGCTATGTGAACGCACCAGTACAGCTATGCAGTCCTGCTCCCTGCCCAGGTAAGCAGCAGTAATGCGAGTGTCAGGAAGGAGTTTCCATGCAACCACTACAACACACCATTACTAACCTTACATAGGCCAAATGTACAGGAGGGGAAGAATGCAATCACATTTTCTTACAGCTTGCTTACAGTTGGGAATAAAGATGTAGGATATAAGTCACATGCCACACAGAATAGATAGCTTTTGAGGTGTGCTTTGAAGATGGGAGGGCTGAGGAGGCATCATCTATTAGGGGGGGACGTTCAGACATAAAAGCAGCAAGGAAGAACAGCAGAGTCATTTATTGTACCAGGAGATCTTTGGCTGGCTCAGGTGCTAGAGATGGAGGATTTCATGGACGGGAACATAATGAGAAATAAGGACCATAAGATAGTGTGAGGTTTCAAAAGGTAAGGACAAGGAGTCTGTGCTAGATATGGAAGGGAATAGGTATAGGATGATAAATGGGATAACAGAAGAAGTAGGTTTCCTCTGTTGTGGCTCCTCTGAAAACAGTGAGAAGAATTGGATGCAATGGATTTTTTATAAAGATAGTTTCCATACCCCCATATGTTCTTTATTAAGATACCCCTCTTTCTATTTTCAATTTTTGATTACTAAAGTTCTACTTACATACGTTATACCACTGGATTTTTCAGACCCTTTTGTATCATTGTGCAAACAAGACTCTGGGAACCATTGGACATGATATCTGCTCCTGCTGCTGGCATCTTAATGGAACAAAATAGGAAAATACTATTTACACGTTAAAATAACTTGCAACTTTTAAAAAATCACTGCCAGTCCCTCATCATTCATAAGTATTTCACAATCTCAAGTACAAAAAAAGGAAAATATAACCAAGTAAAAAGGATACAGCTAAGCCAATATATAATATAGCAGAAATGTAAGAATCAGTTGTTATTTCCACAGAAGACAGAATAGCCTTCTCTTGCAAAATATTTAGTGAATGATCAAAGGGAGTCTGTGCAAACTTTCTAACTTGTTATACATTCAGAACATTGTGATGCAGCTCCACACAAGATCTAAACGGATAGTGAGAAGGAACTGTTTGCTTCATGTTCTCGTTGAAAGGTTGCATGCACCCATGTTATACCCAAGAAAGAAACATATTTCAATTTCTTGGTGTGGAGGACATTCTAAAAAGAATACTGCTTTTATATCTCATTAGTGGAGAACAATGAGGAAGCGGGTGGCGCTGTGGGTAAAACTTCAGTGCCTAGGACTCGCCGATCGTTTGGTCGGCGGTTCGAATCCCCGCGGCGGGGTGAGCTCCCGTCGTTCGGTCCCAGCTCCTGCCCACCTAGCAGTTCAAAAGCACTCTTAAGTGCAAGTAGATAAATAGGGACCGCTTTATAGCGGGAAGGTAAACGGCGTTTCCGTGTGCTGCGCTGGTGCTGGCTCACCAGCTGCAGCTTCGTGACGCCAGCCACGTGACCTGGAAGTGTCTTCGGACAGTGCTGACTCCTGGCCTCTAGAGTGAGATGAGCACGCAACCCTAGAGTCGGACACGACTGGCCCATACGGGCAGGGGTACCTTTACCTTTACTAGTGGAGAACAATATGAATGAATGAGCATTCCTATTGATTCTACAAAAGCAAAAACCTTAAAAAGGCCTGAGTCAGCAATCCTTGCTTAAGGGAATACTTTAATTAAGATCAGTATCAGCTGCATGAAATAGTCGAGAGAGAGAGAAAGAGAGAGAGAGAAACTTTCTTGTGATGAGACTCACTGGTTTGGAATACTAACACCCATTTTTTAAATGTCTGCCTCTTTTTTGCCGCTATTTTACACTGGCACCCTCATTTTGTGCTGGTGCACACCCTATATATGTGTACCAAAAGCTCAAAAAAAATTAACCAATAAAGCAAAGGTGTAATACTTTGTTCCTGTTTTTCAATGTTTTTTATTATTGTTAGTTGTACATTTATTTCAATGCAAGATTTCACAAACATAATCATTTCTGTATTGGGTCCTGTTATCACAATTACTTCTACATGAGGTGACCATAAAAACAGCCTGCCCATGATGACCTCTAGGTGTTTCTAGTCTTAGATGGCACAGTGATTTGCGCGTGTTCTGCATGTGTGGCCAAGCATCAAATTCAACTTGTTGCACTATAGGCCATATTAAGGTAGACTTCAGTTGCATAATGATGGGGTGAGCTAAGCTCAAGACAGTATTAGATTATCTATTTTGTCTTATTCAGTATAAGAAAGCTGCCTATGACACAGGTTCTTAGTAAACAGCAGACTAAGTACTGCTTGTTCCACTGTGGTTTGGAATCTGCCACATCAATGAAAGCCATGTGTAAATCATGCACATCAATCAACAAGCAATGCTTGCTCTCTAGCTTATTATATATTTCCAGTGCAGTCCTTACCAAGGTTTATTTATTAGCTAGCACACTTTCCATTTGCTGAAAATAATACTGGACAAGTTGAGTGTAGGACAGGAGATTCTCTACATGTATGCATGATGGTTTGGTACAGTGCTGATCTATGGTGGATTTTGCTTCATTAAAAACCCAGAGATAAAGTTTACCACCCAACCACTACAAGTATTCAGATGGGAAGAGCAGACATTGTACGCTACACTGAGAAACTGTAGTCATTCTGAGATACTCATATATAACAAATCACCCGGGGTGTGCCTGAGTATAGTACACAGTTTCATATTAAGTGTGAGCAACACTTATCATTAAAAGGTAATTGTGTTGCCCCAGACACTCCATGTGCAGCCTTTGGGGAAAACAGTGAATGACCCAAAGAATAATAAAATAATCAGCATAAAACTAAAATATGCATCCCACATTTGACGTAACTTGGCTAACCTCATGGTGACTGGGGTGGGGGGAAGCCAAATAGCTCCTAGAGTGTTTGAATATAAGTACTCACAAAACTGAACATCCCTATTGAATACTTGAGAGCAGCATCAAGGTGAGCAGGGCAGAAAAAGAGGGTGGTAGCAGCAGCAGATACTCCCATAACCTCAGCATGTGTCTTCTCCCACAGGGGCTGTGGCTACTAGTCTCAGAGTCCTTATGGCAAAATGACCAAAAATATTCTGGGAGTGCTCTCGCCACCATCCCTGCTGCTGCACATAAGTTGCTGGGCTCTCAGGAAACAATCAAAGAGTGAAGTGAAGGAAGCAGAATTGGAGATCCACAAGTACCTTCACGTTTTTTGTGCACATCAGAACTGGCCTTTCAGAAAGTGTGTTCTCCCTCATGGAGAGCACAGGTTGCGGGCGGGGCTGACAAGACACCTCACTGTTACTAGGCAAATGGTTTGGCCATCCTTTGAGCAGGGGCGGGCTGTTACTGGGGAAATCTAGATGTTGCCATTTGTTGACTGACAGCCCTATTTGTTAAATACAATGCTCACAGCGAGGAACTTCCTCTTTTCGCTGCTTACTTCGGATCACCCACCCTCCCTTCCCTAATTTTAGGCTGTTTGCTTGACCTTGCTATGCCTGTCATGGGGTCGTCTGCTTTGGGGCAGGGGCCTGGTAGGAATTTTGTCCATTTGGCTGATTAGTGTGTGCCACTTGGTTTTTGCCTACTGCATAGCAAATCGTCACAACTTGTAAGGTTTGCAGTTAGCCATTGGTCTTGGAATTGGTTGGTGGAGGGGTATGGATTCGGCTGTGCCTGCCCCTCCAAAATGCTGCTGCTGCTTCAAGGGTTTTCCGTTAAAGGAACCCAGGGGCTCCCCATGCTTTTGTCCGAACCTCCCTGGCAAGGGGCTAGGGCCACGCAAGCCCCTGGGAGCATTCTGGGGAGAGGCGAGGCATGGTTCCCAGTCCCGTCTCTCTCCCCAGGTGACTTACCCTTGCTGACTTCAAGGGGGGTGTGAATGTCAGAGCTGTCCCCATGCGGGGTGAGTTAGTGCTACCAATGCCTAAGCAACCACTCACACTGCTGTAATTTGAATAAAGTTGTGGCCAAAATTATGCCAAAAACCTTAAACCAAAAGTAAGTGTCAATTGTGATTTTCTTGGGGGGGGGTGTCTTGGGGACCTCGACGTGCAAATACTTGATCCTTTTTATTTATTTTTTATTTTTTTATTTTTTTGCTTGTGCATCCCCAATAGCTACCCAATTCTCCAGACTGCCTCCAAAATCTCATGGCTTTCATAAGCACTAGATTTCTCATGCCACTTCCTTCTACCTAGCCCAGCACCAGCCCAGCATCAGAGGGCCAAGGGTGAGAAAGCTTCTTACTTTAAATGGCAAAGTAATCACAATTATTGCAGTAAGTACGAACCGATTAAAGCCTTTAAAAATTAGGGGAAGAAACGTTTTACTTTAAAAGCTTGCGGATATTGACACTGAAAGGACTTAGAGGCTTCTCATACAAATGCGAAACTCCCAATTCTATATTCATCAAACAGTGGAGTGGAGAGGGTGACATGAGAAACTTTAATTTTAGCAATTTCAGTACTGCACATGACCCTAATTGTCACATGCAGTTAATCATCTCAGGCTGAGAGTTGAGTATGCATCTGTTCCTGGCAACATAGTCCCAGAGTTGTCAGCTCCCAGTGCCAAAGAGTTAAAAGCATTTGAGTAAGTTCCCCTGTGTTACATAAATAGCACATAATTTCTAATTTCACACAGCTAAAATGGCCAAAAAAATGTAGCCGCAAGCACCCCCCACCCCCCCCACCCCTCATTGACAAGGGTTGAATTCAGGCTGTTTGTGGGATCTACAGCATTTCTCTAATCCCGGCTCTGTGTCAAAAGGAGCAAATGAAAGACATCTTTTATTTTTCCAAAACAGAAACCCATTGTCCTCACCTAATTGCTATATACTTCAGTGACAATTATAAGTAAATCATGAATATTTCCTAAACTTTTTATACTACCTCAGGCATGTGTCTATTCATGTTAATACGCATCCCAAAGTGAATGTATTATTGCTATCATAAAAACAGTATTTCAGGCTTAATTTCATTTTAAAATGTGATTAAGATTTTAACAAACTATTCCAGATACTGCATTCTTTGCATTCCACAAATGCTTTCAGGCAGTGTGGCATACTGGATAGAGCACTATATATGTGAACCTGGTTTCCAGAGATTTAAATCCCAGCTCAATAATTAACTCGCTGGGTGGCCCTGAATAAGTGACATACTCCTAGATCCCTGTATGTGAATAGCAACAACATTAGTCACTTACAGCTCATATAAGGGGGAAATAGTTTCTTTAAAAAAAGAAAAAAGGATGTTGTCTATTACAATATGCTCAGCGAAGTCACATAAAAAGGAAGATTATACCAAGGGAAAATAGCCTTGCTCTTCAAACATCACAAACTGATAAATCTAAAATGACAGGAATAAGGAATAATATTCTAATTAAGTTTTTATTTTATTTTTAGGGAAATATAAAATATATATTTTTAAAGCTAGGAAGATGGCAAAATACATCATTGTGAAATGGATTTTAAGCAAACAGGCAAGTCAAGACAAGCATCGCAAACCCACCATTATGTTTCCAAGTTATAAAATCTCCCACACAACAGACAGAGGTGTATGCTTAGCACGTTATCATATTTCTCCAATTCAGCCACCTTAATCTTAAAATAGCTTGTTTTCTAAGTGCCAAGAACCAGCTACCAGCCAGATGAACAGCACTTATCAAAGCATGTAAACAGTAAGAATGAATGAAAGCCAAGGAACACAGTGCTGGTCCACTTTGGCTTGGTTCAGGGGCAGACTTTGGTAATATGCACCCTGGGTGATGACAAAATATGCCCCACCTCATATTTCTTATTTTCATAGTATTTTTTTGTACTTATATGAATATAGGTATATTAATATATTATTATTATTATTATTATTATACGCCCCTCAGCTCAGTGCCCTATGTGCAGGAACCACCCGCACCACCCTAAATCTGGCACTGCTTGGCTAAATCCACAACTTAGTTTTAAAATGCTTCTATAATTCAATCACTGAGTAGAATTGTTCTACTGCTTAATTAAATCTGCATTTTAGTTTGCATCACTTTATAAAAGCTTTCGCTTCTATAGTGCATATTCAATAGTACAGATAGTATTCAAGGAGGAAGCACATTAAACATGTAGCCTCCAATTATACTGTATTTTGATAGAAATGTATTGGATTCTATCCAATGCCAGTCCTACTCAAAGAAAATCCATTGAAGTTAATGGACATGACTAACCGAGGTTCATTCATTTTAGTGGGTTTACTCTGAGTAGAACTTAGCTGGCTACAACGCTTAATTTTCTATTGTGAGTTTTACAACTAAACATATACCCTAGTTAACTCTGTAAAGAATCACATCAAAACATAGAATCTTTCTTTCTGGTGAGGCAGGACAAAGCTTTGTTGTAAGCTGCAAAGGGGTTTCCACAAAAGGTCCTGTGATTGGTCTCAATACAACATTTGCACTAAATTGCTGGAAAATATGGTAGGTTGGAGAGCTGGATAAGTACCCAGCCCACTGAAATGGTGGGGACATTGCAAATATAAATAATTCAAAAGGGTACTGTATTTAAAATGTGGTTCTGTGACTTGTATTTCAATTTCTTCACTTGTAACAAAAAGTATATTTAGTCCACAACTGCTCTCATCACAAATTCCCAGAAGATTTTATTATCCTTCTCCTAAAATGCTAATCAAACTTTGTACAACTAGCAGAAGTCCTTCTGTAGTTGGGTCACCATGAACCTATCTGGATTTCAAATAGATTTTTACCCACCTTCTGTTTTCTTCCAATACACTTTCACCTGAAGTTGATCATCTTGATAAAAAGGCACTCCGATTTCAAGAAGACGAGTGGGTCTTCTTCCTTTAAAGGATGGGGCAGCATCAGTTGCTTTCTCAACTATAGATACCTGTTCTTCTGCAAAACAAACATCAGTGGGAAATCTGTGTTTTCCTTGGTGAAGGGCATTGCTTTGATTCCATTGAATTCACAGGATATTGCAAATTATTCCATAAATGTAGGGTTTTTTAAAAAAGAAAAGTACACATACAGTAAGACATCCCATTAAATTACAATTCCTGAGTTCCTTGGGGAAGAGGAATGATGTAGAGAGTTGTGGTTAAAAATGGTATAAAAATGTGGTGTTGCTATATCCTAAGAATCAGAAATTGCCCCTTTCTTAAGCATCTGGATTTAACTTTTTTTTTACAGCTTCGGTCCCATTCAGGGCTTATCATATTTGAAGAGGTCAAGATCTGGCATGAGCCACAACTGAAAACTACATGAAACCACATTTAAAAGTTGTTCAGCCACATAAAGACATAGTTGGAGTATGCCTGAGAACATGCACATTTGGGGCGGGGCATGCCCACACTTCAGACCCAATATTTTGGGGAGGAATCTCTACAAATGTAGATTAAATATAAACACACAAGACTATGATCAAACAGTACTATTATTTATTGCCAGTCCTCCCTTTTCACATAAATAATGAACTGGAAAAAATAAATCCAAATGCCTACACTTTTTTCTCTCTCTCAGATTAACTTATTTTCTGCTTCTTTCTCAAAGAAGCCAAAAATTCCCTTGGAAGATCATGAAATATATTCATAGCCAAAGTGAATCAAAATGAATTGCAGCCATTATGAATTCATATTATTCAGATAGTTGAACATTCAAATAAATGCAATATTTGGCTAGGCCTTATATAGAGCCAACCAAAGCAGTAGTTAGTAAAACGATAACTTGTATATACAAGAGCCAACCCAAAAAATATAAATTAACTAAACTGGAACAGAATATGTGGGGGGAAACCTCAAAGGTGAAATGGACAGCAGACTTCACATAACTACATTCTCTGCTATTTGCTGAAGAAACAGGAAATATTAGACAGCCCTAAAGCAGTGTTTTTAAAGTGAGTTGTAGTGATAACTCTTATCAGTTCTGTAGATTACATAGGAGAATGTGTTACATAGGAGAATGTGTTACATAGGAGAATGTGTTTCACGAATACATTTTAAGGTAGAATCCCTTTAAACGAGTTACAAAAAGAATTCCTAGTTAAGCTAATCTAGGACAGTGGACATGCCAGTTTCTCATGAGCTAACTATTAAAATGAAGCTTTACAAAGAAGGTCACCTTAAACCCATCAGTACCACCACCTGCCAAGATTGTGTCACACAAAAGTTGTTTAATAATAATAATAATAATAATAATAATAATAATAATAATAATAATAATAATAATTCTATACTGCCTTCACAGGGCTGTTTGCAATATAAAACACACTATTAGTGTCAGGACTACAAAGATTAGACCTTTGCAAGTCATGCATAGGCATCAATAGGTAAAGTGATCTGTGACACTGCTTCTGAACTGCCAATCCAAAATATAAAAATCAATTGGGGGGGGATGATGGGACAGATAACACATTTCACAGAAATATGATCTACAAAAGAGGAAGAAGGAAAGCCAAGAAAATATTAAAAGTCCCAAAGTAGCTGAAGGTGTGAATTTAAAACTAGCTGTGGTAACGGAAAGAGCGAGTGAATATAAACTGCTGAAACCACAAAATTCACATGAGCAGATTAGGGTAACTGAAGCTAGACTGGCAAAGATTTCGTACGCTGCAAATTGAATATGATATGCAGCAGAGAATAGAAGCTAACCATCAAAAAGTAAAAATGTAACAACTACTCTTTTTCTCCATCACTTCTAATGTGCGTAGGGAAACTAGATGAAGTTTCAGAAGTTGGACACACGTAACATGTACAAAAAGAAACTCTATTGATGGTGACCACTTAAACATCAAACATTTTAGCCAAGAAGATGAACAAAGCAATTTGATTTCAGATATTTAACCTTACATAATGTATTTCCTGAAATCCCTCAATAAATAAATAGAACTGAGACTGGTGCTTTACAAAAGAATGTCCTCAATATATTGACTGGGAGACAAGACACATGTCTTCCTGCCGTACGTCACTCAGGGCTGCTTCATAAACTATACAAATTAGCATTATGAAACTCTTTGTATAACATGTGTCCTCATAGTGTCTCTCATAATACATAACAGCTATGCTCATGCTTTTGCTGTCTGTACACTGTAGATAATTATTAATTATCTCCTGCCTCCTTGCAGCATTTAAATTGGCTCCGCATGTGTACATGCTATAGGAACTGAAGACCAATACTGGCTCTCACGGGACAACCGCAAACTATAAAAAGAGAATAATAGTTCACATATTCCCATGTGTAAGTCTTAGTGCCTTCCATTTAGCTAACACTGGACAACATATAATCTATGAGCCAGACACATAACATGAGCTAGACGTATAACACACATAATTTTTACCCAACTCAGAGATTCTTGCTGGAACTCCAAAGAATCTAGAAGAACCACACAGGCAGATCAGATTCCAGAGTTTACCACAGAATCAGCACTGCCGTGGGAGAAGGTTCTGACTGTGTAACATGACTGGGTCCTGCCCATGTAGTTAGTCACTTAAATATGGTCCCAGCCATGTGGGAAGTACTCATGGACAAGAAGCAGCAACTCCCACATGTCTGGGTGAGTGTCTAAGGGCCACCCAATTCAGAAGAAACAAAGGATCTGTTTTTCAGTCTCTTTCAAATGCTACCATATTCAGCACTAACCTCTGTGGCACTCATTTTCAATGCACCTCTGGACTCACACATCCCTGAATGAAAGGAGGAGGCAATTTTCAAGCTATATCAGTCAAACTATTCTCTACACACAGGAAGGTTGTGCTGCAAGTAGATTGCTAATGAAGTGAGAGAGCAGAGAGCATAAACTATGAATTGGACGTGTAGCAAAGGTGTCACCTAGAACATTCGTATAGACAGATATCTCCTTAAGCAAATGTTATGAGATATTAGGTTCCTTTCTAAAAACGGCACTTACTGTTAACAGCTGTCTGAGTAGAACTGAAGTAAAGAGACACTTTGGCACTTTTCAGGCGTACTTGACCCCAGTATGTAACTGCCTGCAGTTCCACCATGAAGTTACTGTTCGGCTGTAGGCCTTCGAGAACTACATAATTCTGGGACTATAATTAAAAAATAAAATATATGCACAGTTCAGTGATGGATTTCCTAAAACACAATCACATTAGAAGTTGTGTGTTCTATCAAATGAACAGGTGAAGGTAGATAAACTGTTGCTGTCTTCTATGCCAACTTAAATTCAATAAAGTAACCATTTTGCCAACAATATAGGTACATTTTATTGCTTTGTGTATGACGGATAGGAAACATTTACCAGTCACAAAGCTGGCCATTGCATTGATCCAACAAGGGGACTTGCCAAATAAAAATTTGTAAAAGCTGAGATTTTGATTTAAAAAAAAAACCGGATTGGAAGGTACTTAGATTTTAGCACTCAGAGCTGGAGCAATTAGAACCATCTCCTCTTCCTTCGTTTCTTTTGTTGAGTTAGCAACATTTGGCTACATCACACTGTAGTACATTTGACACTATTGTACTTGAGCTGTATCAGATTTGGCAGCAATTAGCTTACTACAGCATGTATCCGTATGTGCTGGGGTGTCAAATCTTTCTTTACAGGTATGCAGACTGAAGACTAGTTGCCAATCAGTTAGTGCACCCTATGGGCTTAGTTGCAGCAGGGCACAGACAGTCCCAGTGAATCATGAATTCATCTGTGTTCAGCAAAGTAGTGGGACATACCCACACTGTCTCTTACCATTTTTTTGCCTTTTGCCCTTGTTGTGGTTTTAGTTTTAAAAACCCAAATCAGTGGAGCATATGAAAGTCGTTGCCCAAATGTGTTTTGGGGGTGATACAAGACTATAGTGTTCTTTATTGTTATTCTCACACTAAACACAATCAGCTTTGGTTTAAATGGCACCAGATACTACCTTAAACTATTATATTGCTTTTTCTATTACTACAATGTGAATGTAGTCAAAGGTAGCCTACACAGGTTTCTGTGCGGCAACTATGGAAATGTCTGAACACAGTAAATTACAGTTATATAGGAAGGGGGCTTAGTGTTTGCTACTTCAGTGAATGAGCCACAAGTTGCCAAAGGTTTGAAATCAAACATTGTTTTATTATTTTCCACACACAACAAAAATAAATAGCCTTCTTTAAAGTTTTTATGTTCCCCTTTGATTATAGTCAACAAATTAATATTCTCTCTCTTTCCTTTTAAGTATCATCTTAAGTCAAGGTGTTAAGTATCTTTGACTTAAGTCAAAGTTAACAAGGAATCTACAGTGTCACATTTTTAAATTTAATTACCCCATCTGTAGTCTTCCTTCTCTTCTTTTTAGCTGGTACAAAAGACTTGCTGTTGACTGTCCAACTCCAGAAGACTTTGTAGTGATGGACTGGAATGTCAGGTTCCTCTGGAAGATCCCAAATAATCTTGACACTTACACTTCCATCACTGTTCACTGTTGAGTTGGCAATTCGGAGATTAGATGGCGCAGGTGGAGCTGATGGGTCTGGTGGGGGAGAAGTAAAGTTAAGACGGCAATTTGTGTTGCTTTGCACATATGTAAACATCCAAATGTGCATACCAAGCTACAAGATACGTGAGTATCAGGCAGCGCAACTACAACCTGGTTTTTTTGCTGCTTCTGATGTGTGCTGTATTGATATACTGTAAACTGAAAACTCAATGAAATATTCATTTGAAAATAAAGTTAACACACACAGTATGAATATTTACCCCAAAAAATGAATTACAACCACGTAATAATTAGGTCATTATATAAAAAATGAAGTCAAAAATCCAGAGAAATGGACTACAGGAACCAAGTATCATAATGGAAAATGTTCAATATTTTTAAAAATCTAAGATGCCAGAATTATCCATTTGCAGAATACACATTTTTGCTGTTAGGTCAAAGCTGATAGTTCAAAGATCACTTTCTGATTATTTTTGTGCAACTAGCATTTAGCCTCAGATTAGCCTAATCTATTATTTATTTATTTATTCATTCATTCATTCATACACCGCCCATCTGGCTAAGTTTCCCCAGCCATTCTGTGTGGCTCCCAGTCAAGTGTTAAAAACAATACAGCATTAAATAGTAAAAACTTCCCTAAACAGGGCTGCCTTCAGATGTCTTTTAAAAATAGGATAGCTGCTTATTTCCTTGACATTTGATGGGAGGGTGTTCCACAGGGCGGGCGCCACTACCGAGAAGGCCCTCTGTCTAGTAATGCAACTTACATGCAGCACAATTTGCACTGCAATTTTATAGCCCCTACTGCCAGAGAATTCACCCTTGCACTGCAGACCAAACTAGTAGGTCTCACAGGGTATCAGCTGGAGTCAAGAGTAGGTCAGCAATAAAAAAAAACGTGGCGTCAGTGAAGTTAACTCTTTATTCAAATAAGCCCAAACAGCACGGGTCTAGTGATCCTAGCAACTCATCCCAGTAGGGCTTGTCCCAGTGAGGCAGTTGTGAGGATGAAGGTCCCTGCCTTCGCACTACTCTCTAAGGCTCCTACTTTCCAGGGTCTTTCCCAAACAGTCACAAACTGTGTCTGTGCACAACCAATGTCTTCTCTGCTCTGTTCATTTCTCTGGGAGACCAGCAGGCAGGGGATCTAGTCGCAGCAGGAGGGAGAGACTCCCTGGATTCTTCAGCAGCCTATTTCAACTCTGCCTCCTGGCCCCTCTCCTCTCCAGCCTCTGCTTTAGCCTCAAAGTTTGAACTGCCCTCTGCCACAGCCTCTTTCTGCTCACTAAACCCTGTTACCTCTTCTGCTTCCAACACATCCTCCTCTCCCAAGTCTGCTGCTTCTTCCTCTGACCACGCATTGTCATCCGACCACCACTTCCCTAGCTCTGCACCTTCTTTCCCATGGCATTCCCTTGAGGGTTCACCAGCTGCTGCCCCCCACCACTCTTCTGCATCCAGCCAGTCTATGGCGCAAGGAGGGGGTGCTTTAGGGAGCATACCCAAATTGTAGGATTTTGCTACTCCTTCTGTAAAAAGATATCTATACTAGCCACAGTAATAAGTGGCCTATCTGCCTTAGCCAGATAACATGAGGTTAATGCAATCTAACCACTCAACAAAAACTAGCCTAGTTTAGGATTGTTAACATCAGTTCGACTTCAGCCCCTCACTGCTTAAGGAATGACAAATGCCCAATGATGCAGTATTAGATTCAGAAAATTTAATCCCCCAGATTGAACTAGCAGTTGTAATTTAGCATATGATATAGTAGCTTTATCTTGAGAAGGCAAGAAGGGTATAGCTATTGATAGACTTCTTGTTGTTATTATTATTATTATTTTATTTGTACCCTTCCTATCCAGTTTGGTTGTCCCAGCTGCGAGAGAAACCACATGTCTACTATGCCATACTGAAAATCTGCTATAGTATTTTGCAAACCACACTTCATTTTGAATGTCATATTCACTATGACATCAACATATTCACAGTGGTGGAGGAAGAGGGGTGCAGGGGGAGCGCACTGTCTCTGGCAGCGTGATCCCGGTGGGGTGCCATCATGGCTATGCCCCCTGCCCGCGCTGGGTGTCACGCCCCCACAGGTGGCGTGCCATGCCCCCAGGACACGCGTCACACCCCTGCAGGTGGTGTGCTGTGCCATGCCGCCCCACCCCCCAGTGCCGGAGCATGAAGCTCCCCCACTGCATATTCACTATACAAAAAATGCATTTGCTTTGAAAATACAAAGAGAACTCAAATTCTCTAGGACTAGTTTCTTTAGCCTAAATGAAGTGACATTAGCACACTCTCCAGTATTTTAAAATTTCAGTGATGTATTATGCTAGAGATAAAAAAGAGAAAAGAATAGCTACTGTACACAACAGAAGAAAATATTTGTGAGAGGTGAACTTTTTTAGAAACCAGTTTAATGGCAAGGAAGCATGGGAATGGTTTTCTTTTGAAGGTGCTGAATATTTATCTGCCTTTAATAGAAGAAGAATCCACCCTTTGCACCTTTTGTCAAAATCAAAGGAAGATAGTGGCTCCAAAGCAGTGTGTATACTAATATTATGGTAACAGGAGAATGCCACATTGTTTAAAAATGCATTTACTAGAAGAAATCTTTTGATACTCCTGATGTTTTATTATTATTATTCATTTATATCCCAACCGTTATATGATCAATCTTACTCATAAAAATGTGTCCCAGAAAATTAGAAACAATGTTAAACAATAGGAAACAAATGTACAGAAGAATGATAAAACATGCTGCATATACCGTATTTTTCGTCCTATAGGGCGCACCGGCCCATAGGACGCACCTCGTTTTTTTGGGGGGGGGAATGAATAAAAAAAAATTATTCCCCCCCAGCAGCGGCTGCAGCCCCAAGCCTTGCACATACCTGCCTGAAGCACGGGGCGCCCTCCGGAGGGCGCCCCTGCATCGGGCTGCAGGCTGCCGCCCCAAGCCTCCCGCCAGGCACACAAGGCTTGCGGACACCCGCCCGAAATACGGGGCGCCCTCCGGAGGGCTCCCCATGCTTCGGGCGGCAGGCTGCCGCCCCAAGCCTCCCACCGGGCACACAAGGCTTGCGGACACCCGCCCGAAATATGAGGAGCCCTCTGGAGGGCGCCCCGTGCTTCGGGTGGCAGGCTGCTGCCCGCAAGCCTTGTGAGCCCGCAGGACCTCCCGCCTTGCAAGGCTTGCAAGGCTTGCAGATAGCTTCCCGAAGCCTGGAGAGCTAGAGGCATTGGTGTGCACTGACCCCTCTTACTCTCCAGGCTTCAGCGAAAGCCTGCATTTACCCCATAGGACGCACACACATTTCCCCTTCATTTTTGGAGGGGGAAAAGTGCGTCCTATGGGGCGAAAAATAACGGAAATTCACACAGTGTGTGTGTGTGTGTGTATGTGTGTGTGTATACATCCTTCTTTTTGAGCTACTACTTGGCACTGAGTGAACCATCACTGTAGCAGATATTAACAGTTTTCTGCAGAGTTATTAAAAATAGAATTGAAAGTGAACATTTTCTCAAAAGTGTAAGCCAAATGAACCCAATTCAAGCCAGAAGAAAAGTTATTGTATTTAACTGAACATTTAAAAGCAGACATTGACATTTGCTCATTTAATGCACAGTTCACTTAATTGTTTTTGTAACGGTAAATAAGATGCCAAATGCACTGTCCATGGCCAGACAAATTAAGTTCATCAAATAAACTCCAAGATTACGAGTTCACTGAAAAATCCTCTCATTTGTGGTATACAAACTGACACAACTACAGTTAAGGAAGACAGGACTTCCTATTTGGGGATTAGTAGATATGAAATAATTATCATGGGAGAAATTTGAATTGTATGTGCTTCCATCTTGACACATACCAGTCAAAGTCCTGGGCTGTAAACACAGCAAATTTATTGCTGTGTTTTGCTCAACACTTCTGAGCAATGTAAACATTACTTGCATGATGGGGGGAAATGCTTACTTCTCAGAACAGTTTAGCTGTCTTACGATAGTATTCTCTTTTTTTCCTCAGGCAAACTGCTATGTTTTGGAAAGAGGAGACAGGCAATTGTTGTCTTACCTCTAGTTTCCTTTCATTTGCCTGCACTTCCGTTGAAGGGTAAAATGGGTATATGCCTTTTGATTTTCCCAGCACATCCTGCTTTGTTTTTCTCTCCTCATAGCCTGCAGAAAGCATAGAGGGAAGGCAAGCAAGGCAAGGCACAGAATGACTTCTGAAATAGCCAAGACCATGCCCACCATTAGGAAAGGGCTGCACTGATAAGAGGTTTGCTGATCTGGCAACAGCAGTGTGGTTAGACATTTCCATAGAAGCCAACTCCTTAGGGCCTGAGGTCCCTTTGCCCCCAAAAAAAATATTTGAGGGGGACAGCCCCCCAATTGATAGATATTGCCATTCAAATGGTGTGCGTGTGCCGTATCTTGTAATTGATTATTTGGAGTGGGGCTTGCCTGCCCCCACTAATATTTTATTCAAGTTGCCAACACCTGTTTCACCTGTGCCAAGACAGTATTAGAGTCTGTCATGTGTAGTTGTTGGTAGACTGTACCTTCTATAAAACTAGAATACCCAATCTTACAGTCTTGACATTCTGTAATAATGTATCAGCTTTCCAGTCCACAAATCTGTCCCTTCATTCACCATCTCTAAACCCAATATGGATGAGCATATTTGTGTGAGGTAAAGCCCTGTCATTAGAAGATGGAAAGCATGCACAATATTAGTTTGAATGCTACTGTTGCATGTTACATTACCATCAAGTTATGAGGCTATTCAGCATACCTATTGTATGTGAAGGAACTATACTGAATATGTTTGGGTGTTCACAGATGGATATTTGCCTTTTTTTAATTCAGTCCTTGGTGGTCAGTTATGTAGTCAAGGCAAACAATAAACAGATGGGTTTTGGTTTAGCTCACTGAGCTATCCTTATTGTGAACAAGCCTTGGACTAAACAATGTGACAGATATAACACCTTTCACTCCCAGAAAGCAATAGCCTCTGAGTCAAGATTAACATCACACTTGCAAAACACTGCAAATACAGCAATTGGCTAACAAGCACCGAACAAACTATGCCCATGAGGTATTTGTTTCTGTCCTTAATCAGAAAGCTTCGTTACAGCTTTAAATCATGATTCCAGTTCCTTTTCCAACCTAGATTTCAAGTTTGAACGCAGCTCCACCAAGTCTATGGAAACTTCTCCTTCAAACAGAAGCCGAAGGCAGTGTGGTTTGCAAATTAAAGCTGATCAGTCTAGACAAAGAAGAGCCTTTCCAAAAGCAAAGCCAAACTCTGCCTACAGGGTTTTTTCTTGAGCCATGGTTTAGTTTTAGTTTTATTAAAGATCAACAGTTGGATACTGATTATTTAGCAAAAAAAATACTATCCAAGGGATAGCCCTGACCCCAAATTTTACTGTTGGGATTCCTCTTGGTGCAAATTTGAAGACTGGTGCTGGTACAGTAGTACACAACCCAGTGGGTTCAGTTAGGGTGAGGAAGGAGTGATCTCTGCATGAATAGGTGCAGGCATGCAAGGTGTTTTAGTCTATGCTAATCCTCTAGTTGCAAACAACTGACAGAGACAATAGTGCAGACTAAGTAGCCTACACAGCCAGATGTAGTCAGTGTTAGGGAAACCCCATCCAGGGATGTTTTACCTTCTCATTTGCTAAGAGTGTCTAGTAAGTAACCAAATAAAACCATCTGATAATGTCTCAGCGGGCCACAACTATGGTGGAGTTGCCCTGGCTATAGAGATAATGAGCCAACATTACCCCCATTTGGTCAGGTAAGTATAGGTTGTAGTTCAGTTTGCTTGCAATAATTCCTGAGTAGGTCTCCACACTGGGTGGACAGAGCTGTGGCAAGTTGCCTGATAGCTTAAACTGAACTCTCAACACAGGCAATAGGTGAGAAGTCATAGAGGATTAGGTAGATTTGACATCCAGATGTGAGGTCTTGACATGTATTGCCAAGCAGGTTGAGGAAGAAGATGATTCAAAGCAGAGTCACCCCTGGTTCCTGGCCCAGGCTGCCCTGAGAATCCATGACCTGCCCGAGGCCACTAAAATTACTATTGAAAATGTATCACATCTGGATGAACATTAGTGTTGCATATTTAACTGGTGAGCATACTTAAATGGTGAGAGAAAAGAAAGAGAATAAATGAATTCATTCCACAATGTGTGCCATAGGGGGAAAGTACATAAGAATCTGGAAAACTCATTTTCAGCTGTGTGTGTAACTGCAGGTTTAGCTATAAATTCAAAATCCTTTTACACTTTAGATGAGAGTGCTTTTCTCTTCTAATTTAAGGTGGGATCACCCACGGCTCTCTCTTTAAAAAAAATATGTAACTCTTTAAAGGACCATTGAACCTGAACCACAGACAAGTTTCCAATTATTAAACAGCTTCATGGCATATACAAAGGGATATGCTTTGCCCACTGGAATTGGCACATACAAACCAGCTGTGCAACAATATAAAAAAGAATTCATTGGCCCCCAAAGGAACAGCAGAGAGAATTTTATTGCTACCAGTGGGAGTCTGTTCTGCTTTTACAAACACTCTGTGTATGTGTATGCATGAAATCACAATACAGCATGGGCACTTATGTCCTGTGAAAACAATACTGCCCGCTTTACTTACTCCTGATTTTGTAAGAAATGCTAACACCATTCACCTTAGTGAAGAAAATCTGTTTCCAACTTTTGGACAAGAGTACGTATCCGTTTGTTGATAGGACATAATTTTGGTTCTGCTACCATGGCATTGTACAGGCGTTCAACATAGTGCAGAGAACACTAAACAGATTTAAGGTCACATTCAATCTTACAACTAATCTGCAGGTATGTACTCAACTCTCAGTGGTGCGTGTCCTTTTCTTATTATAAAAGTCATCTTGCCAAATGGCAAAACTCATGCCTGATTTCTGGGATGGGGTTGCTTTTTCGACATCCCCACCAGCTTTTTACTCAAGTCAGTACTCAAGTCCAGTGGCGTAGCGTGGGGGGTGCAGGGGGGGCCGGCCGCACTGGGCGCAACATCTGGGTGTTAGGGTTAGGGGTGCAAATCCATGGGTTAGGGGGCGCAAATTACTTGCCTTGCCCCGGGTGCTGACAACCCATGCTACGCCACTGCTCAAGTCCCAAAAACCATGTACAAAAATTGTGCTGTCTCAACAAGCATTAAAGCACACACATCTTCCTCTTCATTCTATCCATTATGTTTCTCATCATTCTTCAACAAGTGCTGTATTCCCAGATTTATTTCCAGGTAGCTGAAAGCTGTTCTCAAAAGCAGTGACTAAAGGCAATTCACTAGATGTGAATGGGGTGAGGGGAAGACACACCATGTATGCCGCTTTGAAAGTAATGTGGGATAAGTAAATAAAAATCTGAGACAGGTAGATGTAAAATAACTCTTCTAGGAGCTTATTGTGTCAGCTGTAAGAAGATGTCTTCCCTCTTGCATCAATTGAAACAGAATGAAGAGGTGGTTGCTACTTGAGTATATAGACATAAATATCCTGATCCAGAACTCAGATATAACCCAAAACCCAAAACAGATTGCATCCAAAATGTGAGGGACAACATATTTCATTCAAGAAGAAATACATGCAAATATATCAATGTCAACTGGATACTGTTAACCTCAAGAACAGTAGAGTGTTCACTGCCTTCTGCTGCACCTATGGTTCTTGAGATAAGAGCAATGCAGTGTTATCCAGAATTTTAAGAATGCTTAGATTCCATTAGGTTTCAGTCAATGGTGCTTAAGTACAGGGTTAAGAGCTTGAACCCCAATGACTGCAATAGGAGTCAAGCATGCTTAACTCTGTCTAGATTGCACCCAAGACCATAAAATACAAATTTAGCAACAACAACAGAAAGCATACTAGCATTGCATAAAAAGTATTGTAATGAATTTCTGAACCTCTTAACCATATTGTATAAGAAACAAACTGCTAAGATTCATTTTGTTTAAATTTGCCAAGTTCACCTTCACCTATGAAGAAAAACGTCAAGTATTTCAGTGACAATGAAAAAGCTGTCAATAACATTTTTATGAAAGATCAGGTTAACCTTAATGAAGCAAACCAATGAACAGCCCTTCCTACATGTTATACCTCTTTGTGTCTTAATTTAAAAAAAATAACAATATATAAATCCTGAAACTTTGATAGGGCTTGTGACTTTCAACTGCTGGAGCCCTTGAACCTGCAATTTCTGAAAATTAAGCTCATATTAGAGCAATATATAGTTCTGCTATAATTCTTCAATTATGTACTTTTCTATTAAGGTGCTTTTTAAAAAGCATAATGCAAAAATATGTATAACCAGCTCTATAAGCTATCACATGTGCAAAGGAGATGGGTTTGCAAAAACACAGCTGCTACTACTACTACTTCTCAAAGTACAATATATATGCAATAAATACCAACACACACTGGTAGCCTACATACACCTGTATGCATGAGAATGAAGCACTATGTTGCTCACACACAATACTGATAGTCTGTGCCTGTCAACTGTCATTAAGAGCAGCTGTATCATTTAGTAAAGATTAAACAAAATGTAAACTAAAACACAACCCTGTTTCTTTCTCTTATTTGATGAGTTCCAAGCTGTTGTTAAACTAGAAAAACAAGTCCTGGCCTGACTCAAGTTGGTATCAGTATATAAAGCCTATGTTGAAAGCAACTTATGATAGAATACATAAGTTTATCTCTGTCAATCCTACTAAATATAACCCTTGTAGATCTAAAAGCTATATTACAAAACTGGCTAAGTTAATGTACCTGTGAATGAGATGAACAAGTAAAAAGCACTTGTTGCAGTTGTAGAATTCAGATTGCTTTTCATCAAATATGTTATTTAGCAATCCTTAGTACTCCAGTTGACTAAGAGGTATTTAAGCCCTATTTGGGAATTAATAACTCCTGTGTTTGACGACAATGGAGGAAGGAATAGGGGTCCCCTGCCACTCACTTGACACCAACATGTATTTGTGAACCTCTTGGGGAGGAGCCCCCAATTGTTTACTGATCCATTTTCCAAGGAAACCTTTTCAAATACCACTATATGTGTGAAGGTGTTCTCTTCAAACAAAGCACTCATATTTATTAAATGAAATATGAATGGGATCTTTCATCTTTGTTTCAGATTGCACATCCCCAGTAATTATGCAAGCATTGCTGATTTGGGATTCTATTCCATGCTGATATTTCAGCATATATGTTCTTGTTAAGGTATATGGCCAAATAAATTCATTTGTTTTAACAAGTTATTTTTTTTTAAGAGACTATTTAATCTGTCTGAGGCCATTTTAAAAAGCAAACAAGACGGTGTGGGAATCATTAAAGGAACACGGTAACAACAAATTTTGCTGACAGTGCAAGCCTTTATTACTCCCACTAAACTTCACCTAAATTTTATCCTGATTGAGGCAGCAGGAAAGGAATCTGTTCATTTGTATTGCATCCCATTCTGTGACAACAGAGCCTGCTAACACCAAAGGAATGAGAAACCTATTAACACTTCCTAGTGTCTATTGATAGGTTCTCACATGCTTTTCAGAATGTGATATTTGCTACATGAAAAGAAATCTACTATGGGACAGCAGGATTATGCTTTCAGGTTTTCAAAAAATATATCATTTTGCAGTTGTGAAAGAGGAAATAGATTATAAAATGTCAGCCTTCAATTAGTATTGACACCAATTTTTTTTAATACACTTATTAACCAAATTATAAACTTTTTGTGGTACCTTGGCTGGCTGGCATTTTATATATATATAAAATACACACACACACACACACACACACACACACACGCATACAAACACACCCTAAAGGTCATCATTATTTCAAAGCATATAAAAATTTGCCTCCTTTGAGAGTTAAAAATTAATAGCAACTAATCACTATCAGTTGTAAGAATGGAGCCACTCTAAGATACTATAACTGAGGAAGTATTCGCAACTTTGTCCAATAATTATTGCTTGTTGTTTGAAGGATTTTAATAATGTTTGTGTTAAAAACACTTTAAATATGTTGAGTGAATTGGCCATGGACTCAGAAAATATATTGTTGGACCACCAGCACAGTCACACAACAGTTTGAGTTTAATGTAGCACTGAATTGAATATAACAAGGGTTTCACATAATAGCACTATTACCCTATCAGAACGTTTGTAGCAGTACACCATAAATGAAACAGGTCTTTTTAGTGTATTTTTGGATTATATATATATTTTATAAGCATTAAGGTATTATTTGCAGAGAGACATTGGGACTTTTCCTTTTGGAACTTACTTATGAACCAGAGGAAGCTGAATGGCTCTTGTTAAGGACTAGACTAATCCAGTAACTCTAGTGTTTTTAAAGTTTAGTGGATTATTAAATGTTCCTAATTTAAAAGAAAAGAAAACCAGAATTTACACACACTAAAGAAAGTATGTCTTAATTTTTTTCCAATTTTTTTTATGTCATGAAACGTGTTTGGAAAATAAAAGCAACATACAATGAGATAGAAATGCTGCATCTAGTAACAGCATAAACAGAAGCAAATAAGAGATGGAAATGAAATTCTAAATGTTCAAAAACTGTTTTCTTAAAATGGCAAGAAGTCAGAATCACTAGTAAAGCTCAAATATAAGCCAAACTGTATTAGACGCTGACCGGGCCAGCAAATAAACAGTCTCAGATTATTTTCATATTTGATGTTCCATGTTGCACAAATACATAAAGAAATCTCAGTTGTTATTACTAATGATAATGTTCAAAGAAACTGAAATGGGAGGCCTATTCGTTACAGCATTGCTTGAAGGATCAATGGCACCTTTAAAAAGAAAATTATAAACTACCTTGAAGCCATTCATAAAGGCAATGATTCAATGAATGAAGAATCACCTGTTGGGAAGTTGCAACCACAGAAATGTAGAGGGTTGAGTTGCATTCCAGGTAAAGACAGATGTGATATGCACAATGCTGGCACCAACCTTTTGAAGAGCGGAAGTGTTTGCTAGGAGCTGTGAAGCCTCTAGTTCCATGCACGTTAATGGCAGCCACTCGGAATTGGTACCACCTGCTTGGCCTGATGTCGGACAGTTGTATTCTCTCCTCTGTAGTCTGCAGTAGGAAACCAGGTTAACACAGAGACTTCGTTTACTCTGAGTGAGTGAATCCTGTATTCACTTATACTTTGTTTATTCAGGAAGGCGGAAGCCTTGGGTCATGGTTTTCCCCTTCTTCATATCCTTAGGTGCACAGAAAATAGCCTTATGTCAAGCAACTCTTTGTTTATTGAGTCTTTCCTGTGCTACCTGATAAAGGGTGGAATTCAAAGTAGCACTAAGGAGATCACTGTCAGCACATGCTTGCCACATGGACCAATTTCCATTCTCCTCCACCCCACCCCCCACACATGTGCTGTTCTGAAGGTTCTCCTGACCTTGCAGTGCCAATTTGGGGACGCATAGCAGGAAAGAGGGAGGGAGCCCTATTGTGCTAGAAGGACTTGCTGCTCTGGCTCCCATTAGTGCAATGATTTAGTTGAATCACGGCCTTAATTTAACTAAGTTTCTACAGACTGAATCTGGGACAGTCTGCATGTAGAGCAAGTGAACTACCACTGAGCTATCTCAACCAAATGAACTTGTGAACCACAGATGTAGGTTGGATCTTCATTAGTAATTTCACACCACACCATTTTGTATGACTAGCTGTATTTCACTCCTTCATGGAATGTGTTTCTTAGGTAGGGTGTGTCCGGGAAATTCTGGATGGATGGCAACCGGACGCAACACCAAGAACATTTATTTGCCATAGATGGGAATTTAACTTAGCTTCTTTTAGAGTTTCCCTGTATAGTAGATGAAAAAAGTTTTTTCTCTACGCTACCTTCAGTCCATCAACTATAAATGGAACCTATCCCAGTATTTGATGCAACAGATTAACAAAGATATGCCTCTGTATGCAAGCCCAAGCAACACAACATTGAACAATGCATCTATGAATGAATACCAGGGATCAAGGTTTTTGCTATACTTGTTTTTGGCAAGTAAGAAAAGCTCTCTCCCAACCCCGGAGCCGTGAAACAGAACTGGAGATGACCTCCACCCCTCAAAGCCCAAAAGCTCAGCAGAAGTCTGGAATTTTTATTGGCTCTGTGGTTGTCAGACATATCAAGCCTCCAGCTCCTGTCTCCAGCTGCAGGCTTCCCTCTGTGTCTGATATTTGACACCTAACAGGCACAGAGCAAGCCAATGTTTCCCCACCTTGGAGCTGAAGTCAGGAGTTCCATGGCTTGGCCCTGCACCTGGTGAGTCTTCTGAGTCCCCAGAAAGCACAAAGTCAAGGCAAACCACTGACTCCTGCCTTGCTCTGAGCTTAAGGGGACCAGGGGTTTCTTTTTAAATTGGCAGAATCAGTCATCTACGCTTAACCCTAGAAAGAGGAGCAGCAATTTTTATGGACCTCGCTTCACTTCTTGGTGCAGCAAAAGTCTAGATTAAAGGCTGCACTTTGGAGGAAGTGAGTCTCTAGGACAACAAATTCATAGCTGGCCACCAAGACCAGCCAAAAATATTTCAATGTCTGATACTCAGGATGAATGGCCTGAAAATAATGCAGATTTATGTAGAAAGGACTAACCTGAGCTACAGTTTGCCAACTGGTAGCATCATCCTCGCTAGGATGAATCCCATAGTTCCATCTCCTTTGCACCACATAAAGCACAGGCTCAATAGAGATATTGAATTTTGAAGACCACTTCACTTCCAGCTGTCCAGATTGAAGTTCACTGAATTTTAATTCTTTTCTGGGTTTCAAAGGGACACCTGAAACATAAGTGATGCATGCAAAGAAGCTGTGTGTAAGTAAATTTGTGGATCAACTATATATTTACTACCACTAAATTTATAGCCCTAAGAGATCTATCTTCATTATCATGCACTTTATCTTACTGTTCTTCTCCAGTGACTGAATCAGAACAGAAGCATATTGATGAGTCACACTGTTCAACCACAAGCCATCCCAAGAGTTGCAAACAGTGCCTGTGGTTGCAATGACATCTTCAAGAGCTTCCATTAGTGTCCACAAAGCCTCTGAGCTACTTCACACAGTCATGAGGTGGCCAAGGTGGTTACCTGTCCCTGCCTGCTCCCCCCCCCCCCAGAAGTATGTAGAGCTTAAGGAGGAAGCTTTAAGAGAAATGCTCTTTCCCACTTCCTCTTGTAGCACTCTGTGATTTCAAGGCTCAGATTAATTCTACTGAATCCGACTTTTACCCAGATGGCTTGGGAAGCAGTGAACTGTGCAAACACAGTTTCTCTTCCTGTGTCTTAGAGTGGTGGGGCTGAGCCAGGGGAGGGAAAAGTAGTGACCAAACAGGGATGGCACCCCCAGAATTTGTTAAAAAATCAAAATCTTCCCATTGGTGTCCCCTATTCCATTACATTTGTTTGATTAGTAGTACTGGTGAGTTTACAAAATGAAACCAGCTATTTAATTCCTCCAGGTGATCCTTTCTGCAAAGAAAGTCAAGACTGAACAAGCTCTTTGCAGAAGCAGCCATTTATAACAGCAAGCAGCCATTTCTGTGATCGTGGTGGTTGCAAAAGTCATCACCATACTATGAAAGCAGCTGCTAGCTAATACATACTTTTTCACATTGGGAATTATCTTCAGAATATGGTACCTATAGAAGGGTTTTCAAGGCATTGGGGTGGAATAAAGCCAACATCTGTGTGATAATCTAATATACAGGTTAAATGGTGGGGCGGTGGCAGAACTCACATATTAAGAGCCCCACAATTCTTAACAAATTTCTATGTAATATTGTTGCATGACACATCATCTTTAGAGAAAACTAAAGGCTCAGCCTTGACTTCAGAGTATGGAGTTCCAAAATGGACTGCGCATTCATTACAGCAAACATAGAAGCCCAATCAGTGAAAACTGTAATTGAAACAAGATTACTGTTTTCACTGACTGCTGTATGTTTGTCGTAAAATTCTCATCATCATCCTTTGCACACCCTTATCCCACATGTAATATGGTTCCCTGCCCACTTTCCACATGATTGGCTGCCACTTGTGAGGAAGGGCACAACACTGTGCTGCAAGTTCACAGGTAAGTGTACTTACATCTTGCAAAAAAAAATGAGAATACTTTAACAGTTACAGTGGTACCTCGGGTTACGGACGCTTCAGGTTACAGACGCTTCAGGTTACAGACTCCACTACCCCAGAAATAGTACCTCGGGTTAAGAACTTTGCTTCAGGATGAGAACAGAAATCGTGCGGTGGCAGCAGGAGGCCCCATTAGCTAAAGTGGTACCTCAGGTTAAGAACAGTTTCAGGTTAAGAACGGACCTCCAGAACGAATTAAGTTCTTAACCTGAGGTACCACTGTACTGGTTTTAGCAGCTGCTCCACATCTATCATAATAGGCAGTTCTGCTTCCAGAGAGGTCAAGCTGGAATTTCTCTCTCCCCTCCAATTCCATTTTTTGAAGTGACTGCAGATTTAGAGGACTGTTTGAGATTTACATAAATTCCCAGCTTAGTTTATGACTTTGGCAAAATCTGAGGTTTATTGTTTCGACTTCTACACTTCTATGGATAAACAAACCACCTTTCCTAGAGATCGAAAAACAGACCCTTTCTCTAAGTGTTCCAATGTATTACACACACGAGAGAGAGAGAGAGAGAGCCCTAAAATTGCCAGGAATAAAGCATATCATCAAAAGCTCATACATTTATTTCTGGATATCACTAGATAGCCACCAGTCTTCGTACACTGTAACTAATATTGCTAAGAATGATATTTCAGCTTTATGCATTTGAAAATCCATGCTTAATTATTATGTATAATAACCCTCCAATCTGCATGCTGAGAAACCTTCCATCTGTTTTACATTAGGGTTCGTTGGATTCACTTGATTGGAACTAACTTAGCCCCCCTGGTGGCTGTAATTGTGTTCAGATGGTTCTCATGAGTGTAAGCAGAACATAGCACAAGTGCATTTTGGAATATTCCAATACAACCAGAATAATCAATTTCAAGTCCAGATGTACATTTGCAGTCATTTAGAAATGTGCTTTTTATTAGATAAAAAGATTTGTATCCATCATTGAAGCACAAATTAGTCCTCTGAACTCCAGATTTCTTGGCTTTTGGAAAAATGTGTACCTCTTGGCCTTTTACTGGGTTAATACCAGACAAGTTTTATTTCTTCTCTCCCCCCTGCCATTTTTTACATGCAGAGCTGCCGTTGTGGAAATGCTGTTGTCCACCATGTAGACTTAGCATTAAATGGTGACAGGTTGGGCTGAACTTCCACAGTAGGCAGTATTCAAAAGAACATCAAAGGCTTACTAGCTTAGATTCTAAATTTAGATCCTACAAACCTGTGTGGCAGCTTGAGTAGCAGCACATGGAACACAAATCAAGTTCAACACACCAGTGCTCCTCAGTAAATTATAAGAACAAATGTAGATTTGATGCATTAAGAACAGTTAAGTCAGGTTCTCCAATGACAAATAAATAAATCTCCTTTTAGCCACAGCACATATTATCAAGAACTGTAATGCCTTTGTAAATTACAGTGAATATCTGAAGTATGGTGAAAGTTAGCCTTCACACCCAGTGTGTGTCAACATCGAGATAATCAAATTGATAATCAAAATGTGATTGCCAACATTAATTACTATAACTCCCCAAAGATGGTCCTGTGAATGGGCGGCTCTCAAGCCTGGATAAATGGTCAAATGCCTGCTTTGGAAGAGGTCATACTCCCCCTGAAGGAGAAGGTTCATATTTTGGTGGGGTGCTCCTCAATCTCTGTCACTAGAGGCCCGGGTGGCCTCAGCGGCTAGGAATATCTTTACCAGCTATGGCTGGCAAGTTGGATCCTCCTAACAGAGGGTCCATGTTGTGCTCGGCCCTGAAACTCTTCCCCAACCGGCTTGTGGGCAGGGCTTGCCCTGCTCCAGCCAGTGATGCTACACTTATGCCACTGACCTTTAGCCAATCGGCAGTGTTGGCAAGTTTGGGGGTATTTATTTGGCAGCGTGACATGGGGACTCCCTCTTGCTTTGCAGTGCCAAACACCCACCTGCCCACCTATTAATTAGGTCATGTTTGGCCTTGCTTTGGACTTTGGTTGGTCACCTGTTTTGGAACGGGGGCCGGGTAGGAATTTTTTCCAATGTGGCAGATTGGCTGTGGCCACTTGGTTTTTGCCTACCTCTTAGCAATCGTCACAACTTTTTAAAGTTTGGAGGTTAGGCATTGGTTTAGGGGAATGTGGGGAGGGGAGGTGCAGTCTTCACCTGCCCCTCCAATTAATAGGGTATTCCATTAACGGAATCCGGGGGTCTGGATCTCGTCTGAAGCCCAGAGAGGGGCTAGGGCCATGCCAGGACCCCTGGGAACCCCAGAGGTGAGCACCAGTCAATATACATTGATGGAGCTCCCCTTGCTGGTAGTTTACCCTTCCAGGCTTCCTGCAAGGTGGGGCAGGAGCCAGTTATAGTTTTGATACCAATGCCGAAGCCAACAGCAGTCACACTTGTGTATTTAATAAAGCTGTGGCCAATATTTGCCCATTATCATTAAAAGTAAATTCTGTCTCCACTGTGTCTTTATTACCATGGGGGATAGCTCTTGGAGCTCGGAGCACAAGACAGATAACATCTGTTTCTGGACTGGAATACTGGTCCACTACTGTACATACACTGATGAGCCTCAGCTTGGATTCCTGCAATGGATTCTGTATGGGGCTGCTCAAAATTCATCTCCGATCATCAGCATTTCCCCATGTATGTCAATACTCACTAAATTAAGGGCATTTGTTGTAGTGTATGAATTGTTTTTCTCAAGCACAGCTTACCTCTGCCCCTCTCCCCACCCTAAAAAAAATCCAGCACACTTCCAGCATGTTCCAGTTTCTTGCAGAAGAGCTAATCATGTAATCACCTACAAGCAACAACTCTGATTAGAGTCAGGATTTTTAAAATAAATGTAGGAGTGCATTCAAACATGCAACACCCAATAAGTGGGTGTTACCAATACTGTCTGTCCTGCCATCCCTTTCCTGTGAGGATATATCTAAGAGTCACTAAGGTGGGAATGGAGAAGAAAGTCAACCAAGGTTAATCATTTTTCATTATTACAGAGGGTCTAATCCCATGTCCATTAAATCTAGTGAAATAAGTGAATTATTCATTTAAAATATCTTTCTGCTTTTAAATCCAAATTAATTCATTCAGCTTTAATCAACTGAAATTTTAAAAAGTATTTTCCTTGGGGGGGTTCTATTTTTTATCTTAACCTAACTAAAGTAATAGTGATGTATCATTCCTGTATTGTATTTTTTTTATAACAATACAAATTTCTTCTACAGTACAATTTTTCAGAGCATAACATTGTTCTTAAGAAAGTTTGTCTGCTACAACTTCCTGTAAGAAATCATGGGAACTATAATCTTCTGATGCAATAAACTTAAAAGCAAGAAGTGCAGTCATGTAAAATCTGACTTTGAAGGTATTTATGAGGAAGAAAACACAACTGTTTTCACCAAAAATGTTAGAAGGTATAAAGCAGTGGTTTTCAACCAGTGTGCCATGGCACCCTGGGGTGCCTTGAATGATGGTCAGGGATGCTGTGGGCAAAACTAGCTTGTGTCCCTCTTTCTTTCCCTCCCTTCTGTGATGCCCTTTTGCATCTCTGCCTCCCAAAGGCTTGCACAGCTGTTTATTGCAGCAGCCCTGGCTATAAGCTCCACAGGCAAATGGTGCCTCTGGGAGGCACCTCTTTCGGGGTGGGGGAAGCTCAGAGACCAGGGGCAGCAGCAGCAGCTGCCCGGAGGACTCACAAGGAAAGGGGAGCAGAGAGGAGTCTGAGGGAACACTCCACAAGGGCAGGTGTTCAAAAAAGGGTGAGAGGCTCCCAGCTCTGCAGGGAAGAGGTGACATAATTGGGCTCCTGATCCCCACAGGGGTGCCACAGAAAGAATGTAGTTGGTCAGGGAAGTCGTGGACTCAAAAAGGTTGAAAACCTCTGGTATAAAGTAATTCCAGCATTAGCCTGAAGAAACCTTTTGACAAGACATGAACAAGGCTCAACTGAACATTGGAAGCCATCACACTTCTATTCCACTAAGCACTTTTAAAACTCTTCAGTTGTTTTTTGGGGAGGTGCAGAAGTAACCACATCCACCCCTTAACTACTGTCAAATGATCTAGAATAGCTGCTTTCACACTCTCTTTCTCCAGCTCCTACCACCACATGCATGAACTAGCCTTGCTAGCTTCAATAGATTGTCATAATGACCCCACCAATGTTAACCCTTGTTAACACAAACTAATGTTCACTCTTCAACTTCTTTTTTAAAACCTCCTTTGGACTTTTGTGTCAGTCCCTGATTTAACCCTCCGAGTTTGCACACAATGACTAATCATGCATCTAGCAACAGAGAAAGGGGGGGGGATTGATGCCCCGGAAGTGCTTAGATGGGACAGGGAGTATGAAAACCCACGTACTAAATTGTATTCTGTAGGCAGACCTATGGGCCTGGAAGAATTATGAACCTCTATTTCATTTCCCCCAACCCTTTTCCCATTCTCCAACACACTTTGCACTCCTGCTACAATATGCAATAGACTACTTTTATTTGCCATGGGCTCCAAAATAAATGCCTACAAACAATCTCTACCTTTGTATAAGTTTTTTGGTACTTGGCATGTATGTCCACATCCATTGGAACAGCATTTTTTCACGCCAGAGCATTCGCTGTCAGCCTCACAGCTTTCCACACAGGCAGCCGCAAAGCCGCTGGCCTTCTCAGGTGCTGGGCAGTCTCCTTGCTTCACCGACAATATGTATTTGAGGAATTCACAGCTAGTTAAGCATTCGTAGTTCTTCTTGGGGAAAAGAGGCTAAAGGGAAAACAAGAAAATTGTACAAAGCCTTCAGCAGGAATATCAAATATTGCTGAAATATTTCCAAGATGTTGCTGAAAAGATCATTCAGATTACAGGCAGTAGCTGTCCAGCAGAGGTCTCCTGACCTGCTTTTGCTTGCATTTCTGCTGCTTGACAGAAGGCATAGGGGGAGTGGCAGCAACAAGGTTGGCATGGGGCAAATACAACAGTGGAGCTAATATGGCACCACCACCAGTGCAAATATACCACATCAACATCCTTGCTGCCTCCCCCTACATCTTCTGGTAAGCAGTGGCATGGGAGGTCAGGTGAGCACCACTGGCCCCACCCCACCCCCAACCAACTGCTACCAATTACAGGTCTAGCCTTGAGAATTCATATAGATTTATAGCTTCTGAACAATAGCGGCAAAATACAGAATAGTGATGTCTCTGAAGCTGTATCATCATCCCTTACTAAATTAAACCATTTGCCTCTGCCAGGTCTTCAATATATAAAGCTTTCCATAGCCACAAATCACTGCAGAACTGATGGCTACATTGCAAACTACTGTATTTGCAAATGAGTATATGCAAATTTATTTCATTCTTCTTAGGCCAAAGCTTTGTGTCGCATTCATATACAAGAAGCAAAAATCCAACTGCTTTTCCTATGAAAAGGGAGCTTCAGGAGCAGAAAAATAGCAGAAGGAACAGAAAGTGCTTAATCCTTGAACTGGTCTGCCCCCTAAGCCACTTCCTGCTACCCACTCACTGTGGCTCCTGTCACAAACATGTCTTTGAAACTCCAAAGAGGGGGAGGACCAGAAATGAGTAAGAAAAGGATGAAAATTCCTTTCTATGTTCCAACCCTCATCCACTGCAGCTCTTCCCTGTGAAAAAGCAGCAATCAAGTTTGTGATACAGATGCTTTGTCCGTAATGTGGCCTTAGTTCAGTGTTTGCTGTTTTGCACATTCTATCCCATCATTTCTTACATTCACACTCACACCCACTTTATACAACACATTTTGTGCTTTAGTGAAATATCACTCATCAACAATAAATGTACAGCATTTGTTCTTACAGTAGAGCTCAGAATGCCTCCATTCTGATTGTATGGAGAGATAAAGAGCTACATTTATTGAATCACTATTTCACCATATATCATCAGAGATTGCAGTCTGGTTGCCTTTCTATGGCAGCCATGGGCTACAGTGCCTGGCAGAGCTAGAAAGTCTAGAATGATCATCCATGGAGAACAGAGCCTGGGGAAGAACTCTAAGCTTGCTTAACTTATTCTCTCTTTTGGAACCATGATCATAGATAAATGGTTGCTTTCAAATATAATGCTGGGTAAGGAGATTGTGATTTGTGAATGTAGCTGACAAGGGCAGAGGTTAATAGAAACAAAATGCACCTGCTTTTCTGATTTATGTCTGTGATCAGAAATGGGCAGGTGTACATGTCTGGGTATGTGCCTATATAAAACATCACAAATTTTCAGCTACTTAATTAAAAATCTTTTCTAGTCCCTTGAGGCATAATATGCCTTTGAAGCTTCTGTTCTTCACCCTAGTTCACAACTTATTTTTTCAGTGAACTGTTAAATATGCAACTTTTTACTTCCAGCCTTTTAAGTTTCAAGCTTAGTTTCAAACTCAAAATCACTAATTAAACAGGGATATTAGCAGATCCTAACTACAAGTGGGAAGTGTTTATTCTCCCAGTCAGCCAACTCCTTTTACTCAATAAACATCTCACAAACATAACAACTTCATATTATAGCTCATCCTTGTCAAGCTCATCATTATTCTTGTGATAGGATTCCAGAAGGGGTGTGTTGATACTTTATTTTGTTTTTAAAGACATATAAGTAATCTCCAAGTTACAAAATCTGAAGCCCACTTTCTACACAACAAACCTCCCTTACTGCTACATATCCAGACATCTGAATCAATAAAGAAAAAATTTAAGATTCCTCTTATCCTGTAAGTGCAAGTGTACTTAAAAATAAATACAAACATCTGCCCTTAAATTAAAAACCTAGTGTAACTTATTTCTGTCTTATAGTTCCAAAGTCTACTACATTCCTGCTTCAGATTTTACCAGAAATATAGCATGATGTTCCCTATCATGCAGTGGACAGAAATAGGATCCACATTTTACATAAACATTAGATATGTCCATCAGGGTGATCTACATACGATATGTGATAGCCAACTGGATGTCTGTGATTGAATCTAACCAATGTAGTTTACAATATAAACCACCAATCTCAAAGAATCTTCTGCACTATCCCTGCCAATGTACAGTTATGCACCTCATTCACTTTTTACCCAAGCTAAGACACAAGCAAAGTGCTTTTTAATTCCCTTCTACTGAAGTATGATAATCAAGACACATGTGGCAGATGCCTCTATTGCTATGCACTTCAGCTACATAATTTTCATGCAGAAGCTAAGACACAAGAAGCAGCTAGGAAGAATTCTTTTTAAAAAACCTATCTGTTATTGTTTACACTGATAAAAAGGGAGTTAAAGAACACAAGATCCCACTTAGTTTAAATGAAACCGAGTCAATGTAGCTTGGTTGTTGCTACTAAAAGCTGTGCATTAGGCCCTGTTAAAAATGAGTTGCCATAATTTAAAAACAATTTACAATGTATGTCAAATAAACCTAAAACTTGATGAAGTTGTAAACATCAAGCTTGCAAAATTTGTTGGAATTTTAGTTCGTCTTATGGATCTGGTTTTATATATTACTTTAAGAGTTTTAATATTATTATTCCCCTATTTTTATATGCATTTTTGTAGTGCTTTGTTAACCACCTTGAACTATGGAAAAAGTGGAGCACAAATGTATAAAATAAAGCTCAGTGCCATTTCCTTAAACCCAAGGGACAAAAGCAAAAACAACAGCAACTAAGCCATTGCAAATTCATGCTGTGTTCAGCCCAATAATGTAATATAGTTCAACAGAGACATGCTGAAATCATATTTAACTACAGTACTGGTGAACAATGTTGACTATAATTAGGTCCCACAGTGGAACCTGGCATAATGCCTCAAGGTAAACAATGTTATGGGAGTGAACTTGTGCAACCTGTTTAAGAGGAATATAGAGCTGGTGAGCTTATGATATTACAGCTTGTTTCCCATGAACAAGTACTGTGCTCACATGATAAGAAGGCCATATCCATAATACTGTACCTATTTTGGGATGGTTTTTTCACATAATACTATAGCTCTAATACAGGCCAAACACAGTTGTTCATGTCTCAGAGATTTCTCTAAGGAAAAGATCTGTGCCCACATAATCACCGCTTTTGCTAAGAAGGATGACAACTTACATATGTGTATCATCAATAACTGACATATATTTTGCATTTACCACTGAATGAAACTGTGCTAAGGAGTAGCAGAAAGATGTGCATTGTAGCCAATTCCTGGAGTCTAGATGCTTCTGACACTGCACAACCCTCCTCACAGGCCTAGGCCACCTCAAAAAGCACATGAAAAGCCATTTGTTTGAAAGTACACTCATGTTGAAGTCCTCTTGCATGTGGACAGCTTCCATATCAGTAAGCCAACTTCCAACATAACCATAACGTAGGACTTCAACACCTGCAAGTGAATTTGAGGTACAGTTGCTTACAAACAATTTCCCATGTGCTGTATGGATGACTGTATCACATGACTGTGTGCACATTTGAATTGGTCAATCAAAAGTTAGTAGGTTACTTTAAGCATTTAAATAAACAAACAAATGTGGAAGACATCTTGCTGTTGCAGCAACAAAAGGAAAAAGGACACTGATAACTCATGTATACAGCAATTGTACATATAAGACAGCAGCCCAAGAAAGAAAAGTTAATTGACACATAACAACTTGATAGGAAACATAGAATGATACGACAGTAATTATTTCAAAGACTCTGAAGACCATTTCAAAATGGTTATCGATCAGTTGTAGTCCTATTCAGCTACTGGAAATAGAAAACATATCCTATTTGTTAGTTCGCTGTCATCAAACAAACTCATTTAATAGTGTGAATGAAATATACAGGACAGAATTTTAAAAAGAGGTCTTTAGAAATGGCATACCTCACAAAAACTTTGGCAATGGTTTTTCTTCAAGTCCCAGGATTCTTTGCAGGGCTCCAGACACTAAAAAGAAGGGAAAATTAATAAATAAACTGTCAGGAATATATATATGTCTCAACTTGTTCAGCCTACAAGACAAGCCTGTTTATTGGAAGCATCAATAAAAGAAATTTTTAACAGAGTTTATCAGGAAGACAAGGCATGTTCCATAGCTACCGAGCAAAGACTAAAGATAGATGTAATCTAAAAGGAGCTCAGCACTGTGAACGTGCTGTCAACATTCTTTTCATATTAAAGGGAACTAGCAGCACATTCAGAATACTTTACGTTACATCTGTCACATAACCGAAGTTATTCTGAACCATTATTAGATTAACATTTCCAATACTCTTCCTCTATAGTAGCATCTGTTTCTTATGCCCACGTTCCATTAACATGCTTGCTTAACAAGGGTTCCAATTATAGCTCCATTGCACTTGATTATTCTACAGAGCTTAGAGACATCAGAGGAAGATAGAGAAAATCATTTCTACAGAGTATTAACAGATGAAATAGTATGATAGTACTTTGCCTACCCATGATATCAAATTGTACTTTCTTCTATAAAAGTTCCGCCTCAGTCACATATTCCATTTATACAGGAAACAAGTGTTCCATGTGTAAAAACCCATTTATTTCACCCAAGGCTACCAGTTTGCAATAGAGCCCATTTGTCCTGAACTGAAATGGGAGAGGAGATGGAAGCAATTTTTCCAGTCACACAGTACTAAAAGGCATGACATAGGGATTGGGTTGGTTGCTGCAAGAAAAGGATACAGAACTGGATAGGTCTTTGGTCTGATCCAGCAGGGCTTTTCTGATATTCCTACTCTGAACTGTCCCTGCTCACCTTTCTGATCTGTCAAAGTTTCCTTCTCTAATTTTTCAGGCTACCTAGCAGCTGAGGATGAAAAAGGAAGTGCAAGCTCCCAGCAGCTTTTGACCCTTAGGTCAGAGACAGCTTTTTCTTTCACCTACTCTTGCAGCAAAAGCCCAAGTTACCTGTGGTTCAACTTAAATTTATCATTGTTTCCAGGATCAGAACAGAGTTTTCTTGATCAGCAGTGAAGAAACTGTGGCCCTCCAGATCTTGTTGGACTCCAACTCCATTAGCACTGGCCAGCATTGCCAATGGTTGAAGATTTGTAGTCCAAAAACATATAGAGGGCCATTAGTTTTCCCATCTAGATATTTTGCACCTTCTAATACAAAACACTTGTAGTAGTCACGAGTACATGATACAAACTTTTGGAGATACTTTCCCATTACGAGTTCCTCTGCAACTCCAATTGTTCCTTAATAACATTAACAAATGATTGTGAACCCTTCCTGGAGGGAAAAGAAAATCTTTCCTGATTATAACCACATCACCTTAACATTTTTCTCTGTAAAAACCATGTGGTGATTATGAAGCCTCTGATAAAGCTCAAAGTAGGAGATCTGTGAGACTGTTTTCCAGATTTTTCAAGCATCCATTTTGAATATGTTTTTAAGGAAATAGCAAACTCTAACAGCTGTAATTGGGGAACGGGGGAGGGGAGTCAATTAAGTGAAATAACAGTTAGTGGGTGCAAATCTGATCTGACTGTGTTTAAGCGACTTTTGGTTAGTGAGCACCACCCTTTGGTGGGAAGGGGAAATTTTATAATCAAAGCCTAGAGTCTTAAGTCAATTAGTTCCAGCTAAGGTTTACTTGGCAACACTGTCATGTATACTGGGAAAACAGGCAATGCTGCTTGAAACCATTTGATGACTGAAATGCCACTTTTGAAAGAAATCTAGGCCTTGGATTTGCAATGGTCATTAAATTTGAAGGGTGAGACATATGATTAGATTTACATTGTTTTTATTCGTGGGTTAGATTTTATATATATATATAAAAAATGCAAGTATTAACATAAACACAAAAAGGACGCAGAGTGAGAGTCTTGATGGTAAGCTAGTTGGAAAGAAACCTTTTATTACATTTGCTATAATCCACTATCTACTGTTTTTATTGCCTGTCAAGTTGTTGATATCCATAGAAGGCATGCGTATCAAAGCAAAAAGCAAGCATTGATTAAGGAACAATAATTTAAAATGCCATTTTTCACAAGCGGAGGGGCTACAACTTCCTATAAATAATACACTTTATACAAATTCCATGGCTCTTCTTGCTTGCACATAATTTATTTGCATGTCATATTTCCTCAAAGTAAGGCCAGCCAAAAATATGTTGGCACCTCTGGTGAATTGCAAAATGGAGCCTGCTTCCAACCAGGGAAGAAGTTGAGAGTGAAGTTCTACATCAGGAAGAGGAGGAAATAAATAATTTACATCAGGGTCTCCTGCCCCTGTGGAACCTGCTGCCTGAAACAATCACCTCACCTTGCCTCATGGGCGGGCTGGCCCTGTCTCTAAGGTCTTCAAGGAAGAATTCATAGTGCTCATCTCCCAGTTTATTCTCACAGCAACCTTGTGAGGCAGCTTAGGAGGAGATAGTGTGACTGCACCAAGATCATCCAGGGAGATTGTTTCTTGGGCCAATCGTATAATGTCTTGGGGGGGGCAGCTATATAAATTTAGTTATAAATAAATAAATAAATAAATAAATAAATAAATAAATAAATAAATATAAAATAAAATAAAATAAAATAAAATAAAATAAAATAAAATAAAATAATAATTAATGGCTGAGTGGGAATTTGAACCCAAGTCTCTTCACACTTAATCCAATCACCACACATGTTAGCTAAGCTATAGCTAAGATATACCAGGTTCTTGTTCAGTTATCTCTGTTTCATTCCTCTCTGAAATCTATTTTCTTTATTCAGATTTCTCTGAAATCTCTTTCTTTACTCTGCTAACAGGCAAAACCAAAAGACATAGCCAGCAGTGTGATACCACAAACCTTAGAATGCCTTTCCACATGATCTGTGCAAGAGAGAGCTTATGTCCTAAATCTGTTTTAGTCAGTATTTTTATTAAGTATATATTTAAAACATTTGAGGTTATTTTTCGTGATCTGCAAAACAAACATAAGAAGATACCACAATAATCTCTTCCCCCCCCCCTCCACCAACTTCCAAAAGGCTTCAGTTACCACATAATTCAGTTATTTAAAGTTACAATTACTTTACTACATTTAATTAAGTCCTCAGGGAACATTATTGGCATTGTACAAAAAGCGCACAGAAAACAAATATATTTAGCTTTTTTTTGGAAATGAAAATGGTACTTTAAAACTATGGAAGGATAGTGACTTGGCAAGTTTTCCATTTCTAGCTGTTACAAGGTGGCTTCAGATAACTTCATCCTGCCTTCTTGAAAACCCCATCTAGTTATAGCATTAGATGGTCAGAACATCAAATCTCTGTTTTTTGTAAAAGTGGTTGCTTAACTTGTAAAACTGCAACCAACCTATATTTTAGTTATTAGAATTGAACTGCCATCAGATTATTCCTCTTCTTATCCTCTACTGCAAACTCACATTTGCGCACCTTATTGAAGGAGATGCAACAAAATATTTTAGCTCAGCTTCTACTACAGAACTTGAGTTTTACAGACCACCGAACAGTCAGAAACAGGGAGAGAAGGGACCGTCTTTGTTTGAACTGCTACTAGGTTTCTCTTTTTGGCTTCTGGCTTCTCTTTCTAGCACTACCATTGCCATCCATGGCGACATATTCCGCATTACTAAATAGCAAAAAAACTGTAGGGCTTTTCACTTCTAATTTCACGCTATAATAAGATGCAATAGTTGTTTCACTGAAAGACCTGAAAGGGCTTTCTTTGTGAGGCCCATTTGATGGCCAGGTTACCACATTCCGGCACCAGGCATCTGTACTTCACCAAGCTGGGATGGCGGTGGGAAAGAGAAAGCGTAAACAAGGAAAGCGATGCAAGGTTCTTAATAATGATCTTCCTCACTAAAGAAATTAGGCCTATTCTGTTCCCATTATACCAATATAAGTGAAGTACAGATCAATTTAGGTTCTCCCTTGGGGTGCACAAATCAATTAGGCCCTAATTATTAGAGTCTACTGTGAAACTATTTCAGCTAGCTGCATTTTAAACACTGTTAGCACTACAAACGTTGCTATATTTCTGTTCCTTACTTTAAGGGTTGATATGGTTCTTGCTTAGAAGGATCACGGTTAAAATCACACAGCCCTTTACTAAGGTCCCTGACTCATGTTACTTCCATGGTTTGGCAGGCACTGCATAGCAGGTTTTTCCACTGCTATGAAGGCAAGATCAAAAGCCATAGATCATGTGGGAGGAGGCCACAATGTAGCTTCTTGTCACACCAATACTGGCCCTCCCAAAAACTGGAGCAATGCTGGTATGGACAAGAACTGGTATGTGAACTCTATGGGTTTTCAAAATGACATTTTCTGACATTTGCAGTGTAGGAAAGCAGAGTACTGCATTGTGGCTACTACATTATAGAGGAAATGGCAGAAAAGGGCTGTAGGGGAAGGTGATTACAGTTCATATTAATACTGCTTTCCATCTGTTTTCCCACAGCAACAACCCCTGAGATTCCTCAGAATATTAGCAGGAGTACATTTACTGGGGAAACGTTTAAGCTGCCTTTTAAGGAAAGCCCTCACAAGGTGGTTCTCAATGTTTCTAATTTTTTTATTCCCAACTTTAATAAAGAATTAAATAAAAATATTATTTATTTTTTAAAAAATAAATAAAATAATAACAACAACAATAAACCATCACCTCACATTAAGGATTCAATAATAAGCAGTATTTCTTAAATTAAACATATAAATTAATATAAGCCATCTGTCATGGATGATTTAGTCGAGATTCGTGGCAGAGCTGGACTAGATGACCCTCGGGATCCCTTCAAACTCTGCAGTTCTATGATTCTATGGCCAAATAGGTATTCGCCACTAATTGCTTCCTCTGGTGTTTGCTTTAAGACTACTGCTCAGGGGAGCCAACTTGAGCCCCCGGTTATGGGTGCCCAGTGCATGTGATGTCATGACGTCATGAACCACCACCACCCCGCCTCAGAACCTGACTTCCGGTGCACTGGAAATCAGGTTCCAAAGCCTTGTGAAACCTTGAGGGCCCTGAAGGGTGGGTGCTGAGCACCCGCAATAAAAAAAAATTGTGGGTGTTCAGGAACCCAGAGCCCCCTATAGTTGGTGTCCCTGCTATTGCTACTCTGCCCCACCATTTGACTGGTCTTCCTTCCCTTCCTTTCCCTTCTCTGCCTTCTGGAACCTCTTCTAGTTCTCAGCCTGCCTTACCAAATTATACCAGTTCTTAGGGATGCGGGGCAAAATCTTAATTCCAGCCAAGCTGACAAACTTCTATCATTCCTTAGGCTTAGCGTTATGTGCAAACCTGCCCACTGTCAGATGTATCAAGTATTGTAAAAAAGCAGGGTGAAAAAATCCAGAACTTCTTGGTTTCTCCTAAATTTACTCCCAAAACAAATGGCTATGGACAATTTCTGTATTCAGCAACAGTCAATGAATATGTCAAAGGCATCTGTAGGCATTGACTAGCCTGCCCATCAGGTCCAGAGCTGTTCGTTTAATATTAGCCTGTGAGAAAAGCCATGCATTTGACTTTGGGCTTAGCATTGGGAATAAGTCCTACAATTAACCACACACACAAAAATCACAGAATCTTAACTCTAGTGGCCAATTAAGATTCACTAACCAAAAGCATTTTGTAGACCATGAAAGATTAAAGGGAGAGAGGGACAGAGCACTGATGCTTGCTGCAGTAAGACCAAGCTTGGAAAGTTACAGTAACAATGGCAACAGCAGCAATAGCCAACTTTGAATCTGTTCTATAAACAGCCAAGTTTAAGCCTTGTTCAAACTTGGGCACCAAGTTTCGTTAACAAATATTCAGGGAGAAGAAACTGAATACACTAATAATTATTCAACAGTTAATGCTTATTCTCTCTAGGCTCTTTTAAAAACCTGTGTATCTCCTACAACCCAGTGTATTATTTTTATTTAAAAAAATTAACAACAGCTCTTACCCATTATAGTTGGAAATAAGATTTGTCATAAAAAATACTCACATTATAAAGCTAGAATTATCTAAATAGGAGTTACAATCCATAAGAATAATTGCTAAAAACATTTCAAAAACCACTCAAAAGGATACCATGGAAGAGTCATGAGATATAATATCCATAACTAATTCTGTTACCACTAACCCAAAAGAATGATGCTCAACTTTACAGGCTACAATGTTTGTACTTACTTATACAAACTGCCAAGTTTCAAAGACATTAGGACAAATTTATCACAGAGAAAAATCTAAGAGGCCAATATTTTTCCACGCAGGAATACAAACAAAACCCTTAACTGTGTTGTATGCTTCCACAATTACTTTGCTGGCCAGGGCACGGATGAAAATATGCTAAGCATTAAAAGGGAGGGTAAATCTTATTTTCATAAATATTAAGTTTATATTTATAGAAATAAGACTGTCCTCCCTTCTTTCAGGTTATAAACCTATCTTTTATAAAAGTAACAAGCAATCTCTCCTTAAAATGTAATATATCTATCAGATTATGGAACGCTTCCATTGCTCATATTTTTGCCTTATAATTTAATAAATCTCTTTGCAGAATTAAGCTAATTTTCCAAACTATCCATGCCACGTCGTCTATAAATGTCATTTCACATGAAACCAAACTGTAACAAATATCATGTTATTTTCAGCATAGTGAATAGAATTTAAGGTGGGATTCCATGTAGTGTGTGTATTGCGGGGGGGGGGGGGTTCCAATGTAATATTTCAGAAGTTCTATCATCTCTCATGTTCCATTCAAAAACACAATCTTTCCTAAATATTGCTAGAAATATAAGCTCTGCAGAGTAACTTTCAGGCTTTTTTATTTTAATGATTTAGACGAGTGGTCCCCAAACCTTTTCCCCCCATGCACCACTTTAAAAATTCTAAGTGTCTTGGCTGTCCATGGCCTATCATAGCAATTGTAGTGGGCATTCTATGACTTTTTAATTGTAATTTTATTGCTTCTTTTATTTCTTATTTTATTGGGGGGAATTCAATATATTTAATGTGATTGGTGTGCCATCTCCCATTTTCATTAACAGATCTATAGGTATGCCACAGACCATATGAATGAAGCTTGCGGCCATAGTTTGAGAACCCCCTGGTTTAAACATTTCTGCCCAGCTGTTTAAAACAGTTCTCCAACTGACATAATAACAAGAGGTGTTTCCACTTACTGTAAGCATTGGCTGCCCACAAGTGGTAAATAAAACGTTACTTGCAAAGCCATGCTTTTTACCAGGCCAGATTAAAACCCTATATTTAAAACATTTTTCCAATAATGTGCAAAAAGCCTAAAACTGTAAACAGATGGTGCACATCATGCATACGGAGCCAAAACAAACCACATCCTCAATGACCATGTGACTTATTCATTTATGTTGACAACCATCACTATATCATGAGCTCGGGGTCAGTTGCAGCAATTTCATTAAAATAGAAACATGTGCAGAGTTCACATGTACTCTAAGCGAAAAACCAAGGCTCTTGGTTCACAGCTCAAGCTTTGTCGGAGTGGTACAAACCATGAGGCCAGGTCTGGATGACATGCTAAGCTAAACTATAATTTAGCTCACAGCACAGCACACAGAAGGACAGGAGGAAAGCCCTGCAATATCTTATCCAGAAGTACATGGGATCATGGGATCACATAGTTTGGTGTAGCATGCTAACAGTTTCAGAGAATAACAAGTCACAAAGAACTGGAGAGGAGAAGGGCTTGAATCCAAAGACCTTTCTGCATGAACATTTTCACTGAACACTAACTAACCAGCTTCTCTCCAACTGTCTTCTCCTCAGAAGCCACTCTGTTAGGACTCCAGATCACTCGACCAGATTTTGGAAACCATGTGGATCATTTTCACTTGGATCTACACAACCTGAATCTATCAATACATTGGAGTGGGGGGGGATCCAAAATTTTCCACCCCATTTCTCTCTTGCTGTTCCTCTTTCAAAATGTTTTGACATGGTTCTAATCATCTAGATTTAGATAATCTAAATCTAAATCCCACCCCATATTATTTATTTTACTTCTTATTAGCATGATAATGCAGGAATATGATAGACCATGTATAAGCATGCATGTGCAGGAACTACCAGGTAAGGGTAATGATTGTACCAAAAACATGACTACAGCGGAAGCAAACATTTTGTAACAGAACATCTGAAGATGCCTTTTTCCCTAGACACAAGATTCTACAGAGGGACAAAATTCAGAAGTGACATGCAAGCTCATAGAAACAAGATGGGGTACCATCTCTAACTGGAATAGCATGGTGCATGCTTTGAAGAGACAATAGCAACTGTACAGCAACAGAGTTGTTACTTGCCTGGCTGAACTGTGCCTGTTGCAGATACTGTTGTTGACAGCTACTGTAATAGATTTATCAGTCTCCTCAAAGTAGTTACAGGATGGCCTGTGTAACAGCAGCCCACTTATTTGCATAAGAATAAAGAAAGTAAGCTCCTTTACTTTTCTTTGCACAAGGAAATTATTTCTAGGCACATTTGCATACAAGCCAGTTGATTAGCTAAGCACTGTTTGAGCTACAGTGAAAACAGAATCTAATTTCTGCTTTAGCTCTTTAACAAGATATAAAGCTGTCTCAATCTACAGCGCATACTTTTCATGTGCATATATACATTTTATAACAAACTGGTAAAGTAAAAACAGGCTACACAATCTGCAGTAGTGAGCTGCTTACACAGATTTAAATTAGCATTCCCTGCCTGTGTTTCACAAACAACAGCCTTTCAAGCTGCAAATAATTTGTAATTCAAAAAAGGTCTATGGTCAATAGACTGAGCATGTGAAACATGTTTTGCACTTAAGAAATCCAAGACCTGTTGAACACACAAAGTATTAGTTTTCATGTTCTTTCAGCTACTGAAAAACTATTAAAATAGTTGTACAATCAGCAAGAAGTTAGGGATTAATCTCAAGCAGAAAATTCATGTGTGTCAATTAGATGGTATCACTTTTGCTTAAGTTATCTCCAAATATCTACTCAATATCTTGTGTGTTCTTGACATTAAAAAAAAAATACACTGGCAGGGATGTTATATGTACATCAAACCATAAATTTATTGTTTTAAACAATCACAATTTAAGATATAACTAAATGTAATTAGCTGGAATCCAACACAATACAAACCACAGGGTTAGTTTCACTACATATTAACCTTCTGTCTGGACTTTTACACTGCAGCGCCTTGTTGTATTATGGAACTGTGGCTTTTTGATCAATATACTGACATGATACACTAAATTTTACAGGGCAGGATTCAAAGTGGCTTAGTCATGCTGGCCACATGACCCGAAAACAGACAAACATCGGCTCCCTTGGCCAGTAAAGTGAGATGAGCACCGCAACCCCAGAGTCATTTGCGACTGGACTTAACTGTCAGGAGTCCTTTACCTTTTTATGCATGTTTACATGGAACTCATTAGATTAAGTTGACCTGATTACATGTAAGTTTGCATGATTTTAGGACATACAAAAGTTTGCTCAGAAGTAAGCTTACTTCAGTGAGGCTTACAATGCAACTGGACTTAGCTGAAACTGAAAGGAGTCAGAAATTTCCTGTGTCTGCTCTGTTCTTATTTCAGAGAGACAATTAAACTCCTCTTTAGCATATTGACTGATGTGCTCTCTAATCCTTCCATGACATATTTGTCCAGGTAGGTGTGCTTACAACCTTAAATCAAACAACAGGTATTGGATTCTGAATTTCACAGCCTTTTGTTAACAAATGCAATAGAATCAATATTAGTGGAACAAAATTCTACTCTGCAGAAATGTTAGAATAAATTCAATTTAAAACCATAAATTATTATGCATGCAGAATTTAAATGGCACTTGGCCTATGCACTCCACTGTGGGATTGTAAATTTAACCTCTGGCATTTGTTAACAAGTGGATCTTTCATAGAGCTTAACTGTGGCTCCCAAAAGAATGTACTAAAACTACTACTGACTGCTCTAGAATTAAAAATGGTCACAGTACGTAAAACAGAGATTTATCAAAAAGTTGTCATGCTTAGAGCTATATGCCTCATTCCTGCTTAAGAAATCTTCCACCATTAATGTCCCCCCCCCCCACTTTCACAGGTGTACAGGTCTTCAATGAACGATTGAATCATAGAACCGTAGAGTTGAAAGGGACCCCAAGGGTGGGTCAATCCACCTGTCAGTCACATGAAGTCATTATCACTCGACTTGACTGTCAAGTGCTTGGGAAGTGAAGCACAAGGGATGTTGCCAACTGTATGCTCAGCCCTTTGGAAAGTTCTCTTTTAAGTATGAAGATTAAATCCAATTAAACAATGGTACCTTGGGTTACAGATGCTTCAGGTTACAGACTCCGCTAACCCAGAAATAGTACCTCGGGTTAAGAACTTTGCTTCAGGATGAGAACAGAAATTGCGCAGCAGCAGCGCAGCAAGAGGCCCCATTAGCTAAAGTGGTATTCAGGTTAAGAACAGTTTCAGGTTAAGAACGGACCTCCAGAACGAATTAAGTTCTTAACCAAAAGGTACCACTGTATTAGGTTAGCTCTACGTGTGAATGCAATGCCAACGTATTTCCACTAAAGATAGATGGTTCATATTGCAACACTATGAGGTATCTTTTCAGGCTGCAGCCCAATTCTAGAACAAATGGAAAGGTGTCCTTCTAGGAAAAAAGACTACTTTCTGAAAAGCTGGAAAGACACTGACAAAGTATGAAGTCTTCACTACAAACATTATTTAGGTGGACAAAGCAGATGTCTGACTCATAAGGCAGCTACCTATGTTCCTTAAAAAAGCCTGAGGTCCATTTTTGCATGACACACATACTGAAACATGTGTGCCCAAACAGTCCTCCCCAGAAAGCATTAGGAGAAGCAATACTGTCTTCACATGTATGCATTTTGCACACATACACTCACACCCCAAAGATCACAATACCCACTGACCTATAGGGCAGGTAGCAAATGGTCAGCCATGGCTTCAGGGCAATTTAGCTTGTATAACAAGGAGTGTTATAACAGTGGCTACAAGAACTAAGAAATGGCCTTTTAAAAAGCTCATTAAAGTAATGTCAAAAGAGGAAGGGAAGAGGTAAGAACCAAGATTCATGACATTGTGTTCCAGTTTTTCAGAGTGTGCTCCAGTTCAGCCTCTTAAAAACTCCCCTTTCAACATCTTTGGTTGACCTCTGCTGTATACTTACAATCACAGGCACACTAATCCCCTATTGCCCCATGCAATGTCCTAGTTATTAACTTCAGCATATCAGGAAAAAAGCAGTGAACAACACTACAGACATATTATCTGCTGTATATGTGTCTTTTCAACAAGCACATGTAGCAAAACACATTTTTTTCAAATTAACGTATTTTTCTCTCCATAAGATGCACTTTTTTCTTCCTAAAATGTCTGTGAGTCTTATGGAGTGAATGTGTGGTCCCTGGAGCCAAATTGCCCAGAGGCGAAAAGCAGATCATGCTTTTTTTCTTTTTTCTCTTTTTTTAAAAGAGGGAAATGGATGTTGAAACAAAGCCGCTGATCGGCAAGCGATCAGGAGGGAGAAAAGGCTAAAGGAGGCTGCCAGAGGAGGGGGGGAGGTAAAGACAGCGAACTCGCAAGGAGAGGAGACAGAAATAATAAAACAAGCAACAAGGAGAGAAATTAGAAGAAAAGGAGGAGCAAAAAACTGCTTCAACTAAGGAAAAGACACTAAGGCAAATAAGAGGGAAGTGGGTGTTGAAAGGAAGCAGCTGATCGACAAGCAATCGGGAGGGAGATAAGGGACGAGGCTGCCTGGGAGGGGGAGGTAAAAGCCCCTGGATCCTCAGGATTTTTGCATTGGATCACCCCAAATTCACCATCAGATCACATAGCATGTCCATGGCCACAGCCTGCACAAAAAAAACACGCATCCACTGTTTTGTGGGGCCGCAATGGCACAAAAACATGGTTACAAAGCATGGATCCACATGGATTCTCAGGATTTTTGCACTGGGCTATCCCAAACTCACCATCAAATCACATGCCTGTGGCCACAGCATGTACCAAAAAAAATAATACATCCACTGTTTCATTCAGAATATTTTTTTCCTGTTTTTCTCCTCTAAAAACTAGGTACGTCTTATGGTCGGGTGCGTCTTATGGAGCAAAAAATATAGTATATTAGGTAAGCGGCTGTATTTTCACATTACTGGCCAACTGTACAGGGGGCCTGTACAGGAGGCCTTTCCAGTCACTGATGCTGACAACTGATGAACAAGTTGCACAAAAAACTAAATTCATTTTCTACTGCCAAAGCCCTTTTGGAGGATCAAGAAGACACAGCCAATATCTTCCCTCTACACTGTTCCAGGCTTATAGAGCTGCTTTGCTTATTACAACAAAGCAGGAATGAAAGTGGGAGACCAAGTCAAAACTTTAATATTGCAAATCTGGGTGTTTTCACTAGGAATCGGGGACAAATTTGATCTTATTTGCATTTCAATGAGAAACTACCTAATTTGCACCTTTTGAACCAATACACCAGTGATGGCCAAACTTGGCCCTCCAGCTGATTTGGGACTACAATTCCCATCATCCCTGACCACTGGTCCTGTTAGCGAGGGATGATGGGAGTTGTAGTCCCAAAACAGCTGGAGGGCCAAGTTTAGCCATCACTGCAATACACAAACTAAAACACATTGATCTTTTAAAATTGGAATTTTCCTGGATTTTGCAGTGCAGTTTTACTGGCAAGTACTGTGCTCAAAACTGTAATGCTTTGCTAATACATGCATTTTATGCACACTTAAACCACAGTTAAGATACAAAAATGCATTCTATTATGGAAATTGCTTTGCAGAAATTATATAAAGGCAAAATTGCATACAAAAATGTACACTATATATTCTATTGGGGGAAATCTGCACTAAAATCCCAAGTTTTTATGAGGGGTTTTATTTTTATTTTTTTTTTAATCACAAACTGCTGTGGAAATATGAAGAACTAAATTTAAGATTGTAAAATGAGAAACCAAAATTGACAGATTCACCATATCCAAGTTAGCTTGAAGCTAATAATCAGAAGGTTTTTATGCACAGCAAAGAAACTTATACCAGCATTAAGCATCTTTTGGAATTGTAAGAGTCATACAAACTTCTGCTTGGCACTAATATTTGGGAAAATAAATAAAAAGCCACCCACCACAAAGAAAGATCTATTCTAATGCTCTTCTGCTGGCTGCACATTTCCTGTTATTCATGGAATAGTATATCCAATTTCCATTCTTAGAAAATTTGTGTCCAAAATTTATCAGTTGTCTGAAAGCTTCCAAGTCCCATTCCAAATAAAAAAAGCAAAATCCAGATTTGCACCACAGGGATTTTAGCAAAGAAAACATAAGCATTTTATGTATCACTTGGCTGCCATCTTGCTATGTGCTTTGAGCACAGGGGAGGGAAAGAATTAAGAAAAAGGTGGATGGGATAATTTGTGTTTTCATTAAAAAACAACACCAACATACACACACCCCAAAGCATTGTAACACCAGAGCAAGCTGAGAGAACCATTACTAATAAGCCTAATAACATGTACTGCCATAACATTTTTTAACTATCACTGTCATAATTTTAGGGGGGGGGAGGCCCACCAAGCCATAAAGGGTAGATGAAGGTGGGAAATTGAATGTTTAGAAATACAAATGAAGAGGGACATGTGGGGAATCAGTGGGATATGAGGGAGTGGCAATGGTGTCCTCCTATGGGGAGTAGCACTGCCACTCACCAGGACACAGCACATGGAGGTTGGGAGAGTTCTATTTTGATGGCTTCCCCACAAGTGTGCACATACCTGCAGGCCAACCACTGATACCAACCATAGCTCCCCTGGCCTTGCTGCTTCCTCACCCCATCCCTGGCTGGGTAAATAGCAACAGTACCACCTGCCTCACAAACTTCTGCTGATGGAAACTGCCACTCCTTGATTTTCCTTAGCAGCAGCCAAGCCTTGCTTCTAGTGCAACACTAGAATCAAAAATCAAACTCCTCTTATTCTCACTAGGAAACTTCCACAAGACTTGTTTCAACCTTCCTGATGCTGAATCCAAGCTATGATGTCCCCCTCATAGAGAAGTCTTTCAAGAGCTTCTCTGAGCCCTCCTGCCCTGGGTTGAGGTGAGAACCAGTTTCAGTTTTCCCAGTTCTTCCTTCCACTAGATGAACTTCCTCTCCACCTTTGAACTCTACTTTGCCTTACCTGTTTATTAGGCAGATCTTGCACCTTACACAAGCATGTAAAGCCAGAGCACAGACTCCTTATAATATAGGTGCACCATATGTTTAACTTCTGTTCTGAAATATTTCCCACCAGGGCTTTTATTCAGGGAGAACTCACATGAACTCAGTTCTGGCACCTCTCAGGTGGGCACCATTGTCATTCTAAGAGAACAAGGGAGATGTTCATGGTGAGTTCCAACACCTCTTTTTCTAGAAAAACACCACTGCTTCCCACACACGACGTTACCAAATATAATGTTCAGATTCTTGAAAGTCAGTATCCCTTAGCCAAATTGGAAAATAAAACATGAAACACATGAAACACAATATCATCTCAGGAGTAATATGCCCTGATTTTTATAGCCTTCTAATCCAGTTCAATTTCTTACTTAAATAATTTCACCTTGCTTGGATTTGTGGAAAGCTTCCATGAGAATATCTACAGAGCAGTAAATGTTTGCCAGGTCATAACTTCCTTTTCACACTAAGAACTCACACTGACTACAATGAAAGATTGGCAACAAGAAAAAAAAAGCAAAGCTTTAAAGCATTTGGCATTTAGGGATTTTATTTCATGAATCCTTTGAGTCTCTTTATCAGCACAATTGCTGTTCCAGGTGGTCAGGGGCAAATAAATTATACTTTCTTTACATTTCTGTTTGCTTCAGCCTAATTTTAAATTTACAAACTTGCAAATGGAAGACGTATGGGTTTCTCTGAAGCAGAGAGAAAATATGTGGGTATTACAGTTGGGACATTCATCAGGAGCACACATGTTTTCAGCAAAGGAATAGTTATTCGGGTGGATGGGGGAGGGCATTTTAAAAACAGTTGAGTCACAGAACACAAACCAAAGTAGTACTTTTCAAAGTTACACATCTATTTCACCTTCCCCCCCCCCCCATGACTGAAGGTTTAAATATAGAAATGAGAGTATCTTCTCAATGGCAGATCCTTTTGTTCTATTGAGTAAATGTTGAAAAAAGAACATTTGCAAGCCAGAAAATGTTAAAATAGGAAGACAAAAGTGAAGCTAGATTCAAACAGTTGATCTCATATGGAAAAAGCAAAGATGGGAACAGGGGACCAAGCAGAACATAATAAAATGGTTACCCTTTCTTGCCCCTAAGAGAGTATGGCATGGACCTAACACTTTCCTAACGGATTTTACCTGGTACTAATCCAGAAGCACAAGTGAGAACAAAACCCATGGAAATTGCATTCCCCATGTTCAATTATTGGAACATACTGAACAACTGGAAAATTTTACATCTCTGCAGATCCTTTTTAGAAGCAGAGTCATATTCTTACCATCAGATATTACTGTGGGCAGATATTATCATGCTAACGTAAGCATGCGCTATTAATTATGCTATTTTATGAAAATTCAGTATTCTAGCCAAACATGTAAAAATGGGACCAGGAACAAAGGACGGCACCTTCTACTGAGTCAGACAGTGGGTCCCATCCAGCTCAACATTGTCCACATTGACTGGTAGTGGCGGCTCTTGTGTTAGGCAAGACTCTTTCCAATCTCTACCTGGAGATGCTGGGGATTGAATATGGGATCTTTGGCATGAAAAGCATGTGCTCCGCCACTGAACTTCTCCAAATATCTTCTGAATAATACAAATCAATAATTTCTACTGTAAGTTGAAACACAACTCCAAGGTCCAGTTTATGTGCTCACTGGGCTAGCATTCTGAGTCAAAAACATGGATGAAAGGCACACTCATTTCCCATTCATACGGCATCACATGTTAAGGAAATGTTCCACCTCCAAGGCCCATGATCACCTCCACATAGAGCACACACATCACATCATCACTTCTGATCTGTTATAATTCAACTTACACACATCACTTCCCCTTAAAAGGTTACCATGCATATGGACCTTGGCCCAGAAGGCTCAGAAAAAGGTGCTATGTATGAATAAGTTAACTGGAGAACAAATCAGGCCTTGGACTTCAAATCTGACAAGCTCAATAGCATTCAGTACATCTCTCTCCAAGAGATATTCCTTAAATGCACATTTTTAATCACATAGGGAGGCAAATATGTGAAAAGAAATGTTGTGAATACTGCACATACACCTCTTCAAGTAGCTTCTGAGCATGAGCATGATCAACCATTCGCTGTGGATGAGAGTATTACTAATAGTGTTGATATACCTTTAATCAACAAAATATGAAATACTGTAAGTACTTTTAATGATGGCATGAAAAATGCTGACATGAGCTAACAGAAAATTAATCAGACAATTCAGATGGCATGAGTTTTGCCTTGCGCCACAAGATCAAAAGACTTCTGGAGAACAGCCATATGTGTATAGAAAATTGCTAACAACAGATCCCTGCTACATAAATTGTGGATATCTGAACTTTAGAATATTTCAAACGGCAAAAATAGACAAGTCCAAACTAAAATTATTTAATGTTCAGCCAAATAGGGATCCCCAAAGACTCTGAATGCTAATACTTCAAGCAGCATTAAGAAACAAGTAACTGGGTTAATTCTGTCCATTACCAAGAACAAAGAAGGGGCATCCATTGATTTTATTTTCTTTTAAGTTCTTAAGAATGTAGCAAGTGTCTTTTCACTTGTATTGTATACAGCAAGTGGCATTTTTAGGTTGTGAGCGATAAAAGCTCAATGTAACACAGTTAAATCTTTTCTTACTACAAGGCAAAGATAAAATTACATGACATTGCCTTGAAAAGTCATGGCAAGGGGGAGTGGGGACTTGACAGCTCTTCCAGGCTCTATTTACTGTTCTTGCAGCATTCACAGTAACTGTGATCCATAATCAAACAAGGACACAGTATCATGTTATCCACAAGCTTGATAGAATATAACTCAATGTGCAAATTGGGTACAACAGTGAAGCTCATGTAACTGCTGATGCACATAATGTTCTGCTTCAATGAGGTCATGAAAAAGGACTGACCATGACCCTAAAATTTCCCAACCATGAGAATCATTTGTATTTGAAGAAGTAAGAAAGCAGGCATTAAACACATATACTTTTAAAAGGTCTGTGACTTTTAAGTAAATAAAAATGGATTAATTGTTCCAGATAGTAAACAACAATTAGGATGCCTTCTTATCAAACAAAGCAGTATATCATGTAGCAATTTAAATATCAAGTGTGAAAATAGGTGCTAAACCGAAATCATCAGAATAAATAAAGGAGCAAAAAGGTCAAAGAAGGTCTGACAACTTTATAGTCTTGACTTTGCCATGACAGATGTCCAAACACACTAAGCTTCTTGTTCCAAGTGACACAAGTTTCATCCTGGTTTCTATTTAAGGTGTTAAACAGCTCTATGTCCAACAAGCTGAAATTGTTCACCCATCGAAACTAAATACAAATGTTGCTTTTTTCTTTTAAAAGAAATTGTGAAACTCAGAATTTAACACTTCACAAAGCTGTGTGTATCTTTCAGTTTTATCTGAGATAATGCTGGAAACAATCTGATTCTTCAGTATATGCTAACTGTATAGTTTGTCTAAAATACTGATCTCATATGTATAAGTTACCGCCTCAGTCCTGTATACCTGAAGGAGCGTCTCCACCCCCACTGTTCAGCCCAGACACTGAGGTCCAGCACCGAGGGCCTTCTGGTGGTTCCCTCACTGCGAGAAGTGAGGTTACAGGGAATCTTCTTGGCAGTGGCGCCTGCCCTGTGGAATGCCTTCCCATCAGATGTCAAGGAAATAAGCAACTAGACCTACCTTACTTTTAGAAGACATCTTAAGGCAGCCCTGTTTAAGGAAGTTTTTAATGTTTAATGCTGTATTGTGTTTTTAATATTCAGCTGGGAGCCACCCAGAGTGGCTGGGGAAACCCAGCCAGATGGGCAGGGTATAAATAAAATTATTATTATTATTATTATTATTATTATTATTATTATTAGTGTTACAGATCTTGTTGTCACAGAAAAGATACAAGGATAACCTTGGCTAAGTACTTCATGCTCACCTTCTCCTACCCTACAGGCTTGTGGGAGGATAAAATGGGGATACACTCCCCTAAATTCCTTAATGGGGAAAGTAGGATACAAATGTTACACTACTATTTATCATTTTATATAAAGGTCTTCTTGTATTCTTTACAGCATTTGCCACTTTGGTACCAGGCCAAGTTTAAGGTTCTTGTGCTAGTTTGAAAAACCCTAAGCAACTTGAGCCTAAAATACTTAAGGGCCATGCTCCACCAGATCATCAAGATCTTCTGATGGGGCAATCTTGGAGGTCCTCCTGAAGTTCAGCCTGCCTTTAGAAAAGTCCAATATCCAGGGTTGGTTTCAGATAATAGCACTGGGTGATTAAGTGTTGCCCCCTGGCAACTGCAACACAAGATGCCTCTATTTAACATCTACATGAGGCCATTGAGAGCACTCATTAGATTTAGGGTGAGGTGTGATTAGTACGCCACTGATATCTGGCTCTATTTCTTTGAATCAGCAGAGACTGTGCAAGCCCTGGACTGGAGCCTGGACTTGGGTGTGGGCTGGATGAGGGCCAACAAAATCGACACTCAATCCTGGCAAGCTGGAGGTGCTGTGGGTGTCCTACTCCTGAGTCCAGGCAATTGGTCAACTGCCTGCTTTGGATAAGGTTGTATTCCCCCTGAAGGAGCAAGTTTATAAACCGGAGGTGCTCTTAGATCCATCTCTGTCACTCTAGGCCCAGGTAACCTCACTAGCTAGAATTGCCTTCTACCAACACATCTAAAATATTTATTGCAGTTGGTATCCGTCCTGGATCTGGATTGATTTTATGTATGTATTGCTGTTTTAAAGTGTTTTTATATTTACTGTTCTTGCAATTGTTTTTATATGCAATTGTATTTAACTGTTTTTATATATGTAACAGTTTTATATGTCATTTTTATTGCAAATAACTTCAAGAAACCTCATGGTAAGCAATTCATAAACAAAATAAGCAACCACAATAGCCAATTTGTCCTGAGAATCCCATCTGTGCAGAAGCAATGACCGAAAGTACCAAAAGTTTACAACCAATGCTTACACAGGAGGATGCTCAGAGTAGATAAATTATATGATCCCACATAAAGCTTAGGTCTTTACTGTTGCTAAGGATGAAACATTACAAGGAATAAAACTTTATGTTCAGGTTACACAGTGTTGTGCCACGTGAGGATGTGGTACTAGTTCATAACATTTCTTCATCTTTTCAGTGTTAAATTCACATCTCTATAGCAAATTTTACAAGTGGGGGTATTTAAAAAATACTGATTTTCAGATCTTAAAAAAGATATTAATAACTTCAGTTAGAGAATGTCTAGCAACCACAGTGATATTATTCAATTACCCAATGCCATTGTCATGCAGATATACTTAACCAAAATAAGGATACCATAAAATGTAAACAAACTTGAAGTTTACTCCACAACAGAACACCACCAATGGGGAGGAAATGTCCACCTCCCATTTACTTGCCAGCTGTAATTTAAGAAATACTTAGCAAATCTGTAATTTCCTCGCAGATAGCTAAAAATGGATGGATATTTGTTTTCAGAGGCTTAAATAGTAGGTGTCAGCTGTCCATCTTGTGCAAGTTTTCAAGCATCAACTTCTGACCCTGCCTAAATTTTTTCTCAGCAAATGCTTTTAATGAACATTACATCCGTAACTGCCACCCAGTGAGTGAATAATGAGAGTTACAGATATCAGACAGCAGTATAGTCCAGAACCAAACAAATATTAACAACCGTTAAGCGGACAGCTCCTTTCCTGCTGAGCACAGCCAAACTCCAAATCAGCACTTTTGCCACCCAAGAACAAAAATATCTAACTCACAGAGAAGCACTGGATCAAGACCCATCTTTTAAGGGGAGAAGTGATGGGTATGTGTCTCTTAAGACACTGAGCCCATACAGATGGCAACAACCCGGCAGAGAGCACTGTCTCATTCCAGAGTAGTTGGTCATCTATATCATCTTCCCAAGAGGGAAAAATATAGTACTTTGCCACATATGAAATGCAGGTCTATGGAAAAGCACATGGTGAAATGATCATCTGTATGGTCTTATTCATCCATCAAGTCCTGTAAAATCAGTATTTGCATTAATGACTAACCTTAATGAACAGTGAGTAGCTTGACTCTTGCGTAAAAGGTTTTATATCGCCCCTTGTATCTTTACTTCTTGGAAGGAGGAAGTCAAGCCAAAACCAGAAGCTCTTTTAATGAGATGCTTTTGCAATGAAACAAAACTTAGATTTAACTGTAAATGTCAACCCCCTGAATACACAAAACCAGTAACCTGATCAAAACAAGTGATTCAAGAAACAGAAGTTCGGGAGAGTCTCTCTTTGGGGGGCTGATAAGAAAGGCTGTCCACTCATTATCCCCCTCCAATATTAGGACCAAACCAACTGAAATTCAGATGATCCATGATCTGGAATCCCACCTTTTTCCCCTTAAAAGCAACTGTGGGGGTTTCCAAGTTGATTATGACCCAATTATGAAGGAAGGGGGTTTAATCCTGTAAATATACAGCTTCCCTGTTCAAGATACTTCCTTTCCTGCTTCCACCCCTCAGCAAAGTTGCAGTTTGCCCTGCAGGAGTAAATCTAAGGATAGAGAGGCAAGCAAAAGAGTATATATTTTCCAGGTAATGACTGGAGAAGAGACAAACATGGTAAAGGCTCCATAATAAATTCTGCATTTGTTTTGACTTGTTTTTCTCTGACAAAAAGAAAGAAAGGAGCAAAATAGTGAACCTGTGGGCTAGTTTGAAATTTCAAGAGAATTATATACCAAATGATGGGGACTGGGTTTCTTCTAGATCAGTAAGTGATTAAAGAACATGATGTAAAGGGTAGGAGTAAAACAACAATTTTCACAATTTAAACAAAAAAGTAGTGAGGTCCCCTACCTGTACTTGGAATAAATGTTCTATTTCATGTATTTATAAGTAGGTCTGAATCAAAGGTAGCAAAGTTGGTGGACAGCACCAAAATATTCAATATGGTTTTAAAAAATGGAAAAATCAAATAACTCCAAAGGATTTCTCCAATCTGGGCTCAACAGGCAACAATATGCTGAAAAAAAGTTCATTGTTAAGTAAATATAAAGTGATAGCCATGACAGGAGATGGGTTTCTAATTTCACCTATAAACTAATGAGGTCTGAAATTATAGTAATAATCAGAAAAGATATCAAGGTGAAATTTTCAATAAAAATATCAACCAAGTATAGTAATGGTGAAAAGGACATGTTAAAAAGTATTTAAATTAAGTCTTTTGGTATTATAAAGCCTTTATACAAATGTATGGGGCAACTACATGTAAAATACTGCATACAGTTCTTGCTCAACTCAACCTCAAAAAAAGGTTATTTGTAGAGCTGGAAAAGGTGTAGAAAAGTATCTAAAACTTTCATGAAGTACCAGATTATAAGGAAAAGCTAAGGTATTAGGACTTCTTTATTTAGGTGAAAGGCAACTGGGACATAATATGAGTTTATGAAATTATTCATCATTAAGATAAATTTGTCCATGGAGTTTTCTTGGCAGGGATACTGGAGTGGCTTGCCGGTTCCTCCTCCAGGTGGATCACGTTTGGTCACAACTCTCCACTATGACCTGCATCTTGGGTGCCCTACTCGGCATAGTTCATAGCTTCTCTGAGTTATTCAAGCCCCTTCGCCACGGCAAGGCAGTGATCCATGAAGGGGCTTACAAATAGCGGGGGAGAGAAGGCAAGCAAAATGCGAGGGAGATAGTGAAAGATACAGGAAACTGAATGCAGATTTCCAAAAAATAGCAAGGAGAGACAAGAAGGCCTTCTTAAACGAGCAATGCAAAGAAATAGAGGAAAACAACAGAATGGGAAGAACCAGAGATCTGTTCAAGAAAATTGGAGATATGAAAGGAACATTTCGTACAAAGATTACCATAATAAAGGACAAAAGTGGTAAGGACCTAACAGAAGCAGAAGACATCAAGAAGAGGTGGCAAGAATACACAGAGGAATTATACCAGAAAGATATGGATGGCTCGTACACCCCAGGTAGAGTGGTTGCTGACCTTGAGCCAGACATCCTGGAGAGTGAAGTCAAATGGGCCTTAGAAAGCACTGCAAATAACAAGGCCAGTGGAAGTGATGGTATTCCAGCTGAACTATTTAAAATTTTAAAAGATGATGCTGTTAAGGTGCTACACTCAATATGCCAGCAAGCTTGGAAAACTCAGCAGTGGCCAGAGGATTGGAGAAGATCAGTCTACATCCCAATCCCAAAGAAGGGCAGTGCCAAAGAATGCTCCAACTACCGCACAATTGCACTCATTTCACACGCTAGCAAGGTTATGCTTAAAATTCTACAAGGAAGGCTCAAGCAGTATGTGGACCGAGAACTCCCAGAAGTGCAAGCTGGATTTAGAAGAGGCAGAGGAACCAGAGACCAAATTGCAAACATGCACTGGATTATGGAGAAAGCTAGAGAGTTCCAGAAAGACATCTACTTCTGCTTCATTGACTATGCAAAAGCCTTTGACTGTGTCGACCACAGCAAACTATGGCAAGTTCTTAAAGAAATGGGAGTGCCTGATCACCTCATCTGTCTCCTGAGAAATCTCTATGTGGGACAAGAAGCTACAGTTAGAACTGGATATGGAACAACTGATTGGTTAAAAATTGGGAAAGGAGTACGACAAGGCTGTATATTGTCTCCCTGCTTATTTAACTTATATGCAGAATTCTTCATGCGAAAGGCTGGGCTGGATGAATCCCTAGCCGGAATTAAGATGGCTTGAAGAAATATCAACAACCTCAGATATGCAGATGACACAACCTTGATGGCAGAAAGTGAGGAGGAATTAAAGAACCTTTTATTGAGGGTGAAAGAGGAGAGCACAAAATATGGTCTGAAGCTCAACATCAAAAAACGAAGATCATGGCCACTGGTCCCATCACCTCCTGGCAAATAGAAGGGGAAGAAATAGAGGCAGTGAGAGATTTTACGTTCTTGGGCTCCATGATTACTGCAGATGGTGACAGCAGCCACGAAATTAAAAGACGCCTGCTTCTTGGGAGAAAAGCAATGACAAACCTAGACAGCATCATAAAAAGTAGAGACATCACCTTGCCAACAAAGGTCCGTATAGTAAAAGCTATGGTTTTCCCAGTAGTGATGTATGGAAGTGAAAGCTGAACCATCAAGAAGGCTGATCGCCGAAGAATTGATGCTTTTGAATTATGGTGCTGGAGGAGACTTTTGAGAGTCCCATGGACTGCAAGAAGATCAAACCTATCCATTCTTAAGGAAATCAGCCCTGAGTGCTCACTGGAAGGACAGATTGTGAAGCTGAGGCTCCAATACTTTGGCCACCTCATGAGAAGAGAAGACTCCCTGGAAAAGACCCTGATGTTGGGAAAGATGGCGGGCACAAGGAGAAGGGGACGACAGAGGACGAGATGGTTGGATAGTGTTCTCGAAGCCACCAGCATGAGTTTGACCAAACTGCGGGAGGCAGTGGAAGACAGGAGTGCCTGGCATGCTCTGGTCCAGGGGGTCACAAAGAGTCGGACACGACTAAACGACTAAACAACAACAAAGAGAAATTTCTCTCTCATAATACTAGAATTTTGGTCCACTAGATGAAATCGAATAACAATATTATCCATGTTTCCTCAAAAGTGAGACTCAGTGTTCAGTGTGGCTTGTTTCATGAATCTGAGGAAGTGGACTGTAGTTCAAGAATGCTTGTGCCATAATGAAGTTGTTAGTCCCTTGCAACAAAAACTAGTCTAATATGGCTACCCCTCTGAAGACAGTCTTCAAAGTTATACATCATACTTCTCCTGTGATATGAAAATGTTTGACAAACAAAACAAAATATTTCAATGTTTTCCCAAATTTCCACTTTTTCCCTAGGGATGAAACACACACACACACACACACACACACACACACACACACGCATACTGCTTTTACATGGCTTCAAAATTTCTGTAAGTTTTACATCTGTAAGTCCTAGAGCCATTGATTTCATACCTTTTCTCCAATCCCAATTACGGAGAGCAAGACATACAAAGGTTAGGGAAAACTGTGCGACTAGAGACATGGGAATGCTGTTTAAAGGTTTTACGCAGTAAATCTGTTACTTACTTTGAAATAGACTTGACTGTTAATTTGTCTACTGTCTCAAAGCACTGTCTGTCTTTAAATCTGTTTGATCAACTCTGCTTCGGCACTGATTGAACTACTGTTACATGGCACTTAATCAACTGCTTTATAGATGGCAAAGATTTACAGCTGATTAGCCAGCATAGTTTAGTTGCTTTTGCTAAAAGTTCTAGGAAATGATTGTTTTTGTGCCCAAATTGCTCAAAAGAATGGAAAAGGGGCTTGGTTAGAATCTGCAGTGTGAATATCCCAGATTCTCAACACAGTGCTCACTGAAGCAGATAAAGCCACATTAAAGGAGCATTTACTGCTTCAAAATGCCAGCCTTAATAAGTATCTTTTTGTGTGTGCTTTTTTAAAAGCCTTGGTATACCACTTTTCCCCACATCCCTTTATTGAGCAGACACGCATATACTATAGCTGGAGATGTAAAACTAAGCCTCAGATGTTTCATTAGGAAAAAGCTACGAGGTTTACATTACTAGTCCTCAACAGTGGCACAATTCAGAAGTTAGCAATGATTCTGTGTCCTTTGGAGCGAGGGGAAAGCAGTACTCAGCAATGAATACTTTATCTTTGGCAAGTTAAGTTCAACAAATCAGTTACAGACCAAGAATACAGTGATCAAAACAGGGACAAATAATTCAGTAGAAGAGAGAAGCAAGACACCCAGTGGTTTCCTCTGCAAAATATAATCTTAGTGGAAATTTGTATCAGTGAGTAAATGCAGGGTGTCACTAAACATGAAACGCAAATCCTTCTTACTGATAAATGGCTCCTTCTCCCCTCAATGGTTACAGAAACTGCAAGTATAAAGGGAATTACATGCAACTAGCTCTATTCTGACAGACAGACACATCGTAATGTAAAAACACCCTATCCTTCAATACATCTGAAGCAAGTTCCTGTGTATTTACTGCAAGAAAGTACACTTGAAAGCATAGATTGAATCTGCATTTAACAAGGCGTTTTTAATGCAAAAGAAAATAATGTCTGAAACATAAAGAGCATTTAGAACTGGGAAAGAACAGCTTTTAAAGGGTAGTTTAAAGCAGCTGTTTTTCAGCATGGCCAGCTATTGTCTTTTGATAGATAGGCACAAGGCAGAAGGGTTTGAAACTGTTAAGCAAACAAGTGTTCTAATCACATCAACAGGATGCATGCTTCCACTTTTGAAGTCAGCCATCCATTGAAGGGGCTTAATGGTAACTTCTTTGCTAGCAATTGTTTCCAAAGTGGAGAGATTCTTGAAGAAAAATGCAGGAATCTTAATACTTATTGATATGGACAGGATTCTAAACTCTGGCTACTTGCACAAAAGGAATTCTGTAATGTGTTTTGTCAAATGTAAGGCAGGAATGGGAAACTTCTGCAGCTCCGGATGCTGTTGGACCATTGCTCCCATCATTCTAGACTAGGGCAATGATGGAGTATGTTTCCATGGTGCCTGGGGCAGGGCAAGGCACATAGGATGAACAGACTCCACCACACCCACACAGCCCTCGCCACTGCCAGAGGGACACTAACCTGATTCATCGCTGCCTCTTGGCCTCCCTCCTCTCCAGCCTCCTCTTCTGCCTCTGCTTCTGGTCTGCTCTCTGCCACAGACTCTTCCTGCTCACTAAACCATGTTGCCTCTTCAGCTTCCAGCACCTCCTCCTCACCATCTGCTCCCTCTTCTTCCTCTGATCATTCATTGTCATCATACCACCAATCTCCTGGCTCTGAGCCTTCTTGGGGGTTCCTCAACTGGTGCTTCCCTCCACTCCTCTGCATCCAGCCAATCCATGACACTTGGTAGCAACAGTTGAATGAGTCAACTACTGTGTGCATTTGGCCATTTTGCTAGTAGAAATATGCACAGGATCTATATCATTTGCTGCATTATAAATCCAGCTCTGCTACTTTGTAATTTATAAGCACCCCAAAACATTTTAACTCTTACAGATAAGAAATCCCTATATATAGTAAATTGCATGAGCAGTGACAAGTGAAGATAGGCTTGTAGAATGCAGTTTTCCTTTATGCAGGGGTGCCCAAACTTTTTTCAAAGAGGGCCAGATTTGATGAAGTGAACATGCGTCAGGGCATACCAAAGTTGTTGAGCTTTTTTAGGATTTTATACCAGGACATATACTGCCACGGGGCCAGATTAAATTGACCAATGGGCCAGATTAGGCCCCCAAAATAGACTTTGGACGTGCCTGATTTAAGGTCATCGCGTGTATGGGAAAGGTAAGCAACATGCTTTCTTAGGTATATTTTTAAAGCTAAAACACATTCTAAGCAAATATACCCCAAGATATTCTAAGTAAAATGTGCCCTAACTTCAAATATCATCCATATTACCATAATTTTCATACATATTTTGTGAATATGCTACATTTTAAAATAAATCAGCATTTTTATTTTTATTAAGCTACACCAGTAGAGGAAGCCATTCTCTTTCTTCTCTGTTGGTATAAAGCCTGATTTCAAAAGTAACTTATCCCACTTTCTCACAGGTAATACTTAAAACCATTGCTCTACTATAAAGTTACAACCTTGCATTATTTTTTAAAAAATTTAGAGCTGTGATGCAATTTTATAAACAATACAACAGCAACTCAGCATACTTTCCAAAAGAAAGGGCTGCTCGTAGAATTATATTTGTATTTTTTGTAATGAAATGTTCCCATTAGTCCTCAAATGCACACTAATATGTTTGATAGAAGTCTCCCAGCATGAAAACATAGAACACTTACCATAAGAATGACAGTACCATGGGGCAGGGCAAATCACAACATGATTTCAGGCTGAGTTTGATGCTGGAGGCACAAATGAAAACTGTGCACTTTTATTTCAGCGGACTTTGACAGATGGAAGGGTGCAGCAAATCTCTAATTGTTTAGATCATTAACTCATCTTTCCACCTGCATTCTCTCTGGGAAGAACCCAGTAGGAAGCCTGAAGAACAGCTCACAGCAGCATTTTGGAGTGTGAGCTATTCTACAAATAAATTGGTTTTTTTCCTGAAACATGATGTTTATCTGGCTGCTGTGTTTGTATCCTTAGTTAGCTTTTCTTTCACAAAATCCTCTCTGTTCTGAAGACTTCAGATGGCCTTTTGGCCTTGCCATTGGGTCAATCAATCAATGACTATTGTCAATGTATTGTCGGCACAGAGAAGAAAAAGGAAAAGAATACCAGATTGAGATTCATGGTGCGTCATGATGTATCACCACTTATTTCCAGCCCTTGTAAATGCCACTGAATAGGCATCCCTAAATTATGCTCTCTGGTCACTTAGTTTTCAACTGTGCTCAAACTGCAGTACTAGAATTCAAAGGTGTAGAATTATCAGTATTCAAAAACTACCTCAAAGTAGAATTTCCTTTCTCATAAAATGCTTGCACACTTAATTATGTTTGAAGTAATTCATCCCATCAGAAACTTATCATCAGTGTTTATTCGCTATAATGGCCTGTTTCACACAGTAGGGTGGCCTTCTTGCAGTAGCCTGTTGCCTTCACAGAAGTCATTTATTCATATGATCAACTTAATATATGAGCTGGAAGTTTACAGTTCTCAGCTACTTCTGTCTCCTATGCACATTTCAAAGTGCCAGAGAAAGTTCTTGCAGCTTCAATTCTAAACTATAGGCTCATAAATTACATTGCTGAAAGGAATGAGCAACCCTTGCTAGTGCTAAAATAAGAAAGTTAGCCCACTATGAACCAGCCCTTAGTAGTAATGAATACTATTTAATAACAATTAATCAGCAGTATTTAAAAGCAGTTGGGGTCCTTCCCACCCATGTTGTTACACTGATTGCAAATTACAACAGCATGAAATTATATGAAGTTTATATATAACCAGCTTATTGTACTGAGGAAGACGTGATTTCTTCTGTTGACATATAGGGAGCTTTGGGGGATCCGAATGTGCTTGTGTACAGAAGCCTGTAGACAACCATGCAGGACAAAGGTATCTTATTAGAAACTGACAAACAGAGATGCACACTTAGATGTATTAATGGAGTGGACAGAATCAGCACAACTTGACACTTGTCAGGCAATCAATAATTAAGGAGGGATGATGGTTATGCAGATCTTTGAAGGTGATGACAAGAAGATTAAATCAACTGCAGTACATAATTGTGAATGAAAGGCCGGATTCAAGGAAGAAGAAAAATCAAAGACAAGACTCAATGGAACAAAGTTTAGATTTAATTAACTCTTTTTCAGTTGATGTTTCATTAGACAAGATACAGATATCCTTGAGAACATTCAGCAGCCTATCATATTCCACAAACAATCCAACAGCAACAACTTCAGGGTTCTGATATTTGCTGTTAATGGGGAAATTTGGGAAACCTGAAATAGTAGACCATACTGGTACAGAAGTTAAATTCTGACCTTTTTTCCCTAGGCATTGTCAACTGCCTTAACTAAGACTTGCCAAAAGTCTGGAACCAACATAACAGAAGGAAAAATGGAGCTTCAATGCACATTATATATTTATTTCCTAAAATTTATACACTGCTTGATTGTGAAAAAGCTCAAAGCAGTTCACAAAAAATAGCAGAATAGCATAGCCTCACATGGACCATAGCATGAGTCAGTCACCACTTTTCTCCTCCAATGCAGAATCTGAATAAATGAATATCTTAGAACCAAAATTCATGTTGAAGTCGAGTTTAATGGATAGATTTACATGACCATTTGCTTCCTACTCTCTTCTGTGTCTTCTACCATGCTGCCCCTCTCTACAGCTATTGCCTCCTTATCCTTTCTTGGCCAATAAATTATACTAAAACTGGACTTCCCCGTGGCAAGCAAACCCAGCCATACCACGTGAACCTACTTGCTGCATTAAGAACTGTGATACTGCAAATCTTCAGATTCTCAAATTAGGCACCAGAAACACATTCCAGGTCCGAGATGCACAACATTATGGAGGACAACCCCACCATACATTGTTCTATTTGTTTCAGCCACAAATCACTCACCACATAACAACTTCTTTTGGCAACAGCTCTATGGCTACGTTGTTTAAGGTGTACTGTTCACCCCACCCCTAGCAATGGTTCCTTTCCAGGACAGAGTTGGCACTACACAGATATTTGTCAGTAATCTTTTTTTACTTGTAAGGATGTTCACTAAGTATGTTCACATGGTCATCGTTAAGTGATCGAATCACTCATTATTAAAAAGAAAAAGAAAAATCACCAGTGCCTAACAATACACTCGCTGCACAGAGAGGCGTGGAGAGGTACCTTGATAAAATGGCAAAAAAAATTAGAGAGCCACTGGAAGTCCTATTCTGTGATTAACCATGAAACACGTGTGCCACAAGAGCTAGCAATTGCCAGAAACCAGCATTCTTGTTATTTCCTAACTAGATACCAACCCATATACATAGATATATAGCACAGAAGAGGGTAAAGGGCTAAAGCTCTCCTACACACACCCCATACACAAACAAATACCAATCCTGATTGGGCATTCAGTGCTGGCTATTTCTGAATGAAAAATGATGAATTCAGAGGCAATGAATATGCTTACATTTAATGTAGTCTGCCGCTCACATTTTAACCAATTTTGTGGCAATTTAACCTAAAGAGAGAAAGTGGGTATGTGGGTGTGGGTGTGTCAGAGAGAGGGAGAGAAAGATAGAGGGGGTGGAGTGACAGAGTATATGCAGAACAAAACAATATTGAATAACAGATGACTGTATGAAATCGTTTTCATTGTTTCATTACGGTTTTGTTTTCAGGTTTGGGTCATAACAACCTATTCATGTCAACATTAATTACCAGCAGCAGTCATGAGACAGTGACAGGCTTTGTTGCCCTTCGTTGGTTTTTATGAAGTTTAGTAGTCCTAATTTAAAGAGTCGCTTGTGAACATCACATGGGAAATAGCTTGATGGATGTTCCTTATTTCACAGCACAACTGCATCACTCAATCAATGGTGGAGACACCAGGGTTAAACATTATTTCTTAAAAGAAATCCTGTATCTGTACAGAAATTCTATAAAGGACATGACAACTAATCCCAAACTAAACTAAGTAATTGTGAAATTTGGAGGATTACCTCCCTAACTGACCCTTTATGTGGAGGACTCTTACCAACATCCATCTTACATGAGGACTATAACTGCTTCCTTAATCCCCTAATTTCTTCTGCTACCAGCCATTTCTGGTAATATCGTATTTCCCAAATGACACATAAACAGTAATAGGTGTAAGACAGATAAACAAGGAGGCTTACTTTAAAGGTTAAGCAAATATATTATTTATTCAATCAATACTAGTAGCAGACAGCTTGGTGAGGAAGCGGTGTTCACCTGACCTCCAGTCAGTCATGTCACTGCTGCTCACCAGGTGGTGGAAGGAACAAGGTCGGTGCAATACAAGTGCAACAGCAGGAGCAACAGAACAGCACAGTGCAAATGGACTGTGTAGCCAATCCACTGATCCCACAAGTGCATTTGCACCACACCAACCTCGCCCCTCCTCCTCTACCTCCCTATAAGCAGCAAAATCTTCCAGAAGACAGGTGAACACAGTCATGCCACCCAGCTGTCCACTGCTGAATTGTATTTACAGGATTATATGATTTAGCGGGTTAGATAGAATTACTATACTTGCATTCTTGCTTGTATAGTAGCTATTCCGTTAAACCAGTTCCTCTTCTAATCAAAACAAATAGCCCTTCTCCCAACTTCTCCTCCACTTAGCACTCAGAAGTCTAAACTGAAGTCTTCCTGCTGGTCAGGAACTCACAAAGAAAACATCACAGAAAAAGTATTTCAGTTGCACGCACAGACACACACACCAGCTTATTGAGATTCACTGTTGTTGAGAAATCCATGTACCTTTTTGTTTCAAATGGAATGTCTCAATTCATAAAACAGGGCAGTTCTTCACTGAATATCACTCCTTACAGCACCTCAGAGCTTCTGGGATTTTGGTCCCCACTTAATATAAATTCTACAGAAAGTCAACTACGTATTAAATATAGATCTCAGCATATTGCAGTGCATGTCCTTGTACCATTATGAAATCATGGAAATTTTGGCTAAATACTGTTTTACCTACCATTTATCTACAACACTGGTTTAATAGTTTAGAAGGTAAAATTCTAAAGCAGGGAAGAGACGCTATCGGCATTGTATGGGAATGAAAAGAGCAGTCAGTGGCTAAGCCCTGTGGTTCCACTCTGACCCTCTAAAGCTGAATAATAATTGTTGCTTCTCTCCAGGCAACTTAGCAAGATGCTTTTCCAGTAGAATCAAATAGTTATTAGCTCACTTGCACTCTAATCTTTCAAGGGTCAAAGAGTCAACACACACACACAAAGACAACAGTAAGACTAGCTGAAAGCCCCAAAGAAATTAGATTACTGAATAGCATAAAATATATAATCTCAGGGAAAAGCACTACTCCTTTCTTGAACAAGAATTGCTTGTAGAATAAATATTAAGTACATTTTAGGTCATGTAAAATTAACTGGCACAATCCAGCTCTAATAAAGCAACTGTAAAACCCCACAGGGTGGTATCCAACTTCTAAGTCATACTCAGAATATGCTCAATGACTTGGTTTGCATGTTGTCCTACTGTTCAGCACAAATAAGATAGCTCCTGGAGCTTTGCTTCTCCCTGGCCTTTTGAGCTCCAAGCAGCAGCTAAGTCATGTTTTGGTTTGGTGTGTTGTCCAAGGCTATTTCCTCCTTAACCATCATTTGTAATTGGGTTCAGATGTCACGCCAAGCAAAACATTGGCCAAAGGGGCTGCTATCTCCTCCTCAAGAGCCAGCCTTTTTGCACTAAGCCATAGTTTGGGCTTAGTATGAAATGTGAAATCAAGCTATTGAGCTCTGTTATATTAATGGGTCTACTCTGAGTATGACTAACACTGGATATTGCCCATTAATTACAAACAGAAGAGAGCCAAGATGTTTAATTGAAGTAAATGGAACAGGGAAGCAGTTGCGTCACAAGGTGGGGGCAAGGGGGTGATTCACCCCGAGTTCCACGTCTGGGAGGGTGACAAGAAGACACCACATGGGGTGCTTGCCCTGCCGCCCCAGCCTCATGTGAAGGATCCTCCGTTCATGGCTGTAGCCACGAGCAGAATTTCCCGCCACTGTCCGTACGGCGTTTGAGTGGAGCTGGCGGCAAACAGCTACGTACAATGCATGTGCAGTGTCGCACGCATGTGCTGTATGTAGTGACGCCACACATGCACTGTACATAGAGGTTTGCCACCGGTGCCGTTGGAGCACCATACAGACCACGATGGGATCCCTCTTCCCTGGCTCACCATAAGCAGCTCCTGCTTTGCTGCTTTACAGCGAGCCACGGAGGGGTGGACAGGAGCCACAGCTCCCCATCCCTCCCTCCCTGGCTTGCTGAGCGGCAAAGCGTGAGCCACTTACGACGAGCCATGGGCCCGCCTCCCAGCCTCCCTCCCTCCCTGGCTCGCTGTAAGCAGCTCCTACTTTGCCACTTTACAGTGAGCTGGGGAGGGAGGGAGGAGGACAGACGGACGGGAGTCGTGGCTCCCGAGAGGACAAGCTTCCCCCGATGGCTTGGGTTACTTTAGAGTTGTGGGGGTGGGGCGCAGAGGCATAGGAAAGGGGGCAGACATTCTGCACCCACCCACGACTTCCAAGCCTACCCCAAGCTGTCGATGGGGGGGAGGGGGTGACCAAAAAAAATTTCTCACCGGGTACCACCTGGGCTTGCTATGCCTCTGCAGGAAAGTTCTTACAGGGCAGAATAGAAGGAGGAGGAGGAGGAGGAGGAGGAGGAGGAGGAGGAGGAGGAGGAGGAGGAGAAGAAGAAGAAGAAGAAGAAGAAGAAGAAGAAGAAGAAGAAGAAGAAGAAGGAGAAGTTACCACAAAGTTTTAATATACAGCAAGTGATTACATACATATATTCATTGTTAACAAGATTTTAAGAGTTTTGTTGTATGCGAAGAAAATGGAAATAAATGCATTGTAGTGCTTAGAACAAAATGAAATGTATAGCAATCCATAAACAATAAAGTACAATGATGGATAACATTTTTGTACTATATCTTTGAGAGAGAGAGAGGAAGTTTCATACCTTTGAACACTGTTTGTGATTCTGGCACCAGACTAAGGAACCATTATTCTGGGGGAGAGAAAAAATAGTAGAAGTATTAGTGACATATCTCCTTCTCAGGCTAAGCCAATATTTCCTGTGCATTCCCATAGTACCTCTTTCCCACTCTGAAAACAAAACAAGACTTTGTTTCCATTTCTGGTTAGGTTGGTGACTTTCTAAGATTTTTTTGTGATGCCAACTTCCCTTGCTGACTTGACCAACAAGGTGATAACAAGGGTGCTCACTCGCAAGCTTATTCCCCACATATAAGCCACTTGTGATGAACATCCTGGAGAATAGAACCCCCTGCTCAGTCAAGGGAGAGGAATGATGTCTCCTTTCCCACTCCATCATGGTTGTGTGTTTAATTAGGGTTTTCCTCCCTTATAGGGGCATAGGTCCCTGCCCACAAAGTAATTTGGGACTATATCCAAGGTGCAGAGGGTGGTCCCTAGTTGGCCCAGGGCAGTTCATCTTGACTGGGGTCTGCAGATTGGAACCAGAGAGTAGACTGGCAGGGTTGTGTGGAGTCCTAATAATTAGTATATAGCTTTTATTTTATTTATTTTAAAAAATGATACATACAATTCTGGACATATACCTCACAGCAGATGTAAAATAACATGCACTAGCAGGCAAAATTCATATGTTCATCCACCCAGTTCCTTTGATCTTTTTTATCTTCTTTTTTGAAGCGTAACTGATAAGAGACAGGGTGCTGTAGCTCTTGACATTGTGTGCACTATCCCATGTGGTGCTTTTGAAAGGTGCTTCTTGAGTCATTACCATGCCTTACACTAGTCAGGATGGCCAAATAAATACCTTTCCAAATACATTAAAGGTGGAGATTCTTCCAAAATATTTAGAAACATTAACATTTCCCCCTCCCCTGATCTTATCCTCATTAGCACATTACATCTTCAGCCCTTAAAACCGTGTAATCTTAAAATCTAATGCTCTTTGGTTGGCAGCAACTACCCATAAAGTTATCTTAAATATACTAAAGCACACATATAAATAAATGTGAAACATAAGACTCATGCAAACGCTTGTGAATGGACAGGAACAGAAGACATAAAAGTTTAGGAGGATGTCATAAATAACATACAGTTAACAGAAGTACTTTAGCAGTCCCCGTGCCAGCCAAGAATTTATTATTTCCTTTTCCAAAACCTAGCCAGTAGTAATGTTAAACTAATATCTCATGGACTGCTTTCAATCCTTTATTCTTCCTATAAAGGAATGACAGAAGAGAACAATGATTGCAGCTGCAGATTAGTAGCAACTAGCTGCATAGTTTTACAGCTCGGTGGCCTCTTTTCACTAAATCAGATGAAGTACTCCTGCTTTTGGAATATGTTGGTCACCTGGAACATTCTATCATGATAAATATCCCAAATGCAGAGGCTGCTTCTTCTTGCCTTGAAAGCTGCCACACTAGAGGCTTCAAACACAATTTCAAAACACAAACAATATATGTAGCAAAGTCATCTGCTTATAAATTGCTAAACTAAAATGCTACAGTGGGCCCACAACTGGCATTCCCTTTCCATATGTGAATGCAAACTTGTGCAGGGAGAAAATAAATAAACAAATGGAGAGCAGGGGAAATCTGCCATTCCCTGTTCTCTGTTTACTTGTTTTTCTTCCACCTGCACACCCAGGTTTTCCTTGCTTGCCATGCTCTCGGAGGGTCCCAGCGCCCTCTTGCAAACTTCCCAGAACCCAGTAAGCAGGTCTGACCCTCACAGGCAAGTGGTTCCAGGGGTTCCTGACTTTGCATGATTTTACCTTTGTATACGGACCTTTGGTGTCAAACTCTTGTGTAAGTGGCAGGCCAACTGTAGACCTGCTAACTGTGTGCGCTCATATGCCAGATACATGTCTATACATATTTCCTCCAACACAAGTCCCACAGTGTTCAAAATCCTGGGTAAGGGTTCATAGGATTATAGCCTCAGTCAGAACATAACCTCTGCACACAGTCCAATATTTGCAGCCATTTCTTTCAAATCCCAATGTTTGGGATAGGTGTGACTGCAATTATTCAGGCTTCTTTGGAATACTAGGAAGAATCAGGGAATGGGTTCTTCATAAATACCACAGACAGGCTTAAGTTCTAAAAATGTCTACTCTACTTAAAAGGAACCCTGCTGAATTCAATGGACATACTCCCAGGAAAGTGGGGTTAGGACTGCAGTCTAATGCATCAAGTTGTAAGGTGGCAAGACTTTTGCTATGGCAAAGTAGAACTCTTTCCTTTCAGAATCTGTCATTGTCTTCTAATTCTTAGTATTATAAGCAATGTAATAGAAGACTAGCTTTTTGCTACATTTAGAGTAAATTTCCCACTTTCTATCCCCTCTCCTTCTGAAAATATTTCTGTTCACAATATGAGTGCATTTTAACTTTTAATGTAAAGTGCAAAAAATGAAAACTGGCAGGAGGTCATAGGAGCCAACTTCTAGGGGCCAAGGTTCCTTCAGCTTCCCCCAATAAAATATTGGGGGGTGCCCCACCCAGGTTGATGGGCATTGCCATTCAAATGGTGTGCATGTGCTGCATCTTGTGGGGTGGGGCTTACCTGCTCTCCCAATATTTATTCAAGTTGGCACCCCTAAATTAAAACAGCCTACAAAAGTTGCTTGCCTGCAAAATTATTATTATTATTTAAAATAATTTTTATTAACCGGCCAATCAAATCAAATCAAATCACATCACATAAATTCCGAAGTACAAAGCCGAATTTTAAATTTTGTTGAGGGGACCCATATTTCAAGATCCGAAGGGGGATTCTGATCATCTTCTTGCTACTGCGTTAATGTCCAAATCAGTCCAAACAAAGTTCATAATTCTATCCAGTCTTATCTTGCTGTTGTTTCCACATCACCTCTTGTTCATATATTTTCTCTTTTTTCTTTATGATCTCTTCTGATAGTCTCCTTAAGCCAATAAACACCAATAATAATCCTGTGTGAATTTTTCCGTTCTTCCAATCCTCGAATCGAGATGGTTTCCATATATCATCGCCTTCATAGATAACAGCGCTCTTTCCATCATTAATTACAGAACTGTCGTTCTTAAGTCCCACTGAGGAGTTTCACCCACAACATAAAAACAGCTCTATTTCTCTATTTCTCCTCTCAGACTTAAGTCCTCCGACAGAACTTCCCAATATGGCGACGGCACTTTTAACTGCGTCATTCCAAAGCCCTTATACATTCCACGCTCTTCTCAAAACATGCTTTGGTTCGAAAGTTTATCTCCACACAGCCTTAAATCCACAGCTTAAGTCCTTAAAACGACATTTCTGATTTTTTGGGGGGGGGTCTTGTTGAATCACATATAAGAAAGAAAGTAAGGTTTTTTCCCCCTCCCTCATCAGTCCCTTTGCCATACCGAGTCTTTGCGTATCTTCTCGTGATTTATACTTGCTCCTTCGACTCTTCTTGTTTTATCAGAGATCTCTTCTGTTAGCAGTCTTTACTCCCCCTTCTTCCTTGAAATATGTGCATTCGCTTCATCCAAATTGTTTCTTTTGAAGTTCTTGCAGCTAGTGGCGCGGATGAGAGATGGCGTCCAGGAGCGCCGAAATCCCACAGGAGGGCATTGTGCCTAGTGCCCCCATCCCCACAAACTCAGGGGTGGAATAGGGCACAGCAGGCAAGGATAGTCCCACCCCACAATCCTGGGGGGGGGGGGTAGGGAGGCTATTTACTCCCATCACAGCCTCCAAATTACCTCGTGTGAGTCGGAGAGATGTTATTGTCAGCCATCTTCTGATGCGCCCCCTAGTGCCCCCCCAAATTATTTAGTATGTATAGCCAAAATGGGAGTAAGATTTACAAGCGAATTATCACTCATGCCATTATTTTTCTTTCTGAGATGTCTGTGGTTTAATCAAACTTTAACCACACATGTAAGTCTTTTTCCACTGCTTTCAAAATGAGGAATGAGATTTTCAAATGAACACCAAATATATATCTGAGATACAGCTATGGGACATGCAAGCAAGTGTTGTGCCCCACATTCCTTCTAATATCAAAGTTGGTATGCGTATCACTGTGGCTGTGAAATGGGCCACTGTCAGAAAAAGTACTGGCTTCTGCAAATTCAGGGAACTCCTATCTCTTATATAGCTATTATGTTTTCTGCCCCTGAATCTGAGCACTTTAGCAGTAGTTAGCACAAGGATGGGAAATCTGTTGTCCTTCAGATATTACTGGACTACAATCATTCATGACAATTGCTCATGCTATCTATGGGCATTGGCGGAGGAAGAGGAGTTCGGAGGGAGCGCACTGCCCCCAGCAGCGCAATCCCGGTGGGGTGCCATCACAGCTCCCCCCCCCCCGCTAGGCACCACGCCCCCGCAGATGGCACGTCACACCCCCAGGACATGTGTCATGCCCCCAGGACATGTGTCACACCCCTGCAGGTGGCACCCCACGCCCCCGGGATGCGCGCCAGCCATGCCCCCACCTGCTCTTTCCCCCCCCCCCAGTGCCAGAGCATGAAGCTCTGTCTGTGCCACTGTCTGTGGGCTGATGCAAGTGAAATCCAACATCCTCATCCCTGACATAGAACAACAGGAAATACTTCAGAAGTGTGAGAAGAGGCAAATGTGTACATTTCCCCCCTCCTAAAATCTTTCTCCTCCCTGCCCTGTTATAGGTTTCTGTTTCAAAAACACTTCTGTTATGCAAGAGGAATATTGTTGCAAATCCCAAATTGTATACTCTTATATGCAAACATCAGAAAGCAACTTGTGCAGGTCTCTCTCACTTTCAGCTAGCTCCAGCCAGACACACTCAGCTCACTCATGCACAAACTCTGGAAAGCACTGGTCTGAGACCCTAATCCTGTAAAATGAATTGCCCATTCAGGGGACCATCCACAGTCATTAAAAACATAACCCTGAGAAAACAAAGGCCCTAGACACTCATTCACCATGATGAAGCCAGCCAAATCCACAACAGTGTTACTGCCCACAGATGCATACGTGGTATATCTACAGGACTCCGGGTAATGTGCAAGTAGTTTAAAAATTCATTCAAGTTCTTTTCCAATACCTTTCTTTTCATAACCAAGAATGACAGAAAATCTATCTTCGGGAATATGGAAGAAAATCCTTTTGAACAAGAAGCAACCTTCTTCTCATCTATTTTGTTTCATCACAGTGCCCAAGGACAAAGATTTAAATTGCAAGATCATGAAGTATGCTTTTTGCAGGCATGTGATGATTTGATGGTATTTGACAAAATTGATCGCTGCAAATGGAAAAGGTAGAGCATCTAAATCTTGAGCTAAAGCACAAAGTTAGGTAGAGATATTTATTGCACATACAAATGATGAACAATACTGATGCATTTCATGCATTTAAGGCTATTTTTTGGTGGATGAACCAAATTAAAAACACATGGTATAATTATCAGAAAGTGTCTTGGAGGAATTGATTTATATAAGAACTATTAATCCCCAATAAAATGTCAATCTAACAGTGTCCCTCCATTCTTACATTTCCTGGCAATAAAGTTACTATATGTGCTTGGTGGTACCACTTCAGAATGCAAGCTTAGAACTTAAGTGGCTGAATAATTCTTGAATGGTCCTTCTCCCTAGCTTCCTTGACAGATTCATCACACAGGACATACATGTACATATAGGCTTCCCTACTCCAGACATCCATGCTCAACAACAGGAAATCAGGGCAAGGAAAATTGTGACATCCCCCCCCCCAATCCCTCCCTGTCCCTTTGCCTTGTGTGCCGTGGATTTTTAAATTGTAAGGCTGTGGGCAGGGACCTGTCTTATCCTATTTGATTGTTTGTAAACCACTTTGGGAGGGACGCAGGTGGTGCTGTGGTCTGAACCACAGAGCCTAGGGCTTGCTGATCAGAAGGTCGGCAGTTCAAATCCCCGCAAAGGGGTGAGCTCCCATTGTTCGGTCCCAGCTCCTGCCCACCTAGCAGTTCGAAAGCACATCAAAGTGCAAGTACAGTGGTACCTCAGGTTAAGTACTTAATTCATTCCGGAGGTCCATTCTTAACCTGAAACTGTTCTTAACCTGAAGCACCACTTTAGCTAATGGGGCCTGCTGCTGCTGCCGTGCCGCTAGAGCACGATTTCTGTTCTCATCTTGAAGCAAAGTTCTTAACCTGAAGCACTATTTCTGGGTTAGCAGAGTCTGAACCTGAAGCGTATATAACCTGAGGTACCACTGTAGATAAATAGGTACCACTCAAGGTGTTTCCGTGCTGTGCTCTGGTTCATCAGAAGCAGCTTAGTCATGCTGGCCACATGACCCAGAAACTGTACGCCGGCTCCCTTGGCCAGTAAAGCAAGATGAGCGCTGCTACCCCAGAGTCGTCCACGACTGGACCTAAGGTCAGGGGTCCCTTTACCTTTAAGCCACTCTGGGAGACCTTTTTGGTGGAAGAGTAGGGTACAAGTGTTCCAGATAATTAAATAAATTACTATTTTTCAATTAGCATATGCATATTAGATGTAGAATTATACCACAATGCAATTGTGACATTCAATATCATTCACCGTTCATTTAGCACCTTTTTAAGTGAGTGGTGTCCAAACTTTTTTCAAAGAGGGCCAGATTTGATGAAGTGAAGGGCTATGAGGGCTGACCAAAGTTGTTATCCTTTTTTTAGGAAAACTGCCTTTCATTCAATACCAGAAATGTGGTGAAAGAAGAAGAAGAAAAATAGAATTCAGATAAATTATATCATAGAAATGGCACTCTCCCTCATTTTATGAGAACTTTTGAAAACTTATACAATAGGGAAAATCCTGTTCAGAAGCACTTTAAGTCTAAGAAAGTGCATACTTGTTTGTTAACTATTTACAGCAGGCATCCCCAACCTGCAGGCCTCCAGATGTTTTGGCCTGCAACTCCCATGATCCCTAGCTAACAGGACCAGTGGTCAGGGACAAGCTGTAGAGGGAAGTTCTCCCTCTACAGCTTGACCACTCCCAGTTCTTCACCCAAATTCGCATAAACATGGGAGAATTTAAGTACATATTCTGATGTAGTACTGTGCAGGTCCAGATTCCACTCTGGGTCCTAAAAATTTGTTTGAAAAAGTGAAGCCTTAGTCACAATGCATTGTTGAAATAAATATTAGCAGACACTGTACATGTTATTTAGATTTATGATTCATTTTGACTGATTTTATCTAGGGTGTCTCTTTTGTAGAATATATTGTACACCACTTAGAAACTAAGATATTAAGGGGTATATAAGTTGTTGAAATAAACATAAATACATGCATACATTTTGGAATGGGGCATCAAGGTTCACTTGCAAGTGAAATTATTATCTTCTGTAAGTTTGCTTTTTCCAAGATCATTCTTGTAAAAGCTTACACAGACTCCCAATGAGCATCAACACAAAATGAAAAAAAAAATAACACACAAATGAGATTCAAGGGAGGTATGGAATTTCCAAAAAATACTAAGAAGCAAATTCACATTAGTCAGTCAGGAATTCCCTGATGTCTGTCCTAAACAAACAAGTTTAAATATCCAAAATCTATCCAAAAATCTATTTTGGATTATCTCCAGAACCTTGAAATCCACCTACACAACTAAACTCTATATGGAAGCATCTGCGACTTCCGGAGGCGGCGCGAAGGGCAATGGCTGCCCTTTCCTAACGGGAAGGGAAGCTCCGCTCGAGAAAGGGTCGTCCGCTACGGCGCAGCGGAGACCCGAAACGGAAACCCGCAGGCAGCAGAAGCCTGCGGTCCCGGGACCCGGCGGGCGCCAGCAGCGGCCACCGAAACGTTGAAGGAACCCCGTAAGGGGCTCCGGATCGCGGAGGAGGCTGCGGCGCTGAGGGTCGTTCCGCAATCGGCGGAGTGAAGCCGCGTAGCTGTTGCCAGTGAGCGCTGACCTTTCTTCCTGAAATTTATGCTCTGAAAACAACAACTCGTGAGTAAACAACTGACTGTATGCAATTTGGGACTCTAAAATATTAAATTTGGCTGAAAGCGGAGTGACGAAAAACAGGAAGTCCGTCTTCCGCTCCCATTGAACTTGAACGCAAAGAGCTGGAGGAGTGGAGGCAAAGAGAGATCTTTTAAATTACTTGATCTGAGCACCCATTGAACTTTATTCAAAGTGGAACAATAATTTTATGTGTTGGACTTTTATATTTTAATTTATACGGGGATATCTTTCTCCCTTTGGAGCTACATTTTAACTAAAAACCCCAGGCGCTGGAGCTGCCTGAGAAACTGAGCTGTCAGCTTGCAGTTTGCAGTTTGGATACTTTGAATTTGAACTTTGAAACAATCTGAGAGAATTTGAACTTGCTACTTTAAGGCATTTGTTACCAGCTTGCACCATCAGAAACACTGTTGCTGTATTAAACCTCAACTCTGCTGAAAAATCTCTTTATTGAAGGTTCTTGGACTTAGAAATCTGACTTTATTTTAACTGAAATTGATTTCTTTCCTGAAATATTTTAAACTCCCCCTAGAGGATTTGGGACCTATAACAGTGACTTTTATTTTACTTTCCCTTTCCCGGCCCTCTGCTGACTGTTACCATCTGGGCTGTGGCTTTCTCATGGGAACAACTCAGCTTGACCTTGACTTTTAGATAACTTTGGAATGAGTGGTACAAGAAGGAGAGGAAGAACTAAACAAACAACTTTGACAACTTTAACCGCAGCCTCACAGGCACGTAGATCATCTGTGCCTACTTTGCCTTCTGAGGTGGAAGCTGTCTCTCTGCCTGTTTCTCTGCCTCGGGCAGGGGAGGGAGAAACTGAGGAATTACAACTGGAAGATATGGCCTCAGGGGCAAGCACTGCTATTTTAGAGAAAATTTTTGAAAAATTGGAATCTTTGGACAAGAAAGTAGAATCTTTGGACAAGAAAGCCGATGAGCAAACATATAAAATTGAGCAGAACACAGAATGTTTAAATAAATTATCTGGACAAGTTGCACAGAATACTCAAGCAATTGCAGAATTGAAGGAGGCTGCAGGGGAAAATCGGAAATTGGCTGAAGATACTAGCCAAAAACTTGAAAATTTAGAACAAGAGGTAAGACCACTCTGCAAACAAGTAGGTGAACATCAGACCTATTTGTCCATGCTTGAACTGCGGAACAGGGAGAGCAATTTAAGGATAAGAGCAATACCAGAAGTGGAAGAAGGCAACCTAGCTGAGTTTTTGACTAAAGAATTTTCCAAATTTTGGAGTTTAGAGGAAAAGGATTTTAAAATTGTTTCGGCTTTTAGGCTCGGAAGACTTCTAAAGAAAGAGAAGCCCAGAGACTGTTTGATAATACTGAGGTCAAAGGAGGAAAGGGATAAGATTTTGGGCCTACACTACGGAAAGTCACTGGACATTTTGGACAAAAGAATTGAGATTTACAAGGATATTCCTAAACAACTGCTAGATCTTAGATCTAACTATTTGGAGTTGACAAGACTACTAAGGAAGAATTCAATCATCTTTAGGTGGGAATTTCCTCAAGGACTATCTTTTACTTTTAGAGGGAAGAAGATCAAAATCAGAACATCAGAAGATAGAGATAAATTTCTGAACATATACGGAGAGGACCTTCACAAAGGAATTGACCAACTTCCAGGGCCTGAAACACCAGAGGTACCTGCACCCTTGGACCCTGAAGATCTTCTGAATAAGATACCACCCCCTGAAAAATAACCAGATTTATTCAGGATGTCTCTGCAACTTTTGAGCTGGAACATTAATGGCTGCAACATCCCGGAAAAAAGGAGGAAAATTTTTCATATATTAAAAAAAGAACAATTGGATATTATCTGCTTACAAGAAACACATGTGACTAGGCTCCATAGAAAGGTGTTAATAAACAAAAGACTTGGTCAAGAATTCATATCTTCGGACAGAGTAAAGAAGCGAGGAGTGGTGATATATGCAAAAGAGAGCCTGTCACCTAAATTCTTATTCAAAGACGAACATGGAAGAATATTAGGAATTGAGATACAATATTAAGGAGAAAAGATTTTGATATTAGGAATTTATGCACCAAATGACGGGAAATCGGAATTTTACAAGAAGTTGCATGAGATTATGCTGGACTATCTGGACTACAACAACATCATTATGATGGGAGATATGAATGGGGTCGTATCGACAAACATGGATAAGTCACAAAATCAAAATGTTACAAAAGACGGCAGACTGCCAAAGACCTTTTTTGAAATGGCAGACAATATGGACTGGATTGACATTTGGAGAACTAAGAACCCCCTGGGAAGAGAGGGAACATTCTTCTCTGAAGCCCAACTGACTTGGACAAGAATCGACCAAATATGGATATCTAGAGGTCTGGCACCCAAGGTCAGAAAAGTGGAAATCTGCCCAAAGACCTGCTCCGACCATAATGCGCTGAAGATGGATATGACATTTTTGCCAACCGGTTCCTTTAGATGGAAGATGAATGATAGCTTGTTTAGAGATCAGGAGATTGTCAAGAAGGCCCAAAAAACTCTAAAGGATTATTTTGAAATAAATATGAACACTACGGTGGAAAAAAGAACTATCTGGGACGCAAGCAAAGCTGTCATGAGGGGGTTCTTGATACAACAGAACACTGTAAAGAAAAGAACACAAAATGAAAGGAAGGATAAGATTTTGCAGAAAATCAAAGAATTGGAGAAGAAATTAAGATCAAATCCGAAGTCACAGCCGATTCTGAGAGAAATTAAACTGTATCAAGCTCAATATTCCAAATTGATAAACCAAGAAATAGAATGGAAGATTAAATTAATGAAACAAAAAACTTTTGAATCGGCAAACAAATGTGGGAAACTGCTAGCCTGGCAGTTGAAGAAGAGACAGAAACTAAATACAGTTACAAACCTAGAAATTGAAGGAAGAAATATCCAGAACCCCATGGAAATTAGAAAGTGCTTCCAGAGATACTTTAAAAAATTATACACTCAAGGGCCGCAAGATGAGGTTGAGATTAAACAATTTTTGGAAAGAAATGGTCTAACAAAGTTGTCACAAAAAAACAGATTAATCCTGAACAACAAAATAACACAGCAAGAGATTGAACAAGCTATCCAGAACATGCAATTGGGCAAATCTCCAGGGCCAGACGGTCTGACCTCCAAGTATTATAAGACACTAAAAGACTATCTGATCCAACCATTGATGGAGGTCTGTAATGAAATTATGGAAGGGAAGAAGGCGCCGGAATCGTGGAAGGAAGCTTTTATCACATTGATACCAAAATCTGAAGCTGAAAAGACACAACTTAAAAACTACCGTCCCATCTCCCTTCTGAATGTGGATTACAAAATATTTGCAGATATTTTGGCAAGTAGATTTAAAAGAGTTCTTAATGAAGTAATTCATAAAGACCAGGCAGGCTTTCTCCCAGGCAGACATATGTTTGCAAATACTAGGAACATTATTGACGTTTTGGAACTTTTGCAAACAGATATAAATACAAAAGCAGTGTTAATTTTCATAGACGCGGAGAAGGCCTTTGACAATATTTCTTGGAAATTTATGAAGGGAAATTTGAATGAAATGGGAGTGGGACGGGGGTTTGAGAATGGGATTGACGCAATATATTCAGAACAAAAGGCTAAACTAATAGTTAACAATGTGGTCACAGAAGAGTTCAAAATTGAAAAAGGAACACGACAAGGCTGCCCGATTTCCCCTTTGTTATTTATTTCGGTTCTGGAGGTGCTCTTGAACTCGATCAGAGGGGACCGGTTGGTGGAAGGGATTCAGGTCGGAGCGAAACAATACAAATTGAAAGCTTTTGCAGATGACCTAGTTTTGACTCTGCAGGAGCCAGAATCTAGTACGAAAAGAGTATTACAACTGATACAGGATTTTGGTCGGGTGGCAGGATTTAAATTAAATAAACAGAAAACTAAAGTGTTGGGAAAAAATTTGACAGATACAGAGTCGGAAAGGTTTCAGAGAGAAACAGAACTAACTATGGTTAAAAAAGTAAAATACCTAGGGGTAAACATAACAGCAAAAAACCTGAGTCTATTTAAGGATAATTATGAAAAATGTTGGTCTGAAATTAAGAGAGACTTGGACAGTTGGACAAAATTGAAGCTTTCTTTGTTAGGCCGAATTGCTGCTATCAAGATGAATGTATTGCCAAAAATGTTGTTTTTGTTTCAAACATTACAGATCGTGGACAAAACGGAGTGCTTCCGGAAGTGGCAGAAAGATATATCCAGATTTGTCTGGCAGGGCAAAAAGCCCAGAATTAAGTTTAAGATATTAACAGATGCGAAAGAAAGAGGGGGCTTTGCCCTGCCAGACTTAAAGTTGTATTATGAAGCCGCAGCTTTTTGCTGGCTAAAAGACTGGCTACTTCTCGAAGACACTGACGTGTTGGACTTGGAAGGTTTTAACAATGCTTTTGGTTGGCATGCATACCTATGGTATGACAAAGTTAAGATCAATAAGGCCTTTAAGAACCATATTGTCAGGAAAGCAGTGTTTAATGTCTGGACAAAATACAAAGACTTACTGGAAAATAAAACTCCAAGGTGGCTCTCACCTCTGGAGGCTAAGGCCCTAAAAAGACCCAATATGGAGGCTAAATGGCCAAAATATTGGGAAATATTAGAAAAAGATGGAGACAATTGGAAATTGCAGAGTTTAGAGAAAATGAAGGATAAGGTGCGAGACTGGTTACATTATGCTCAGATTAAAGAAGTTTTTAAAAATGATAAAAAGTTAGGGTTCCAGGTGGAGAAATCGAAGTTAGAAACTGAATTGTTAGAACCAAAGACTAAGGTATTATCTAGAATGTATAACTTGCTGTTAAAATGGAATACACAAGACGAAATGGTCAAATCGGTTATGATAAAATGGGCACAGGACATTGGGCATAACATTATGTTTGAGGACTGGGAAAGGTTGTGGACCACTGGGCTGAACTTCACCGCATGTAATGCTCTGAAGGAAAATGTAATGAAAATGATATATAGATGGTACATGACCCCAGTTAAACTTGCCAAAATATACCATTCGTCTGATAATAAATGTTGGAAATGTAAAGAAAACGAAGGAACATTCTTTCACCTCTGGTGGACATGCCCTAAGGTGAAGGTCTTCTGGGAAATGATATATAATGAGCTGAAAAAGGTATTTAAGTATACCTTCACTAAGAAACCAGAGGCCTTCCTTCTGGGTATTGTCGGCCAGAAGGTGTTAAAGAAGGACCGAACATTCTTTATGTATGCAACAACGGCAGCAAGGATACTCATCGCAAAAAACTGGAAAACTCAAGATCTACCCACACTGGAAGAGTGGCAGATGCAACTGATGGACTATATGCAACTGGCCGAGATGACAGGCAGAATCCGTAACCTGGGAGAAGAGAAGATGGAGGAAGACTGGGAGAAATTCAAGAAGTATCTACAAAAACATTGTAATTTGGTTGAATGCTAAGAAGGATGCTAGATTATAAAAAACTGGCCACCACTAAATTAGATTTGAAATTTGATGATAAGTGAGACTAAAGAAAATATAAAATTTTTTGGAAGAAGTGCTAGATTATATTTGAATGAGTGGACATGAGATTGTAAACAAGTTGATAATTTGTTTGGAAAAAACTTTTAACAATGTAAATGGGAGCGGGAGACGTGAGGAAGTTCAAAGAAGTGATGAAATTATGTCTGTGATAGAAGTAAGACTGTTTATTATTTGTGCATTTATATTTAAAAACTTTAATAAATATTTATAAAAAAAATATATATATATGGAAGCATCTGCATGCCTAGCACTTAATCAACATAACACACAATGTAATTTATTAGGTAGCATTCTTCTGCCTGTGTCTATCCATCTGCACTTTGCCACTCTCAAAAAGTCTGGTTTTCCTCTAATGGAATAAAGAACACAGGAATAGGAACTGGATCACACCTGTGCATATGGGCTAAGAATACTGTCTTTCCTATTTTATCACATTATAAGCAATGCTCTGCAGACTACATGGCTCTAGAGATTCATATAAAAGCCTAATGCACTGAAATCTGAAGGTTCTCCAGAGGCATCTCTTCTAGACAGACACACAGACTTTTCCATTTGTCTAAAACAGGGATGGAGAACCTATGGCCCTCCAGCTGTTGCTGGGCTGTTGTTGGGCTCCAATTACTATCAGCCTCAGCCAGCATAGCCAATGGTCAGGGATGGTGTGATTTATAGTTTAGCAACATCTAGAAGGCCACAGGCTGCCCGTCCCTGATCTAGAACATGTGGGTAAAGTGTAGTAAATTTCCCTAGAATTGTAGGGTTGGAAGGGACCACAAGACGAGGTGGCTTTCGCCTCTGGAAGCTAAGGCCCGAAAAAGACCCAATATGGAGGCCAAATGGCCAAAATATTAGAAAAAGATGGAGACAATTGGAAATTGCAGAGTTTGGAGAAAATGAAGGATAAAGTGTGAGACTGGTTACATTACGCTCAGATTAAAGAAGTTTTTAAAAATGACAAAAAGTTAGGGTTCCAGGTGGAGAAATCGAAATTAGAAACAGAATTGTTAGAACCAAAGACTAAGGTACTATCTAGAATGTATAACTTGCTGTTAAAATGGAATACACAAGACGAAATGGTTAAATCGGCTATGATAAAGTGGGCACAGGACATTGGGCATAGCATCATGTTTGAGGACTGGGAAAGGTTATGGACCACTGGGTTGAACTTCACCGCTTGTAATGCTCTGAAGGAAAATGTAATGAAAATGATATATAGATGGTACATGACCCCAGTTAAACTTGCCAAAATATACCATTCGTCTGATAATAAATGTTGGAAATGTAAAGAAAATGAAGGAACATTCTTTCACCTCTGGTGGACATGCCCTAAGGTGAAGGCCTTCTGGGAAATGATATATAATGAACTGAAAAAGGTATTTAAGTATACCTTCACTAAGAAACCAGAGGCCTTCCTCCTGGGTATTGTCGGCCAGAAGGTGTTAAAGAAGGATCGAACATTTTTTATGTATGCAACAACGGCAGCAAGGATACTCATTGCTAAAAACTGGAAAACTCAAGATCTACCCACACTGGAAGAGTGGCAGATGCAGCTGATGGACTATATGCAACTGGCCGAGATGACTGGCAGAATCCGAGACCTGGGAGAAGAGAGGATTGAAGAAGATTGGAAGAAATTTAAGATGTATTTACAAAAACATTGTAACTTGGTTGAAAGTTAAGAAGGATGCTAGATTATAAAAATTGGCCACCACTAAAATAGATTTGAATTCGATGATAAGTGAGATTAAAGAAAATATAAATTTTTTGGAGAATTGCTAGATTATATTTAAATGAGTGGATATAAGACCGTAAACAAGTTGATAATTTGCTTGGAAAAAACTTTTACGATGAAAATGGGAGCGGGAGACGTGAGGGAGTCCAAAGAATTGATGAAACCACGTTGCGTTGGAAGTAAGATTGTTTATTATTTGTGTATCTGTATTCAAAAACTTTAATAAATATTTATTAAAAAAAAAGGAAGGGACCACAAGAGTCATCTAGTCCAACCCCCTGCAATGCAGGGATCTTTGCCCAATGTGTGGTTCAAAGCTATGGCCCTGAGATTAAGTCTGATTCTCTACCAACAGACCTATCCATGACACTGGTTAAGTTACATATGGATACCACAAAGAATATCACAGTTACACAGTTACAGAGATCTATACATGGCAGGAAGTGAAATAGTTTCATTGTTGCCAGAGTGACTACATTTACAAAAGCAGCAAAAACATTAAGCATGAAATACAGGCATGTTGATTGTCCATTTTCCTTTTCATTGCTTCCCTTTGAGGCTTTTTTTTTTTACTGTCTTGGGCCTACTTGGAGAGATTACACAGGAAAACATTAACGAGTTGTTAAAAGTTAAGAAACACACCCACACACCTCTCTTTTATTTAATTTATTAAGATATTGCTATAATATTTTCCCCAAAAGCTAAAAGTGCTGTAGAACAGCAGCAGCAACAACAACACCACCACAAAGACACAACATCCAACCACAAAACCAGAAAGTTCTGTTGTGTTAAAGTACCTTGTGTATTTAAGCTTCTCTACCGTTGGTGCAGTTTTCATGCATGACAGAGAACCAGGCAGCTCAATCCAAATTAGAATTTCATTGCCATGCTCCCAAGATTATAGCAAATTATGAAGTGTATGATACAAAAATGATATATGGAGTCATTAGACACAAGAAACATTAAAATATGGTTCACAGCCAAGCAGGGATTAAGAGGTTTTATCCAGAGGTCGGCAACCATGAGGGTCGCTTAGCTGGCCCATGAGCCGCCCCCAAATTGAGCAGCCTGCTTGGTGAGTCCCTGCACGCTGCACTAAACCGGCACAGCACGGCACGGGGACTCTCTTCTGCAGCTCTGGAAATTGCTTCTGCGCATGCCTAGATGCTGGAAATTGCGTCTGCACAGCCGTGATTTTCGGTATCTGGGCATGCGCAGAAGCAATTTCCAATGCCATGAACATGTGTAGATGCGACTTCCAGCATCGTGCTGCGCCGGTCCAGCCCACAGAGGATCTCTGCAGGAGTGATCCAGCCCATGCCCAGAAAGCTTGATGACCCCTGGTTTTATCTCATCCCCTAAAGAAGAGTATGAGCCATTCACATCTTAGAAGAGACTCAATTTCAACAACTATGGCTGAAAACTGTGGCTATGGCTGTGTTCTTAATAGCCTTGTATTTGTCTTGTAGATATATCTCAACTCCTGATCTTCCTCCAAGGAGCTCAAAGTGGCACACATGGAGATTATTATCCCACTTTAGCCTCACAACAACTTTCTTCCACAGGTTGGGCCTCAGATTTCCTAGTGAGCTTCAGGACTGAGAGGGAAAATTACCCAATTCTCCTTGGCCAAATGCCAACTACCTAACTGAATGTGAGCAACAACTGGACCATGCAAGGTGCACAGAAGTTTCTGAAATCATGTGCACAATGTGGATGTCTAATACAAGAGAACACGACCTAGTTCCGTCTTCACGCGACAAAGATTTAGCTATGTTTTCTCCTAACTGTAATCTGCCATACTCTGCCCTGCAGCGCCACACATCTATTGCTATTCACAAGTGCACAGGGGTATTTTACTATGAGTTGAACTATCCTTTTTTTACCAATTACAGAACACACAAACAGTTCAATCCCATTCCTCCGGAGCATTTTATGTAGAGAAAAAGTGTGTATGTATGGAACTATTTTTTAAAAACCAGCTCTGACAAAACTCCAAAGCTTGTATACTATTCCCTACAGATTGTGGCCCAGTAAAAAGCACCATTTAACCTACTTTACTTCCTTTGAGACCAGCTTAGTAACTGCCATCAAAGCAATGTCTTCATACAGTAAATCAAAGACTGGTGCAGATGAATCAGAGATCTCTTAGGACGAAACATGCAAGTCTTGTATTTCTTGCTATAAGACAATTGGTCCTGCTGTTCAAGCTATAGCAGTATTCACTTCTTTTAAAGTCTGAAGACAGGTAATGGATTATTGTACTGCAGCATCATTTACACTTTAAATGTCCTTCTGAATTGGCTATGGTAAAGTAACAGTGCAAAGTTACCTTTGTTTTCATGACAGAACAATGCTGACCACACCTGCTTGACTTGGACATCACCTGTATATCCCAAGTAGTAAGGACAATGTTATGTTTGCCATATCCCTCTTCACTTCCTCTCTTTTCTCAATTAAAAGAGAACAGAAAGTTTAACCTTTATTAACAAGATCACTTTGCCTTTTGTATGTTACCACTGCTTCAAGTTTTAGAAGTATTTAATCCCCTATAATTTAGATGGATTGAATTTTTCTTTCACAGGTTAGGATTAAAGCCACTGATTTGCAATTGATTTGCATGGGGGGGGGGGAACCAGCCAGTTATTAAGTCCTAACTGAGTAATTTGCAGCTTATTTCACCCCAGCTAATTAAAATGTAATCACTATTGTTTGGCAATGTGCATTCTGTCAGCAGTTTTTACTTCAGAAAGAAATCATGCCAAGAAAGCACGCACATAAAAAGGCCTTTCACTAAGAACTGGCTGGTGTAAATTGCTTCCTTTAGCCAGTGAAACTGTAAAACAAAAAGAGTTACAACCAACTGACAACAGTAAAAAAAAAGTGGAGGTAACTAATCCCCTTTCAGGATAATTAACTGGGTTCAACAATTTCCAGCTTTTGATATATCTCCTGAAGAAAAGACATGTTCATAGCAGGCAGTTTTTGGGTTGGATTTTTATCCAGTGTATCTTTATCTAAGCAATACTTAACTATACTAATCATGAATGCAGATGGGTTACAGTGTGTGGGGGGGTGCGCGCGCATGCTCTATACACCCTGCATTCTTGAAACAACAGAGTGCACTTCTGATTCTTCTTCTTTCTGGTTCACCTGGGTACATTGCCTACAAAAGTAGGCATTTTCAAAGACAGATGAAATGTTCTTGCCCTACCACAGATTGTTCCTTGAATGTGAAGTCCAAGTGCTCCATAGGATAATAGTGAGGATGACAATCAAGCTCTATCTCTTTACTTTTTCATCATCTAGTCTGGATTTGGTTTGATTTGTCTTGCTTTTCTGTGCTTTGGAATCATCATACATACTTTGTGCTTTCAAATGAAGAGCTTGTCTAAAAAGTGAATGTGTTAGTTTTCACTTGCAAATGGGATGCTGGGAAATTATTATAATTCATTCAGTTCATGGTTCAGATCTTATTCTTTTTCTAGGTCTCAACAACCAAGTAAAGAATAAGTGAAAACATGAAAGTGAATGAAAACTAAGAGTAATAGAAGCAGACCCACTGATTTCATTACATCTCCTCTGAGTAGGACTAACATTGGCTATCTCTCCCAAGAATGCAAAGGGGGGGGGAATGCAAAAGTAGATGAATAACACCTTTCATAACCATTCTTTAGTAAGAACCATAAGGTCTTGTAGCATTTTATAGCCTAAAAAAACTCACTATACCATAAACTTTAATGGACCAAAGTCTACTTCAACCTTTAGAAGTGTGCTACAGAGTGCACCATACAAACAGGTGCAGTCAATCCTATACAGTATACATTTGCTTAGTACGATCTCCCATTGAGTCAGCAGGATTTTGTCACAGGTAGTAAGTGAGAGTATTCTCATGCCATATCTTTGCTGACTAGTCTGTATTGTAATTCTTGCCTACTTCATGGAATATAAGTAATCATATATACATTGTGCTGTGCATTATGCATGTATTTAATGTGAGAGCTTAGCTCATCGAGAAATACTCTACAAATGTTGATGTTCCCCACCACCAGTTAGCAAGGCTCAATCTTTTTATATACAATAGCTTTCCTCCAAACCCTTCAAAATGAGCACAGGAACTTATCTCTGCCTACTCCAGTTATTACACTCTCCTCCCCACAAAGTGGATACCAGCACATGTGAACAGAGAAAGTATTTAAAGTGGGTTTGTTTAAAAATCAAGCAACCGTGATGTATCAAGAGTCTTTTAATTTATCAGAGTTCCTGAGTCATTGTGTCAGCAATACTGTATGTGCTGAATTTTAAAATGAAGAAGAACTTATGGATATGATAAATATGTCCATATTGGATTTACCAGTAGCCAGCTTGCTCTTATTTTTCAAATAAAATCTACTCAAATTGATGAAAGTAGAATTCTGTGGCACAAGATATGCTATGTTCTGTTGTAGAATCTGGAGAGGCCACATCTGTATAAATGTAACAGCAGGTGCCCTCTACAGCTAGACTATAACTCTGTACCCTGTAACACACCTACATCCTATTTATTTCAACAAGGCTTAAGCACACTTAACTGGTCATAGGATTGTAGCCTTAGGGGACACACTGCATCCCTCCCACCCTGCAGCTTCCCACGCTGTTGATTGAACGCTTTGCAATAAGCAAGAGATGCACACAAATAGCCTCCTTGTTAAACAAGGTGCCCTTTATCCCTGCCTTGGTTATCCCAGAACTACTCATGCAAGCTGCACTGGCAGAACAGATACCTGGATGATTCTGTTCCATGGTGTGAATTGCCAGGAAGTAAAGAAGAACTAAACAACACTAATAGATTCATGCATACCCATACAAGAAGAACGGTTCAAAGGTCCAAGGAATATAATTATGAGATGCAGATGTGCATTTAAATAGCAAGCTTTGGATGGAAAAAAAAATACAATTAGGCCACAGTCCTATAGTCTATTACATAAGAGGAAGCCTCATTGGGCATAATGAGACTTACTTCTGAGTAGGTGCCAAGATAAAGGCTTGTACTTTTAGCCCCACATGATCAGAGGTTGTGCTCATCTGGATTTTTAGAGTAACTGTAGTTTAAGCATAGAAAGTGATGGCAGGAAAAGCCTGGATTTATTTTTTCTATTGATTAAAAAAAAAGCCTGATCAGAAGGCTACAAGAATAACCCCCTCACTCAGGAAACCAGTACCTATTCTGTACAAGGTTTTTGTAATTCTACACAATAAAACCATGGCTGCATGTAACATCCATTTTCTAAGAGGCAGCATAGAGGGATGTTTTGTTGTATCTTTTTTCTTCTGGTCTGACAATGGACATTTATATAAATGAATTTCTGAAACAATGAAAATCAAGAAAAGCTTCACTGAAGGAAAAACTATTCCCCAACACACATGTATTCTGAATATAAAGTAACTTATGGTCCCATCATCTTACCACTTCATACTTTCAGAATGTCAACCTAAAACACAGTACCATCAAATCTGCCTACTACTTAAAGGAGTGCATACATAAGAAACAAGATACTATATGCTGCAAAAATGCTTAGGGTAGGTAACAGAAAACACAGTTATTGATTATCACATCACCACCACCCATTCAGCTGCTTTTGGACTGAAAAGCACTGGTGGAAAATGGAGCCATTATCGTCTCCTGCTTCTTTTTCCAGGCAAAATCAAAACATGATCGGCACGTGAGTGATCAGGGAGAATTGCTTCAGCACATTGCCTTTGGCAGGAAGCACAGAAGCTACATTACACACACTGTGCTATCAAAATAACTGCCAGAGAAAGAAATGCAAAGTAAATGGGACACCTGCAGAGATCCACATAAGAAATTAACTTCTTTCCTCCCTGCCTTCAGGGGTCACCTTTTTTCAAAGTGCCCTGTTTTCTGAACTTACAGCCCAACCCTATGCAGCGTTAGGCAGGCTGGAACATCTAAAGCCCGTGATTTCAGTAGAGTCAGGCAGCCTAAACTCTGAAAAGAATCAAGCAGCTTGTGTGCTAAACTGTTCTTGGCCAATCAAACTAGCAAACCGGTTGCGAGCCGAATTGCAAAGACACAACTGTAGAATGCAGGGCTGCATTTAACCACAGCGAAGTGTAAGAACAACTTCAGCATCTACCAGGACTCACTCTCATTCACACATGCAGACACTTGCAGGCTTGCACTGAAAGGGACCAGTAAGAATGAACTGAATGTTTTACTGGGCAAGGGAGGGGTTCCCCTGTCTTCTACCTTTTCAGCAATTTCAGGAGTCAAGCAATATAGACATGCCATAACGCTTTCCAGTAAGAAAGAAGCTTACTGGAAATCACACACTTTTATCATGGGTTGGTGAATCCAGAATAACCACCTCTCTCTAGTTACTCGCACTCACTAGAAAGAATAGAGACCTCTTTGAGCATTCGGATAAAATAATAATTACTGTACTAACTTAGATGGGAAATATGTCCCACACGTGAACAGGCATCGCGGAAAGGAAAGGGGACGTCAGCCCTTATTTATTTGTGTGTTTTTTTTAATTGTGTGTGTTGCTGGTGACTGTTAAGGAGTAAATAATCTGCTTTCAGAGGTTCGGCGATCGCCCTGTCCGACCAGGCACCCCTGTTGCCCCACTTCAAGATCGGCGTGGCTTGATCCGGAGTAACTGACCACCTTCAAACACGAATCCACTTCTCCCTTAGAATCACAGAGACGTGTGTGTGTGTGTGTGTGTGTGTGACCCTTGGGTTTGTGTAAATAAGTAATCGGGGGGGGGGGCAACTGCCGCTCTCCGCTCACTGCGCTTAACGCCTCCCGAGCCCCCCCCCCTCCTCCAGCTTTACGCGGGTCTCCCGGGGAGCAAAGCCCGCCGCGTTCCACGGGACTCGCGTAAAGCGCGAAGGAGGCTCCGCAGCCTTGCGCGCAGGTGCCGCCCGCGACCCCTCAGTCCCCCCGTCCCCTTCCTCCCGCTCCCTCTCTCCCGCCTGAAGCCGCCCAGCCGAGTTGGAGCAAGCCAGGTGCGAACCAGGTCTCTGCGGAGGGAGAGAGGCTTCGCCCTGCCCTGCCCTCCCGCCCGGGAAGCTTCGCGCTTTCCCGCCGCCGCCGCCGCCGCCGCCCGTACCTGGAAATGCTTGAAGAAGGCGGAGATGCGCGTGATCTGCAGACTGAGGCACCTGGAGGTGCACCTCGCTCCGTAGACGCTGGCCGCCGAGAAGGAGTCGTCCTGCCTGCGAGCCGCCTCTCCTGCGGCGGCTGCGGAGGTAGCAGCAGCGCCGCCGGCCGCCGCTCCGGGCAGGCAGCCCCAGGACGAAGCCGTAATCCAGAGGAGAAGGGTCAAAGGCACGCCGGGCTCCTGAAACCCCATGGCTTTGTGTATAGCGCGCGCCGGCGAGAAGGAAGCGCGGGAGCAGGACCAGCAGCGAAGCCCCGACAGCAGCCGCCTTCCGGACGCTCTCGGCGCGCGCCACTGAGGCGAAAGGAGGCGAGACAAGGCAGCCTCGGCGCGCGGAGCAAACTCGGCGAGGAGGGGAGGGGGGGGCGCGAGAGAAAAAGTTCAACCATCCAACTCTCTTCAACCCCCCGCCAGACTCCGCCGAGCTCACCGCCCTCCCCTCATTCCCAGGAGGGGGTGGGGAGAGGGGTGACAGAAGGCGGCGCGATTGGCTGCGGGAGGCCTGAGTGGCAGCGCGGCGGGAGGGGGCGGGGTGTCTGACCGCGGGCAGGTCGCGCGAGCGGCGGTGCTGCTGCTGAAGCGAGGGAATGGGTTGGGGGGCGGGCGGGGAGGGGGCTTGGCGTTGTCGAAAAGGCGGGAGGCTTCGGGTGAAGAACTTTCTGCCGTGCTGCACACGGCATGGGCTGAAGCGTTGCGAAGCTCCCGCGAAGACGGGCGCCCCTCTCCAGGCGGGCGGGCGGGCGGGAATCGTGCATCTGTCGCGCGCAAAACACCTGACGGAGCACCTTTGCCAAGTGCAGCGCGCGGGCAAAGGGGCAAAGGCTCGAAGGGATGAGGGCCTGAGGGGAAGTTGGGCTGCCTGAGGCGGAGCGCCAAATGATCCCCCCCCCACACACACACACACACAAACCACAGCTGTCAACTTTTCCCTTTTCTTCCGAGGAATCCTATTCGGAATAAAGGAATTTCCCTTAAAAAAGGGAAAACGTTGACAGCTATGACACAAACCCACAAGTAGTGAGTTATTTTGAAGCCTGAGACACGAAATCCCACAAGTACCTCCCCTCCCCAACAGTAAAAATAAAGAAGAATTATAATTATTATTTATCAGCATCCCTTTACTGATATTCTGAACCATGGGCAGGCGAACTAAGGCCCGGGGGCTGGATCCAGCCCAATAACCTTCTAAATCCAGCCCCTGGATGGTCTGGGAATCTGTGTGTTTTTACATGAGTAGAATGTGCCCTTTTATTTAAAATGCATCTCTGGGTTATTTGTGGTGAGTAGGAATTCGTTCATTGTTTTTTCAAAATATAGTCCGGCCCCCCACAAGGTCTGAGGGACAGTGGACCGGCCCCCGGCTGAAAAAGTTTGCTGACCCCTGCTCTAAACAAGCAACCCGAGGCATCCACCGCCTCCTACCTAATGGTAGGGCTGGTCTTGTCGGGGGCAGGGGTGCCATCTTGAATAAAATATAGGGGGGCAGGTAAGCCCCATGCTACATAATCAATCACATAACATGGCACACACACCCCATTTGAATGGTAATACCTAGTAACTTTTAGGTGGCCTGGCCCCCTCAAATATTTTAGGGGGGCAATGGGATCTCGGCCCCTAGGAGTTGCCTCCTATGGTCTGGGGCAGAGAACTAATCAGAGAGAGGGACAACTGCCCCACGTCAGGACAATGTCCACTGTACCCAGACACAGACTTTAAGGCTGCGCCTTAAGAGGACACCTTTAAGTTAGGTGCTGACTTTAAAAGCACCAGTCTTAATACTGGCACAAACTCTTTTCAGTACATAGTCTTGCATCTTGACTCTTTACTCAAATGTAACATTCTGGCACTGAAGTAATTTCCAAACCTGACAATGGAAAAACAGGAGTTATTGAAACTGAAACTGCAGCCTAAGGCAAAGTTCAGATACAGCCACTTAATATATTTATAAATGTTCACAAATTCTTAGAGAAGACAGTTATGGAAGCAGAATATTTAGAGCTGTGGTGTTACCTCTTTATTTAAAACTGTTTTACTCTTTACGCATATCGTAAGAGCAGACAAATATGTTCTCCTATAAAATTAGCTGGTGTGCATATAAACACTGCTTATAGTCACAAGCACACTAAGCCTAGTGATATAAGAACAGACATTTTTCAATTCTTGTAGGTCCTGTTGCATTTTCTTTGTTCAAATTTCATATTTCTTTGGTTGCCGGAATATTTCATGGGTTGTTGTTTTTTAACTAAACATATCATTTTGCTTTAGAAATTCAGCAAAGGGGCAATTGCTTTTTTTCCCTTTGAACTGCCATCAAAACAGAAAAGAGGACATATGTATCAATTGGGGCAATGCTGCAACAAGAGGGCAGCTCTGACATCCCAGATCAAAGATGAACATAAATTTGCATCTTGGCAATATCACTAGAAGATTGGAAGAAACCTTGGCAAGAACGTTCTGTTTATGCAGCACCATCCTAAAAGGTCTTTCCAGCTCCGAAGGTTCCTGGAATTTTTGCATGGTTCTGCACTGAGTCTTGCCAGTGGCTTTGCCTGGAATTTGGCAGTGATTTCATGTTGTGGCAACAGCAGAAACTTCAGCCCTTCTTGCACCCCCAGCTACCATAGCTTGGCACAACTGAACTACAAACCTTACTTTTCCTAAGGCTGTAAAAAAAAAAAGTGTCAAGAGATAATAACTTGGCAACCTAATCTTTAACATATTTATTTGGAACTAAGCCTTTCTGTTTAAAGTGAGACTTGTTTCCAAATAGCTGTGCTTATTCCAATTTCATGCTGAATGTAGCAGGTGAAGCTTGTAGAAAACCTCAGTGCGTTGTTTAAACATGAAGTTTTGAAATCATTAAGTCCAGTGCCCTTAGGTAAAAACTGCAACATTTTAAAATGCCAAACATCTTGAGCTGTTAAAAGTTTGCTGAAGTTATGGATAAGAACTACTTTCTTTTTTATTTTTAGCTATTATAACTGGCATTCACACGACATCAAACTCTGTAAATTGAAAGTACTGTAGTAGAGATACTTTGCAGCCTAGTGCTGGTATCCTAACATAGTAATAGAGCAATTCTATAAGATCCATTGAGTTCAATGAGGCTTGGGTAACAGGGTGTAGGATTGCAGCCTAAAGCTACCTGGAAGTTAGTGTGTTTGCTTATCCAGCTTATAACACTCTTCGAGTGCAGAAGGGAATAAGGGACGTGCAAGACGAGACCAGGCAATTGGCAGGCAGTATGAAGCCTCTGGATTGGCAAGGCCTGGCATAAACAGGAGAAGCCTGGCCATCTGCCCTTGCTTGTTCAAGTAACCTCTCTCAGCTGCACTTCAGTCATCAGCAGGAATCTGGAGACTGGATGTGTCTAAGGCTGTTGCTAGCTAGAGACCAGGCTGGCCCTGACATGTACATGCTGGGCTATATGTATTCTGAAAATATGCCTTGGTGTGAGCATACATTTCTAACTGTAGCATGTACAGTGGTACCTCAGGTTAAGTACTTAATTCGTTCCAGAGGTCCTTTTTTAACCTGAAACTGTTCTTAACCTGAAGCACTACTTTAGCTAATGGGGCCTTCTGCTGCCGCCGCGCTGCCGCTGCACCATTTCTGTTCTCATCCTGAAGCAAAGTTCTTAACCCGAGGTACAATTTCTGGGTTAGCGGAGTCTGTAACCTGAAGCGTATGTAACCTGAAGCGTATGTAACCCAAGGTACCACTGTAGATTGAATCCTCAAAGTATTACATATTATATATTAGTATTATTAGTCTTTCCCCCCCAAAAAAGGAACTCAAAGCAACTTCCAAAAACAAACATTAAAAACAAATATAAAAACAAGCGTTTGAAAAGGTAGGGATGCAAGTAAACTGAATAGAACAAGAGTGAGTACTTCCATATAACACTTGAAGCAATATCCAAGACCTCCCCATCACTGCCCAATTTGTTTTGCAAACCCTAACATTCCATTTCTCAACTCCTCTCCAGACATAGGTGTTGGACTAGATGATCCTCATTGTCCCCTCCAACTCTACAATTCCGTGAAAGCCTTAATTCTTGGAGTCACACAGTCTTCAAACTTCTGATATAATTCTCTCTCTCTCTCTCTCTCTCTCTCACACACACACACACACACACCAGGGTGGATATACAGCTAGACAGCCTATATCCAGCTAATGAGCACCCCATGACTTATTGTTAATAACCCAGGAACACAACTACCAGCTAAGTTCTCAGTCCATACCACTCAAGCATCGGCCCATCTTCCCCTTTTAACTGAAAGCCTGTAGAAAAGCACAGCTTTCCACCCACCATATTCACCATGAAGTTGTTACAGTAAGTGCCACACTTTTTAACAACAAAAAGAGGTGCCGGTATTGTATGCCCCCTGAAAAAAAGCCCTGAAGGGAACTATATTGCAGGTGGAGCAAGAATCCAATCAAGCTCCAGGTTCCAAATTAATTAAGTTTTATTAATTAAATAAGAATATAAAGGGAAACATAAGAAAGGCAGCTTATTGGCCTGCCAAAATATAATTAAATATAATAAGTTACAGATAGGTAGCCGTGTTGGTCTGTCATAGTCAAAACAAAACAAATTCCTTCCAGTAGCACCTTAAAGACCAACTAAGTCAGTTCTTGGTATGAGCTTTCGTGTGCATGCACACTTCTTCAGATACGTATCTGAAGAAGTGTGCATGCACACGAAAGCTCATACCAAGAACTGACTTAGTTGGTCTTTAGGTGCTACTGGAAGGAATTTGTTTTGTTTTAAATATAATAAAACAGCTTACTGTTCTGCCAAAACCTAAAATAAGCAGTCTTCTGTAGCAAGCATGCACCTAGAAAGTCAGAGTCACTTTGCTGTTTCCAGCAGACTCTTACAATAGTTGGGAAGTGACAAAGCATAAAAGGAAATTTCAATATTGTCTGCTATCTTAATCAGAAAGCTCTTGAGTGGCAGCCAAAGGGCAATTGACTGGGGTGTGAGCCTGCATGTAGACATGTAAACCAAGATGATCAAGGGTTTGGCAACCAAGCCTTATGAGGAACAGTTGAGGGAGTCAGGTATGTTCAGCCTGGAAAAGAGGAAACTGAGAGGAGATATACCAGTAATAGGTATCTTCAAATATCTTAAGGGCTGTCACATGAAGACGGAGCAAGCTTGTTTTCTCTTGCTCTGGAGCGTAGGACCTGAACCAATGGCTTCAAGTCACAAGAAAGGAGATTCCAACTTAACATCAGGAAGAGCTGATTGACAGTGGAACAGTCTGCCTCGGGAGGTGCTGGACTCTAATTCCTTGGATGCTTTTAAGCAGAGGTTTAGTTCAGATTCCAGCATTGCACAGGGTTGGACACAGAGTCCCTTCCAACTCTACTATGATTCTATATCTGAAGAAAGGAAGGTGTTATTGGAGGATATTGGAGTCTTAAAAGTGACAGGCTTTCTGAGTTCAGATTTCCATTACAATGTCCTTATACTCACACTGTTTATAATATACGTTTGACTGACTTTAGCCTTCTTCAGGCATTACTTTCATGCAAAGTGTAAGGGGGCTGTGGAAGTGCATATTTAGCAACACTTCCCAAAGGCATATGCCTTGCCATTCCCACCCACCCCCACCCAATGGGCATAACCACCTAGTGGGCATACACCTCTGCTGTAGCAGTGGAGATGCTCCAGACAATTTAGAAGCCTGGGAGATGAGGGTTCCTAAACCATGCCATCAGTATCCATGCGTAAAACAGGGCCCCAACATGGCATGGGCAGAAGGAACCATGAGACTTTGGGGGGGTCTGACTAAAAGCATAGTCCCACTGCCCCCATTTTACCACCCTTGCCTCTTCATGGAAGGAACACCTGAAGAGTGCATATGCTACATCAGTATGTTTCTTTTCAATAGAGATGCATGTTATTAAGAGAAACAAAAAGAAATAAATGAAACAAAGTGTTGCAAAGTGTATCACTTCTACCTAACATACTCTGTTTATATCTAACTGATCTGTCCCCATTAGACTCATTTCTATAATATATTAGCAGGGGACTCCATTGCCAACCTCCATTAGATGTACTTAAGATTAAAGGTACTTAAGAGGTAAATGCCAGGGAATTGAAAGAATTTAACTTGTATTAAATATGCAGCTAAGCACACATTCCATTCCATGAAGATAAGCATGACACAAGAAATTTGCAGCCCAATCTTATGTAACTTTACTCAGAAATAAGTCCCACAGTGGCTACCCTCTTATGTCAATTTACTTAAGAGTAAATCCCATTGAACTCGGCCTGTTAATTTTGAACAAATATGCATTGCATCAATTCACTAGTGGGACATATCTCCAAGTAAAAGTGCATGGGATTGGGCTTCAGAGTGCTCAAATCACTAGTGTTAACAGATATTCAAGTAATCAATATAAACCCAGAGGCAAAACTAGACTTTTTTTCACCCAGGTCAAAGACCCAGTTTGGCACACCCGCACACCCACATGCATTTACGTAAACACACAACACACACACAGGCTCAGAGCCTCAATGGCACCCCTTTGGAGACTTCACCTGGGGCAAAGCACCTGGCTACCCACCCTCCAGTTACGACTCTGATAAACCATGTTTGGTTCTGGGTTCTAAAGTGGCATCTGCCCTGTTCAGTATGCACACAGGGGTTTTCTGCTCCCACCTCCAATTCACAAAGGTGTGTACATATATGAATCTCATCTATAGGCCACTTGGGGAGTGAAACAATTCCATTCCATTCTGTAGCGTGTGTGTGTTCAAGGGTTCATATATTGGCTTTTTAAGCCTCTGTACTGGTATGCTAAGAAAAAAAGTGTTTTATTGGTTGAATCAGTAAAATAGCTGGTCACGCTAATGCGTTAAGTATTGTGTCCATGTTTTGCTTTCAGTTAAGATCTAAAACCACCCCATATATACCCAACCTGTGAGTCATATTCACTGCTGGACTACAACTAATACTGAAGTCCTAACCCTACTGACCTGGGAGAAAGCACTTTTGAATTTGGTAGGATTTCTGAATAAACATGCTTAGGATTGTGCCGTAAGTTATATCTACCTTTGCCTGATACACCAATAGTACATGCAGCATAGGTCCTGTGGTATTGCTACTGTGGTTTTATATGCAGGGCACACCAATACATCTCCACTCAAAAGTATATCCCAGTAATTTCAGTGGGACCTATTGCACTGAAATAGGCAGATTACTTATAAAATAGCATTTCATTTACTGGAGAATTTGGACCCAACAGGCTAATTCAAAAGATGTGAAGAATCATCACAGCCCCTAATGGGCCTATTCTGCTCCTCAAAAAAGTTATTCATTCTTTTATATTTTTTTCTGGAAATTAGCAAAAACTAACAAATTCTTCCCCCCTGTTCTGGTTCACTGTCACAAGAACCCCCTATGTTCTGTCAACAAACTAACCCGACTAACTGTAAACTGGCTTCATGCCTTGTTTTTCATCCCACTTTTGTTGCTGCTGCTGTTGTTTAGCTTTACCTCAATAGCAACACCATGTGAGATGACAGGGGGAGAGATACTGCAGCCTAATTTAAACCATAATGTTGTGAATATAACCTTTAAAAGGTAAGAAAGTTCTTCTCATAGGGCAGAATATTTTGGCTCCAGATTATATATCATCAGTAAGAAATATAAGTTAAATGCTACTTCCCTCTTAGCTTTGTTAAACTCTGATACTTTAGACCCCTGGGAGACTCAGCCTTACCATGAGGGTACATATAACAACCACAGATTCCAGAGGAGTGCCATTTTTTCTGCCTCCAGTCACCATGTAGTTGAGTAAAAGAAGACTGGGGAGGAGGGAAGCAGCTGGGAGATCCTCCTTGAGAGCCCATACATTTGCCTAGTACCCGTAAACCATAGTTTGGATGACCATGAAATGTAGACCAGAAAATGCTTATTACTGGTTTTGACATACTGTAGCCTCCCAGCAAATTTGAAAGCCCATTTCCAGGAAGATGACAACATCAAAACAATGTTCAAGGAAGCCCCAAACAACCATGTTACCTCTTCCTATAGGTGTAGAACTGTCAAAAATGCTGCTTTTTAAAATTGGGTGAATGTATTCGGTATCCCTATACAAGTCTGGAACAATTACCAGTAGTGGTCACTTGTTTGGGGCAGCACTGCTTACCTGGCTTCCAAATACAGTGGTACCTCGGGTTAAGTACTTAATTCGTTCCGGAGGTCCGTTTTTAACCTGGAACTGTTCTTAACCTGAAGCACAACTTTAGCTAATGGGGTCCTGCTGCCGCCACGTCGCTGGAGCACGATTTCTATTCTCATCTTGAAGCAAAGTTATTAACCTGAAGCACTATTTCTGGGTTAGCGGAGTCTGTAACCTGAAGTGTATATAACCTGAAGTGCATGTAACCCGAGGTACCACTGTACTGGGATCACTGCCAGTTAACAAGAGCAGGAGTGAGCAAGGGAGAGGTCAGTATGGCGCAGGCACAGCGACAGTCTACTACTCCTGCTGCTGAGCCTGCACCGTGCTGATCTCATTGCCACCTTAATTCTTAATCCTCTTTCTCCGTTACCAGCAGATACCCCTAGCATCAGCAAGTCAAGAAAGGTATCCAGCCAAGCCATGCTATCCACTACAGATGACTAGCCTCACAAGCAGTGCTTTTCCCCCCTAGAGAAATAGGTGCTCACCATGATGTTGTTACAGTCAGTGTCACATTATTTTACAGCAACAAAAAGAGGTGCCGGTACTGTGTATCCTTGAGTACCCCCCTCTCCCCACCAAAAAAGGCCCTGTTCTAGAGTCAGCTGTGTTGGTCTGAAGCAGTCTATATATATATATATATATATATATATATATATATATATATATAATTGTCCAGTAGCACCTTAGAGACCAACTATGTTTGTTCTCAGTATAAGCTTTCGTGTGCAATTTTTTTATTATTATTATTATTACTTGGGTGGAGCAAGAATCCAATTAAGCTCCAGGTTCCAAATTAATTAAATAAGAATATAAAGGGAAACATAAGAAAGACAGCTTACTGGCCTGCCAAAATATAATAAAATACTGTGGTGCCTCGGGTTAAGAACTTAATTCGTTCTGGAGGTCCATTCTTAACCTGAAACTGTTCTTAACCTGAAGCACCACTTTAGCTAATGGGACCTCCTGCTGCCACCGCTCCACCGCCATGCGATATCTGTTCTCATCCTGAAGCAAATTTATTAACCTGAGGTACTATTTCTGGGTTAGCGGAGTCTGTAACCTGAAGCGTCTGTAACCCGAGGTAACGCTGTATAATAAAACAGCTTACTGTTCTGCCGAAACCTAAAATGAGCAGTCTTCTGTAGCAAGCATGCACCTAGAATGTCAGGGTCACTTTGCTGTTCCTACCCTTGCATAACCCCTGGGGTTGGGGAGCGCTGCTCACCAGTACCTCCCTAGATCAATGTGTTCACTTTAATAGTTAATGCATATTTTTATTTTACTGATTTGCATGAAACCCATCAGGAACTGACACAACTTGGGCTCTGCTTCAGGACTTGTTGGCGCTCCTGTGACTAAAAGATGAATTTATTATTGTCCTTTTGGATTGAAGCACCAACACAGAGCAAACATATGGAATTTCAACACACTGTGGCATCTACAGCATGATGATACGATGCTGTGAGGCTCGTTGAGTTCAAAGGGGCTTAGTGGGGATATGCACAAGATTGCACTGAGAGTGTCATTCAGTTGCAAGAAATAAATAAAAATAAAGCTTTGCTGGTGGGCAATAATGGGTGGGGGGGATATAGTATAGATTCACAGAAGGATTTCCACATTTACTTTCTGGCAGAGCCAAGTCTAGAAAGAAACAATAAATGACTTTGACAAGATTCAGTACTTTTAATATTTGCAATCTGTGACCAGGTATTATATATGCCAATTCACTTTAAAATGTATTTTTTTATTTAAAAAAAAAGTTTGAAAATTCTCCAACTTTCCATTGTTCACTTTAATGTCTAGTAATATTATCAACATATGTTTGTATAACATGATCACATTTTTTTAAAAAAAATCTACGAATTCTGCTTTCCTTAGATTAAAAAGCTGCAGAAAGGACATAAAGCCCTTATTCATTTGAAAGTGAGTAGTTACAGAGATTATGCAGTTGGTTGTGTTAGAAAGGTCATAGTTACCAAGATCATCAGTCTTGCTTTGAATTCCTTTTAAGTGGGAGCTTGGTTGTTCAGACAAAAGGCTGGCTGTTCTACGCCAGTAAAATTGGATTCCCACATAAAATGTTGTCCTCCAAGGAGCAGGAACACCCAACCCGGCCCTAAAATACATTTACATGGAAATAAGTCTATTGATTTCGATTGAACTTAGATGTGTGCAGGATCAGGCTATAATAAAGAGTGAACACTACTTGCACTCAATCCTTGGTTGTACATTGATTTAGGTACAAGTCCCCTCAATTCCAAGGGAAATTACTTGAAAGGCTTGATTTGAGCCATGACTGAAGTCTGGGAATTTCTTTTCAATGAGAGAGCTCCATCTTGGGAAATCAGTAGTAATACTAAAGGGCAGAAATCATCTAGGCATGTACAGAGTGCAGTTCACTTAAGAATATTTCACATGCGTATTATGTGTGCATGTAGCAAACATTTACACAGAGAGCTGGGATTGGCTGTAGCTCCCTGTCTTAAGTACATAAACTGACAAAAACTGTATTTGTTGACATTTAACAAGTGAAATAGCTCGGTGTAATCATTTTCAGTCACTACACATCTGTTTTATACTCTGAGTGAATACAGATGGAAATTAACCAAGTGACAACTTACTACAGTACATGTAACTATGCATATAACCAGTGACCTGTAGCATCATGGCAAATAATGAGAAAAACATTACCAGTCCTCAGAATGCAGCTAGAATTATCAAGAAATAGGAGAATGCCGTTTGGCAAGAAGATGTTCTAGATCACCACTTTGATATGTTGTTTATCTAAAAAGACATAATAGGGACATAATAAGACAAAAGGAAGTCCTATTGCTTCCTTACTCTTGGGTAAGTGAGGTTAGGATTGCAGCCAAGCCATTTTACAAAAATTAAAATGGCACAGTCCTTATAATCTAAAAAGAAACATGGCACATGAAGAATATTCCTCTACCGCTTTACCCCTAGGAAACGGTGGAGGTAAAGAAAGTAAATCATATGGCATTTAACTAGGGTGCATATGTATATGGTGAAAGGTTACCTCTCGCCTCCAGGTAAATGGTATTCTGCATCCACCCTCTTCCAGGAAGGAGATCATAGAGAGAAAATGCCAACCTGTTGTTTCAGTGGTATGAGACTGCAAAAACAGCCTCTGGTTCATGCATTTGTTCTTTTCACTGCCCAACCCCACAATGATTCCCTAAATCCTTCCCCGTTTCCTATTTTTTATGAACCAGCAACTATGGTTTGTGCTTGTCCTAACTATAAAAAGGTAAAGGGACCCCTGACCATTAGGTCCAGTCGTGACCGACTCTGGGGTTGCAGCGCTCATCTCGCTTTATTGGCCGAGGGAGCTGGCGTACAGCTTCCGGGTCATGTGGCCAGCATGACTAAGCCACTTCTGGTGAACCAGAGCAGCGCATGGAAACACCGTTTACCTTCCCGCCGGAGCGGTACCTATTTATCTACTTGCACTTTGACGTGCTTTCGAACTGCTAGGTTGGCAGGAGCAGGGACCGAGCAACAGGAGCTCACCCCGTCGCGGGGATTCAAACCGCCGACCTTCTGATCAGCAAGTCCTAGGCTCTGTGGTTTAACCCACAGCGCCACCCACGTCCCTTCTATGCCCTAACTATGGTTTCATTCTATTGTTGAGTTCTGATTTTCAGAACAAATGCAAGCTATATTTTGCCAATCTACATGAAATGGCAACCTATGGTTTGCCTCAGACCAGAAAAGGGAACCATCACTCATGACAGGAGAAGAAGGTGCATAATGTATATGTCTAAGATTTGTTGCTTGTTTGCATAGCTATGAACCACGGTTTGCATGACACCTGAAACCATAGACTGTACTGAACGTAGCTTATGAACCAAACCATAATACGAGCCATAAAATGTACTGGCAAGGCATGTTTCAGAACTGCTTCTCTGCTTTTGCTTTCCTGCTCAACATACCTGTCTCAAATGCACAGCAGCTTTGAAGGGTGATTGCAAAGACGTGACTATGGTTTGTCCACAGAAACATTGCAAAAACCCACAATTAAACTTCGTTAGTCATTATTTGGAATAATGTCTGAATCACAATGTGATTTCCCAGGCTAGCTGGAGCTCAGGAATGTCTTATAAAACCCTGCTCACTTATAAGCAAGCAAGCTTGGGACTGCAGCTCTAGACAGCAGATACTAGTTCAATCCTTCTGTAAATAAAGTAGTCAGGGAAACACCCAATAAAACATAACAGCACATTTATAAGTATCTATGTATACCTTCATTGCAGTGAAAGGGATTAAACTACATGGTTAACAGAACACAGTTTTGGAAGCAAGTCAAATGTACAGTTTTCACATTTTTTGCAATCCTAAGAGGAATGATTATTTGAGTTTCTCACAGAAGTACGCTTGACCTTTTGAAGCCACAAATAATAGAATTAGTCACACACTAAGCAAACAAACGTATCCTTTTGAACTATCTTTTTAGCAACCATTAGCCATGGTTTCATTTTGCATTTTGATATTAGAAATTCTCTTCTCACCACCCATTTTGAAATGGATAATAAGTTAGAAAGTTTTACATCATAGCATTCTCATGTTCTTGCTGATAGACGGAAAAGGTATTTCTGAGCTCAATACAGAAAGTAATTCTAACAGAAACAACACTTATATACAGTCCCCAAACAAGCCAGTGAAAAATCTGGAGTACAAAGATGGATGTTCAATAATATGAAACTAGTCTCTAGTGCTAGAAACTCTGAAACTATAAGCCACCTTTCCTGAATATCAGGCTTTATGAAGGTCATTGGTTGTTTTTCTACAGAAAACACTGCCACATACTGGTAATGTGGAGTAATTAACAGTGCATAAAAAAGATCATTTAAAAGGAATTCTGGTTGAGGTTTAAATAATCATTTCCAAGGAATATTTACAATAATCACCAGCCCCAAATCAATATTCACACCAAGATTTTAGCCGGGAAGTCAGAAAACCAGCAGGACAGAAGAACCCATTAAAGTAATAGCACCGTAATCCTTGACATGTTTATTTTGCAAGCCTTAAACTTACTTTGGTGAGAAAAGTGTGCATGGAAGTCAAATCTATTTATTAGCAGAAAGAGAGGAAAACTTAATTATATTTCAAATACATGGGTAAATTTTAAGGTGACCATGTGCAAAGGACAATAAGGCATCTCTGCACCTTTAATAAATACATAGAAGGGAGAAATTCAGCATAGAAGAGGGACAACAAAAATGGGTTTTTACAAGCCCTTATGGTCGCCAAGGGACTGATACTTTGAGCCTGGAAGTATAAATACTCTCCATCTATAACACAACAGCCTGAAGAAATTAATGCCCTTGCCACATACTTTCTATAAACATCAGCTTCAAGGATACCTATTTGGACATTTTTGGATGGAATATATCAACCTGTATGTGTAAATTAAGATGGATCTATTGATGTCTGTTGTGGATGTGGGCTGACAATTCTGTCTTTGTTTATTGTTGTTTTGCTTTCCCCTTTTTGTGTTTTTATTTCTTATTTTTAATTTCTTTAATAAATATGCAGTAAAAAAAATTCAATCAAAAAGAAAACATACTGTAGCTGAGGGAATGTCTCTTGCCCTGCATGACAAAAATTCCATTTCTATACAACTACTTGAAGCACACACATCTTGCATTATATCACATCAGGTTTCCAAGATGGAGAGAGTTATGCAAAATAGACTTATGTATATTCAGTGTGACTTTGGGGTGGGGCTAAGTGTATGGCCCTGCAGCAGTTTTCTCTTCACACGAGGAACACCTGAAGAAGGGTAGAGACTAGAACAAATATAGTGAATGGCTAACCCTGTTCACAACCACCAGTCCCAATAATCACCAGGAACCTGGTGTTCAGACCATATTCCTTCCCTCCCTCCTAGAATTCCAAAATTTGCTGTTATCTCTTTCCCATACAAGTGTCAGTGACTTAGATTCCCCCTGTTTCTGGTATTGACTTGTTGGCTTCAATTCGCCTCCTCAGGAATCAAAATGAAAGTTGCCTGTCCCAGAGATGTGGTTGATAGAACTACCTTACTAATTTTCTATCTGTTTGTCTGTCTGTCTTTTAATTTGTATACTGTCCTTTATTCAAAGATCCCAGGCTGGTTCACAACAGAAAAATACAAAATAAGAATACAAAATACATAACCAAACAGAAACAAACCAATAACCAAATAATAACTACTATTATTTTTATTTTATTTTTATTATTGAAGCACCCATGAGGATGGTGCTTTTGAGCAAACAGCTTAGCATTCTCCCAGCCAAACTTATTTAGCAAACTGCCAGGGGGGGAATCAGAAGCCCAGAAATTATTTGCAGACTCGCAATAATGCCAACCACAGCAATTCCAAACTACGTCATAAATTACATACATAGAACCCAGGTTTGCCTTGCAATAACACTTTGCCTTACAGTCATAAACCGGGGAAGGAGCAGCCTAAAAGATGTTCACCAAAGTATGTGCATTTATATATACCTTCAGCATTTTGCCTGTTGACAAATGAAGAGGCTCAGTGGGAGAATATAGTCCTGTAGGCACACCTGTCTGCAAACCAAAACACAGCTGCTGGGTCTAATTTAGTCTAGCTTTGCAGTGTCCAATTAATGTGTTGTTTTTTTCAGAAGTGCCGCCATGAAAACGACACCTTCTCAAAAAGTGCTTTGTTCCCCATATAGTTGCTTTCTTTGGCTCAGATTCTGACAGCTGTAGGCAGGTCGAAACTACCTTAACATCACAAATACCATAGTGGTGTCGTTTGCTTGGAATAATTCCTTTCCATTGCAAATGTGAACATGAGTAAGAATTAACTTTGGCCAAACTAGAGATGAGATACTGAGATGGTAATAACTTGATTTATCTTCAATAATTCCACTGACATCCAAGACTGAAACCAGCATCATACGATAGTTGTGATCCAGGATGTGACAACAGACAAGTGAAGTTCCCATGGAGGAATTCTGGGGTTGGGATGGTACAGGGAAAGCAAGTGATCGTTTCACACATCATAGGAGTTATGCAACTGAGCTGGGCAAAAGGAGGTGACAGGTATCAATGGTTGAGGGTTGCCCCCTGACTTCAGTGGGCATGTTTTAACTTATTTATTAACCTACTTAAAATATTTGTATCTCACCATTCCATGCAATAAGCCTTCAATGTGATTCACATAATTAATACATTTAAACACAGCATTGGATCCAGGTGGTTAGTTCAACTTAAGACCCAAGTCCCAGTGATTTCAACTAACTGAGGGAGCAATCTGCACCCTAGATCTGCCAGGGTTTGGTGTCTGGAATAGCTGGATTTCCAAGTAAGCTTGCACTCAGCTGTGGCTACATTGGCTGAAGTTCAACATACCAGCTCAGCTGGAAATACAAAAGTTGAAGTTCTCCAACCAAGGTCAGTTGGGATTTAATCAGAGTTCAGCTGAATATGGCTGAGTTGAGGTTGGGGTAAGCCCTAGCAGGGGGAGGCTTACCCTTATTCCAAGGCCTGTTCAGCTCAGTCACAATACCTAGCAACATGACCTAAGAACTGGCAAAATGGTGGCCAGGTTCAGGCACAGTGTGGCATACATTGGCATATTTTACCTTGGCCATAAAATGTGATGGCTTCCAATAGTTTTGATTGCACTGCCTGTCTAGATCCAACCCATAAAATGCAAATTCCACCAGAAAAACAAAACAAGTTAAATCTCTTCAAATAAACGAATAGACCAAAAAAAGCAGTAGAAGCATAATATAAAATTGGTTGAGCAAATGAAACTATTTTTTTACTTGGTGCTGGAGGATTAAGCTGTCTGGGGGAGATGTTCCACAACCAAGGCACCACAACTTACAAGGCCCTATCCCTGGTCACCACCCACCTTTGAAGCTGGGCCTCAGAGGGTGGGCAGGCAAAATTCCCCATGCCCTGGTTGCAGTTGTTTAGAACTTTATAAGTCAAAGCCAGTTCTTTGAATTGTACCCAGAAACAAACTGGAAGCCAGTGGAGGTATTTTAAGACAGGGATAATATGTCCTGAACGACAGATTCATCAACTGCATCAAGTTCACCTGGTACAGAATATGGCAGCCAAGGTGTATAACAGTCTTCAAAAGCAATTGCAGATACAGCACATTGTAATAATCTCACCTGCATGTTACTGGGATATGATTAGCTATATCTTGCGTCCTATCCTTGCACCTGTTTTGCAAGGATAGCTATGCCATCACAGGATATCTGCAAACCCTGAGAAAGCATATGATCCCTCCTAAACTCCTCTCCTCCCTCACTATGTCCCTGCTCCTTTTTCTGCCACTTTCCCCTGCAATTTCCCACCTGCTTAAAGATTTTGCTGTCTGTAGCATCCTGCACATGCAGGGACATGATTATGTTGATGTGATGTTCTTCTCCACCAGTATCATGTTTTGTGCTGCTGGATCAATCCTGTCCAATATAACTCAAGAACAGTATAATTCCAGGGAAGTTTCACCCTGTGAAAATTCAATAAATACCTCATGCAATTAATTTTACAAGGGGGAAATTAATCTCAAATTTCTTTAAGGGAAAACAGAAAGAGTACATGTAAGCAAATACATTTGCCCGGTCCCTGACAAAGCCAATACAAGGCTTATTAAAATTAATGGTCTATACCACCAGAAAAAATTACTTGAAGCTTGTGACCTCCGCTTTCTAAATCAGGATGTCAGCCCACGAAATAATATTATTCAGTCCCAGAATATTCTGAACTAGACAAATGTCAGCCAGGCAATCCTACACAAAAAATTAAATATTTATCATAAAAATGAACTTTAAAGACATGCTGACAAATCCAGCCCACCTTCCTTATGTTTCTTTTCCTCATTAATGTTTATATATGAATATGTAATTCTTGTCCTACTACTGAGGTGAGAATGTTCAAAACAGGAAGCCTGTTTTGAGTGTCATTGCATACTTTTGCTAGAATCCCTTAGGCGGCCAGAATTCAAAGCCATCCATGCACACATGAACAAGACCTCCCAGTTGTGTTTATCTGACTACCAACGGGAGTTTAACCACAGTTCTCTCAAAGACCACTCTAGTGCCTCTCAGGCTGTCTTCAGACCTGGTCTAGTTTCCTCAGAACTAACAGTGAGCTTAGCCTTGGCCCTTTGGAATTTGTGAGCTTTAAACTTGATACTAGGTCCCTGCATAATTTTATTTTTTCATTACCGTTTTAGTCACTCGCTCTTTCCCACCCCCACCCCAATGTTTATGGTGCACCAAAGCTTATGGAGCTAAAGCAGCAGCAGCCGCCCACAAAAAGGAGATAACAGATATATACCCTCCAACACAACACAGCCTAAATCTGGGACACTGAATCCCATGTGACTCATGCAACCCGCACCGGTTTGTGGACCCCCCAAAAAATGCTTTACGGGGCAAGGTCTCAGCCCAAAATGGTCAGCAAGCAAGGGGCCCAAAATGGTTGCCATACTCTCACAGGGGAAAATGGAATGTCCTGTATTTTCCAGGGCAGTTGAAGGGTATGCAAGCATGCCTAGCTGAACTCTGAGGTTTGCAAAATCACAAAAATCGGAGGACAAGGGAAGCAATAATCATGCTCCCCCCCAAAAAAAGGGGGGCTAGGAAACAAATATTCATGTACAGTGCCTAATTCACCCATGAATTAGGATGCCTAATTCACCCATGTCAATTGCCAGTAAAAATAAAACTGTTGGACTCACATAACAGACTTTTTGCTAGGAGAAATAGGAGAAGGGAAAGAAAGAGATGCACCCAGAGACATGAGATTGAGGAACCAGGAGCAGGAACCAGGAGAGAAAGTGGGGAAGAGATACATAAGGAAATGTGGAATGGGAAATGTGGAATGGGCTAGGACTTCCGGTTCCGGTCGCGGACAGTGAGGAAGCGCGGAGAACCCGCTCTCGGTTTTCTGGGCGCTGTGGAGGCTTGGGGAAGACGCTAGGGCTCAGCGTACCCCAAAAACCTTAAGGGGGGAACCCTTGGGGGATAGGCTCCCAGCAGCGTGGATGCGGCCGAGCCGTTTCTCTGAGACGACAGGTCGAGAGGACGAAGGGCCGCTAGCGCGATTTGGGAAAGCACCGACTCCATAGCGCGATGCCTCGAGCTTCAGCTGGGAAATGCGACGAGCTTCCTCAAGACAAGAACGGGACCCCCAGTGTTTTTTAGCATTCTTTTGAAGCGTACTTTTAAAGTGTGAAGCTAGTTTTGGAGCTGGGAGGTGCCTGGATGTTTCTGGATTATGTTTTGGAGTTCACTCGGTGGTGGAGTTAAGATGGCGCAGAATGGAAGTCGTAGGAATGGGGAAGTCTTGGTTAGTCTGACTGAGTGAGTACGACCCGAGTTTGTATTGAGAACTTACGATATTATTATCGAAGGAGCTTAAGGACTTAAAGAATTTCAATTAACAATAAGGATGCCAATTGAACTCTTTTAGTTTCACAGTTAATCTCACCCGCGCTGCTTATGTTTACGCCGTCCTCCGTGCTTTATATTCAGCTCTTTTGATTCCCTTACGCCCTCGGTCTGAAAAAATATAGGCCGCAAGCTGTGAGGAACTGGGAGGAACTGATTGACACAGCTGTTTGTATATTTGCCCCCCACCTTCAACTTTAGCCCTTTTTTTATTGCTGTGCCGCTCTTTTTGTTCCATTTTTTTTGGTTCCATTTTCTTCCTTCCCTTGCCGCTTTCCCCCTCCTCTTTGGCGCGACCTTTTCCGGCGGCTGGAGTTGGACCCAGGGTGGACGGGGGCAGCGTAGCTCCCTAACTTGCACCACTTGGTCCCTAACCATTACTACTTAGTTTAGAAAGACAAGCCCACTTTACTCTGACTCCGACTTTGATGTCGACTGCGACCTGCTGAAAGGAGACTACCAGTGGGACTAAATTGGACAATACGCCATTAAGGCTCGGCTACGGGCTATTAATTTCTATCATCCTCGCGGCTAAGGACTGGTTTGGACAATTGAAGTGGTGAGAGCGAAGTGAGAGAGAACACACGGGTCTCGGTGAAGTCTTCTCATACTACTCCTTTTGTGCTTCTCCTCGGAATTCTTACGGAACTACTACCCCTTGATGTATTGATGTATTGGGACTGGGTTGGCGAACTGCAGTGAAGGGAGTGTTTAAATTTGAGTGGAAAATTGCTTTATTTTTGTTTACAACCGGAAATCTCAGGGGGGGGGAGAAGAAAGGAGAGTGTAAGATTGTGTAAGTCAGTTTGGGGGAGAGATCTGGTAATGATGGGGAAGGACGGGAAAGAGGGGAGGAAAGTGGGTGGGACCCCAGGGGAAAGGAAGTCGTCCCGCCAGGAGGAAATCAAAGACTTAGACAATTTATGGGCAAAGATAAAGGAGGAATTTAAGCAAAATGAATTATATATGGAAAGTAAACTGGGAGAGGTACAGGAGATGATTGATAAAAAGATAGAAGGAGCAGTTGGAGAACTCTCAATTAAGATTCAAGATCTATCTGCAAAATCCAAAATAATAGAGGAATCTAATAAAAAACTACAGAAGGGGATGAGAGAACAGAAAAAAGAGACAATGAAGTTGAAAGAAGAGTTAAGAGAGCTGAACAAATCACAAGACAGAATCTGGGACAATTTAGCCATGACAGATATGCGGCAAAAACAACTTCACCTAAAATTCAGGGGGGTAACAGAGGAAAGAAATGAGGACATAAGAGGGAAAATGACCAAGGAACTCTCTAAATGGTTGGGTTTGAAAGAAGAAGAGATGGCTCTTGCCATAGAGAATGTGTTTAGAATGACAAGACCCCAGCATTTAAAAATTAATAAATTTTTTGGGGACTGTTTAGTGATTTTTAATTCAGTGGAAATGAAAAATTTAGTCTTAAGAACGAGCTACCATAATAAGTTAAGAATTGACGGCAGACCTATTATTATTTATAAAGAAATACCAGTTAGACTGCTACGCAAAAGAGAAGGATATAGACAAGTGGTAGCCGTTCTGAGGAGAAATGGTATACAATTTAGATGGGAGTTCCCGGAAGGGATTACCTTTTTCTATAAAGATAAAAAATTTAGACTGCTTGATATTCAGGAGGTGGAGAAGTTTATGAGAAGGTACGAAAGAGAACTTGGAAAGGTAGAAAATAGACTAAGAGTTAGAGAGGAGGGGGAGGAGGAGGGGGAGAGAAGGAGTGGACAGGACAGAGAGCAGGAGAAAGAAGAAAGGGGGGAGGAATCAGGAGATGAAGAAGATGAGGCCGTAGTGGGAGAAGGGACGGCAGAAGAGGAGGAGCTCTCAGGAAACAAAGGCGTTAGATTATAGGCTGAGACTTAAACACCGTAATAGTTAAAGGGAAACAATAGCGCACACTTTAAGATTTTTGTCCTGGAATGTGAACGGGTTGAACGAGAAAGTTAAAAGGAATAAAATTGAGAAAATCTTGAAAAATAAGAATTATGATGTGATCTGCTTTCAGGAAACCCACGTAGCCAAGAAACACAAGCATATTCTGGTGAATAAAAAACTGGGAGTAGAGTTTATTAATTCGGAGACAAACAAGAAAAGAGGTGTGGTGATTTATGTTAAAGAAAGGTGGGATCCGGTATTAATCTGTAAAGATGAAGAAGGTAGAATATTGGGAATTCAATTAAACTTCCGGGGGAAAAAAATTAATGTTGTGACGGTGTATGCCCCGAATACAAATAGAGCGGAGTTTTTTGAGAAATTAGAACGCATTTTGTTAGAACTGGAAGTTCATAAATTAATCCTGCTTGGAGATATGAATGGTGTTCCGGTACCGGATTTGGATAGAAGTGAAAAGAAGGGGAAACTAAACCGGGGGAAATTACCGAAATCTTTTAATGATCTTGAGGAGAACTTAGATTTAATTGATATTTGGAGGCAAAAAAATCCGACTGCCAAACAGTTCACCCACTATTCTGAGCCCCACCAGAGTTGGAGCAGAATTGATCAGATCTGGATGACAAGAGCATTATCGCTAAGAGTAATGAGATGTGAAATTCAACCCAGGACACTTTCTGATCACTGCCCCTTGGTTATGGAAATAAAACATGAAGTAAAGGGACAGTATAGGTGGAGGATGAACGAATATTTATTTGAAATTGAAGAAGTGACGGAAAAGGCTAAAAGTACTCTGAAAAATTATTTTGATTTGAACCTGAATAAAGAGACCCCTATAAATATAGTATGGGACGCCAGTAAGGCGGTTCTAAGGGGCTTTTTAATACAACAGAATAGTCATAGAAGGAAACTAAGGGAACAAAAGAAAGAGGAGATCCTTACCCAGTTGAGAAAATGTGAGAGGAAATTGACTATAAACCCGGCAGACGAAGAGATTAACCGAACCTCTAAAGTGTTGCAGTCACAATATTCAGCCTTATTAAATCAAGAGATAGAATGGAGAATTAAATTTATGAAGCAGAAATATTTTGAGTCGGCAAATAAAATGGGGAAGCTGCTTGCGTGGCAGCTAAGAAAAAGGAAGAAACAGAATGTGATCAATAAATTAATAATGGAGGATAACATCATAGAAGACCCAGATGAAATAGAAAAAAGGTTTATCCAATTTTTTGAAAAGCTGTATGAAAAAGGAGAAGAAGATAGTATAGAAATAAGAAACTACTTGGAGCGATGTGGAGGGAAATACCTAACAGAAGAGGATAGTGTACAATTGAACAAGAAGATCACGGTAGACGAGATCAAGGAGGCTATTAGTAGGATGAAGACCGGAAAGGCCCCTGGGCCGGATGGTCTGTCCTCAAAATATTATAAAGTGTTAGGGGAATACTTAGCGCCGGTGCTTACGGACGTTATTAATAATATTATCCAAGGAGGGAGGATCCCTGATTCTTGGAAAGAGGCTTATATAACTTTAATACCAAAAACAGAAACTGAAAAAACAGATATAAAAAATTATAGGCCAATTTCACTGCTTAATAGCGATTATAAAATCTTCGCAGATATCATGGCAAATAGACTTAAGAAGTATTTAAAGAAATATATTCATAAAGACCAAGCGGGATTCCTCCCTGACAGGCAACAGAAAGATAATGTCCGTCATATATTAAATATTATTGAATATTTGGATATGAGGACAGACATCCCGGCAGCTTTGATTTTCATTGACGCAGAGAAGGCCTTCGATAACGTCTCCTGGGAATTTTTATTACAATGTTTGGAAAGAGCAGGAATAGAAGGTCCATATATGGAAGGCATCAAGGCAATATACTCAGGACAACAGGCTAGATTGATTATTAATAATAATTTATCCAAGTCCTTCAAGATCATGAAGGGTACAAGACAGGGCTGCCCTTTGTCACCCCTGTTATTTATCATGGTCTTGGAAGTAATTGCAAACAAAATAAGGGAGACACCTAATGTAAGAGGGATAAATGTCGGGGAGAAGGAATACAAACTAAAGGCTTACGCCGATGACTTGGTCTTGTCCCTAGAAAACCCTGTGGATAGTGCTAGTAGAGTAGTAGAACTTTTAGAAGATTTTGGTAAACTATCAGGATTTAAATTAAATAGGAAGAAAACAAAAATTTTAACAAAGAATTTGGAGGACCAAGATAAAAAACGATTGGAGCAAAAGATTGGCATTAAAGCTGTGAATAAAGTTAAATATCTGGGAATTTGGCTATCCCCGAAAAACATAAATTTAATGGAAGATAATTACAATAAGGTATGGCAAGAAATTAAGAAAGACCTGGATACCTGGCATAGGCTGAAACTATCATGGACAGGGAGGATGGCAACGATTAAGATGTGTATTCTCCCAAGACTGCTATTTCTATTCCAGAATATTCCAGTAATCAAAGGTACTACATGTTTTAAGAACTGGCAAAAAATTTTGGCCAAGTTTATTTGGCAGGGGAAGAGAGCTAGAGTTAAGTTTAAATATCTTACAGACTCAAGAGAGAGAGGTGGTTTCGCAGTTCCGAATATAAGGCTTTATTATGAGGCAGCTTGCCTATGCTGGATAAAGGACTGGGCCATTCTAAGAAACACGGATTTATTAGACCTAGAAGGCTTCAATATCAGGTTTGGTTGGCATGCCTACTTGTGGCAGGATAAAGGTAGAGTTCACAGAGGCTTTTCCAACCACATAATTAGAGGCCCGTTACTTGAAGTCTGGAACAGGAATAAAAAGCTGATTGAAAAAGGTACCCCCTGGTGGCTTTCTCCAGTTGATATTATTAAAATAAAAAAATTAAATATGACAGGTGAAAGGTGGACGTATGAGGATCTTTTAGTTAAAACAGAAGAAGGGTGGAAGATGAGGTCATATGGCGAGATGAAAGGTAAGATTAAGGAGTGGCTACACTTTCACCAAATTAATGCACTGTGGGGTGAACATAAGAAACTGGGGATGAGTGAAAAAAAATCGAGATTCCAGGTGGAAATCTTAGAAGGCAATAATAAACTCCTCTCTAAAATGTACAAACAATTATTGGAATGGGACACCAAAGAGGAAGAGGTGAAGAGTGTGATGGTTAAATGGGATAGAGATCTTGGGCATAATGTAGAGTATAATAAATGGCAAATACTTTGGAAAAAAGGTATGAGGTTTACAGCATGTGCAGCCCTGCGGGAAAATTTAGAGAAAATGATGTACCGATGGTACTTGACCCCGGTAAAACTGGGGAAGATGTACAGATCTGTAGACAATATCTGCTGGAGATGCAAAGATAAGGTAGGGACCTTCTTCCACATTTGGTGGACTTGTGAAGTGGTGAAGAAATTCTGGGGACAAATTTATGAAGAGCTGAAGAAAATCTTGAAGTATAATTTCCCCAAAATACCTGAGGCGTTCCTTTTAGGTATGATCGGAGAAGAGATAAAAAGCACAGACCAAACTTTTTTCCAATATGCCACAGCAGCGGCGAGGGTTTTAATAGCGCAAAAATGGAAATCGCCTAATATACCTACGATTGGAGAATGGCAGGTGAGGTTGTTTCAATACATAGAATTAGCGAGATTAACACAAAGAATTAGGCATCATAATTTGGCAAAAATAAAAGGTGAATGGACTAAATTTTTAAGTTATATTGAGATTAATCTGGGAATTAATAATTTAACAGCAGACGATAATTAATACCTGCGACGTTGAGAGCTATTGTTAGAATAACTGCAGAAACTATACAAGATTACATAACCCTAAATCGAGTGGATGGAGGTCTACTGTTTGTACTGTTTGTTTGTACAAGTTTGTATAAGTCTGTTTAAGTTTCTTTTCTTTTTTCCTTTTTGCTTTTTGGTGTGTGTATTTTCTTCTTGATATGTGTACTTTTTTATAAAGAAAAACTGTCTAATAAAGATATTTAAAAAAAAAAAAAGGAAATGTGGAATGGATGAGGCAGGTGTAGAGATAGTTTACATGAGGGTGCAAAGGAGGGGCAAAGAAAGCAGAAACCAAAACTGAGGTGGGAAGAAGCAAAGGGGTGGAAGAAGATGCATTTGAGTGATGGAGATAGGGGCTGTTCCACACAGCAGAAGATCCCAGGCTCAGTCCTCAGTAGGACTGGGATTGACTTCTGTCCAGAACCCAGGAGACCACGGCTGGTCAGTTGTCAAGCGTCGCAAGTCCTCCCCCTCCCTTCGGTAACTTCACAGGTATGAATTAACGAGCAGTTGATATATTTATAGTCCTTTTATTATAGCATTGTGTTGCAAGCACAATATACAGCCCCCGCAAGTGTTAGGATATTTCCGTTCCACCTTAAAAATAGGATATTTTTAGGATATTTCCGTTCCACCTTAAAAAAAGGGTAGTTGCCTACTCTAAAAGACCAGAAGACCTATAAGCCTTATTCAAGGAGGTGTCTATGGAATTTGGAAAAAAGTTAAAAAGAAAATAACTATAGCAAGTGTTTGCTTAGTAAGAGTATCCATGAGTTGAAGAAAGGGATGTGGCAACACTGTCTGAATAAATGCAGCAGAAATTGACTCCCAAAGAAAACCCCAAACTGCAGCTGTATTCTTAAGTCCACTGAAATGAATATGATCAAATGTGCTTCACTCTGTATTTGATTGTGACTGTATTTGGTAATGTAGAAAGAAATTAGGGCTGCATTCACAAGGCAGTTCATTCCAGTTCCCTGACTTTTCCCTAACCGTTATGGAACTATAGTGGAATATCGCACAAGTTTAGAGCTCGTTTCTGTGTTATTTGCTTCCAGAAAAATCAATTTGCAAATAATATGGAAATGAGCACTAAACTTGCGCAGTATTCCACCAGAGTTCCAGAAAGCTCAAATACAATGCAGAACCTAACAGTTTGGGGAAAGCTGTGAAAATATGTGTTATTTTACATTAGAGCAAATAATGTACACTATTATTTTATTTGATGATGATGATGATGATGATGATGATGATGATGATACAAAACCAGCTGGACTGTTATGTCAACTGAGACGCCAGGTGGCAGTGTTTCCATTGTGTTTCCATGAGTGAGAAAGCACTTGCAGAAACACATGAGTTCTCTTTGATATAAGGACCCCGTGAGGGATTCCAGAATAATTACAAAAAGGCCTAATTACAATGCTGGAGTGCCAGCAAGAGCTCACACTGCACAGACTGAAGGCTTCCTTTCCCCATTAGAAGCTCTCTATCCCTGATCCCTCCCCTCAATGCCATTATCTATCCGGAATGCTTTCTTCATTGTGCCATTTCAAAGGAGACATTTTTTGATATGGTTTTTAAAAAGATTCTGTTTAATTCTCCCTCACACACACAATAGTAGCGTCACATATCAAGTACACGGTCACATCCGCTCCTCACAGAAAACAGGCAGCAAGCAGAATGGAATAAACTGAAAAGAATAAACAGAACAACTGGGAAATTTCCATAAGAAATAAATCGCGTAAGTAGACGATCAAACAAACATACAGCATATTTATCACATACAGTGGTACCTCAGGTTACAGATGCCTCAGGTTACATACGCTTCAGGTTACAGACTCCGTTAACCCAGAAATAATACCTCAGGTTAAGAACTTTGCTTCAGGATGAGAACAGAAACCGCACGGTGGCGGGAGGCCCCATTAGTTAAAGTGGTACCTCAGGTTAAGCACAGTTTCAGGTTAAGAACAGACCTCCGGAACGAATTAAGTACTTAACCCGAGGTACCACTGTACTAAAGTTACAAAAACAAGCTAACGTGTAATAAAGGTTCAATTCCTCAAAATGTTTGTGTGTGTGTGTGTGGGAGAGAGAGAGAGAGAGAGAGAGAGAGAGAGAGAGAGAGAGAGAGAGATGGTGCCACCATTTCTCTGCCAGCAATTGATGCAGCAGGGCATGTGGTGGCAGCAGCAGGTATGGGAGTGGTGGGAGTGGAATCAGCAGCAAGGCAATGTGGCACTTCCTGTTTCGCCTCAAGCAGCGAAATGGGTCATGCTGCCCCTGCAGATTGGCCACTGTGAAAACTGAGTGCCAGCCGATATGGGCCTTTGGCCTGAACCAGCAGGGCTTGTCTTATGTACTTATGTTCTTAGTATTCACTCCTGCATTTGAAAATAAACGAATAAATAGCATGGGTAATCTTTGAGAATCACATGTGAAAAAGTTTCCAAACTTAGATGTAACTGTTATCCATGCTACTAACATTCCAGTTTTACAATCTAAATCAGGGGTAGTCAACCTTTTTATACCTACTGCCCACTAATGCATCTTTCTTGATGGTAAAATTTCCTTACCGCCCACCAGTGCTAGATGGAAGGAGGGTTCAGCTTGTGCCGTAGAACCCCCCACCACCCACCTTGAATCCTAAAATGCCCACTAGTGGGCGGTAGGGACCAGGTTGACTACCCCTGATCTAAACTATAAATTTCCCATATGGGGTTATCTTCTTGCTCTTTAAAAGGAAAGAGAAAAGGTCATGTGATTACATTGTGCCCATGTCTCAGTCACATAGAACCAAACACATGAACAGCTTCTTAATGGTGGGTGGACTAATGTGTGGAGATCAGAGGTGGGGCGGCCCCATTCCTCAGTAATGTCTCCTTTCATAAAAGTAAGAGGCTCTTGTTATCTAAAGCATCTACCTTTTTTATACAAAGTTAAGAGTGAAAAGTTGACAACTCTTAATGCAGCTCTGTTATAAAACTTTTCCTCCACTCAATAAAATCTACTTTTATTTTTCACAAGATGAAACTCATTCACTTTATCCAAAATCCCAGTATTAGAACCTGAAGAGGATGGATCAAATCTTTTCCCTCCAACTTGTATCAAACAATATTGCTCCTTCGCTTCTAAGGATTAGGATTGTATGTGGCAAAAATATTTATCTGGTTGTTCATAAGAGCATTTGATATGCTCTTATCTTGAGACCAGCTTTTGAATCCTCTTGAAATTTCTCGCCAATATATCCACAGATACGACAGCAGAGTTTGCCTAAACCAAATGTAACAAAACCAGAATTAAATCAAAGACTGCTTTCATTCCATTAAGCCAATCAGAGGGAGGCCTTTGCTGCAATATACATTTTGGTGTGTTATTTAAAATATTTATATGCCTTATTGGTGCCAAATGGTGTGGCTTAGCAAGAATGTCATTAAAACAATCATCATAAAGGGGGAAATGGTGGCTCTGTAAGAACAGTTCAATGGTAGACCCAATTACCTAGAGGGGTGGTGCGCTCTTCCTTGTTGCTGTTTTTCAAGCAGAGGGTGATCAGTCATCTTTTGGGTATGCTATAACTTTGAATTTCTTCTATTAAGTAGGTGTTGCAATGGATGACCTGTAAGTCCCTTCCAAATCGTACAAACCTACACAACAAGCACTTGTAAGGTGACATTGACAAAGAAGGATTCTGCCCTTCCATTGTATCTAAGATGGAGCTGAATCAGAGAGGAGCATCTTTATCCACACACAAAAGTTGTAGCTGGTTATGAAACGCCTTAAAATATCACCAGATGGTCCTACATGCAGGAGACACCTCACTACCCATAAAAGTTCTGCTGGGAGGATTTTTGATATGTTTAGTGGGAGAGGTCAAACGCAGAGAATTCTCCTTTGTAAGGAGTATCAATGTGGAGTGTCCCACCTGCAGACGTACTGTGGGGTGTTTCAATTAAGATGTATTCATCAAATCTGCAAAGAAATAGCTATATTGTGGTTGGAGCTGGAACTTGGATCTGCAACACTATCAATTACTGCCCTGGTATTCCTCACGTCTTTGCAATATAACAATAAGACTATTCTCAGCCCCCCCGCCGCCCTTTTTTTTGCAGGCTACCCTCAGGTTGATATTAAGATGCAAACTGAATCAGATTTCACCCCCATCACTGCACACTACTCAAGACACCCCAGCACACTCTCTGTTTGACTCAAACTTTACAGTGCATTTAGTGAACAACAGCTGAAAAAATGGAACATGAAGTCATCGTTCTCTTTTTTTCACATCCTAGATTGACAGCAATCCCACCAGGATTCCCTCTAGTACTACAGTTTGAAATCGTATAGCCAAAATCTTATGGTAAATGTCAAGGTTTTGAAATGTCAGCATTGCATTCTTGTTCTTATTTTCCTCCAAGTCTGTTTGCCACTGCCTTGCCTTTCACCCGCACCTTAGTTTAAATCTATATGCCTCTATACAATCTGCATGCACACAGTAACCTTAATTTGCACGTAAATGAGATGTAATTACATCTGTTCTATTTGTTCTTCTGAAATAATTTTAGAAATGCATTTTAACCTTGGTTTTTGCTTCATCGAATTCGGTAAATTAGCAGCTGTTTATCTTTGCTTTTTAACTCACTGGATATCTCATTAACTTTATTGCTCCTTGCTGAATTCTTCCACAATTGCTCTGTAATTCTAGTTCTGAGCTATGAAAAATTGGATGTAATAGTACTGAATGCCATTTCAGTCACCAGAGCAATTGAGAACGGGATTTGCATTTCCACATCCATAGATGTTAAATATTCCTCTTTTCATTCAACTCACACGTTGTACATTTTATTTCATAGACATTTAATGACCTTTCCCCCCCCCCCCCTATCTCCTGTCTGTCAAAGATCATGAAATTCCATTGAGACTGACACAATGGTAAGATGGAAAAGAGAATGTATGGGGATAATGTATAAAAGAAGAATTCATAACTCATTTCTCCTCCAAGGCCTTCGCTGCCATTGACGCCCGGTTGTTTTTTAATATCTATTTAAAACATTTTTGGTCTGACTTTGTAGCTGCTGGATTTATTGCTGTACAGAGCAACATGAACACCCCTTACACCAGGCAGAGGGGGCAGGCATTGGAATGAGCAGAGGTATTCTTCTGTTCAGCTCTCCCAGCTAAGCCAGCTGCCTGCCATCCACTGATCATGTGGGTGAATGGGAGGCAGTGAAAATCTTCCAAATGAGGCATTCTGAGCGCAGGAAGGAAGCATGGCTGAGCCAAGATGCCCTGGATCCTAAGACAGTCTCACTGCCAACTGCATAGCACCATCAGCCCAATTTGGGTTGGGCCACTGTGCTGAGCCTGGACCTGTTGCAGCAATCAACCTGAATTGGGTCCAATAATCCTGTTCCCCACCTACCTTCCACCATGGGCGTTATGAGCAGCAGGGTTGCTCCACACAGCTTTGCTGGCAGGTGTATGTGTGTGTGTGTAGGATTATACCCTCGTTTCCCACTAAATTATATGCAGACTAGACTCGTTGAAATTAATGGGTCTAGGATAGTCATATCCATTCATTTCATAGTATCTACTCTAAGTATGACTAATATTGGCTACATCTCCAGTAAATGAATTTTTCATGAATTTTGATTTTGAGAAATACATTTGCAGCAGTTTCTGAACATATATGAGAATGAGAGGTCTAAAATGAAAATGAAAAACCTACTTAGAAAAAGCAATTTTATGGAGGGGGGATTAGGCTGAAGCTATTTGTATTTTGTGTTTGTATTTAAAATAGTTATATACCACTTTTCTATAAGATATATATATATATACAGTGCTTTTTCTGGGGGGATGCATACCCCTAAACATTTTGTGAATCTAAGTTTGGCCTCATTGGGGGGCAGTATTTCAATATGAGTAGGAAAATGAGAGTACCACTAAACATTATTTTTAGTGGGAGAAAGCACTGTGTGTGTGTACACACACACACACACACACACACACACACACACAGTGGTTTACAACTTCAGCATAAATTGACCCTAGTTCACATATGAGCTATTGTCTTATGTGTTCTGATTTGGGAGTATAGATGAGGAGGCATGAATGTAACTATTTGTGCATTTGGGGTACAGTGGAGGGACTTGCACCAATATCATGAAGACTTAAGGAGTTACTATGAAAATTACTTAATGGCCAAGTAATATATCAATCACCTGGGAAAGTGCCAAAGGGTTCAGAGCTCATAAAAGCCAGAACATGTGACAAGGGCATCTGCTGCAGTTGTCTTCCTCTTGTAGTTTGCTTAGGAATTGATCCCCACACACCACGGCTTTTTATGATCATCAGGCACTTCCCATGAGTCAGTTGGATGGCATTTTCCCCTGCAGTTCTTCAGTTCTTATTCAGAGTCTTTTCTTGCCAAGGAATGCTCAAAGCAGTGCTTTTCCAGTGATCATTCCACAACCATTATCTCAGCCCAGGGCCATCTTCTTCTTCTTCTTTGTTAACTTTCAGGATCGAAATAACAGACTAGAGAGATTTCTGCGATAATGCTGCATAAATCCAAACAGAGCACTAGCAAAGAAAAAAAGCAGTAAAAGCAGATAGTTTGAACATATGGAACTGTACAATTCCAAGTCAGGCTATTGGTCCATCTATCAAGCAGTAGTAGCTGAATGCTGTCTACCTTGTCAGGGAAACAGTTCTGCAGTGTTTTAAGGCTTGATCATCCTGGACCTTTAACTGGAAGTGCCCTGGATTGAAACTGGGCCCTTCTACATTCTAAGCATGTGCTCTGCCACTGAATTAAGGACATGAGAAGAATCCTGGTGGGTCAGACCAGAAGCCTATCTCCTCCAGCATCCTGTTCCTTGCAGTGGCCAATGAGATGCCAACAGACCCTTCAAGTGTCCTTCTTTTCCAGGGACATCCCTGATTTAGAGGCTCTGTCCCGGTTTCTGATTTGATCCCAGAATGTCCAACTTTTCCTTAAAAGGTAAAGGTAAAGGGACCCCTGACCATTAGGTCCAGTCATGACTGACTCTGGGGTTGTGGCGCTCATCTCGCTTTATTGGCCGAGGGAGCCGGCGTACAGCTGCCGGGTCATGTGGCCAGCATGACTAAGCCGCTTCTGGTGAACCAGAGCAGCACACAGAAATGCCTTTTACCTTCCCGTCGGAGCGGTACCTATTTACAGTGGTGCCTCACAAGACGAAAATAATTCGTTCCACGAGTCGCTTCACCTTGCAATTTTTTCGTCTTGCGGAGCACGGATTCCCCGGGTATTAACGGTTTTACGAAAAAGGAAGCAAACTCGCTAGACGTTTTCGTCTTGCGAAGCAAGCCCATAGGGAAATTTGTCTTGCGAAGCACCTCAAAAAACGGAAAACCCTTTCGGCTAGCGAGTTTTTCGTCTTGCGAGGCATTCGTCTTGTGGGGCACCACTGTATTTACTTGCACTTTGACGTGCTTTCAAACTGCTAGGTTGGCAGGAGCAGGGACCGAGCAATGGGAGCTCACCCCGTCGCGGGGATTCGAACCGCCAGCCTTCTGATTAGCAAGTCCTAGGCTCTGTGGTTTAACCCACAGCACCACCCGCGTCCCTCACTTTTCCTTAGGATGCCCCTATTTTCATTGGAGAAATGTTGGAAGGTATGGAGTTATCCGATCCCTGAGCTGTCTGAAGGCAATCCTGTGTAGGGAAGGGTTTTTTTTTTAAAAAAAATAATTAATGTTTTATTATGTTTTTATATATGTTGGAAGCTGCCCTGAGTGGCTGGGGCAACCCAGTAAGATGTGTGGGGTATAAATAGTAAAATTATCATTATGGAATGGAACATCCCTATTTTCATTGGAGAAATGTTTGGAAAATATGTGCCTGTCGATAGGGCAGGTACACTTTGCCCTGATCACTTCTACCAACAGTAAAATGAGTCATTTAATTCGGACCTGATAGCCAAATGAAGAGACAGACACAGAGGTTGGTTTGAACTGAGGTCACTTTATTTTATTTTAGTTATTATGAAAGAAAGAAAGAAAGAAAGAAAGAAAGAAAGAAAGAAAGAAAGAAAGAAAGAAAGAAAGAAAGAAAGAAAGACAACAAAATCCACAGCAGTGACCAGAGGAGAAATAACCACTGAGAAGACCATAGAGAGAAGAAACGCCATGGTGCATCTGAAGCAGCACATCCGGACGCCCTCGTCTGCCCCAGCTGCAACAAAACATGTCTCTCCCACATCGGTCTAACAGCTTGACTTCACCCCCCCCCCATGGTGCACTCCTTCATTGTCTCCGAAGACAGATGCATTCCAACAATAACAACAATCACAGTTATCATTAATACAATTCAGTATAAACTCATGGTGGTTCAAAATATCAGAAATACTGGCTGCTGAGCACTATCATTCATACTTGCCCTCCAAACCAGAATTGGATATTGCATTCAAAGTAGACCCTTTGGTATTACCCATGAATTGCACTTATATACTTTTCATAAGTTATGGTACTGTTTTCTTGTTCTGTGGTGGGTAGCCGACCTGGGTTCATCCAATGCCTGAACAGGGCCCTCCATATGTACAGTCACATAGCCAGCCCAAGACATTTTGTTTCCTGAGGTGAAGGACTAGATGCATTCCCTGTTCCACGTGCAGAAGCTGACTGGCCTAACAGTTGGATGCTGGCAATGTCCCCACTGTGGAAGGACGTGTGGATCCAGAATTGGCCTCCACAGTCACTTACGGACTCATTGTTAAAACCATGTTTATGGAAGACAATCTTACTTGGCTACGAGTGATTGCCAAAGAAGAAGAGGATTACCTTCCACCACAGGATAGCTTAGAAGGTGATGGGAAGGTTGCATGCCACACATTGGTCTCTTTCCAACCCCCCAGCATTTGCTCCCTGAAGCAGCCCCCTCAACTTCCAGAAAATGCGCAGAGATTGGAGGCAGAGCCTGATGCTTCTGTGATGCTCCTCCTCTTGGCATGCAATTGTTGAACACATGGAAGAGAGTGGTAGCCAATGAATGGAAAGGCATTTCATCTTCTCCAGAATAAAGAAAAGCTGCTATCTCGAGAAGGTATTTATAGTTTAATCAATTTGTGGTGCCATTTCCATTTAAAGTTGCACATATCCAGCCACTCAATAGTGTTCCTCTCTGCAGAAAAGTGAATTTCTCATATTGACAAATTAAGACTGCCAAGTGGGCAGGTACAGATTGCTGAAGAAAATAGAGCTGTGTCTATAGCAGTGACTGATTATCTGCTGAAGAACTGCATGCTTTCTTCTGGAAGTAATAACAGAAATAATTTGATTAGACTCTTATTTTAAATGTTGAGGATTCAGGTGGGGGGGGGCCTTAAATGCTATAAGTTATTGCCTGTGGCTGATAGCAAAGACATTCATCCTGGATCTCTTGGGTGTGGAATGAGTTGCAATTTGCAGAGAGAAAGAGAAATCCATTGCAAGTGCTCGCTATTTTAAGTTCCCCAGATTTCCATGACAAATGAAGCAATTATTATATGTCAAGGATGCAAACAGTAATTCGTCAACATTTCAGCTTATTAATTCTAACATTTGCCAGTCTGTGTAACATATTTATCACATTTTATTGCTTGCTGATGAAAAATCAAGCTTTGTTCTCTCAATTATCTTTGTACTGCAGCCAGGGAAGGAAGAAGGAGGCGGTGGGGGCGGTCCGCCCTGGGTGTCATCACTGAGGGGGGTGACATTTGGCGGGCCTCCCACCCACGACTCCCAAGCCTACCCCGAGCCTTCCCCCTTCCCCCTTTGTTTTGACAGCTCAGGGGAGGCTTGGGAGTCACGGGCACACGGCGTGCCATTGCCCCCTACTCCCGGGCTGCTTCCGGGGGGGGGGAGCCTCCCCTGAGCTGTCAAAAGGAAGGGGGAAGGAAGGAAGGCTGCTGGCAAAAGAAGGCTGCTGGCGACTCCCTTCCCCCCACACACACACACCCAGGAAGCAGCCCTCCATGGGCGGCTTGTTCCTCCCCCCATGGGCATCTCACCCCCATGGGATGCTCACCCCGCCCCCATGGCCCCAACTCTAGGTGCACAGTATGTGCGCCGCTCCGGGTGATGGAGCAACTAGCTCCACCTCTGACCGCAGCATCAGTAAAAAAGCATCTGAACAGTTGGTTCCAGACCCCATCCAGGTCTATAGAGCTAAAACTGTAGCCCAACTGTTGCTTGGCATTCTTATTTGAGCAAGGAGCATTGATAGCACTCTGGAGAGGACACAATAGAGTTTTTGGATAATATTTTTGGGGTTCCCTAAACATGTACTGAGAACAGTTCTAAACCTTGAAGTCTCTTTGAGCTCCCTCCAAGCTCATACCTAGGACACTAGTCTCAATTATTGGCTTTGTATCCATTTTAGGAAATCTACACAGCTGATCGATTCATTTTTTACAGATGCAGTTTTTTGAGATTTTTTGTGTGGAAAGATAAACGTGAAAGCTAAAGCATGCATCAGACAAAGAACTGAGGAGGTGGGTTTTTCAATAGTTAAAAGCCTCTTCCTTCTTGATCTTGTTCCCTGGTATGTTTGGGTTTCTGAATTTTATTTTATTTATAAAAATGTTTGTATACCACTATTCATTGAAAAGATCAAAGTGGTTTACAACAACATACAAAAATATGCCCCCCCCCAAAAAAAAAAATATGCCAGAGATCTACTGTTACAGGTTAATGTACAGGTTATGCTTAATTGCCTGCATAAGCTTGGTGGAATAGAAAAGTTTTTAGCAAACTAGCTTTTAAAGACTAGAATACATTTTCAAAGACTAAAACAAAAGAAACCTGTGAATCTCCATTGGTAGAGCATTCCTCGGGCAGTGGCAGATTTGGGTATTATGGCGCTCTGGGCAAGGCCAAAAATTTGTGTCCTCCCCCCCCCCCCAACCTTTGCGCTTCCTTCCCAAACCCAACTAAGCAAGGCACCAGGCTGTGGGAAGAAGCTGTCAGGCTTCTGTCAGTGTCCCAGAGCCCTCCCACCTCCTTTCCAAAGCTGAGAAAAAGCATTGCTAGTCACAGGCGACAATTGAGTTTCTAGTGACAGAGACATATCCAGGAAAAACCCCAAGCTACCTGCCTGCTCCTTCAGAGGTAGTGAGACCCCATCCCAAGTTATTGGGTAACTTGCCTACTATCCCTGTTTGGATAATTGGAAATACTATCAGATGAATAAGGAGTTAAAATTACTTAGCCCTCCTAAATTTTGAAAATATTTTATGCTGGCATGCTGTAATTCTCTGCCAGAAGCATAAATGGAGGCTTGAGTTAACTGGGCTCCATTGGAAAGGGCTGTCAAGAATCTCTATGTTATGTTGTGTGTTACTGCAAAAAACTGAATGGGGTTAGGAAGTATTTGACGCTCTGACTGTTAAAACATTTACCTGGCTGACTGATGGGTGCCATGAGAGAATTAGGCATAAAGGGAAAGAGCTGAGCAACTTTATTACAAAAAGGAGAGCCCTTTTTAAAGAAGTTTGGTAATAAAGAGGAGAGTTCAAATGATCTCTGAGTGTGTTTGGGATGGATGCAAAGTTTTGTATGTTTTGTTTGCATTATACTGCATGCTATACCCCATGCTGTTTGGGGTCTGTTACTCCGGATGTATTTTATAATGGCTCTGTCACCATATAAGTAAATCCAATATGATATTACTCCATCAGCAGTAATGTTTATCACAGTCCGCAATGCTATTGAAATGGTTCTGTTTCCTACAGGATGAATTATGAATATGGCCTGGACCCTGCAATCATATGGCACCTGGGATGGCTTACTGGGGCTTTGAAACTGCTTGGGGTCAAGTGCCTCCTCCTTTATAAACTTTCTCAAGACTTAATCGGTGTCAAAGGCTCTCCATTCCACTACCATTAGAGATTCAGCTGGTGAACTAAGGGACACACACTGCTTTTTCACCAAAACTTTGGAATGCCATTATTATTTAGATCTACCAGGTTCTATTTTTCCCATGAGTTCAGGTGAACTCTGATAACTTATTAGTATAGTTGGGCTTTTTATGCCTAATAATTTGCTGATCCTGCTCTTTTTACTGGTTTTTATGTTTGTTAGGTTTTTATTTATTTTAGTGAGCACTTGTCTGTGTTTTCTGTTCTTTTCTGGGCATACAATTTTAATGAAAAAGTAAAATATAAGTTGAAACAACAACAACAACAGTCTTTGATACAGTCTTGCATGGAAATACAGTCAAGAAGAACTTTCTACTTTGCAACCTTCAGAGAAGGGCCAGTCAAGGGCAGGATGCCATAGGGCAGTTTGTGGCTTTGCTCTCTCTGTTTTACTTAGCCAGTTGTTGAAAATACTGAGGATGATTCATGTATTTTGTATAACCAAGATGTTGGAAGGAATTGGCGGCTCAGCTGATATTTACAGAAGAGGTGCAGGTGGGTTCAAGGGCAGAAGCCATCATTATATCAGGCAACTCTTGTTTACAGGGAATACAATATCAATACGCCACAATACAATATCAAATGCCACAAGAACGACCTAGGAAAGAAAATAATCCGGGCAAACACTCCACCAAGGGTTTAGAAAGAAACTGGCTTAGCTTAACAATGCCATCTAGTGTTGAATGTATGGCATGGAATATAAATAGAATTGATGGTGTTTATCTTGGGGTTTTTATTTTTCCTGTCTGATACTGTGTAAAATAAATTAGATACATTAAACCAAAACTATACTGGTACCAAAGGAAAAAGAAAAAAAGGAAAACCAATATAAATTGCAGGATATACATTGGAAAAAAACATTGTCTAATAAAATCTAAGTTGTAATATAACAAACTATTCTTGGTGGCAACTTAATTATCCATAATATGGGTACTTAATAATATGGGTGACTGTTTAGCTTGCCACATTGAAATGTCCTTGTTCTCAAGTACTTATTTACTTCCTTAATTAATTTTCTAGCAGTGATATGGGTAGTAGCATCCTGTTCTGTCAGCTAAAAGAAGGCTATATTTCTAAAAAAAAGGGGGTGCCAGAACTCACCATGAAAGCCTTCTTTGTTCTCTTATAATGGCAATGGCACCCACCTGAGAAGCTCTGGAACTGAGTTCCGGCTGGAAAAAACCCTGGCTAAAAGTAACAAGAAATGTATAGTATGGTACTAAAATAATACTAACACCCCACCCTCCCTCCTGAAGGAGCTCAGAGCAGCTAACAACAATCATACAGCTAAAAACAGCATGAAAACAACAATTAAAACAGACTGAAAAAACAACCAATAAGAGAGAGCATAGTGTGCAGAGAACATCCAGACATTCAAGGTCCCACTATGTGCCAGAGGCCCAGACAACATTGTCACCTAAAGGAAACAAAGCATGATGGTTAAGCAGATCTCCTTTGAGAGGGAATTCCAAAACCAGGGTGCTGCCACCAAGAAGGCTCTGCCCTGTACCACCCTTGGTGGCCATTGCATCCTTGGGGTCATTGAGAGAACCATTAAAAGGTAAAGGACCCCTGGTGTGGTGTAGTGGTTAAGAGCGGTAGTCTCGTAATCTGGGGAACCGGGTTTGCTTCCCCGCTCCTCCACCTGCAGCTGCTGGGTGACCTTGGGCCAGTCACACTTCTCTGAAGTCTCTCAGCCCCACTCACCCCACAGAGTGTTTGTTGTGGGGGAGGAAGGGAAAGGAGATTGTTAGCCGCTTTGAAACTCCTTAAAGGGAGTGAAAGGCGGGATATCAAATCCAAACTCTTCTTCTTCTTCTTCTTGGACGGTGAAGTCCAGTCAAAGGTGACTATGGGCTGCGGCCCCCATCTCGCTTTCAGGCCAAGAGAGCCGGCGTTTGTCCACAGATAACTTTCCAGGTCATGTGGCCAGCATGACTAAACCGCTTCTGGTGCAACAGGACATCGTGATGGAAACCAGAGCATACGGAAATGCCGTTTACCTTCCCGCTGCATCGGTACCTGTTTATCTACTTGCACTGGTGTGCTTTCAAACTGCTAGTTTGGCAGGAGCTGGGACAGAACAACAAGAGCTCACAGTCATGTGGATTTGAACCGCTGACCTTCTAATTAGCATACCCAAGAGGCTCAGTGGTTTAGACCACAGTGCCACCCGCATCCTAGTCCTAGCCACCAATCTTAGAAGCTGAGATGGTATATAACTTTTTTTTTCTTTGAACTTCTACTGCCTAATGTCGTTTCATCACCACATTTTAGTGGTCAGATTTTACAATAGAAATGATGATGCCCACAAGATCATAACTATGCCAATATAAGCCATGTTTTATTTCCTGGAGGGTATCCATATAAAGGACAGATGTGCAAGTGCCATTATTGAATGACAACATCTAGAAAAGAAAAGAACAGAACAGCCAAATGTAACACAGAGGTGAATTACTGAAGTGACAGGAAAAGATGTCTAGTGAAGGTAGTCTTTGCCAAGTCGGGAGAGAATTTTGCTTTGTATTATAATCTCCCATTTTACGTCGTACTCCCTCACACCTTCTATTTCGCTTTCTACAGAATAATATCTTTCAGCACTAGATGGCACTACAATGCACTGTATTCTAGATGTGTGGGGGTAGGGCAAACAGCTCCATACAAAATGAAAACATACATAATTCTGAAGGGGACTTTTGGGCTAAGAGCAAAACTGCAACAACAACAACAGACAACAATTATTATACAATGGTAGCTTGGGTTACAGATGCTTCAGTTTACAGACTCTGCTAACCCAGAAATAGTACCTCAGGTTAAAAACTTTGCTTCAGGATGAGAACAGAAATCGTGCGGCACCAGTGGTACCTCAGGTTAAGAACACTTTCAGATTAAGAACAGACCTCCAGAATGAATTAAGTTCTTAACCCGAGGTAGGTAAGGGGACCCCTGACCATTAGGTCCAGTCGTGACCGACTCTGGGGTTGCGGCGCTCATCTCGCTTTATTGGCCGAGGGAGCCGGCGTACAGCTTCCAGGTCATATGGCCAGCATGACTAAGCCACTTCTGGCGAACCAGAGCAGCGCATAAAAGCGGTGTTTACCTTCCCGCCGGAGCGGTACCTATTTATCTACTTGCACTTTGACGTGCTTTCAAACTGCTAGGTTGGCAGGAGCAGGGACCGAGCAACGGGAGCTCACCCCTTCGAGGGGATTCAAACCGCCGACCTTCTGATCAGCAAGTCCTAAGCTCTGTGGTTTAACCCGACGTACCACTGTAGTAGTAGTAGTAGTAGTAGTAGTAGTAGTAGTAGTAGTAGTATTATTATTTCCTAACATTCATTTTGTTTTCAGCAGTATCTCCTCAACTGTGGATGCCTCGTTTCTGCACCATCAGAGTAGCACAGCCCTACACTTTATGGTTTACCACATGGATGTAATTCAGAACAGCCTTTGTGTGGTATCCGAATCATACACACATGGTAACATATATGCCACTTTCCACATGATACTTCTGCCTAGTTTGCCGGCATCAGTCTCTGAAAAGGACTGTAACACAATATAATATGAAATGGCACCGCCAGACAAGAAGAGGGGCCTTCTCTGCAAATTGCTCCTCAACATTTCAGTGAAGAAACACAAACCTCTTTTCTTACTCTCTCTTCAATCACTTAGCAAGATCTCCATTCCAGAAATTCCTCCAGCTTAGTCCCAGCATACCTTCGAAGTCAAACTTTCCCCCAGATCCTTTCAAAGGTCATTTGTTTGCTCAATGGAAGATTAAAACAAAAATAAATCCCTTCAGAAGGCGAAGGGTGTGCTTATGTAAGGTAATCCAGCAGACATAGAGTAAATTGCATTCTCCTGGATGGGATCCATACTTTGAATACCAAACACTGGACATGGCTCACTGCCCAGGTGTAGAACTAGTGCCAGTTCCTAAGCAGGACATTGATATTCACCGTGTTATTTTTAAGATTTGCCTGCCACAGTGCATTTGAGTTTCAAACGATCAAGGATGCGGGTTGCACGAGAGAGTCACCTCTCTGGGCCCAGCAACTTTAGAAATAAGGGGCTGTGAGGTTTAAGACAGATGTCCATCTGTGGCAAAGAAAAGATTGGGAAGATGGCATCCAAGAAGATGGTGTCAAAGATGTTGGCTTCAAAGTGTTGGAGGGTATGCAGGCAGCCAGTTCCATTGGGACTCCCTGTCAGCGCCAGGCAGCTGGTTGTCAAGTAGCCCCACTTGCCGCAGAATAATCAGGAGCATGCGCTAAGCTCCCAATTGTTCCTTTATAGCCATGCCTTTAAGTGGCCCACATCTGACTTCACACATGTTGGCATGTTGGTGGAAGTGATTTGAGGGAAATGGTTTCATGATCCAAATTCATGCTGCTGCCAGGTCTAATTAGGCACATGTACTGGAAGTTGCCCAATACAGTGGTACCTCGGGTTACATACGCTTCATGTTACATACGCTTCAGGTTACAGACTCCGCTAACCCAGAAATAGTGCTTCAGGTTAAGAACTTTGCTTCAGAATGAGAACAGAAATCGGGCTCCAGCAGCACAGTGGCAGCAGGAGGCCCCATTAGCTAAAGTGGTGCTTCAGGTTAAGAACACTTTCAGGTTAAGAACGGACCTCCGGAATGAATTAAGTACTTAACCCAAGGTACCACTGTAAAGAAATTACAGTCTATGGCAAAACTATGTTAGGTACAAGTTTGCCATCTATGATCAAAATGTTTTAAGAAATATAAAAATTGTCCAATAGCACCTTAGACACCAACTAAGTTTGTTCTTGGCATAAGCTTTCGTGTGCATGCACACTTCTTCAGAGACACTGAAACAGAAGTCACCAGACCCTGCTCTAAGGTGCTACTGGACATTTTTTTTTATTTTTTATGTATCGACTGCGTCAGACCAGCACGGCTACCTACCTGAATATTTTAAGAGTTCTCCAAGTGATAGCCTCTCACCTGTAGCAAACAGGGAATGAAAGCTGCTAACAGTCCATGGAATTGACTCCTGTTGTGTCTGAGCCTAATGTTTTGCAAATTAATCTCTCATTAAGCTGGTAATTAGCTTGTGTTTTGCCTTACCCACTACCCTGGGGCAATCTGCATGGCAACCACTCATGTACTGATTGTGCAGTCATGGAATCGAAGATAACTAGCTGCCTCCCCCCCCCCCCTTTTCAAAAGCTTGTTTGCTTTTGCTACATTGTTTTGCCACATTATTTAATGCATCATTTAAAGGTTGTAAAACAAGAAAATCCATACTAAAAGCTAACCTCAGAATGTGTCAGATGTTATCAATAAACTTTCCCACAACACTCTTACATACTGAAAAATGTGCAAAACTAGCCTTACTTACGACAGGTTGCATTCAAGCAAGATCCTTCGATATATTCATTTTGAAACAATTTATAGAGAGTAAGGGACGCGGGTGGCGCTGTGGGTAAAACCTCAGCACCTAGGACTTGCCGATCACATGGTCGGCGGTTCAAATCCCTGCGGCGGGGTGAGCTCCCGTCGTTCGGTCCCAGCTCCTGCCCACCTAGCAGTTCGAAAGCACCCTTAAGTGCAAGTAGATAAATAGGTACCGCTTTGTAGCGGGAAGGTAAACGGCGTTTCCGTGTGCTGCTCTGGTGCCCGTTCACCAGAGCAGCTTCGTCATGCTGGCCACGTGACCCAGAAGTGTCTGCGGACAGTGCTGGCTCCCGGCCTCTTAAGTGAGATGAGCGCACAACCCTAGAGTCTGTCAAGACTGGCCCGTACGGGCAGGGGTACCTTTACCTTTACCTAATTCATAAATAGAAATTAGTAAATACAGAAATAATAATATAATGCATATTTCAATTCTGTTCATTTTGTCCAGCACTGTCTGGCATTAATCCTTGGGTATTTTCTGTACATCTTCTTCACTCTCTAGACTTGTTTGTTTGCTTTAAATAATGCAGATTTTATCCAAGTGAAGCTGTCTACAATGGGTGATATTCTACAAAATTTTACTCAGACCAGACCCATTAAAATTAATGGACCTAGCTTGGTCAAGTTCAATAATTCCAATGGGTCTATTCTGTGTAAAACCTAATTCAATACCACCTTATATACCCATACCTACCCCAATATATTTGGTATGGTGTGAAGAAAAGGAGAAGAGGAAACCTTGAATTGGAATTATTTCCAATTCCAATTCCAATTATTACAGCAAATATTCATGAACACAAACTATGGATTATGTTGCAGACTATGTTGCAGTCAACCCTACCTATTGGCTAAAAAACATATTGAATTTTGTTCATTTGCAAACAGTGTATCCAACTGGGTACACCTTTAGGCACTGAAGCTTAAGAGTAAATGAATCCAATGCACTTTTGTTTTTCAGGAAATGAGAACAGCTGTTAAATCCCCCATCTACTTTAGAGCCAACAGCCAAGCAAAGGAATGTACAGTATATCCCTAGAAATGAGATCACTGCTTACCAGTATTCAACGATGCACCCAGCATTGTAAGCAATATTATTTGTCCACCCCTGCAAAATAAAAATCCCGGGACAGCTTTGTTGCTGCATTTAGTTTTGCTGACTTGCTGTTAATCAGTTCCAAATCCATAAATATTACTCAAGCACGGAAGAGTCTGTTCCTTTAGGATGGTTCCAAGGACCCAAGCGAAACACAGTGGCTTTTGAAGTTAAAATAAAAGGGGGGGTGTCTGTTTGTCCCCACTCAAAAATATTACAGTCTGTGAAACTATACTCCATTTCACTTGCAGTTATCAGTATCTGGATTTCCATTAAGAGAGTCAACTATCTAATGGTTGCAGGATTGTTTCCTGAGGCCCATTCCTGAACTGGGTTATTACCACAGACTGATCAAAAAACCTGAGCACGTTTTAAAAATAATTATCCAAATAAACAGCACTCTTATTTAGAACCTCAGATTCATAACCCTGTTAAATATGCCACTAGCCTCTTGACTCCAGAAGCCCCCATATTGACCTGGCAGAATGTGAAAAGAAGAAGTGTAGCACACACAGCAAAACTTTGCTGACCTCGATTTAAATGGATGATGAGGTACTCACATCAGGTATGCACACCAGGCTGGGAGCTCCGGAAGACTCAAATGCCATTTTTAAAAGCTGCCTAACCTCTAATCTAATTGAGTCATTGAATACACTTTGTAATTTGATTCATTCTAGAGCCCTCATAGAAGCCTAAAAGCACCGCCACTCCTGGTCCGTTATTAGGATAATATAACACTCATACCCTCCAACATTTCTCCGATAAAAATAGGGACAACCTATTCCATAAGAAGAAGAAACAAGAAGAAGAATATAATACCCTACCCATCTGCCTGGGTTGCCCCAGACACTCTGGGCAGCTTCCAATGCATGTATTAAAATAATAAAACATTGAACATTTCTTTTAAAAGCTTCCCTATACAGGGCTGCCTTCAGATATCTTCTAAAGATTCTATAGTTACTTATCCCCTTGGCTCAGGGGGTCACATAACTTCATACCCTCCAATATTTGTCCAATGAAAATAGGGACACCTTAAGGAAAAGTGGGACATTCTGGGATTAAATCAGAAACCGGAAAGGCTTCTGTAAATCCTGGAATATAAGGACACTTGAAGGGTCTGATTATGCTAGGTTGTCCACCAGATATCTGCACATAGGACTAGAGTTATATTCCACACACCCTTGTACTCACTACTTGTGGCAAGGAACAAGAATCCCAGTGCCTCGGCCACTTGGACACCCTAGTACTCTAGAAAATTTCAGAAAAGGGAAACCCAAATGGCCAAGGGGCTGGAGCAACTCCCCTAGGAGGAATGGTTTCAACATTTGAGGCTTTTGAGGAAAATGGCAAGTGGGGGGGGGGGGACATGACAGAGATGTATGAAATAATGCATGGCATGCATAAAGTGGAAGATTTCCTCACTCTCTCAGTATAGTAGAACCCAATGTCATCCAACAGAGGCCCAGGGCTGAGCAGTACAGGAATGGGGTGGGGTGTTTCATGTAAGAACCCATGCAGCAGCAGAGAGGCATCATCATGATTAAACTATGATTTAAGACAAACTGTGGCCTGTTGTGTCAGTACAAATCTGAAGCCAAATCTAGTTTATAACATGCACACCAATAGTTCAGCATGAGAAATAGTAGAGTCAGCTGCCATGTGATGAAATGGCCACAGTTAGCAGAGCTAAGAAAACCGGTAAGGCGAACACAGAAGAACAATTCACCGGCATCTTAAAACTGCAATATAAAGTATAGCATAGTGACTAAATGGATTGATGGATCTGAGGACACTGTGTGGTACAGTTTGGATTCAAATCCCGATATTCTATCATCAATCTACTTCATACCCTTTCAAAAGCGGGGAAGCTTTGCTCACCTTGCAATGATGGATAAGTTATGAATGCGTTTACTTCAAGAAAGAAAAGGCAAGAGTCTGATTATGGAAAACATTTCCAGTGAAGCATTACATTTCTCTGTCTGTGTTCAGTCTTGGTCACTTCACAGAACGAAGTTCCATGACTGTCACCTGCAAGCTCCTATTAAATTTCAAGCAGCTGTTCACAATATTCCTAGCTTCCTCCAAAAAACAATGACTTTTTTATAACACTCGTCTGGTGGGAAACAGCCAGATAAAAAATAACTGAAGCTGCAGTTTGATGCTAGTCAAGACAAATCATAGTTGCACACACACATAAAGCAAAGTGTGTGACTGCTACTGTCCCACAAACCTAGACCCAAGAAGAACTTAGTAACTCTTATATGTCACTGAGACAGAACACCTTCACGTTAAGGTAGGTGCTTTTTTCATGCACCTTTTCCATTCTTCTTCTGCAGAACAAACAAGCCACAGTCTGACCTCTGGCTTTGTTCCTACCTGTCAGGGGCTCAGGAGCAGAAGCACAGGGAAGAGAGGAAATGGAGAGCGAAGGGGAAGAATCTGAGGGCAGCGTAGGAGATGACAGTGGCCCGAGAGATTCCATGAGCCTCTCCAGCGAATCGGAAGATTCACAGAAGGGGGCGCCGGTGGCCAGGGCAAGGGGGGTCCCAAGGGGGACACTCCAGAAGCAAGGGGCCAGCGGGGACTCTCAGAGCAGCAGTTGGAGATCAGGACCAGCTTCCCCACCAGAGCATAGTGGGGGGGAAGAGTCCCAGGTATCGGGACCAGCAGGGAGAGAAGATGAGTCAGGGCTGACCACGCCTCCATCGGACAGTCAGGCAACGGAGGGGAGGTCAGGTCCAGCTAGCATCCCGGAAGAGGGAAGCAGTGACAGAAGCAGTGTAACGGTCAGGAGGAAGGTCACTGGGTTGGCGCGAGAGCCAAGTTCAAATGTACAGGCGCGCGGGACAGCAGAGAACCAGGATTGGGAACCAGGTCCTAAAGCCCGCCGGAGGCAGGGGGAGGAGTCAGGGGACTCAGCGTCAGAAGAGTCCAGAAAGGGGAATGCCCCAGCGGACAGGAGGACCCAGAGGAGGAGAGAGCAGAGGAAGAGGTGGAGCAGGGCTAGAGTCTTAAACTGGTGTCAAGGGGGAGGAGATTCAGACGGAACTTCGGCGGTCTAAGGTTTGAGACGTAGAGCTGCGCGCCACGGCTTTGAAATGGAAACTGAACTTCAATAAAGACTTTTGTATATAACGACGACCTGGCGTTGGTCCTCTGTGAGCTGGGATCTTGGGCAGCTCTGACACTACCAAATTCAGCTTTTCTTGGGGGGCTTTTGACCCTTCTCTGCTCCTTCCCCAATACTCTTGCTCTTTTCCTAGCAATCCTTGCATTGAACCAGGGTGTGTTAACCATGGAAGGAAGAAATGTCCCACTCACAAGGCCAAAAGGTGGAACTTTCAGAAGCCTATTTATTTTTTGAATTTCTATCGTCCTTCAAGAATCTGAAAATGGTTTATGGAGACAGTGGGGTTTTTTTTGTTTTGTTTTGTTTTGCAGTAAGACAATGTCATGCTTTCATATTGTTTCGGTATTCTATGTGTAACCCCCCCCCCCCCATCAGCTCTGAGTAGTACCCAGCGTGGGTCAGAGAACCACCATTTTAATTCCTCACAATGGCCCTGACACAGATTCTTTCCAAGGCATTGTGAAATCTTAAAATGGAAGTTTCCAGACTTAAAATGGAAGCTTCCAGATTAAAAGAGTGCTGATGCCTGCTGCAGATGCTGCTGTTACCCTCAGGTAAATCCACCACCACTAGGAGGGAGCTCATTGATGTAGGATGGGCCTTGTAGCAAGACCTTCCCTGCCTCCACTTTATCAGTTGTGTAAACTAACTGTATACCTTCAGCCAACAATGGAATCCAATTAAACATTTTTAAGGCTTGCTGATTGTTTTTCTTGTTAGCGGGCTTAGACCCAGATTCGGAGTAATGATTCAGCATTCTTGTGCAGTGGCTAAAATAAATATGGGAGCAGTTGTATTTGGCTGTAATAAGCTGATCTTCTGTACCTTCGCCTTGGAACCTGCATTTGAATAAAGGATATGCTCTTTAAAAATGAGAGGCATTTTCCCATGTTATTCATCCGTGTAACTTCTCTGATTTTTGCATGTGCTAAAAGAAATTACATGAAAAATCTATTTCGCACTCGCACAACAACTCAAGTTTGACGTTACAGGGTGTCTGAAAGACAGTGAAAATGAGAAACTAAGATTGATCAAATTGACAACAGCCTTCTCATCAATATGCAAGTACAGTATTCATTTAATGGGCGCTCACAGATTTATTTTTCAAGGCAGTATCCCAGCTGCTTTGTATTGTATTTCCTTTTCTTATCGTCCCCTCCCAAAAAAGCTCTGTGTGTTCTCCGAAGCAATCAGCAAAATTTCAATATTTTTAACAGTCCCATCATTACAGTCAAGCACAGAGATGCATGAGTATTTACCAATCCTGTAAGAAGCCATGGTCTTTTTCAAAAATCATTAGAGGAAAGAAAAATTACAGCACTTAAGGTTTCAAAGGCAGAAAATTAGCAGCTTGTAAAAAGGACCCTGCTATTGGACAGCTCCTCATATCAAAGAGGTAGAGATAACAGAAATATCTTAATGGCCCTCCCGTATCAAGCATATTCTCAAGAGGGGAAATATCTTTCTTGTATCACTCACGTCTGTCTGTCCTGTTATTATCCTGTCCAATCAATACTGAAGATAAATAGCATTTAATGAAGAAAAACAACCAATATGCTCCTAGGCACTTTGTCTGCCGCTAAAACTGGGTTCTTTTCTGTACAGAAATACAAAATTAAATTATGATAGAAGCTTGGTTATGTTCCTCTGTTGTTTCTGGATAGGTTTGAGTGTATTCTTTGTTCTCCTGTGATCAGGCTTGGTCACAGGTTGCTCAGTGTCAGCCAGTGTCATGCACATGCAGCCCCAGAGATCTAAGGGCATCGGAGACCTGCTACTGCTCAGTCTTGTCGCTCTAAGTAGTTGGACGCAGACACTTCAAGGGTCACAGAATCAGTTAGCATGCCAAAGTCTCATTGCTAAACTCTTGACACTCAGAAGAAGCAAATTTAAAGTTGCACCTCAACACCAAACCTAAGGAAGTCACCTCCATCAAGATCTGCCTGACATGTCTCCTGTTAATAGGGCTCTGATCTTACATTGTGGTGATGTGATGCAAGCTGCTTCTATTACGTCAAGCTCCTACTGTAAAGCGTTTGCCAGTGGTAAATTAGAAGCTTTGACCAAGCTGCATTTTCCCTTAGTTTTAGAGGATGGCCTCAGTCAACTTAATTTTCACTCAGGTGTTGCTCTTCTGCTTCTCAGAAGCAAGTCCTAGAACTGTAGTTCAGCCAGGTGCTAGACATTTGCTCTCAGAAAACAGACTTGCTATTGTTCTTCAGTCTCCTTGCCGTTGCTTCTCTCACATAATCAACACCGCAGGAATTCAAACTCTTACCATAGTGAAGAAAATACCTGAGATTTATGACTCTGTAACTTTCCCCCCTTACTTCATATTATACCATGGCATATATTGCATTCATGCTGCCTGGCTCCTCATGACATTGCGCAATGTTGCACAGATGATGTCCGGACATCATGATGTCATGTCAGGGTCCCCTCAATGTCATGAATTGTCAGGACGACGAGGAAGAGGATTGGTGTGGCAGGAAGTACTCACAGAGTGATGGAGGATGGCAAGGAGGTGGGGGTCAATGCCCAGGAACCAGAGCAACAGGACCCATCACCAGAGCCAGAGGGGGCCCTGTCTCCATGAACACGGTGGGCACTGAGGCATAGGGAGCAGTGGGAGGTAAGCTCTAGGAAGCTGAGGTAGGCAAGAGCCCGCAGCCCAGCTCCTTAGCTGGCCAGGTGGGGCTTGCTAGCTCTGAGAGGAGGTTGTGAGTCCTCAGCTGGAAAAGGCTCAGAGCAGGTGAGGGTCACATGCCTTGTCAAGCCCAGATGCTGCAATCAGTGTGCCTCGGCCCAGTATACTTGAAGGAGCGTCTCCACCCCCCATCATTCTGCCCAGACACTGAGGTCCAGCTCCAAGGGCCGTCTGGCAGTTTCCTCACTGTGAGAAGTGAAGCTACAGGGAACCAGGCAGAGGGCCTTCTCAGTAGTGGCGTCCGCCCTGTGGATCGCCCTCCCATCAGATGTCAAGGAAATAAACAACTATCTGACTTTCAGAAGATACCTGAAAGCAGCCCTGTTTAGGGAAGCCTTTAATGTTTGATCTTTTATCGTGTTTTTAATGTTCTGTTGGGAGCAGCCCAGAGTGGCTGCAGAAACCCAGCCAGATGGGTGGGGTATAATTATTATTATTATTATTATTATTATTATTATTATTATTTATTATGCCAAGTACAAAAAGGAAGCAGAAGCAGGGCTGACCTCCAGGTGCCCTGACCCCTAGGTAATAATAATAATAATTTATTATTTATACCCCGCCCATCTGGCTGGGTTTCCCCAGCTGCAAAGGTGGAAACAAACCTGGCCTGGCTAGACTTTGGACTCATTGGCTTGCCAGATTATGCACTAGCATTTTCCATGGGATTTGTGCACCCCACCCATGGAAGGTACCCCACGGTTCACCACCAGGTGCCGCCAGGTACCTCACAGTTCAGGACAATCAGCTTGAGAAGATGGCACCTGTGCCATTATCCTGACCATAGATTATTAGTACTTTGCCCTTGAGCTAGGGAACTAGTAGAGCTCGTTCCTCCCACCTACCTTATCAACCAACGGTGATGTTAACCTTGTTACACGTATGATCAGGTTCATCTTACAGGCAGTGGAAAAGTAATTAATTTAACAACTGTTTTGAGAGCAACTCTGCCTGGCATTCGTTCAAGATCAGATTAAAATGAGCCCACATACCTTGAAGATGATCCCGCAGCAGATATGCCAAGGGCAGCATTGATTGCATCTGGCCTTCTCGGCTCCTCTGGATGAGAAGAACTCAATATGACTACATTCAGCGGGGGCTGCCTTCACCCGTGAGGTTTCTCTCTCTTCCGGCACTATAAACAAACAACTTCAGCAGATCAGATATACGAAAGGGTCGTGAATGTTTGATGGACGGATCTTCTGAGAGTTAAGACAGGCTTCCTGGAAGGATTTCACTTCAGCAGAACACAAAATCAGAGTTTATCGCAGGGAGATATCATTCCCAGAAATGCCACATACAGAGTGGCCATTCTAGGAATTGAATCAGAGAACACAGCTCTAGCCAAGCTGTGAGGTAAAAAAGAAACAAAGAAGGAAAGACCTGAATTTAAAGGCTAAACTGAAAACAACAAAAAGAATTGCCAGTTGCTATAGTTGAGTTAGGGAAGAACTGTAAATATTCTCCACATCTCCTGCCCCAAGCCCCAAGTGGTGTGTATCTGGATATACAATGGCAGTTTAAAAGCAGGTGTCATTGTTGCAGCATGCCTGTCCCACTCAAAAATATCTTTGGAATGGAATGCTCCTGTTCAGGGTTCCAGAGCATCATCTTCCCAACTTCCTTCATCAGTTCAACATACTTTTCGGGGGAGAAAAGGATAACAGCCCTCACAACTTCATGACTAAGGGAAAAGTGAAGGGGGCTCAGAGGCTTTGTAGGTGCCAGGGAAAGACATCAAGAGCACAATTTCACCCATGGGTGCCCTGTTGGCAACCCCTGTCCTATGTATTTGCAGCCTACAAGCCATGCAGCAGATGCATCATTACCAGTTTGTTTTGAAACAATTTTGTGTGTGTGTTTTAATGCTCTGTTGCTGTGATTCATCCCTGAATTTGGGAGCTGCCTATCTGAGAAATCGACAGCTACAAACATGGCCACCTTTTCAGGAAACCACAAATCAAACAGCAGACTCGCTTTGCTTTTTAGAGAGCTGACCCTGTCCTCTGATATTGCATTTCATAGTCCATCTGCACCACCAGCTTCAGATATCATAGGGCACAACAAAACACACTGTCATTATCACTTATCCTGAGAAGTGTGGGCGTAAATAATGGGCCATTTGTGGAACTCGGATAGATCTCCATGGAAACGCTTAATCACTGACATTTAAGCTCCTGGTGGTACTACAGGGAGCAGCTGACTGACCTATTCTAACAGTTTATCAAGGTAAAAAAAAGAGAGAGTCTCTGTTTTGAGCTGCAAGTAGCAATAAGCTGACAGCCCATCATATTGTATCTTTCTGCTTTCCTCTCATCAAGAATATCCTTGAATTTTCCAAACACTCCTTTCTTTGACCATTTCTCATTTGGCATTGCTCCTTATTACAGGATTATATTTGCACTGAAAGAGAACTCTGAAAGATCAGCCTTTAATGTGAGAGGTCATTGCTCTTGTACATTACTGTAGTCCAGCAACAATTTGCAGAATTTTTATCCTTTCCTAACATCAACTCATTCTGGTTTGTAACACAAGAAATGACTATGTGCAGCTGCTGTCCACCCATTCGGGGTGCAATCAGGCTTTCTCTTTAAATCAGTGCAATAACTTGAAGTACGTCATAACTGCAAGGTTTGCTGTTTTGGTTAAAAATGGCATTTCTTAAAATCCAAAAGTCTCAAGGACTTGGTAGCATAGGAGAGATTCTCACAATCAGTTCTTGTGTTTGCTGTTTCCTGGTGCAACATGTCATGTGAAACATATGCACACACACCCTTGGCCATGTGGAATGTATACAGAGGTTCCCCCATGAGAGTGACAGCGGCAGTTTCTCTACTTTGCAAACAGATCTATTTCTACTATTGCAAGATGAGAGCTTTTTTAAAAAAAAACCAGCTGTTGTGTTTACAACATGGTGGAGCTTTAAGATGGATGTTTTTTTTCCATGGACACTCATTGAACTCATCCCCTTTCAGTTTTGCTGCTTTAAAAATATTTCGTTCATTTTCATTTTAAGTGGGGAGAATGAATGTACAGTGGTACCTTGGGTTAAGTACTTAATTCATTCTGGAGGTCCGTACTTAACTATTCTTAACCTGAAGCACCACTTTAGCTAATGGGGCCTCCTGTTACCGCCGCGCCACCGGAGCTCAATTTCTTTTCTTATCCTGAAGCAAAGTTCTTAACCTGAAGCACTATTTCTAGGTTAGCAGAGTGTGTAACCTGAAGCATATGTAACCTGAAGCATATGTAACCCGAGGTAGATAAAGGTAAAGGTAAAGGTACCCCTGCCCGTACGGGCCAGTCTTGACAGACTCTGGGGTTGTGCGCCCATCTCACTCAAGAGGCCGGGGGCCAGCGCTGTCCGGAGACACTTCCGGGTCACGTGGCCAGCGTGACAAAGCTGCATCTGGCGAGCCAGCGCAGCAAACGGAAATGCCGTTTACCTTCCCGCCAGTAAGCGATCCCTATTTATCTACTTGCACCCGGGGGTGCTTTCAAACTGCTAGGTTGGCAGGCGCTGGGACCGAGCAACGGGAGCGCACCCCGCCGCAGGGATTCGAACCGCCGACCTTTCGATCGGCAAGCCCTAGGCGCTGAGGCTTTTACCCACAGCGCCACCTGCGTCCCGTAACCCGAGGTACCACTGTATAAACTTTCCTAAAGCATGTGAGGAAGGTGTCCTGACTACCACCCTTGAATTCTCAGATTGGAAAATCTCAAATGTCTTATTGAAGAATGCAGTACCTGAGGGCACAAAGAGTCTAGGATACATAGCTAGACACAAGCAGAGATGCTGTAACAAAACTTGACACGCCTCTCCTGCTCTACTTTTAAAGGATTGGGGCCTGTCATTTGCAGGGTTCCCTTCCCAAGCAAGAAGAGCTTCCAAGTGTGATCTCCCATGGTTGTGGTAGGGTCTGGGTCTGTTCATGCCTGCATTGTTGGCAGTGGGTCCAGCCCTCTAACTCTCCCTCCTCCTCCGAAGCTGCGACCCACCCCTGGCCCCTTCAACTTTGAGAGGGCCAGGCTCCCTTCAAACAAATATCTAGGGACACCTCAGCCCCCTAGAGTAGGCATGCCTGGTGTGTATGTGTAGCATTAGACAGCAAGAAACTTAACACTTCCTAACCATAAAGAAATCTTATGTCCTGGTGCTGGCCTTATTTAGCAGGCGTTAAATGCATTCTTATTTGTTAGAGGCTCCCTCCAGGCTTGAAATATTTGGGATTGTTTTTAAAATCTGAGAATTATGTCTTCGCATTGATCAGGCATGACTCAACATGGTGAAAAATTGGCTTTTTTCCCCCAGCCTTATTTTCAATAACCCAGAAATTCAAGTTATTTTTATCAGCAACATTGTGTACTTTCTGCCTCACAGTTGTTACATGGGGGGGGGGGGCACGGCTACCACAGAAAGACAGCCAGGACAGAAAGATAAATGAGGGATAAACTTAGCATCCTGCCACCTTTTGATGCTGAGCTGTGCATTAGAAAAAGGAAAGTCAGCTCCATTCAAACTTCCAGCTGTAATTAATTCTGAAGTGTCTGGGGAGATTTTGGAACATTCTGTTTCAACCGTATGCAGTTATAAATATGCTTAGCGTACTTCCAACCAGTACAAGGTATGATCTCTGCTTTAGAGTTCAGCAATAGATTATTCAGATCATTTTTATATTATTCAGAGTACAAACCAAATCTCCGGGATTTGGGGGCATTTGTCTGTACAGATTGTTCCATTATCCAATGTCATAGAACGAATCCTGTTTAACCAACAGCTAAAGAATAATTAATGTTACGAAGAACTGTGTGTCTTACTTTGTTATTGACTAATTAGAACAGCAGGGACTACCACTGATTATTTATCCTGTCTCCCACAGACACATCTACATGGTTAATGAGGAAGAAATAAAAACGCTGTCACAATATATTACACATTCATTTCTAAGCCTGGTACATTGTTACCTAGGTGTGACATTTTTCTTAGTTTGCTTACTTAGGCGGCTGTGCCAGCCACAGCTGCTCACGGGCACAGATTGCTTTGCCACTGTAATGTACGCTCTGATAATATCCAGAATTGATTACTATAATGAGCTCTTTATGGAACTGTCCTTGAAGACAGTTCAGAAATTGCAGCCAGTGAAGAATATGTCTGCAGGGTGTTAACTGGTAAAAGGTAAAGACCACTGGACGGTTAAGTCCAGTCAAAGGCGACTATGGGGTTGAGGTGCTCATCTCGCTTTCAGGCCGAGGGAGCAGGCATTTGCCCACAGACAGCTTTCCAGGTCATGTGACCAACATGACTAAACCACTTCTGGTGCAACGGAACACCGTGACGGAAGCCAGAGCGCCTAGAAACGCCGCTTTCCTTCCCGCTGCAGTGGTACCCAGTGCTTTTTTCCTGGGGAGACGCAGGGGTACACATACCCCTAAACATTTTGTGAATCTACTTTTGGCCTCATTGAGGGGCAGTATTTCAATAAGAGTAGGAAAATGAGAGCACCCCTAAACATATTTTTAAAGAAGAAAAAGCACTGGTGGTACCTATTTATCTGCTTGCACTGGTGTGCTTTCAAACTGCTAGGTTGGCAGAAGCTGGGACAGAGCAAAGGGAGCTCAATGTGTCACGTGTATTTGAACCACTGACCTTCCGATCAGCAAGCCCAAGAAGCTCAGTGGGTTAGACCATAGCGCCATATAACACCAGTCCTGAGGGATTTGCCCTGGTTACCTATATGTTTACTAACCCAATTCAAGATGTTGGTGATGGCATATAAAGCCCTAAACAACCATAAGTCCAAATACTTGAAGGAACACCTACTATCAACAGGAGAGACCCTTTTCATGACCCCATTCCCAGGTGAAGAGTATAGGGGCACACCAATGGATCCACATCAAGATCCTGCATCATGTGAGGGGGAATCGTGGTCCTGTGAACATATGGGGGGAGTCCTCTGATTCCCTTCCCTAATACCACAGGAATCAGTGTCCAAATGGAAAGCTTATGAAAAACGTTAACTGAAAATGGAAACAAGCCTTTTAGTTATTACTTGTTACAGAAGGAACAGAGACCAAGGCCCTCAAAATAACAAACAGCATGTTTTAATATTACAAGTTCACATAAATGCTGTTTGTTTATGATAGAGGGCTGTTTTTAATAATTGACCAAAAGCATTTGGTTGGCCTTAAATTTTACCATTAAAGTTCATAAGCTGTATGCTTAAATAGCATAAATTTCATGTCACAAGGCTCCTTGGGATGTTTGCCAGGTAGCTGTGGTAAAATGCATCCATGGACATGGTATTTTTATGGAATGGGCCTTCCAAGCCCAGAGTCATCAGCTGACTCAACCATATTTGGAGGAAGGACTGTAAAGACCAAGAGAAAATGATAGTGAGGATTATAGATGAAATGATGGCTATTTTGCATAAAATATTGTTTCATATTTTAATCACCTAGTGATGCCGTCCTTGCTGCTTATGTTTGGACTAAGCTGGAATTTTCTGTTGCTATGTGTTTCCTGTTTCCTCATCAGTATAAAATGACGGCTGCCATCTTGGATGCCTATGATACAAGCAGGTACCAGGGCTATCCAGGAGCTCAGCAATGAAAGCAGTAAGTGGCAATGTACTCATGTCAGTCCAGTGAGGGGTTTCTGAATCCCTGGGGTCCCTATCATGTGCCCAACCTGGCCAACCACTGGTACCAAGTCTCAAAGGAAAGGGTTATGAAACAGGTGAAACATGAATGCTTCACCATTCAAAGCCCACACTGTTTTGTACCAGGGAATTTAATAGCAATCCGGTCCCTAAATCCAAGCAGGCTTAATTGGAAGATAGAAATGCTCTGTAATGGACTAAACTATACCAAGATCTAAACACTCCCCAATGTGTGGGTACTAAAAGGATGATTTCACTCATCTCTTCAACTCATCTCTGCTGAATAGCTGCTAAGAAGCATGTTCAATTCTTAAATCTCTTGTGAGTAGCTGGCACTTGAGGGGGAAATTAGTATATAATATATTCCTCCTACACAACATTTTCAAAAGAAAGTGGAAAACAAAACATGTTTTTCTCCCACGTACCATTTCAGTTCAACAGTCATCTGACACATATTTTATTGGCTTTTTTTCTGAGCTGGAGATTAGAAACTTATGTACAGAAAATGGCTTATAGAGGAGGAAACTAATGACATTCTCTGAACTCCCCTAAATGGAGACTTGGCCCCTAGACCCTACTCAATAAAGCTGCAACCTCATGATTTGCACATGCGGTAAACACAGAGCAAGGCGGAAACTGCTTGATTAAATTGGCTCCACAAAAATAAGGAATAAATATCATATCCATAGTGTGATTCTACTAAGTACATATCATGAAATTTGACCTAACATACATTCAAGCTAAACACAGGATCACTTTTCATTTAATGTGTAAACAATGCCTAATTGCCTTCCCCTACAAGTGGGAAAGACACTTCGACCTAGAAATTACTTTTTACTGAGGTGGGGCCATTCGTTCCCCTGGGAAAATCATGTCTATTCTGAGTTTCCAGACTAGATGTTTGCTGGAAATTTGGCCTGCAGCTTGGTGGGGAAGGAACCCCACTGGCTCCAGGGGGGATTTTTCTCCTAAGGCTTCTAGCCGCAGATTTTTTTTTGTGGAGCGGGCAGGGGGCAGGTTCTGTTCATGCTTCCTCTACCCTTCTTATGCCGTCCTGATAATTATCTCCCCATGCCTGTCATTAAGAACAATTTAGATGGGTGGCTGTCTGTTGTGCATTGCTATAAATTGAGGAACGCCCCCCCCAAAAAAAAACCCCTAGAAATCAATAAATGGTAGGATTTTGATTATTTAGTGTATTGAAGGGACGATGAAGGTCAGTGGAAAAGTACAGGTTAAGATTCTTTTCTGAGCCAGGGCCTCAACTGGGATAGAGGTGACCTCCCAGGACAAAGGAAGTTGTTGGCTCATCTGAGAGCCTGGGCCTGGACAGAGGTTGCCATGGTGATAGGGTGTGGGTTTGAAGTGACAGGAAAAGAGAGTTTTTGCTAGGAAGGAGAAGTGGGAGGAAGAAGACTGGGATCCATCTTGGGTAGGTTGGCTGAAGGCTGGCGGGGAGAGATGCCTTGGACTTCAGGACTGCACTGCTGTAGGGGACAAGCCCCTCTTGAAATGACCATGCTGGACTCTCTCCTTGCAGACTGAAGGTGTAAATAGGTGAATAAAACATGTTTCTTAAAGCCAGGACAGTCTCTGCCATGTCTCAATTCTCCAAAGGACCCTGGGCGAGTGCCTGGAACCTCTTTGGACTATTGCCTACTTCTCGCCAGAGAGAGGGGGAAGCAACCAACTTTTGTAACACTATTTGGGTAATGCAGTTTTCTCTGGCCTGGTGCCTGCCTGATGTTTTGGACTACAACTCCCACCACTCCTAGCTAGCAGTCATGATGCTTAGGGCTGATGCTTAGGGCATGATGCTTAGTCCAAAACTGTAGAGGACTTTAGGTTGGCAAATGCTGAGCTAACATCTAGTTTGGCCCTTAAGTTTCATTAGTACAGCTCTTATGCAGGTAGTTTAGCTGCATCCATTTCTCTTCAACACTCAGAATAAGGAAATGCAATGCAATCTGAAGCAAAAAGTAACTACTTTCCCCACTGAATAATTCATTTTCTTCTCAGTCTCACCTATTATCATAATGATTCTTTGAGTCGTCACTTGATAGCACCTCTTCAAGGTCATGGAATTAAGAACTGTGAAAATTGCTTATATATATATAAACCTTTCATAATTAACTAACAAAGCCAAATGTGCCAAGATAAAGAGAGGTGCAAATCTGAAAGCCCTTACATTTGACTTCTGCTAACATGTACTCTACAATTATAGTGGCTTAACTTGAATCACAGCTCTTTGCCAGCTGACAGCTTCAAAGTAGAACTGGTTCTTCTACAGTCATGAGTTCCAGCGTTACATTCCTTAAAGTGGAATTCCTACTTACTCAAAGATTCGTTTGAATCAGCCAAAGGATAAATCACAGGGTTCACGGCTAAGTTCATCCATGGTTATATCATGCAGTAGGTAAATGGACAAATTCAATGTGGCATGCTTCAACCATGTTTAATCTGGAATTCTGGAATACAATGGAACCTTGCCAAGACATGCCAAGACCACTAGAGAATTTTGAGAGCCATTGTACAACTTTAACTACTTATACCACATTTTTAAAAATGGAGCTCTTGGGTATCATTGTATGATGCTCCTAATCTATGCATTCTTACAGTGAAGTAGAGGGAGATCCGGGTTGGTGGGATTGGCAAAGAGCAGGTGCACATACATCTGCTGGGTACCAACCAACTCTGCCAACCCAGAACTTCCCAGAACTCACCCCACTCTCTTCCTGTCAAATCAGTGCCACTGCCTCCTCATGTACAGTACTTCTGCTGCAGTAATCTCGTAAACTTCTATATTGCTATGAGAAAATATAGCAGGCTTTGGTGAAGGTAATGTAGATAACTTTTCGCATCGGGGGGGGGGGGGAGAATTGTTTATCTGTATCTGCCCATAGATATAGATATACCAACCTGCTCAGATAACAACTTTGGAATTCATTAAGTATATATTGTTATGGGTTTGTGGGTGGCCTGACCCCCCACTAGATTCCTGGGAGCTGGGGTTTAATCAGTGTTTTGAGACTTAAGGTGAGCTAACAGGCTCACCTGGATTTAGCAGTGTAAAAAGAAAAGGCAGGCTAAGCTTCTTTTCCAGTCCAGGGTATCACCTGGGAAGAAGCAGTTAAGGAGAATGAAGGGGCTAATCAAAGGAATACATCAAAGGAAGATCCTTGGAGTCTGGGCCAACGGGAGTTGTGGGGTCATGCTGTCCTTTTTATATGGGACTTGGGGAATAAGGGAGGCGAGCAGAACTTCTTGGTGGGCTGGTTGACACAGAAGGGGAGGAGTTGTTTTCTGCAAGTGCAGCCGGGAAGGAGGAGGAGAACTGGGCAGAATGCCATGCAGGGATGGCAGGACAGCAGCCATGGTGGCTGGCTGGAACAGGCTGTTACACAGATACACTTAAAATGCCTCTGAATCCAATGTAGTCCTGCTGGGAAAGACAAGCCCCTCTTGAGAATGATGTGAATGCTGCAAACTCTCTCTACTTCTAAACTCGGGTCTAAATATGTGTAAACCAACCATATTTAAGAAAGACCCTGCAGACTCCACTGTGCCTCAATTTTCCAGAAGGAAACTCAACTCTGGGTAAGAGCCTGGAACCAATTTGCTACTGCTTGGCAGCAATTGGGGTGGCCCTGACATTGCAATCCTATGTTTGACTATTCAAAAGTACGGTAAATCCTGTTGTGCTCAATGTTACTCCTAGGTAAAGGTGTATAAGATTGCAGCCTAAATTGATTAGCATATGGCTTATTGATGTGCACCAGTTGCATATGTATGTGCTGATTACATTTGCTGATGCTAATTGCTTTTGAAATGTCTGCAAGCTGTGAATATTGCTGGATTAAGTTTGCAGTTGAGTAGTGGTGTTCTGAAGTAGTTATGAGTGTTGCAGTGATCGCCGTCTATCCTGCTGCTGTGTGTAAATTAATATAAAGACATTTTCTCTATGGTGTTTGAACAGATGTAAACAAAATGCAAAATATAGATAACAGTAGGCATGAGTAAAATTGATTGGAATAAATTGCATTCATTGAATGTGTCTGGTTTTGTAAAATTCATTCACAGTCTCATGATGCCTTGCAAAGTGTAACTGCCATTCATGCAACATTTATCATGTTCAGAATTCATGTCAATAGTGAAAGACTCCAATAATACTCCTTTGGTGTAGCTTCAATCTGTCATTCCTTTTATCGCACATTATTATTCTCGGATCTTATTGCCTGAAACATAATCTGTATCAGGAGAAGTATTGTGGGCAGACAGTAATTTTTTATTTCTATCAACCTACCTATTATATTAAGTACAAACCTGTTTCTTTTATTTCCAGATGTTTCATTATATTCAGTGAAGAACACAACTGGGGGAGGGGCCCGGGGATTGGAATAAGATCCAATTTCCCAACCCTGCACTATGGCTTAAATTTCCATGACCCCCATGTTAGCTATAAAAAGCTACAAATATAGAAAGAGAGAGAAAGTTATGTGTTAGAAGCAACAGGATTCAGGTTTTAATTAGGCACACAGGGATAACCCCTTTTATCAAATTAAAATCTGCACTTACTTGTGGTTCTGGATCCTGCTTTCATTCAACGAGGGAAAGTCAGGCCCAGACCACTGATGAGGTAGGGTGAGGCACTTGCCTCAAACGGCAGAAGCCCCAGAGGCACCACCCTCCTTGACGAAGCTGTCTGCTCTGCCACCTCCACCACCAATGGAGAAGCAGTACCGGCAGCACTGGTTGCTGGTGAAATCTCAAAAAGTTGAGGCAAAATGGGACACCCTGTCCCTGGGGAAAGGCAAAACAGAAATTACGTTAGTGACCACCCAGCTGTCACAAGCACGTGGCCTGCGGGCACATTTAAGGAATGTGTTTGTCACGGGAGAAGCTAAAATGTCGCAGACAGCAAACACTTCTTCACTCCATTCCTATAGCAAGGATCCTCCTTTCTCCTTCTCCTGCATGACTACAGAGATGCTCTCTGTCTGGGGCTCCCTTTGAAGACTGCTTGGAACCTTCAGCTGGTGGAGAATGCAGGCACCCAGAGACTTCTGGGGGCCAAGAAATCTGGAAACAGTTCTGCTCCCACCAGCCATGCAATGCAGCACCTGGGAGCATGTTTGCAGCCAACCAGGGAGGGGACAAGATGAGACTGCCTGATGTACATGTTGCATGCTCTGGGCATAGGCTTTAGAGGTCTTGGCCATGCTGCTATGTGGCCTCTCAGTGGTGTTTTGTTTTGTTTTGTTTTTAAACAGCCCTAGCTATCTTATTTGATTGAAAACTGTTTGATGCAACAGATAGAAATCCATTTCATTTCAGTGGGTCTGTTCTTAGTATTACTAAGGCTGGAGCCAGCTCTTCTCTTCATCATCAAAGAAAATAAAATGACTATTATTTATATTTAATAGCAAGACGCACAGAGAACAAAATGTTTTTAAAGTGTCAGATCAGTACTTTTAATTATTGATGCCGCTCATGTATTCATCTATTTCTCCCTCTGAGGAGGAAAACAGTTTATAAACTCATAAGAAACTTCAGCGCCCTTGAGCAAACACATTTTTGTTTGAACTATTTTAGAAAATAACTTGAAATACCGCATATAAGTCACATGGCCATCCAAAGTCAGTCTTTGTCATTCCTCTTTTACATTCACAATTACATAGAGGTTAAGTATAAATCCAATCCCTATTATGCCAAGACAATGAAATATAAAACGTAACAGACATAAGACACATATTAAAGGTTTCATCGTCATTAAGAGTTATTCTTCCTGGCATAAAAAGAGCATTAGGATATACACAGCATGTCCCAAAACTGGGAAATCCAGTTCTGCAGTGATGGATGGCAGTAATTTGCATATGTATTGCCCAGTTTTACCTACCAGATTACGGCAATCTGCATACATGTTTAGGATAGGCCATAGGCATGAGCTGTTGCTCATTTGCTGAGCATGTACTTTACATGCATAAAGTCAAGTTAGACTAAATATCCATCTGCTCCAATTTCAGGGGACCTTTATTTCCCATATACAGTGGTACCTCGGGTTACAGACGCTTCAGGTTACAGATTCTACTAACCCAGAAATAGTACCTCAGGTTAAGAACTTTGTTTCAGGATGAGAACAGAAATCACGCGGAGGTGGCGCGGCAGCAGCAGGAGGCCCCATTAGCTGAAGTGGTGCTTCAGGTTTAGAACACTTTCAGGTTAAGTACGGACCTCCGGAACAAATAAAATACTTAACCTGAGGTACCACTGTAATCTGGAGGGGGAGTTATGGAAATTTTCAGAAGTGTGAAGGATCCTAAAAATTACCACTGCTTTGTCTTAAGCATGAGATGGCCGAAGGCTTTTCCTCTCTCGGCTTTTTCTTTTCTTTTTGTTTAAAATATTTTTACTATCGTCGTATTATTACACGGTAGCTAATACCACTATACATCGAACATGCTTGCTTGTCAAGAAAAAAGAAAGAAAGTGTTAAGTAGGAAAGGATTTGGGGAGGGAGGAAAAAGAAAATGGGAAATGACATCTGAAGGAGGAGATGAGCAACATAGCAAAAAAGAAAAGAAAAAAACCCTCTAAAGTGTGGCAAATAGATTGAAAAGAAAAATATGATCATTTACATTGTTATTCCGAAAAATATAAAAACAAAGCCCACCTCTCAATAAAATTGTTTTCTGATTATTATGTATTGCATTTCTCTCATATGTTAGTTTTATCATTAAGACAGTTTGCCAATACTGAAGTAAATATTAACTGAAATCAGCAACATAGTTCTGACTGTGCTACTCTTGGATCCCTTAGTTATACAGTTGGGTTATCTAAATGACAAAGTAAGAGATTTCCATTATTTATGGGGTTCATATCTATTACCTGCTGCAAAAATAGCAGCTGCTAAACACGGACGATAATACTCAGAAATTCCAGCAGTAACTGGATGGGTGGAAAAACATTATAGCACTATTTGCCAAACTTTCCAAAATATTTTGACTCAAGAAAGGAAGAACAATATCATAGACTTTGAGCCGTTTTGGCAGTTTTGTTGAATGCTGAAACTATAAACGTGGCACTGATTTAAATTTGTCTGCAGTTTCAGATTGATTTTCCTTGAGTGCTTTATACTGTTTAATTACATCTCCATGTAGAGCTGTAAAAATTACCTATGTTTATATATAAACTGTGTTGCTTTTGATGTTGTGTTTATTTCACACAGTGGTGTGTGCAATAAAGTTTTTGCAGCACGATAGCCTTGCAAGTTAAGTACTGCTTCAGTTCATTGTTTATACTGGAATTTTTTCTCCCCATGGAATGTAAGTAAAACTTAGCGTTTGTCACCAATAAATGGTAAATACTAAAAAAAAAAAAATAATTGTCTGCAGTTTCTCAGTTTTGTAAAATGACTTTTATTTTCTTCTTATTTATGACTGAGAATGAAATTTGGAACTCATTAGATTGAAGGATAAATCTGTAAGCATTTCTGAAAACAAACAAGGTGAATGGGTTTGGGTTCCTTACCACCCACCTAAAGCCACACTGAGGTTTGCCAACTTGTGATCAGTTGCTTATACGTATGACTGCAAGAAAGCAACAATACAGTGAGTCATGGAAGCCTGTGTTGTAGAGACATGCTTGATTTCTGTTGGAATCCAAGTCTCTGGCTATGGGAGAAGCAAGATCTTCTCAGAGTTTGAATGCTGTGAGCCTCTCCACTGTAGCCTCGGGTTGTATATATGTGTAAATAAACCATATATCCTAAAGACTTGTTCTTCATTCCCAGGAAACGCAACCCTGAGTGAACGTCTGGAACCCCTGGAATCTCATATGGCTCTGAGATTGGGGTGGCATGCAACAATTGTATTCCCAAAAGGAAACCCAAGCAAATCAAACTAAATGCTAGAGCAGGGGATGTAAACGTGAGTACTGAGGGGTCACCTAACCCACCTCCAATGTCCCCCACCCCACAATGCCCTCATGAGCTCCATCCCTGACCTTTGCATATCAAGTGATATCGGGGGGGGGGAGGCTTCTAAGGGACTGAATGCATTAAGATGCTTCTATGTGACCTTCAGACTTTTCCACTTCTTGCAGGACGGATGGAGTGGAGCCCAGCAGCCCCATTTGTTTACTGTCTGAAAATATACTTATGTCTCAATCAGTTAGACAAACATTTTACCCAAGTGACTTTTTGACAGCTTTCTAATTAATATTAATTTTCTCTTCACAAGAAGGGACTCATTTGGATGACCAGCTGTGATTACATGGGAGTCTCCTGGGGTGTCTGTCCCCCCCCCCTCTGATCATCCATCCATGAACTGCTGTTTTATTGCTGGTTGTTTTATAATGATTGATTTGTTTTACCATATTGTGTTGCTATATCATTCTTTGTGGTTTATCACGAACCACCCTCGGAGTGGTAAGCATATATGCTAATTAAATTAATTAACTTAAAATATATAAATATCAGCTGGAGACCACAATGCACGTTTTTACGTGCTTTAAAGATACGGCTTTTGTTTCAAGCAGACATTTGTTATTCGGCTCCTATGGTTATCCCACAATTTTCCCAAAAGTGTTTTGAGTCAAAATGCATTGAGGTGGTTGGAATTCCACACCCACCCACACCCGAAAGTCACATATTTTATTTTATTTTTAGTAAGGCTTACATAGGATGCTTTCTTATGCCAGGGCAAGCTCTTTGTCCATCTAATACAGCCTTTCTCAATCTGTGGGTCCCCAGATGTTGTTGAACTACAACTCCCATCACCCCTTAGCTAGCAAGGCCAGAGCTCAGGGATGATGGGAGTTGTAGTCCAACAACATCTGTGGACCCACAGGTTGAGAACCACTGATCTAGTAGGACCTTCTCTGACTAGAAGTGGTTCTCCAGGGTGACAGGCAGAGAATCTTTCCCATCACCTGATCCTGTTCATTGGATCTGCTCAACTACCTATGACTCCTCCTCTAACTTGTGCCATCAATCATATGTGCCATCAGTGGAGGCTGGCCCATTAGAGCAAATAAGGCACTGCCCCTCCAACCTCAGTTTGTCCTCAGCCACCTTCTTAACTGCAATTCATCCTGGGAGTGGCACCACCGAACAGCTTCTTCCTCTTTGGCCTCAGTTTTGCCCTTGTACAACTCAACAGGGAAGAGGATGGAAACTGCCATTGGCTCTGGCTCCACCTATTGTTGGTCTTCTTGCCTGCTAGTCCCAATGGGCACCAACCAGTGGCGTAGTGGGAGGGGGCCGTGCCCTGGGCACATGTTTTGGAGGGGGTGCAACCAGGCGCCCCCACAACAGGCTCCCACAGGAGCCTGGCTCCTGCGTGCGAGGGAGCTGCTGAGGCAGCTTCCTCGCACCCAGCCACAGCTCTACTCCTGGGTGACGTCTGATCTGGGGGCAGAGTGGACACCATTCTCAATAGTGCTCTGCCCATCACTTTATCTCCTGGCTGCAGACAGAGACATTTCTTCCCTTGAAGCAGACATTTAGGCCTGCTTAAACCAGTGTTTCCCAACCTTGTGCCTCCAGCTGTTTTTGAACTACAACTCCCATCATCCCTGACTAGCAAGACCAGTGGCAAGGGATGATGGGAATTGTAGTCCAAAAACAGCTGGAGGCACAAGGTTGGGAAACACTGGCTTAAACCACTCTTGACCAAACTTCATTAGATACCACAGCTTCTGGAGTGATCCCCTTTACCACGCTTGCAGATTTGCCCCCAAATAACCTAACAAATGAAGAAGTGCCGGGTTAATAACCTTTTTTGAAACCAGGGAGCACATTTTGGGGGCTGCATTCAGGGTCTTGAACTTTTGATTCTGAGGTTTATCTCACCCCCTTTCTAATGACCTTCCATAAGATATCCAGAATCTTCCATAAATTCTTCCTCCTGGTGTGCCATTGCCACCATTCAATCATTTAGGCTTGAAAGCATGCTCAACAATATCAGAAATAATACCACAGCTGGAGGACATGAAGTAATGAGTAAGGGCAAAACGCAAAACTCCTAGTCAGAAAAATGGGTCACATGCAACTGATGCCCTCAAAAAGCAGGTTTCAAGAAAGTAACCTGCTTTTTGCAGGCATTGGCTGTGAGGGGACCATTGACTTGTGCAATGCCTAGGCCAGGGGTCAGCAGACTTTTTTAGCAGGGGGCCGGTCCACTGTCCCTCAGACCTTGTGGGGGGGCCAGACTATAATTTGAAGGTGGGGAAATGAACACATTCCTATGTCCCACAAATAACCCAGAGATGCAGTTTAAATAAAAGGAAACATTCTACTCATATAAAAATATGCTGATTCCCAGACCGTCTGCAGGCCAGATTTAGAAGGCGGATGGGCCGGATCCGGCCCCTGGGCCTTAGTTTGCCTACCCATGGCCTAGGCTCTCTGGCTACATACGTATAGGCAATGTGGTGACTGGCCGCATTCTACTAAAAAGAAAGAAATATGTTTGTGATCCTATCCATCTCATGCACTCCTGGCTGGAGGATGAGAACAGAAGTTCATGACATAAAAAAGCACAGGTTGAGATACAAAAATATGCCAATGAAATGCCAGGTGTGCCACCCTGACTTCCCACATTAACCCCAGTTATAAAAAAAGAACTCTACCCAAAAAAATATATTTAATGTTAACAAATAAAGCTTTGTGGAAAAAAGGGAGAAGGAAGGGATAATTAAGTACCGTAACTGCTTTTATCAATATTATGCTCACGTTGCAGCTTGGACTTTTATCATGTTTTGTTTGAAACTTGGTTTCATCTATGAACTGATTTAAGAAAACCCTTTTGCCTTAAATTCAGGCATTATAGTTTATCTGCCATGTATGTGACTGAGCAACAGCAGCAGAGAGATTATCACTCTCCCTACAATAACTACTTTATTTCCACAGGGCAAAACCACCTCAGGTTACAAGAGATGAATAACACTTTTGATTTTTCCTGTAGGCAGCTGCAAGGAGATGAATGGCTTCATTTGGAAAACTAGCACGTTCAATTTTTAGTTCTGTGCAGTAAATTTTTTTAAAAGTTCCATCTGCCATTGTAATTGAGAAGAAAACAACAACAACAACTGATATTTCTTTTTATGCTAACTTCACATAAACCGTATTTTATTCCTTTCCAGATGATGACAGGTTTAAAGACTTCTGCAAGCAAATGGGTTGCAATGAAAACAACAAAAGATATTTCAATATTCTGCATTATTTATTTTTGTGAAGTGTAAGAAAGTAAAACAGAACTGCAGCAGGTATTTCTGCATCAACTTAATGTTATCGTCGAAGCCACATAACATTAGGCTTTAGATGATGGAAAGGACATCTGGCATTAAAAAAAAATAATACATGGGGACCAGCTCAACCAGAGGTTAAGCAATACCATGCCCAGTTCAATGTGGTGAGATCAGCATTGAATTCTTATCGATCTGTCTAGATATCTATCTGTCTAGATACTCCATCTCATTTATATATGGACTAGGTACAGTGTTCCCCAACCTTGGGCCTCCAGCTGTTTTTGGACTACAACTCCCATCATCCCTCGCTAGCAAGACCAGTGGTCAAGGATGATGGGAATTGTAGTCCAAAAACAGCTGGAGGCCCAAGGTTGGGGAACACTGGACTAGGATATACAAAACCAAGTGATCTGGACTACGAAAGGCAGCAGTTTATAAACAGTGCACATTTCCTGAGAGAATCACACACACCTTGCCTCACCCTGTCTTGGGGGCTGGGAGGAACACAACAGGACAATGTTGGCCACCTATGTAGGAGACTAAAGCAAAGCTTAAAACAAAATGTTTAAAGCTACTCTGAAGCACTTGTGGCTGGCAGTTCTGGATTTGTTTGGAAAGGAGCCTTTGACCGTGATAGCGATTGGCTTCCCCTATGAGCAAATAAGCCACAAGCAATTCATGTTACAGACAAACCCATCTACAACCCCATATGGAAACATTGCAGTAGGCAGGAAATGTCTGATCAATTAATTTCCATGGTTGTACAGCAGTTTAGGATATTGATCAGGCTTATGTTTTGTTTGTCTTGAAATGTCCGTAGTAAATCTTTCTCTTCCTTAATTATTCACCGAGAACAGTAGGCTAAACCCAGATAATCAATATACTTACCCACTTTCAAATTAATGTTCTTCTGTAATACACTGCCTCAAAAGCTAGCAGTTATTGATAAAATGTATTTAGAGGGCTTCGGGTCCAACTTCAATGTTTTCCATGTCTAACAGCAATTCAATGTCTCTACCCCAGTTCTGTCTTCTGTTCTGAACTGACAGAACAACGGGGAGGAGGAAGATGATCCTTGTGAGGGTTGTAGCTGGGGCACACCAGGGCAAGCAGGAGAAGGGGAAGGAAGTACTCACAGAGTGGAGGAGGATGGTGAGGGGATGGGCATCAATGCACAGGAACCAGAGCAGCAGGACCCATCACCAGAACCAGAAGGGCCCCTATCTCCACAAACACCGCTGGCATAGCGAGCAGCAGGAGGGCTACTCTAGGAGGTTGAGGCAGGCAAGGGCCCAGAGCCCAGCTCCCTAGCTGGCCAGGTGGGGCTCGCTAGCTCTGGGATGAGGGGTGTGATTCCTCAGCTGGAGGAGGCTTGGAGCAGGTGAGCATCACATGCCTCATCAAGCACAGATGCTGCAATCAGCTGGCAAAGTACAAAAGGGCAGTAAAGCTGAGGTGCTATGTCTGTTTAGCTGCCCATATTGATGGATTTTGGCTTGGATGTTGTTGCACCTCTGTGGGACTGTGCTTCATGTCTGATTCTGGACTGTATCCTGATTGCAGAACTTGGCTACTTATACTAACCCTGGACTGTTTTTCCTGACCTTTGGATGTGTGGATTGACCCCTGAACTTGGCATACTGACTTGCTGGCAGGTAGGCCAAGGGTTCAGGATTATCTATATCTATCATCTATCTATGCAATAAGTATGCCAGACGTTCAGATGCTGGAATGAATTTTTGGGCTACATAAGCAAGGCACAGTTCTACACTTCAGTTAACCAGGAAATATTGCTAAACTTCCACTAAATTCCATTAGATTTCTGGAAATGGCTTTAGGTTGCATCCTTTGTGACCAGGAGTGCCGTTCACCAGCTGTGGTTGTTCCTGGGCAGTGATAGCCTGAGGATTGTAGCCCATGTGTTGATAACTTTATTGCTGGATTACTGTAATGCATTTTGGTGGGGCTGCCTTTGGGTCTAGTTCAGAAGCACCAGCTGGTGCAGAACGTGACAGCCAGATTACTGATGGGGTCACACTATTGTTAAAGCGCTGTACACAGAAACGGTATGGAATTAAAGTCATTCGGAGGTCAAAGTACATATGATACAAGTGTATTTCTAAGATTGCTCTACATACATGCTAAAATGGCAGAAGTGGTAAATGTGGATCTGTATATGTTTTGGTTTGAAAAGCAATTAAATTATTAGGTCTTAACAGAACTGTAATCCAGTCATTCCTCAGTCCCATCAGCCACTATCTTTGCCCTTTATGCATTATAGAAGCATAAAGTATATCAGTTGTGCTGTATTTTTCTGGAGGAACAGTTTAGCAAGCTGCATGTTGAACTGATACCTTCCTTACTACATGCTACTAACATGATCAGCTACCATGCAGAAAACTTAAGTAAAAGCTTGTTAGTTCCTATACAGCAGTGCCTCCTGCATTCTCATGATATGGGGGAAATACTGGAGAAAGAAGCATCTAAGAGTTTCCCAGACTGAAGAGAAAGCAAATATTTGTGCATAAATGTCACCTATGCTCAGTTATCTGTTTCACCAGCTTTTAGACTGTCAAGTCAGCTATGGGAATAAACTTTAACCATATACTTCGGAATCATTTGAAACTAGAACCAAGCTGGCGTTTTCCTGTGATTTTGAAGTATAGGCATTTCACCTGTGTTCCTTCTGTCTTCCTGCTTCCACCAAACCACGCACATTTTCAGGACTGTGTAAATATTGATTCTGCTGCCATGCCTTTGAATGCAAGGGAAACTTGGAACAATTGGGCTGAACAAATACTTCTGCCTAAGCGAGTTCCCTTGCAGCAGAACCTCTAGGGGCATGGCAGCCTCCTGCAAAAGAGCTATTTTTAGCAGTGGAATACAGCACAGATCTTAATAATTCATCTCATTCCCCTGTGCATGCCCCCAACACTGAATAAAGCAGGACTTAAGGCAAACAGGCCTGGTGACTGTACCATCTAGTCCTATTAATACTTTTTATCAATTTAAAAGAGGTTCCTAGTTATATCTTGGATTGTGGAGAAAATTATTATAGCTCCTCATGACTGACCAAACAGGGAAATAAAGACACACAGACACACACAAACACACACACACCCCAAAGCTGGGTGAATTGGGCCACATTAATTTTGATATTTGAATCCCAAACTGAACCACAGAGACCAAGGTGCAAGATCTAACCAAGAACCAAGCTGTGGGCGAGTAAACCCAGAAAGGACCAGGGTAGCTCATCCTCTGGCCCTTGCATAAGCCCCATCCTTGCAGGTGAGTTGGGTGGTCTTCCTGTTCCACTCCACCCCCACCCCAGGCCTCACAAGTCCAGGCAGGTGTTACAGGTCCTCCCTAACCATGCCATCAAGTCACACAGCCCTGAAGGCAGGTCTCAGGTCTACATCCTTCCCCGTTAAAGGTGACTAAGGGTGCTCAGCAAACCTTAACTGTCGCCAGTGTGGCCAATTAACTTATTTAACAACTGACACACCCACTCACCCCCCCACACACACACCCAAATTAAATACACCCACCACCCAGTGCTTTTTTCCCCTGGTAATACGCAACAGTACTCAGTACCTCCATCTTTGGGGAGGGGGAAGAAGGCAGAAGGGCTCTTGGACCCCACCAGATCATCGCACCTCCTTCCTGTTGCGTATTTATCAGATTAATTGCACTGCAGAAAGCGTGCTGGGGAGACCACATGTTCAGGAAACAATGAAGAAACACAAAAATATATTTTGCTTGGCTTTAATAACAAAAACTCCTCTTACATTCAATCTATAAGTATGACCCATTCACCAGGGTACTATGAGAGGGACGCACTGCTCTTTATATACTATACCCAATTGCTGACACAGCTTAATTAATACAACTTAACAGCACCTGCTATGCTGCTTCACAGCTGTAAAACTAGGTCATGATATTTACTCCCTTTAAAGAGATACACATCTTGTGAAACAATAATGAACCTTAATATTTAAATAAACCATTCAACATTTCCCTGCTTCCTGGGCTTAGGAGGAAGACACAAGGCTGACAAGATCCTAGAGCTTTGCTGTCTCCTTCCCAGAGCTGAGTGGACTTTGGGAGGTGGTGGGAGAGCTCTTGGACTGTTAGAGCATTGCACCACCTTCCCTAAGCTGCAAAAATGTGTCCTGGGCTTGGAAAAGGAGGCATGAGCCCGTGTCCCAGCAGAATGTTGGGTGATATGACCCTGTGGTGAAAATAGGCATGCACAGTCAGGTACTGAGAGTACAGGAAAAGGTATGGTGTTGCAGCAAGTCATTGAACTATCATGCATCGTGTAATAACTACTGTATAAACCAAGAGCTTAATGAAATTCTAGTAAAGCATCTAATTGTTTCACATCTATTTGTTTTTCCTGACCCTGAGGAAATTTTGCGCCCAGGGCAACCGCCTAGAGTACCAGCACTTTCTAGAAGGAAAGCACTACTACATCAGTGCAGAGTAGGCAAAATAAAAATAAATAAGTAACCCCACCAACCAAACCAGTCAGCTGATGAGCCAAATATCCCTACTTGGCTCCCCAGAAGAAGGGCCTTGGCTTGCAGTGTTAATAGGGTGGGGGACACTGAATGAAGAGGTCAGGAGGAGTTGGGTGGGTTTAAATAGCCTGCACATCAGCCCTGATCTCTCTCCCTCATTGATGCAATGTGTGTTTGTCCTTTGAAGCTCTACTGGATAAACAGACCACAATCGATATATACTTACTTGGGGATATCTCTGACTGAAGTCAGTCTGGTCTGTTTCTGAATGGACATGCAAAGGACCAGGGGACAATTCAGCTATCTTGATTTTCTGGCTTCTAGGACTAGCACGCAAAAACCTATATATTGTGTCAGTCTTTAAACGTTTCTTATAGGTGCGCAATTTCTCCCCCTCCCCCACCTTTAATGTCGGCTGCTATTAATTCCTGTAGGGACGCGGGTGGCGCTGTGGGTAAAACCTCAGTGCCTAGGACTTGCCGATCGTATGGTCGGCGGTTCAAATCCCCGTGGCGGGGTGAGCTCCCATCGTTCGGTCCCAGCTGCTGCCTACCTAGCAGTTCGAAAGCACCCTTAAGTGCAAGTAGATAAATAGGTACTGCTTTATAGCGGGAAGGTAAACGGCGTTTCCGTGTGCTGCGCTGGTGCTGGCTCACCAGAGCAGCTTCGTCATGCTGACCACGTGACCCGGAAGTGTCTCCGGACAGTGCTGGCCCCCGGCCTCTTAAGTGAGATCGGCGTACAACCCTAGAGTCGGACACGACTGGCCCATACGGGCAGCGGTACCTTTACCTTTACCTATTAATTCCTGTACACTTGTTGCTAGCTCTCTCTGTGTGTATGTCTGTGTTGATAATGTGCCAATTCTCTTAATCATTGCCCTGAAATCCAGATCTAGTAAAATACACTCATTTCAAATTCTATGTGATTTCTAAGCTTCCTTTCTGCATGGGTAATCTCCCCTTTAAAGTGCTGAGAGAAAATCACATCACTTGCGGAAAATGAGAGAGATAATGAATTTCTCTTATTCTGCCAATCAATAATAAACGTGCTTATTTCCCCTCTGGCTCTTGGAATTAGATGTGACACAACACCATAATGCAATCGGTTTGTTCTGAGACCCTGAAATTAGGAGTCCATCAGCTTGCAGACATAAAGGAGAATTCATTATCTGCCTGCTAATTACTCAACAACAGCGAGGGGGGAGAACTGCGTTTGCACCACTTCTTAGATTTCAAATATGCTAGTAAAGTACCTCAATGTCTGGGAAGAGTGTGGTTCATGAAAGGTGATAATTAATGACATTTAAAGCATCTCTACTGCAAAATGTGAAGTGCACCTTATCTTCTAACATATTAAGTGTAGCTTTGCTTGGAAATCAACAGAGGCTGCTTCTGAATTTCCCCGGCTTTTATACCTTTACAAATTTTCATTGACAATAGCTTATGAAGTAGGTCTGTGTTAGAAAGGGATACATTTCTCATACTTTGCCTGGCTCTCCATTCAGTAGCTCTTTCCCATAAGATTACAGTGACGCATGCACAATTGGCTGAGGCCTGCCATTCACACCTGGCCTGTGCTGATGTGTAGGTAGGGGAAAGCTCTTCTGGACAGTGGGGTGCTTTGGGGCAGACTTAGACAGGCCAAACGTGGGCTGGGGAAATGGCCTTAAGTACACCCTGGCGCCATATAATTGAATCCAAATAGAACAAGAAAGAAATATATTGGTATTGTAGGACTGCCATAAGCTGATACAGGCCTTATGGCATGGTCATGCAGCTGAAAACCAGGGCTTTTTTTCAGCCGGAACTCACCGGAAATCAGTTCCAGCACCAATCAGGTGGGTGCCATTGCCATTCTAAGAGAGCGAGGGAAGTGTTCATGGTGAGTTCTGGTGACTCTTTTTCTTAGAAAAGTAGCACTGCTGGAAACCTATCACTCCCTGTAACTTAGTAAAGTGGTATGCCCTGGTTTTTAAAAAATTATTTTTTCGTTTTTATTAAAGATGTTCTTGTGTTACAAAAAAACCAAGTAAACAATTCATAGGGTGTTTTTCACAGTTCCTTTAGATGTAGTGAGAGACACTTTTGTTGTAGACATCTTGGGGTTGTGGGGAAGAGAAAGAGGGAGGGAGATGGGGGGTGTTCTTTCATTCTGTTGCACAGTGTTAGTGTATGGAGCTGTGTCAGCATCACACTTGTAGTTCCTTTGTTTATGTGTTAATTTTTATTGACATTGCGAGAGATTAGGGGGTCCAGAGTTTGGTCGGCTCCATTCAGTGGATTACAGTGTGGCTTGTTTGTATGTGTGAGGGAAGCTAGGTTGTTGGGTCAGGATAACCATATTGATTCGTATGCAGCTGGGAGGGAGGAAAGTGGTAGGCCCTGTGGTGGACTTTTGGTGGCCTAATGAGAAAGAGAAAAAGGCAAGAGCACTAGACACAGACCAAGGCAGCTTCGAAGGTCTGTGTTTCCTAATAAACAGTAGTTTGTTCTGTAACTCTAGCAAGCCAGCTAAAGGATCTGTGGGTGGCTGACTGCCTCTAACAGTGATGGTAAATGTCAAGGCTCTTGTGGCTTTTTAAAAGGTCTGAATGTAACAGAGTATACAAAAACACACATCTGGGTTAAGAGAAAAGGACCAACCTTAAGGAAAGCTAAGACTATCCTACATACTGAAGAACCCATGGTTCTTTATAGGTCAACAAAGCCTAAGGACATCCATCACATAGCAGTTAACTAAGCAGAACACACCGGTGTTAACATTTCTTATAGGAATCAATAATATAAGGAAGCCCAAGGCACCTCCACTCACTTTCCTGTTGTTCACTGCAGTCATAGACATCGCAAGTTCCGGAAAATTAAGAAGCAGCCTGAACTGCATTTAAAAAAAAACAAAAAACCACTGTTTGAAGTGGGTTGGAGGGGGGAGCAGTGGGGCCTGTTGTTGAAATCCACAAGCCCTATCATCTGTGACCCCAATTGTTTCATCGCCTTGTAAAAACAGGTTGTGTGCAGTGCAAAATGTAAGGAGACCAGGCACTAAATGTAGTAGGCTTACTATGCCTTGCTGCAGGTGGGCTTCCCGAGTCTTGTTCTTAGTAATGCAAGATAACGTGGCCTAATGTGGTGAAGCGAATGCAGAGACTTCCATTAGAAAGTCACTAGTCCAAATGTCAGCTGTGCTATGAACTCATTAGGTAGATGAGCCAATCTTCCCCACTCCAAACATGTATGCCACCTTGAGGTACTTGGAGGAAGTGAGACATAAATGCAATAAATAAATAAATGCACGGTCACTACAGGAAAAGGCCCTGTCTCTTACATCTGCTAACCTAATTGACCTCAATCGAAGGCCTGTGACGTAGCACAATTACCATTTCGTTTTTAGGTTTTGGTTGTTTGACGGTTGAGACCAGCTTCCCTGTCGAATTGTCTTGTTGTTTTTTAAAATAGGGATTCCCACCCCCCAATCACACTGGTGAATACTTGGATTTTAATTAAGTTGTCTGCTTCTTCAATGTCTCTGGAGATCCTGTTTTTCCTTAGCACAGTTGTTTAATCAGTTGTTTTGCCATTGTGATTTCTGATCATTTATTCTTCTTCCTTGTCACGTATTGCTGCACTAATGCTGACATTTTCCAATTACTCTGTTATTAGTCATCATCCCTATTCCCCCCGGATAGAACTTTATACAGGCCTCCTCAGTGATGCCGATAGCGTCGTTCGTATTGCAGCTGGCCACTTGTTAACATGCCTGAACCTACTTAACTTTTTGCTACAAAATATTGCTAGATATTCCACATTAAACCTTTCCGCAATGCTGAAAAGGTGTACTTTATATACCTTATTTTGTTAGTGCTGACTATGCTGGAAGGCTCTTCTGCATGGGCTACTGCATCTACGGATTACATTAAAGATATCTGAATCCCAAGGCTTGAAATTTTAATACCCAAGTTAAGGCAATAGCTCCACAGCTTCCAGTTTTCAGTTTTGAACAAATGAGCCATCACAAGGATATAACCAGGTGTGAGCAAGTGACTGTGTTATTTTTTTAATGGTAATAATGTTTGGCCTTCATTAATCTGCCAATACCATAATCCACATCCCCAGTCTTTAGAATTTTATTACAGAAGGGGACGTCTTTTTTATAATATGTATTTTATGGCAGAATTATTTGCCTTGTTGGTGGCTAGAGAACTTTCCCCCCCCCCTCTCTCTCTCTCTCCCTACCTTGGCTTGACTTGCTCTGCCATGCTCCAAATGTGACTGGATCAATGGTTGACAGACCCATGAAAAAATGGAGACATGAATACCAGTTGCTAAGAATCATGAGTGGAGAGAGTGCTGTTCCACTCGGGTCCTGTTAGTGGTCTTCCCATAGGTATCTGGTGGGTCTATGGTAAGAACACCTGGAGAGAACAGAATACTAGACTAGGTGAGCCTCTGCCCTGATCCAGCAATGTTTCTCTCACATTACACAAAAGAGATTTTGACAAATAATTGTGTACTGCTTTTCAACAATGAAACAGAGTGGGTCAAAAGAGGGATTAGCCTTACTCTTAAATTCTCATACTCAGTGATGGCCAAACTTGGCCCTCCAGCTGTTTTGGGACTACAACTCCCATCATCCCTAGCTGGCAGGACCAGTGGTCAGGGATGATGGGAACTGTAGTCCCAAAACAGCTGGAGGGCCGATTGACTTCCGGTCGGCGCCAGCGTTTGATGGCGGTCCTAGCCTCAAGCTCCGAGGCAGGACTGCTCCGTAAGTTCGGGTCTTACCCGCTACGGCAAGCGGGGGACCCCTAAAATCACAGGCGCTGAAGCCTGTGAGCAAGGAGATTCGGTGGGCACCTTTGCGCCCCCCCGGCATCGTGAAAGAGCCTTTTTAAAGGCTCCGGAGCGGCATCGGGGTGAGCGCGGTGCTGAGGATCGCTACCCAGCTTACGGAGTGAAGCCGCGTCGCCATTAACGGAGAGCGCCGATTCCTTTCTGAAATCAACGATTGGCAACAACAATACCCGTGAGTAAGACTGCAAAAGTAAGACGGGACTTAAAAAATTTAGAAGATTTGGCTGAAAACGGGAAGGCAAAATTAAGGAAGTCAGCCTCCCGGAACTGCATGATTAATGGAGCAATGAAAAGACTAAGCTGTGTTTAAATGGACCTTCCTTTTAACTCTTATTAAACCAGACATCGAAAGGATCTCCCCCCTGTTGTGCAGGAGAAGGGGGGGAGGAAACAGAATTAATTTAACCTGCAAAAGAAAGGGATAAGGAATAAAAAACCTCTGCTGCTGATACTTCTGGCCAGGCTGCCGGAGCAGCGATCGCCTGAAAAAAGGAACTGTCAAGTGAGCTGTCAAAGGACAGCGGCTACAAAATAAGACTTATTTTGAAACATACTCGGGACTTTGGTGGATTACAATTTTAATAGTAAAGTGCTACAAACTAAAGACTTTTAATGGGACTTTTGCCTTTGGACTTTCTGTTTCTTTGTTCTGGGTGCCTTTGGACGGTTACAATTTCCTCCTCTAGAGGGCTTTAGTTACATTACGGAGTATCCAGTGGGATTTTCCACTTGCAACTTTCCTGTGTGAATGACCTTGAGTTATGAGCAACCCGCCAGAAGAGATTTCAACAAGAAGTAAAACAAAGCAGGCTCAAAAACAAGCTCAAAAAAGAGGCTCCTTATCAGGAGCAGCAGCTGCACAAGAAAAAATAACAGCAGCATCAATGGAGTCAATGACACAGGCCCTGCTTAAAATAAATCAGTCACTAGAAGTACTTACCAAGCAATCTGCAGAACTCACTAAACAGTCTACAGAGAACTCAAAGAAATTGACGGAGTTGACAACAAGACTAGACCTGAATACAACAACAATTTCATCTAATACAGATTCTATAAACCGTTTGGTTCAAGAATCTACGGAAACAAGGAGAATAGCTGAGAGTGCTAGATCCACTGCTGAAGAAACCAAAGGAAAGTTTGCGCCTATTGTAAAAAAAGTACATGAACATGATTCAGCATTAGCCCTACTAGAACTGGAAAGGAAAAGTAAGAATCTGAAATTAAGACTGGTTCCAGAAGAGGAAGAGGACAAGCTCGGGGAATTCCTTACAGACAAATTTCAAGACTTCTGGAATGATGAGCTAGATGGAGAGGAAGATGAATTTATGATAACCTCAGCCTTTCGGATTGGCAGGAAGCAAGGGAAGAAGCCAAGAGATTGTTTAATTACCTTAGGATCAAAGGAACAAAGAGACAAAATATTGAACCTACATTTCCAGAAGGCCTTGGTCATTAAAAATTCTCAGATTCAAATCTTCAAGGATATTCCTAAATACTTTTTGGAGGTTAGATCTCAATTTAAAGAACTAGTTGATCTACTTAAGAAGAATAATATCCCATTCAGGTGGGAATTTCCACAAGGGCTGTCCTTTAGCTACAAAGGGAAGAAAATTAAAATAAAAACAAACCAGGATAAAGAGTTCTTTTTGGAAAGAAATCAAGAGGATCTTCAGAAAGGAACTGTCAGCGAGGAGGAAGTACCGGACATCTCAAATCTATCATTTGGACTGAACCGAGCACCGACCGAGGAGGAACAACAACTTGGTGCAGTCGGTGGAAGGTCTACCCAGTAACCAAAATGTCTCTGCAACTCTTCAGTTGGAACTGCAATGGTTTGAACCACCCTCGAAAAAGGGGCCAAGTATTTCATTTATTAAAGAAGGAACATCTAGACGTAATCTGTTTACAAGAAACTCACATTGCCAGGATACATAGAAAACTTTTAACAAACAAGAGACTAGGACAAGAATTTATATCATCAGATAGAGTCAAGAAAAGAGGAGTTGTGATTTATGTCAAGGAAAAATTTGAACCAAAATTGATCTTTAAGGATGACCAAGGAAGATACCTGGCAGTGGAAATCCAAATTTATGGAGAAAAAATATTGATTGTTGGAGTTTATGCACCAAATGAGGGGAAGGCTGAATTCTTCAAGAAGTTGCACGAGACTTTAATGGACTTTTTGGACTTTAAAATTATAATGATGGGTGACATGAATGGAGTCGTCTCTACAAACATGGACAAGGCCCAAAGACAAACAATATCTAATGACGGAAGACTACCAAAGACTTTTTTTGACCTGACTGACACTATGGATCTGATCGATATTTGGAGAACTAGGAACCCTCTGGAAAGGGAGGGGACTTTCTTCTCTGAAGCAAAAATGACATGGACTAGAATTGATCAAATATGGATTTCTAGTAATCTGGCATCAAAGGTTAAAAAAACAGAAATCTGCCCAAAGACCTGCTCTGACCATAATGCTGTCAAGATGGAAATGAAACTGACAACAGCTGGAACCTTTAGATGGAGAATGAATGACACTCTCTTTGGAGATGGGGAAATTTGCAAAAAGGCCCAAGAAACACTTAAAGACTACTTCGAGATCAATTTGAGATCAGACACAGAAAAAAGAATCATTTGGGACGCAAGTAAAGCCGTGATGCGTGGCTTCCTAATACAACAGAATTCAATAAAGAGGAAAAAGCAGAATGAGAAGAAAGAGAAAATTTGGAATCTAATAAAAGAAGGGGAGAAGAAATTGAGATCTAAGCCTAAATCCCAGGAGATATTAAGAGAAATAAAATTTTATCAAACACAATATATGGAATTGACGAACCAGGAAATAGAATGGAAAATTAAACAAATGAGACAAAAGACTTTTGAATCTGCAGATAAATGTGGGAAGCTACTGTCTTGGCAACTGAAAAAGAGACAAAAACTGAATACAGTGACATCACTCGAAGTAGATGGGAAGTTTATTAATAAACCAAATGAGATAAGTAATTGTTTTCAAAGTTTCTTTAAGAAATTATATAAACAAGGGCCAAAAAATGAACAGGAGATAGAAGAATTTATTGGAAAATACGGACTATCAAAAATCTCTGAAAACAACAGAAGGAGTTTAAACGAGAAAATTACAGATCAAGAAATAGAGAGTGCCATCCAGGATATGAAGCTGGGAAAATCACCAGGACCAGATGGATTAACTGCGAGATATTATAAAGTATTGAAGGATTGGTTAATACAACCATTGAAAGAAGTCTGCAATCAAATTATGGAGGGGAAAAAGGCTCCCGAATCGTGGAAGGAAGCATTCATCTCACTTATACCAAAGACAGAAACTGAGAAACATCAAGTCAAGAATTACCGCCCTATATCACTTTTGAACGTGGATTATAAAATTTTTGCAGACATTTTAGCAAAAAGATTCAAAAAAGTGCTGTTAGAGGAGATTCACAGGGACCAAACAGGCTTTCTACCAGGCAGGCATTTGTCAGACAATGTGAGGAATATTATAGATATTCTAGAACTTTTGGAAACTGACATAAATAGAAAAGCTGTTTTGATTTTTGTGGATGCAGAGAAAGCCTTTGACAATATTTGTTGGAGCTTTATGAAGAGGAATCTCCAAGGAATGGGGGTAGGCAAGAACTTTGAAAATGGTATAAGTGCAATTTATTCTGAGCAAAAGGCCAAACTTATTGTAAATGGTATGGTTATGGATGAAATTCCAATAGAGAAAGGGACACGACAGGGATGCCCAATTTCCCCTTTATTGTTTATATCGGTACTGGAGGTTTTCCTTAACATGATTAGAAGAGACCAGCTGGTTAAAGGTATACAGGTCGGAACTAAACATTATAAGCTAAGAGCATTTGCAGATGACCTAGTTTTGACACTACAACAGCCAGAAACTAGTACAAAAAGAGTTTTGGAACTTATTGAAATATTTGGTCAGGTAGCAGGTTTTAAATTGAATAAACACAAGACAAAGGTGTTGGAAAAAAATCTCACGGTGGGGGAAAAAGATAGTTTTCAAAGAGAAACTGGTTTGGAAATTACTAAAAAGGTAAAATATCTGGGGGTGAACTTAACATCTAAGAATGTGAATTTATTTAAAGATAATTATGAGAAATGCTGGGCTGAAGTGAAGAAAGATTTCGATATATGGTCAAGACTGAGACTTTCCTTGTTAGGCCGAATTGCTGTAATCAAGATGAATGTATTGCCGAGATTGTTGTTTTTGTTCCAGACATTGCAAATTTTAGATAAGATGGACTGTTTCAAGAAGTGGCAGAAAGATATATCTAAATTTGTCTGGCAGGGCAAAAAACCCAGAATTAAATTTAAG